>NC_051203.1:717660-1435321 GCF_015220075.1 Falco rusticolus | reverse complement strand
CGATGTGTGCATGCGTGTCTGTGCGTGGGTGTGACGGGGCATGCGTGTCTGTGCATGGGGGCTGTGTGTATCTGTGTGTGTGTCTGTGGGTGCCTCTGGGTGTGCACATCTGTGTATGTGGGGGTGTGTGTCTGAGCACATGTATAAGCATGTACACGGACACACGCACAGCAGCCCCACATGCTCGTGCTGCGCACGCCTGTGCACACGCAGCCTCCCTTTGCACTCACCCCCTGGGTGTGCCCGGCCTCACACGCATGTGCACACCACACCCCCAGCCTCCCACTGCCACCCCCAGCCACACGTGCGTGGCCTTGCACACCCCTCCCCTGCAGCAGCACATGGTGTGCACGCCTTGCACGCTCACCCCCCGTGCCCCACACTGAGCGGCTGAAGCACTCCTGGCCCTGTGGGGCAAGAGGAGCCAGCCCTGCAGCCCCCCACCCTGGAGCCCCTCGCCCCACAGGACCCCCACCCCATGGGAGCTGGCCCCACAGCCCCTCGCCCCACGGGCCCCCCAGGAAGGGAGCCGTTGCTGCCCACAGGGGAACCCCCGCTTTATTTGCACATTGTGGTCCGGCATTTACCAGCCGGGGGGTTACAAATGCTGCAGCTGCGGGGGAGACCCCCACCAAGGGACCCTGCACGCTCCCAGGAATGTAGGCAAATCCCGCTGGTGAGGAGGGTCCCTGCCCGCCCCCGGCCCCCCCAGTCCCCACAGCAGGAGGCTGCACCATCCTCCATGAGCTGCGGCGGCCATGGTCCTGCCAGGACAGTGTTCGGCATGGGCAGAAGGCGCTCAGGGGGTACAGCCGGATCCCCCCCCTCGCCGAGGGGCTGGCAAACTGAGCCCCTCGCCTGCGGCCCCACTGCGCAGCCGGGAACTCATGTTCCAGCAGCTCAAAGGTGGCCCGGTGGCACCCACGGCCGCTGGGCCCTGCCGAGGGAGATGAGGTGGGTTTAAGCCGGGTGCCGGGCCATGGCGTGTCCCCAGGGATGCCACAGGCAGGGTCCAGGCTGGTGGCAGGGTGGCTGGGGTCAGTACCGAGGTCGCTGGTTGTCGGCGCCGTTACTGGCGGGTCCCCACGGGGTCACTTCACCACCAGGACGTAGAAAGCCATGAGGACGCAGGAGACGGCCACAGCCACGTGCAGGCGGGTGCCAATGACAGCAGCTGGGGGGTCAGGGCAGAGTGGCGTGAGCCGGGGTGGGTGCAGAAGGTGCCCTGGGCTGGGGTGAGACCCCTGTATCCTCATCCTGGTGCCCAGTGTCCCCATCCCAGATCCCTGTGTCCCCACCCTGGCGCCCAGCGTCCCTACCCCGGACCCCTGTAACCCCATCCCGGATTCCTGTGTCCCCAACCTGGCACCCAGCATCCCCATCCCAGACCCCTGTAACCCCACCCCAGACCACTGCGTTCCCACCATGGAGCCCAGGGTCCTCATGCCGGACCCCTGTAACCCCACCCTGGAGCCCAGCATCCCCATCCCACACCCCTGTAACCCCATCCCAGACCCCCGTGTCCCCACCCTGGAGCCCAGCACCCTCACCCCAGACCCCTGTGTCCCCACCCCAGACTGCCTTAACCCCATCCCAGATCCCTGTGCCCCCAACATGGCACCCAGCATCCCCATCCCAGACCCCTGTAACCCCACCCCAGACCCCTGTGTCCTCACTTTGGAGCCCAGCATTCTCACCCCAGACCCGTGTCCCCACCCTGGAGCCCAGTGTCCTCATCCCAGACCTCTGTAACCCCACCCTGGACCCCAGTGTCCTCATGCCGGACCCCTGTAACCCCCACCCTGGAGCCCAGCATCCCCATCCCACACCCCTGTAACCCCATCCCAGACCCCCGTGTCCCCACCCTGGAGCCCAACATCCTCACCCCAGACCCCTGTGTCCCCACCCCAGACTCCCTTAACCCCATCCCCGACCCCTGTGTCCCCATCCTGGCGCACAGCGTCCCCACCCCAGGCCCTGGCTCACCCTTGTAGAAGACGCCCCAGACGCCACGCTTCTCGGAGAGCAGCCAGGCCTTGAGCCGCGGCACCTTCCGCAGGTAGGCGCAGGTGCAGACCAGCAGCAGCCCGAACACCAGCAGCCCATCCAGCGAGTACACTGCAGGGAGCCTCAGTGGGGCCAGCCCCCCCCAGACGGACCCAGGCCCCCAGCTCCCCCCAAAAGGGACCCAGGCTCCCTACCCAGGCCCCCCAGCTCCACCCTAGATGGACCCAAACACCTCCCAGGCCCCCCGAAAACAGACCCAGGCCTCCCCAAGGCCCCCCAGCATTCCCCAAAGGGCCCCAGGCCCCCCAGCTCCCCACCCAGACACCCCCAGCTGCCCCAAAAAAGGGCCCAGGCCCCCAGCTCCCCTCCCCAGCCTCACAGCTCCACCCTAAACAGCCCCAGCCCCACCTCCCCTGGCCCCCCCGCAAAGGACCCAGGCCCCCAGCTCCCCTCCCTGGCCACCCAGATCCCCCTGCGACAGACCCAGCCCGCCGCCTCCTCCCCGGCCCCCCAGCAAAGGACCCAGCCCCCCACCTCAGCTCCCTCAAAAGGGACTCAGGTCCCCAGCTCCACACCCAGGCCCCCCAGCTCCCCCTCAAACCAGACCCAGGCCTCCCCCAGGCCCCCTAGCTCCCCACCCAGACACCCTTCTCCCACTCCCCGCAAAAGGAGCCCAGGCCCCCAGCTCCCCTCCCCAGCCTCCCAGCTCCCCCCTAAACAGACCCAACCCCACGACCCCTGGCCCCCCAGCTCCCCTCCCAGGCCACCCAGATCCCCCCTAAACAGACACAGTCCCCCCCTCCTCCCTGGGCCCCCACCTCAGCTCCCTCAAAAAGGGACCCAGGTCTCCAGCTCCCCCCCCAGGCCCCCAGCTCCCCTCCCTGGCCCCCAGCTCCCCCCCAAACGGACCCAGGCCCCCACGTGGCCCCCTAGCATAGGTCCCAGGCTCCCTGCTCCCCACCCAGGACCCCAACTGCTAAATGAACCCAGATCGCCCCCCAAAGGAACCCAGGACCCCAGCTCCCTGCCCAGATCCCCCTAGCCCTGCCCCCTACTAGTAAAAGGGACCCAGGACCCCAGGCCCCCCACCTCCCCCTAAAAGGGCCCCAGGCCCCCAGCTCCCCCACAATTGGACTCAAGCCTCCCAGCTCCCCACACAGACCACCCCAGATGCCGCAGAAGGGGCCCAGGCCTCCAGCTCCTCTCCCAGGCCCCCCAGCTCCACCCCAAACTGACCCAGGCCCCCCAGCTCCCCACACAGACCCCCCAGCTCCTCCCAAAAGGGCCACAGTCCTCCAGCTCCCCACACAGTCCCCTCAGCTCCCCCAAGAAGGGGCCCAGGCCTCCAGCTCCTCTCCCAGGCCCCTCAGCTCCGCCCCAAACTGACCCAGGCCCCCCAGCTCCCCACACAGACCACCCTGCTCCCCCCCAAAGGGCCACAGGACCCCAGCTCCCCACACAGACCTCTCATTTCCCTGAGCTCCCCCAAAAAGGGGCCCAGGCTCCCAGCTCCCCACGCAGACCCACCCAGCTCCCCCCTCCAGGGACCCGGCGCCTGAGCGGACAGTGACACCCCCCACCCCCCGTCCCCGGGGCTCCCTGAGGTGCCCGAGCAGCCGTGTCGTCCCTCACCGTTGGTCATGGCGGCGGCGGAGCCCCCCGGCGCTCCCCGGCCCCGCGGCGCTGCGCACGCGCGGCGCCCCTTCCCCCTCCGCCGCCAGCGCGACACCGGAAGCCGCAGGCGCGGCCAGTCGCGCGCCGATGGCGCCAGGCACGGGCAGCCGACGGCCGAACCGCCAGGCGGGGAAATCGAGCCGGCCTGCGGGAGCAGGCGACCTCAATCGAGCGCCTATGGCAAGGGGCAGTGTCAGTATAGCCCAGTACTGGCCCCACTCGCCCCACCAGCCCCCGTGCACGCGGCCCTCACTAAGCCCCAGAAACTACCAGTGCACCCAGTGCGCTCACCCTCTGTGGGGGGACACCCCATTCCAGTCCCCCAGTGACCCCCTGTCCTCCCAGTAACACCCCAGTGCAAAAATCTCTGCACTGGCTCCCAGTGACCTCCATGTTCCCCAGTAACTCCCATCCCGCCCAGAGCACCCTGTTCCCATCGCAGCTCTCCCAGTAACTGCCAGTGCCCCCAGTAATCCAAGGTTCCCCAATAACCAGTGCCGCCAGTAATCCCCCCAGTAACTCTGTGTGCCACGCAGTCCCCACCCCAGTCCTCCCATAAGCCCTGTCTCCCAAATGACCCCCAGTGCACCCAGTCTGCACCCCTCCACCCACCAGGCCCACCCACCCACCCTTCTACCCACTCACCCACCCACCCACCAACACACCGCCCATGTGTCCATCCCTCCACCCATTCATGTCCTTCCACGTACCCACCATCCCCCCCTGCAGCCACGTGTCCATGGGCGGTTGGGACAGTTGGGTTGGGATGGTGGACCAGGGGTGGCCGAGGGAGGCGGCGTGGCAAGGATGGGTCAAGGGATGCTCGTGGGTGGCTGGGCCATGGGGACAGCTGGGGCCAGGCTGCTGGGACACCCAGGTCAGGAGATGGTGGGGCCATGGGGACAGCTGGTGCCAGGCTGATGGGACACCCAGGTCAGGAGGTGTTTGGGCCATGGGGACAGCCATGAGGACCTTCCTGGTCCCCATGTGCTGCAGCAGGAGCTGTAGGTGGTGGTGGGGCCGGACCCCCTGCGGGCAGATGGGAGCAGGAGCTGGCTGGCAGGGCTGGGGGCTGCCCTGAGACCCCCCGGCAGACTCGGCTGCCCCAGCCGGCACATGGGAATGGCACCCGGCGCTGTTATTCCGGGAGAGCTCATGGCCGGGGGCCACTGCCTGGCGCCCCTGGGGTGGTGGGATCCCATGCGCCGGTGCCCGGGATGAGCTGGCAGAGCCGGGGTGGCACTGGGCAGCGCTCGCACACCCCAACTGGCACCTGCCCCGGCGCTCACTGGGGGGAAAAAACCATAAAATAAAGGCTGTCATCTGGTTTTCTTGATGCAAATGTGCCAGATGGAGACAGCAGTGGGGACGGAGATGGGGACAGGCACGGGGATGGGGACGGGGATGGGGACAGGGCTGGGATGGGGATGGGGTGTCGCTGGCTTGGGCTGACAAGGGACAGAGTGTAGCCACGGTGGGAAAGTTGCAGGGCAGTGTGTTTGGTAGTGGTCCCATCCCACCCCAGATGCAGGCTGGTGTCCACCCAAGGCCTTCAGCCATCTCCTGGTGACACGGAGCCTTCCTCCACCCCCCTGGTCTTCCTCTCCCCCCTCCTCTTTTGGGGGTTTCTTTCTTCTCATTGTGTTTTTTTTTTCTGTTTCCAAAATTAAACACGCTTCCCCTCCTGCCCCTTCCACCCTGCAGCCCTTGCCCCATTGGGAAGGAAGTGCGAGATGCTGTTTTTGAGCAGATATCAAATCAACAACCCGACCGCTGGGTGCGGCAAGCACCACCCTGGGCACTGGGGAGGGCACCTGGCCACCACCATGGCTCCTGAGGAGCTCTCCGGCTCGGCTGACTACGATTACCCACCAGTGACCAATGTGATGGTGAACGAGGAGGTCTTCTCCAGGTGGGAGGTCTTCTTCACTACTGTCTTCATCCCCATCCTCTACACCTTCATCTTCCTCCTCGGCCTCGTGGGGAACCTCTTTGTCATCATGGTGATGGCCAAGAAGAGCGGGGGCAAGCGGGTGGTGGACACCTTCGTGCTGAACCTGGCGGTGGCTGACATCATCTTCATCTGTACCTTGCCCTTCTGGGTGGTGGCAGGGGCGCAGGGGAACCGCTGGCTGCTCGGTGAAGGGCTCTGCAAGGTCAGCAGCTATGCCATCGCCGTCAACCGCTGCTCCAGTATCCTCTTCCTCACTGCCCTCAGCATGGAGCGCTACCTGGTCATTAGGAAGGTGTTGGACACCAAGATGGTGGGTTCCCAGAGGTACATCCGCATCACCTGTGCCATCATCTGGACTGTATCCCTCCTCCTGGGTGCCCCATCCCTGGTGTACCGGCGCCTGGATGGGGACGACTGCTGGGATGAAGATGGAGAGGACTTCAGCCTGGCCATGGTCTTCCTCACCTTCCTCCTGCCCTTGGGGATCATCACCTTCTGCTACTGCTCCATTTACTGCCGGCTCCAGCGCCACATCCGGCTGGGCAGGGGCGTCCAGCGCTCCCACCGCGCCATCATCACCATCGTCGCAGCCTTCCTCTGCTCCTGGCTGCCCCTCAACACCTGCAAGGTCCTGCTCTTCTTCCTTGCCAAGGGGATGCTGGTCCTGTCCCAGGGGCAGGAGGTGGCCCTGAGGTGGGTGGTGGCCAGCAGCACCTGCCTGGCCTTCGTTAACAGCTGCGTCAACCCCCTTGTCTATGCCCTGATGGACGGGCGCTGCCGCCCCCGATGTCCCTTCGGTCCCTGCACACTGGGGACGGGTCCCAGCACGGCTGCCCGCTCCTCCACCACCGACTCCAGCCTCCTCTTTGGTGGCCGCATCTGGACCAAGACCCCCGCTGGCCCCCAGCACAGGGCTGGGACTGAGCTCCAGCTGGCACCGGGGGTCCCACGGGGCCACCCCGGGGTGAATACCCCCCCATGCTCCCCAGTGGCCCCGGGTGCCACCGCGGTCCCCGCTGTCCTGCCTGGTCCCCAGCTTTAATCCAGGTCCAGCCCCCCCGGTGCGATTCCCGAGGGAGCAGCACCCCATCCCAGCCCCAGCCCTGAGCAGGCAGGATCTGGCCCCAGGACAACCCCCTTCCTGCCCCATCGCCCCCCCACCCCGAGATGCTCTTCATAAGGGATGGCTTCAGGAGCAACAACCTGGTTTTAATCCAAATTTAATCCCAATTAATAAAACTTAGCCCTATGACTAACAATGTATTTTAGTCTTTGAGCTGTTTTTACCACCCGTGAGGGGGAGAGGGGGGCTCGGCGCCAGTGGGGCTGCCAGCAACTCTGCCTGCTGCAGGGACAGAAAAAAACCTTTTTTTCTCCAAATCTGCCTTTTTTTTTGCTCTGCTGGGGTCTCTGTGCCGCTGGGCAAGGGGTGGCTGCGTCAAAGATGGGGTCTGTCCCATCCCCCGCCATCACAGGGACATTGGGATGCTCTGGGGGCGGGGGGCGGGTGCTGAGGGGGCTGTGGAGCTGCAGGGCACCGCTGCTCTGCCTGTGCTCCTGCCTGCAGCTGCCTGCGGCTGCCTGCTGCCTGTGCAGCGAGCGCCTCTCCTGCCTGCACCCTGCCTGCCCCTCACTGCTCCCTGCCTGCACGCTGCCTGCTCCTGCCTGCTCCCTATCTGTGCCCTGCCTGCACCCTGCCTGCACCCTGCCTGCGCCCTGCCTGCACCCTGCCTGCGCCCTGCCTTCCCCTAACTGCTCCCTGTCTGTGCCCTGCCTGCCTCCTGCCTGTTCCTAACTGCCCCTGCCTGCCCCTGCCTGCACCCTGCTGGCCCCTCTCCTGCCTGCACCCACCTGCACCCATGCTGTCTGACTGCTCACTGCTCCTCTCCTGCCTGCAGCACCTCCCCTGCCTGCCCCTGCCCACCCCCTGCCCGCCCCCTGCCCTCTCATCCCGGTCCCCACAGGCCGTGGGACCGTCCCCCCGGCTGAGACAGACTTTCCACCACCTGCCCCTGGCAGCCCAGGATGTGGCCAACCCGTCTGTGCCCTGATTCATCTCGCTCTGCACCGGCAGCTGTGGCAGCGGCGTTCCCACGGCCTGGCACAGCCCTGGCACAGCCCTGGCACAGCTCTGGCACAGCTCTGGCACAGGTCTGGCACAGCCCTGGCACAGCTCTGGCACAGCTCTGGGACAGTCCTTGCACTGCCCTGGCACAGCCCTGGCACTGCCCTGGCACAGCCCTGTCACAGCCCTGTCACAGCTCTGGCACAGTCCTTGCACTGCCCTGGCACAGCTCTGGCACAACTCTGGTACCACCTTTGCACTGCCCTGGCACTGCCCTGTCACAGTCCTTGCACTGCCCTGTCACAGCCCTGGCACAGCTCTGGCACAGCTCTGGCACAGTCCTTGCACAGCCCTGTCACAGCTCTGGCACAGCTCTGGCACTGCCCTTGCACTGCCCTGTCACAGCCCTGGCACAGCCCTGGCACAGCTCTGGCACAGCTCTGGCACCACCTTTGCACTGCCCTGTCACAGCCCTGTCACAGCCCTGTCACAGCTCTGGCACAGCCCTGGCACAGCCCTGGCACAGGTCTGGCACTGCCCTGGCACTGCCCTGCTCTGCCCCTCACCTGTCTCCTCCTGCCTGGGTACAGGGACAGGACAGGCTGCCTCTGCTCCCAGCGGGTTCCTGCCCTGGGAAGGGACGGTGGCAGCAGTGCCAGGGTGGCAGTGCCAACCCCATTGCCCTGCCCGTGCCACCAGGCTCAGGTCCCTGCTGGCCCTGGCATTCTGGGGACGCCAGCCCTGGGGGAGATGTCCCAGCCATGGGCCATGGCAGGGATGGGGACAGTGTCCCTGTGCCTGGCCTGGCCCTGCACAGCACCAGGGATGGAGCCACCACCCAGCACTGTGCCGTGGTGTGCCATGCCATGCTGTGCCGTGCCGTGCTGTTGCCATGGTGTGCCGTGCCATGTCACACAATACCATGACATACTGTTCTACCTCATATCATGCCCTACTATGCCACACCACATCATGCCATGCCATGCCACACCACACCACACTGTGCCATGCTATGCCATACCATGCCGTGCCGTGCCAGGCCAGGCCATATGATACCATACCATGCCACACTGTGCCACGCTACACTGTACTTTGCCATATCACCCACAAAGTGCCAAGCCATACCAAGCTGTGCAGAGCCATACTGAGCTGTGCTGAGCCACGTCGAGCCATATGGCACTGTGCCATGCCGTATTGAGCTGTACCAAACCGTAGTGAGGTATGCCATGCTGTGCTGAGCCATGCCAAGCTGTGCCAAGCCATGTCAAGCCATACAGCACCATGCCGTGCCATATTGAGCCATACCAAGCCATACCAAGGCATGCTGTGCAGTGCCAAGCCGTGTCAAGCTGTGCTGAGCCGTGTTGAGCCATACGGTGCCATGCCGTGCCATATTGAGCCGTACCAAGCCGTGCTAAGCCATGTTGAGCTGTGCCAAGCTATGTCAAGCTATGCCGAGCCACGTCAAGCTGTGTCAAGCCCTGTGGAGTCATACAGTGGCATGCTGTGCCATATCGAGCCATACCAAGCCATGCTGAGCTGTGCTGAGCCATGTTGAGCTGTGCCATGCCATGCTGAGCCATGTCAAGCCGTGCTGAGCCATGCTGAGCCATCCAGCGCCATGCTGTGCCATATCGAGCCATACCAAGCCGTGCTGAGCTGTGCTGAGCCATGTTGAGCCGTGCCAAGCCGTGCCATGCTGTGCTGAGCCATGTCAAGCTGTGCTGAGCCATGTTGAGCCATCCAGTGCCATGCTGTGCCATATTGAGCCATACCAAGCCGTGCCGAGCCGTGCTGAGCCGTGTCAAGCCGTATGGTGCCATGCCGTGCTGTACTGAGCTGTACCAAGCTGTACTGAGCTGTGCCGTGCCAAGCCGTGCCATGCTGAGCTGGTGGGCAGGCCCTCGCCGTTGCCGCCGCCGTGGGGCAGAGGCCGGGGCGCGTGGGGCGGCGTGGGCGCGGGTGGCGGCGGCTGGGGAAGGTGTTGCTCACCCGCTCCTCCCCTCCGCCTCAAGTCAAAACACGTCCCCGTGTCCTGGGTGCAGCAGAGCCGGCAGCGGCGGCGAGCGCCCAGGTAAGGCATCGCCCCCCGGCCCCGCCGCGGACCCCCCGGGACCCCGCACCCCTCCCTGCCTCGGTTCCCCAAGCCGCCCCGCATCCTGCTGGGGGAAACTGAGGCACGGCAGGGGCCACAGCAATGCACAAACAGAGGCAAGGACACCCCCCCTCCCACCCATTCCCCCCCCCAGGAGCAGGGGGTGCCGGGGATGAGCCCCTTTCCCAGGGCCAGCAGCCACCCCCACTCCGGGAGCTGCCTCCAGCCCAGACGGAAAAGAAATCAAAACTGGGAGAAACTGGGAGAGGCGCCCAGCGAAACCGGCCGGGGCGGGAGCAAGGCCCCCCCCAGCCCCCCCGCCACACCCCGACCACCTTTGCCCCCGGGATGGGTCTCACCCAGGCACCACGCACGTGTTCGCACACCTTTGTTTATTGTAGGACCTACAAGAAGGCAGGGAAAGCAAACACGGCCTCGCCTTCCTCCCCCGCCGCCATCGCCATCGCTGGGCGGCCGGCAGGGACGGGGCGATGCGAGGGGCTGGGGGGAGCGTGTGCAGGGGGGCACCCATGGGTGCTGCCTGGGGGGTGGCGAGGGGACAAGGCTTCTCCCTGCTGTTGCCCGTAGGGTCCCGGCCCGGCATGGGGGAGGTGAGCGACACCGACAGCGGGATCATGCTGCACTCGGGTGAGCGCTGGGGGGGTACTGGGGGGGGAGGTCCCGGGGTGCCCCCGTGCCCCCCACGTCCTCTCGCTGGGCTGAGATCGGGGCACTTGGGTGCACAGGGCTGCCCTGGGGACACACAAAAGCTCCTTGAGGGTGGGGGTGGGGAAATGGGGGGTTCCCCTGTCTGGGGGGGGCAGACCGGCTTTGACTCAGCCGGATTTCGCTCCGGGATGGCTGAGTCAGGGTGAAACCTTCCCTGTGGCCACCCCCCCACCCCCCCCCCCTGTGCTGGGAAATCACGGCTGCCCCAGGGGAGCTGGAGCACCCATGGGTGTTGTTGGGGGGGGGGCTCACGGCTGCTGGGGGAAACTGAGGCAGGGAGACTGGGGTGAGGAGGGGGAGTGGGGGGTCTGGATGCATCTCAGAACATCCGTCCATCCGTCCCCAGGCCCCGACAGCCCCGTGTCGCCCCTGAAGGAGCGGGCGCAGGCAGGGCGCAGGCAGCAGGCGCTGGAGGCTCGGCTGGAGGGCTGCGTGCAGGAGCTGCGGCGGCTCTGCCTGCGCGAGGCGGTGAGTGGGGGGGGGACGGACCCCTGCCTGACCCCCCCTGCCTGACCCCCCTGCCCCACGCCAGCAGCTCAGTGTCCCCGGGCCGCCCCCCCAGGAGCTGACGGGGACGCTGCCCTGTGAGTACCCTCTGAAAGCTGGCGAGAAGCCCCCCAAGGTCCGGCGCAGGATCGGTGCTGCCTTCAAGCTGGATGAGACCCTCGTTCTGCATGGGGCGGTGAGGGGCTCGTCAGTGTGCAACCGGGGTGGGGGGCATCCCTGTGGTGGGCAGTGGGGACCCCACCAGTGTGCAACTGGTGTGGAGGGGCATCCCTGGGGTGAACGGTGGGGACCCACCAGTGTGCCACTGGGGTATCCCTGTGGTGGGCAGTGGGGACCCCGCTGGTGAGCAACTGGGATGGGGGCATCCCTGGGGTGGGCAATGGGGACCCCGCTGGTGAGCAGCTTGGATGGGGGCATCCCTGGGGTGGGCAGTGGGGACCCCGCTGGTGAGCAACTGGGTTGGGGGCATCCCTGGGGTGGGCAATGGGGACCCCGCTGGTGAGCAGCTGGGATGGGGGCATCCCTGGGGTGGGCAGTGGGGACCCCGCTGGTGAGCAACTGGGTTGGGGGCATCCCTGGGGTGGGCAGTGGGGACCCCACCAGTGTGTAACTGGGGTGGGGGACATCCCTGCGGTTGGGAGTGGGGACCCTCCTGGTGAGCAACCGGGGTGGGGGGCATCCTTCGGGTGGGTGGTGGGGACCCTGCCAGTGTGCAACTGGGATGGGGGCATCTCTGGGGTGGGTGGTGGGGACCCCGCTGGTGTGTAACCGGGGTGGGGGGCATCTCTGGGGTGGGCAGTGGGGACCCCCCTCCAGCCCAGCCTGGAGCCATGGAAGATGTCCAAACGTCACCCAGAGATGTCCCCATGCCCATCCCATCTTGTGCCTGGCTAGTGTGCAAGCATGATGGGGGTGGCAGCGTGCTGAGCGTGTCCCCTCGGTCCCCAGGACCCGCTGAGCGCCCTGGAGCGGGACCTGGCGCTGCAGCTGCAGATCGCCAAGGCTGCCCGCCGCCTCTGCCGGGAGGAGAACATCAGCAAGCGGCTCCGCAAGCGCCGGCAGACAGCAGCGCTGCTGGAGGAGCAGAAGCTGAAGGACCTGGAGAACATCCTCAACCAGCGACGGCTCCTGGCTGGCCAACGGCCTTTGCCTGCTGGTGCTGGAACCAGTGCTGCTGAGGGTGAGCCCCCCTTGTGCCCCCCTGGCTGGCGGTGGCTCGGTTGGGGGATGCTGGTGGTCAGGGAGGCAGAAATGGGTGCAGCTTGCTTGGGTGTCGTTGGTGAATGCACCCCAGTATGCCATCCCTGGCACGTGGCACCCCAGTCCTCCATCCCTAGTGAATACACTCCCCAGGTGCCCCCCAGTATGCCATCCCTGGCGCGTGGCACCCCAGTCCTCCATCCCCAGTGAACACACTCCCCAGGTGCCCCCCCATATGCCATCCTTGGTGAACACACCCCATTTCCCCGTCATCTGATGAGTGCACCCCTGTGGATGCGTCCCAGTTCTCCATCCCCAGTGAATGCACCCTACTGGGTTCCCCCCAGTGTGCTGTCCCCAGTGAATGCACCCCAATTCCCTACCCCTGGTGAATGCCTCCCCCTAGATGCACCCCAACACACCATCCCTGGTGAATGCACCCCAATTCCCTACCCCTGGTGAATGCACCCCCCTAGATGCACCCCAACACACCATCCCTGGTGAATGCACCCCAATTCCCCATCCCCGGTGAATGCCTCCCCCTAGATGCACCCCAACACACCATCCCTGGTGAATGCACCCCAATTCCCCATCCCCGGTGAATGCACCCCCCTAGATGCACCCCAACACACCATCCCTGGTGAATGCACCCCAATTCCCCATCCCCGGTGAATGCACCCCCCTAGATGCACCCCAACACACCATCCCTGGTGAATGCACCCCAATTCCCCATCCCCGGTGAATGCACCCCCCTAGATGCACCCCAACATACCATCCCTGGTGAAGGCACGACTCTGAGAGCCCCCTGAATACCATCCCTGGTGCAGGCACCCTGGTGAATGCACCCCAATCCCCACACCCCCAGTGAAAGCACCCCGATATGTTCTCCCTGATGGGTGCACCCCACTGAAGGCACCCCAGTACTTCATCCCAGCTGACTGCCCCCTCATGCATGCACCCTGACATGCAGCCCCCAGTGAATGCACCCCAATGCTTCATCCCTGGTGGCTGCATCCTTGTGAGTGCACCCCAAAACTTCATCTCCAGTGCATGCACCCCAATACACCATCCCTGCTGGAGACACCCTCATTAATGCACCCCGATACTTCATCCCCAGTGATTACACCCCAGTGCACCATCCCTGCTGTATGTACCCCCAAGAATGCACCCCAAAACTTCACCCCTGCTGGTTGCACACCATGTCTGCCCCCCAATCCGCCATCCCCAGCAAATGCACCCCAATGGGTGGCAGGATTTGGCCCCGCTGCGGTGTCCCCCTCCTGGTGGCAGCCATCCAGGTGGGTCCCCCCTTGCCCCCGTGCGTGCCTCGGCTCTGTCCCCCCGGGACTTCTGCGTCCAGCCGTCCCCAGGGACCAGAGACATGGTGGTGGTGGCTTCTTCCCTCCTGGTGCCCCCAAAGCTGGCCGGCTCCCCTCCTCCTGCCCAGCCTGGGCAGGCTGGGAGCTGCCTGCAGCGCCGGCAACGCAGCTCGGCAAAGCCGGCCTGGCCGGTACCGCCACTGTCCCGGAGCGTGTCGGGACAGGCGGCGTGGGAGAGGGAGAGCGGAGGCCTCCGGGGACGCGCTGGGTGGCGGCGGGTGCCCTGGGAGCGTTTTGGCACCAGCACCGGCACCGGCACCGTTCTCACCTGTCCCCTGCCCCGCAGAGCTCAGCGCCTCCGACGAGAGCTCCCTGTCGGATGCCGTCCTGCTGGAGGAGGGTAAGGGGGCTGCGGGGGCAGGGGACACACACCGGGGTGCCCCCCCGTGTAGGGCCCCCATCCCAACCCTCCATCTCTCCCACAGAGGAGACACGGCTACCAGGACCTGCCACCCCACGGGGGTCCCCGTCCCCCGAGGAGCCCCCTGAGGGGGAGGGGTCAGGGCCCCCGCCGGCCTCCTCCAGCCCCTGGTGCGAGACCAGCCTCGACAGACCCTATGAGAAGGCCAAAAAACCTGGCTTCGACCCCGGGGATGGGGAAACCCGGGGGTCCCGGTGCTACCCCGGGTCCCCACCAGCCATCCCTGCTACCCCCTCGGCCCCCGGCAGCCCTGACCCCACAGCCTCACTGGCACCCAGGACGGGGGACGTCCCCCCCTACCGCTTTGTCCCCATCAGGACCCTGGTGCTGTGCCGGCAGGCGGGCTCCAGCGCTCCCAGCACCCCGGAGCCATCGGGCCGGCGAGGACAGTCCCAGTCCCTGAGGTATGTCCTGTGCCTGGGGAGGGGGGACAAGGGCTTCTGCAAGGGAGGATGGAGACAACCCCATGGGAAGGAGGATGGAGATACCCTCATAGAGATGATGGAGCTAAACCCATGGGGAGGAGGAGCAGGGGGGAGATAATCCCATGGGGAGGATGGAGATACCCTCTTGGAGATGATGGAGCTAAACCCATGGGGAGGAGGAGCAGGGGGGAGATAATCCCATGGGGAGGATGGAGATACCCTCTTGGAGATGATGGAGCTAAACCCATGGGGAGGAGGAGGGGGGAGATAATCCCATGGGGAGGAGGCTGGAGATAGTCCCAGGGAGAGAAGATGGAGCTAACTCGCTGGAGATGATGGAGCTAACCCATGGGGAGGCTGGAGCTAATCCCGTGGGGATGCCTCACCCTGCACCCACAGGGTGCTCAGTCCCATGTCCCCCCCCTTCCCACACCCCCGGCCTTTTGGGTGAGAGGCAAGGGGAAGGGGCCGCCTCAGCTGCAGCCCCCTGCCCGCAGGGTAGAGGCGTGCTGGCAGCCCGGCGAGCCGCGGGGCCGCAGTGCCGTACCCCGCCGGCGCCCCACGTACTACACAGTGACGGTGCCCACCGCCTGCATCCCGACCCCCGGCCCCGCCTGCCGCTCCGGCTCCGACGACAGCATCTCCGACCTCTCCAGCATCTCCCACGCCACCTCCCCGGGCAGCAGCAGCCCCGACGTCTCCTTCCCGCGCCCCAAAGTCCCACCACCCCTCGCCGAGCCGGGTTACTACCCCCGCGGTGCCCACCGGTTCCTGCCACCTGCCAGCCCCCCAGCTTTCCTCTACGAGCAGGATCTGGCCCCGTTACGCTACCAGCGCCTGGTGCCCTCGCACAGCCGCATCGTGCGCACCCCCTCGCTCAAGGACTACGCGCCGGCCGGGGGTCGGGGGCTCTCCAAGGCGGCTGTGACCGAGGAGCTCAAATCATGGCACCAGCGTGCCCGGCTGCGGGGTGCCCGTCCCCACTCCCTCGACCGGCAAGGGGCCTTTCGGGGACCCCGCGGTGGGACCACCAGGGACGTGCCCATCACCCGTGGAGTCCTGCCGCGGACTCAGGTAGGGCATTGGGTGCTGGGACGGGGGTCGGGGTGCGGGAGAGTGGAGGGCAACATGATGCCCATTCCCCTATGGTGACCCCCTGGGTGCTGCCCTGTGGGTGACTGGGTGACATGAGTTGCCACCCTGAGGTGGTTCATGGGTAA
This sequence comes from Falco rusticolus, assembly GCF_015220075.1. Taxonomy (NCBI): domain Eukaryota; kingdom Metazoa; phylum Chordata; class Aves; order Falconiformes; family Falconidae; genus Falco; species Falco rusticolus. The sequence continues at coordinate 1,419,645 of NC_051203.1, read as the reverse complement.
GTGGCTCTGGTGGGGTCCCATGAGGGTCCCCAGAGCAGGCATAGGGTCCTGAGGGGATCCATGGGGAAGAACTGGGGTCCCATGAGTTTCCCTTGGGGCAGGACGGGGGACCCCTAAGGGTCCCTGGAACAGGACTGGTGAAGGTCTCGTGGGACAGGGCCAGTTCCCTAAGGGGGTCCCTGGGACAGGCCCAGGGTCCCAGAAAGGTCCCTAGTGCAGGAATGGGGTCCTGAGGAGGTCCCATGGCCAGGACCAGGGTCTTCTGAGGCTCTTGGGCACAAGACCAACATCTCTCAAGGCTTTCTGGGGCCGGATGAGACCCTCTGATGGTCCCTCTGGGCAGGTCCAGGGTCCCATGAGCAGGATCCAGGGTCCCATGAGGGGTGCTGGGTCAGGCCAGGATGCTGAGGGGGTCCCTGGGTCAGGGCTGGGGTCCCACGTGGGTCCCTCCAGTCACACCCAGCATCCCACGGACAGAACCCAGGGCCCCACGTGGGCTCAGCAGCGGGGTGCCCCTGGGCAGGAGGGTCCCTGCAAACATTTTGGGGGGTGGCTCCCCTCCACCTGGGGGGTCCCGCTGGGATGGGTGCAGGGAGCACAGCGTGGCACACCGTGCTGGGATGGTGGCACCCATGGCACAGCCGGGGCCCATGCCGGGCAAGCCAGGACCTGCAGCCGTGCCCCCCCCCAACACCCCCTGCCGCGGGATGTGCCCCCTGGGGTGCTGCCCGGTCCAGGGTGGGGTGCCGGCACCCACAGGCTCCTTCTCCCACGCAGGCGCCCCCGGTACGTGTCCTGCGGCGCTCGGCGGACGGCGTGCCCGTGCAGGTCTACGTGCCTGAGAATGGCGAGATCGTCACACAAGTGTGAGCGTGGGGACCCCCACCCTGGGGGGGGCACAGCCTGGCTGGGCCAGGGCCAGGGCCGTCCCACAACCCTCCTCCCCCCCCATCCCCCCCGTATGAAGACACGGGTGGGAGGCACAGCCGCCCCCCAGCGCTCCTGGGGTGTGCGGCGCTGGGACAGGGTGGCTGGGGCTGGCCCCCACCCCCGTGTCCCCTCGCTGGCACTGTGACCCCGCTGCTGATGGTGCCACCGCGATGGGGGGCGTTGGTCTCTAATAAAGGTGGTCGTTGAGGTGCTCCTGCCCTCGCCAGCCTCGGGATGTGTCACCTCTGTGTCCCCAGCCCTGTCCCTGGCAGGGTCACCCCTCCCCTGGATCCAGCAGTGGGTTGGCATTGCCAGGATCGGGCCCCGGGGGCTGGGGGTCCGGCCGTGCCTCTGTGGGCTCGGGATGGGGGGGCAGGGCAGGGGTGGGGGGAGGGGAAGGCGGGCAGGGGGCGGACACGAAGGGTGCAGGGGAAGGGGTGCGAGGGGGGAGAAATAAGGGGTGCAGGGGAGGGGAAGGGGTGCTGGGGAGGGAAATGATGGGGAGCGGGGGGGCAGGGAAGGGAGGGGGCTCGGGGGCTGTGAAAGGCGGGGGTCAGTGCAGGGGGACAGGGCAGGGGTCCGGGCAGGGGGACAGTGCAGGGGTCCGGGCAGGGTGACAGGGCAGGGGGTCAGTGCAGGGGGACAGGGCAGGGGGACAGTGCAGGGGTCCGGGCAGGGTGACAGGGCAGGGGGTCAGTGCAGGGGGACAGGGCAGGGGGACAGGGCAGGGGGACAGGGCAGGGGTCCGGGCAGGGGGACAGGGCAGGGGGACAGGGCGGGGGGACAGGGCAGGGTGACAGGGCAGGGGGACAGTGCAGGGGGACAGGGCAGGGGGACAGGGCAGGGGGACAGTGCAGGGGGACAGGGCAGGGGGACAGGGCAGGGTGACAGGGCAGGGGTCCGGGCAGGGTGACAGGGCAGGGTGACAGGGCAGGGGTCCGGGCAGGGGGACAGTGCAGGGTGACAGGGCAGGGTGACAGGGCAGGGGGACAGGGCAGGGGTCCGGGCAGGGTGACAGGGCAGGGGGACAGGGCAGGGTGACAGGGCAGGGGTCCGGGCAGGGGGACAGTGCAGGGGGACAGGGCAGGGTGACAGGGCAGGGTGACAGGGCAGGGGGACAGGGCAGGGGTCCGGGCAGGGGGACAGTGCAGGGGGACAGTGCAGGGGGACAGGGCAGGGTGACAGGGCAGGGTGACAGGGCAGGGGGACAGTGCAGGGGTCCGGGCAGGGGGACAGGGCAGGGGGACAGGGCAGGGGGACAGGGCGGGGGGACAGGGCAGGGGGACAGGGCAGGGGGACAGGGCGGGGGTCCGGGCAGGGGGACAGGGCAGGGTGACAGGGCAGGGGGGAGAGGGCAGGGGGACAGGGCAGGGGGTCCAGGCAGGGCAAGGGCAGCCACGGGGCGCGGGGAGGGCAGCGGCGGGGGGGCCGGGCCGGGGTCCCCCCCCAGCGCCCCCGCAGCCCCGCCCGGCCGTGCCCGCGGGCCCGGGACGCTCCTCCCGGCGGGCGGGGGCCGGGGCCGGGGCCGGTGGCTGCGGCGGGAGGCGCCGCCGCGGGGGGGCACCGGGCAGCGACCGAGCGCCGGCGGGCTGCGGCGTCACTGCGGGCCTGCGCCGGCCCCGCACCGGGCTGCACCGGCCCCGCCGCACCGGGACCGGGACCGGCCTGCACCGGGAGCGGCGCCGGGACACACCGGGAGCGGCCCTGGGAGCGGCCCCGGGATACACCGGGAGCGGCCCCGGGACACACCGGGAGCGGCCCCCGGAAGCGGCTCCGGGAGCGGCCCCGGGCTCCCCCGGCCCCGCCGCCCCGGCCCCGCTGCCGCAGCGCAGCCGCCGCCCCCCGCCCCCCCCCCGCCCCGGCAGCGCTGAGCGGCGGCCCCAGGCGCGGCCCCGGGATGGGGCCCGGTGGCCCCGGAAGCGGGTGGCCCCTGGCCGGGACCGTGCTGGTGGCCGTGGCCGCCTCGCTGGGTAAGAGACACGGCGGGGGGGCACGGGGAGGGGGTCGGGCGGTGCCACCCGGTGACGGGACCCGGTGCCACCGGCCGTGCCCGTGCCCGGCGCCAGCGCGCGGGGGTCGCTTGCGCCAACGTGTCCCCCTGTGTGTGTTCCCCACCCCCCCCCACCCCCCCCGCCCCCCGTTTGCTGCTTGCGGGACATCCCCGGCGTGCGCGGAGCCGGTGGGTGTCCAATCCCGGGGGGGTCGGGGGCTTCCCACACGCGGCCCGTGCCTCAGTTTCCCCGCTCGGCGCCGAGCTGCCGCGGGCCCCTCGGGCGGGGAGCGAACCCCATATGGGACCCCTGAGATCCGCTGGGAGCCGGGGGTGGGGAGCGCGCTGGAGCCCCCCAGGGACCGGCCCAGCCCTGGTGGCTCCGTGGTCGCTGTCGCGGCGCCTCCGGCCGCCCCCGGGCCTCGGCCCGCGGCTATTTCGGGGAGCGCAGGTGGCTCGGGCCAGAAATAGAGCCGGGAGGCGGCGGGGGAGCGGCTGGGGGGGCTGCGTCAGGCGGAGCGGGGTCCGTGAGGATGTGGGGCAGGATGGGGTGGGGGCTGTGAGGATGTGGGGCAGGATGGAGCGAGGTCTGCGAGGATGTGGGGCAGGATGGAGGAGGTCTGCGAAGATGTGGGGCAGGATGGGGTAGGGGCAGCGAGGGTGTGGGGCAGGATGGGGTGGGGGCTGCAAGGATGTGGGGCAGCATGGAGCGAGGTCTGCGAGGATGTGGGGCAGGATGGAGGAGGTCTGCGAGGATGTGGGGCAGGATGGAGGAGGTCTGCGAAGATGTGGGGCAGGATGGGGTAGGGGCAGCGAGGGTGTGGGGCAGGATGGGGTGGGGGCTGCAAGGATGTGGGGCAGGATGGAGCGGAGTCTGAGGAGACGTGGGGCAGGACGGAGCGGGATCCAGGAGGACATGGGGAAGGATGCAGTGGGGTGTGGGGGTACGCGGGGCAGGATGCAGTGGGGGGACAGGATGGAGTAAAGTACAGGGTACAGGGAGGCAGGATGAGGCGGGGTATGGTGGGAGACGTGGGTCAGGATGGAGCAGGAAGGGGGGGACATGGGGGCAGAATGTGGTGGGGTGTGGGGGGTACATAGGGGCAGGGTATGGGGGGCCATGGGGCAGGATGGAGCAGGATACAGGGGGCCATGGGGCAGGATGTGGTGGGGTACAGGCCATCCCCCTCGGACAGCATGTGGGGAACACGGAGGACGTGGGGTGCTGCTGGTGCCACTGGGGGTGGCAGTGGCCGGGCGGGGGGTGCCCCGAGGCCCCGGTGACGGGCGGCTGTCCCCAGTGGCGGGGGGCGAGGACTGCCTGTGGTACGTGGACAGGAACGGCTCCTGGCACCCCGGCTTCGACTGCGACTTCTTCACCTTCTGCTGCGGCACGTGCCACCAGCGGTACTGCTGCCGCGACCCCCTGCGCCTGCTCACCGAGCGCCAGCAGCGCCACTGCCTCGCCTTCAGGTGCTGGGTGCTTGCCTTTGGGTGCTGGGCCATGGGGACTGGGCAGCGGTACTGGGTGCTGGGCACTGCTACTGGGTGCTGGGCATTGGTACTGGGCAGTGGCACTGGGTGCTGGGCATTGGGTGCTGGGCACTGCTACTGGGTGCTGGGCAGTGGCACTGGGTGCTGGGCAGTGGTACTGGGTGCTGGGCATTGGGTGCTGGGCACTGCTACTGGGTGATGGGCAGTGGCACTGGGTGCTGGGCAGTGGTACTGGGTGCTGGGCATTGGGTGCTGGGCACTGCTACTGGGTGATGGGCAGTGGCACTGGGTGCTGGGCAGTGGTACTGGGTGCTGGGCATTGGGTGCTGGGCACTGCTACTGGGTGCTGGGCAGTGGTACAGGGTGCCGGGTGCTTGCCTTTGGGTGCTGGGCCATGGGGGCTGGGGGCTGGACACTGGGTACTTATACTGGGTGCTGGGCATTGGTACTGGGCGCTTGTACTGGGTGCTAGGCATTGGGTGCTGGGCACTGCTACTGGGTGATGGGCAGTGGCACTGGGTGCTGGGCATTGGGTGCTGGGGGCTTGTCTGGACATCCTTGTCCCTCCAGTCTCCAGCTGGGTGCTCCAGGGTGCCCCTCGGTGTTGCGGCCACTGGTGTGACTGGGTGGGGGGGGAGGTACAGTGTGGGGGCGGGGGCTGTGCCCCAGTGCCCCCTCCCCCACGTCCCCACGTGCCGCAGCCCCAAGACCATCGCGGGCATCGCCTCGGCCGTGGTGCTCTTCATTGCCATCGTCACCACCATCGTCTGCTGCTTCATGTGCTCCTGCTGCTACCTGTACCAGCGCCGGCAGCACCTCCGCACCCCCCTGCAAGGTGGGGGGGCTGGGGGGCGGGGGGTCGGGACTGGGGGGTCGGGTGGGGGGCCTGGAGGGATGCAGGAGGGGGATTAGGGTGCAGGGGGGAGCACCTGGGTGCAGGGTGTGGATTTGGGTGCTGGGGGAGGGTACTGGAGTGGGTGCTGCTGGGATCACCCTGATGCCCATTGCTGCCCCCAGCGCCCCCCTCAAGGGCCACCAACACCTGTGGGCACCGCCGGGCCCTGTCCCCATCCCAAGGTGCCGCAGCCCCCCCCCATCTCTCCCGCAGGCCCAGAGATCCCGCTGTCCAGCTACCCCCCCGCAGGCCCCCCACCCCCCTTCCCTGTGGACGCCAAAGCCGGCCCTGCGCCCCCCCCAGCCCGGCTTCACCCCCATGGCCATGTACCCGCCAGCCGGCCCCGCCGCCCAGTACCCGCTGTACCCCTCCGCCCCCCCCATCTACAACCCCACAGGTGAGCACCGGACTGGGGGGACACCCTGTCCCCCGGGGGGGCGCAGTGACCTTGCCAGGGCTGACACCCCATCCCGTTTCCCTCCGCAGCACCACCCCCCTACGTCCCAGCACAGCCCAGCTACCCCGGAGCCTGAGCACCCGCGGGGACCCCGGCACCCTCCCGCCGCCGGCCAGCGGGGCCCGTCTGGGGACCCTTGTCCCCCCGCCCTGGGCCCGGGGGGGTGCCCCAGCTGTGGCTGGATCCAGCCCTTCCCGGCCGTGCCGGGGCTGACCCCGTGCCAGCAGCACAGGGCAGCTCTTGTCCTGCACACTGGGCTCTTTGTGGGTGCCTCCACCCAGCCCTGGGTGCCAGCAGCCTCTGCACCCATGGGGGGGGCGCCCGGGGGTCCCCCGAGGGCCGTGCATCACCGCACCCCCGCACCGATTTGGCCCCGGCTCTCCCCCCCCCCCCCCGGGGTTCGCATTAAACCGTATCTTGCACCCCACAGCCCGGTGTCATCTTGGTGGCTTCCCCCAACTCTGCTCCAAGGCTTCTCCATCTACAAACTGGGTAAATGGGCAATTCCCACCAAACCAGCCGCCAGGATGAGCCAGCTGGGGAGCGCTGCTGCCCCCCCAGCCCCACCACACAAAGCCAGGGTGCGAGAGCATCCCCAGTGGCATTTTGGGTCAGAAAGCAGAAAATTCAGCGCTGGGCTCGGGGCGCAAGGCCAATTCCTCCATCCGCCCCTCCCCCAGCCCTGGCTCTCTGGGGCTGGGACCCATCTCCCCCCGCAGCCGGTGGCACGGGGACAGGTGCTGGGGCACAGATTCACCGGCTCCTGCTGTGATTCATGTGCCCCCCGCACCGTCGCTGGGAAGGGGGGTCCCATGGGAGGGGGGGTCCCAGCCACCAGCCACCAGCTACATTTGGGACTGCTGAGTCCATCACTCCTGGGGGGGAAAAAGCCATGCAGACCCCCCAGGGGGCAAATGCAGACCCCCCAGGGGGCAAATGCAGATCCCCCAGGGGGCAAAAAGCTGTCCCATCTCCCGGGGGACCACAGGTCCCAGCATCCTGTCGCCCCCCAAAACCCCACAACGAGCCCAGGGAGGGGGGAGCCGGGGGGCAGCTCTGAGTTTTATTGAAGTGGGATGGAGGGGAAAAAAATAATAATAAAAATAATAAAAGCAGCAAGGTGGGTGCTGGGGGCTGGGGGGGAAGCTGTCCCCAGGGCGGTCCCCGCCGGCCACGGGTGCACGCAGCCAGCTGCGTGGGGGCTCAGGGTTTGGGGGCCGCCTGCTCCCGGAGGTAGAGGTCACGGATTTCGGCCAGGCTGCGGCTGAGGCCGCCCAGTGCCTGGGCGATGACGCGCAGGACGGAGGTGGTCTCCCGGCGGCTCTCGGCGTATTCCCGTCGGAAAGCTTGCATCTCCTGCACCAGCCGCTCGTTGGACTGGACGATGCGTTTTTCGGCCGGTGTGAGCTGGGCGCAGTCAGGTGCCCCGTCCGACAGCCCCGCCGTACCGGGGGGGCCCGGTTCGCCCGTACCGCAGTTATTGAGATTCTCGGCCTCTTGCTCGAAGAGGATGCTCGGGAAGTCGGAGCCCAACGGCTCCTGCTGCCCACCCAAGTCGCCGAGGGAGAGTTCGGGGGGCGCGGGGCGCGGGGGGCTGCGGCTCCAGCCCTCGCACAGCTCGCTGGGCGGGCGGACGCTGGTGCGGGGCAGCCGGCGCTCAGCACCACGGCCGGGGATGCTGTCGGCAGCCGGGCTGTGGAAAGGCTCAGTCTTCACCTCCACCGGCTCCTCCTTCACCGCCTCCTCCTTGACGCCTGTGGGATGGACGGAGAGCGCAGGGCAGCTGGCGGGACCCCCCCCATCACCCCACGGACTGAGCAACCCGACCTCCTTCTGCCTCTGCTTCCTCTGTCCTCATCTCCCTTGTCCCCATCCCCGTACTCCCGTGTCCCCTCTCCTGCACACGGTCCTGGTCCCATCTATGCATTCACATCTCCATAGCCCCGTTGTCCATCATCAGTCTGGCCCCATTCCATGTCCCTTGTCCCTCACCTGGTCCCAGTAGTCCCATATCTCTGTCCTGAATGTGGTAGCCCCATGTCCCTGTGTGGTCCTGGTACCCCCATGTCCCTGCCCCAGTCCCACCAGTCCTTGCCCTGTTCCCAGGCCCCTCTTACCCCTGTCCAGGTCCCTTGTCCCTGTCCTATTCCTAGTCGCCCACATCCCTGACCTGATCCTGGTATCCTCCCATCCCGATCCCAGCGCTGCTGTCCCTCGAACCTGCACTGGTCCATGTCCCTGTCCTGATCCCAGTCCCCTCAGGCCTCTGTCCCCGCCCCAGTAACCCCCATCCCTGTCCTGCTCTCAGTCCCCTCCTGTTGTTGTCCTGGTACCAGCCCCCTGCCCTGGCCCAGGTGCTCCCATTCCCTGACCTGGTCTCTGCTCCTGGCCCTGTCCTGGTCCCCTGCCCCGGTGCCCTGTCCCTTGCCCCTGTCCTGGCTCCAGCGCCCAGTGTCCCTGGCCAGATCCTTGTATCGTCCTGTCCTGGTCCCAGTGCGCCTGTTGCTCTCCCTGTCTCCTATGTCCTGGTCCTGTTCTTCCCATGCCCCTGTCATCCATGTCCTTATGCTGGTCCCGTCCCCCCCCCCCCAATCCCTGTCCCATTTCTCCATGTCCCTGTCCTTCTCCCCTGTGTCTATGTCCCCTCCATGTCCCCGCCCCACATCCCCATTCTGATTCTCCCTGTCCCTGCCCCAGTTCCTCCATGCACCTGAACTGGTCCCAGCGCCCCCACACCCCTGTCCCTCACATCCCTGCTCCAGTCTCCACATCCCTGCTTTGGTCCCCTGTATTCATGTCCTGGTCCCCCATGTCCTGGTCTCAGTGTCCCTGTCCTGGTCCTGATCTTCCATGTCCCTGTCCCAGTCCCTCCACACACCTGTCCTGGTCCCAGTGCCTTGGTCGTGGTCTCCTGTGTCTCTGTCCCAGTCATCCATGTCCCTGCCCTGGTACCACCATGTCCCCATCCTGGTCCCCTGTGTCCCTGTCCCTCCATGTGCTTGTTCTGGTCCCACTGCCCCTGTGTCCCTGTCCCCCAGGTCACAGTCCTGCTCCCCCATATCCTGCTCCCAGGGCCCCATCCCAGTCCTAGTCCCCCCCCATGCTGGTCCTAGTGCCTCCATGTCCCTGCTCCAGTCCTTCCATGCACCTGTCCTGGCCCCTCGTGTCCTGGTTCCCCGTGTCCCTGCTCCTCCGTGTGCCTATTCTGGTCCCAGTGCCCCTGTCCCAGTCCGGGTCCGTCCCATCCCTGCCCCAGCCTCGCCGTCCCTGCCCCGGCCCCGTGTCCCGGTGCCCCCTGGCCCTGCCCGGTGTCTCAACCCCTGCCCCGTGTCCTGGTGCCCCCCAGCCGCAGCCCGGTGTCCTGTGTCCCGATGCCCCCTCCCTTGCCCCAACCCCTGCCTGGTGTCCTGGTGCCTCCCTGCCCGACGTCCCAGTGTCCCTGGCCCTGTCCCGTGTCCCATGTCCCGGTGCCCCCCCTGCCCCATCCCCTGCCCCGAGTCCCGGTGCTCCCCGGCCCTGCCCGGTGCCCCGGTGCCTCCCCCCGCACCCACCGTGCGGCGCCACCACCTCGACGCTGAGCAGCGGCGGGCCGGTGCCGGCGGCGCCCCGCGCTCCCCAGCCGGGGGCGGGCCCGGGGCCGAGCTCGGGCGGGCCGGGCCCGTTGCCGCTGCCGTTGCCGGGCCGGGCGGGCCGGGCGGCCGGTCCCTGCCGCTCCTGCCGGTGCCGGGTGATCTTGTCGTTGGCGCGGCGGCGCAGCCCCCGCCAGCGGTTCTTCACCTCGCCGATGTCGCGCTGGTTGCGGCCGGCGGCGTTGATCTTGTTGGTGATGCGCCACCAGATCTTCTGCTTCTCGTAGGCGTTGACGGTGCTGGCGGCGGCGCCGAAGAGCAGCTGCTCGTACTTGAGCACCTCGCTCATCAGGATGTCGATCTCCTGCAGCGTGAAGTTCGGCTTCCGCTTCAGCAGCCCCCGCCGCGCCCCGCCGCCCGCCGCCATGCTCCCAGCCGCCGCCGCCGCCGCCGCCGCCTCATGGCGCCGCCCCGCCGCCCGCCGCCCCGCCGCCCATCGCCCCGCCGCCGCCGCCGCCGCCGCCGCCGCGCCTTTTGTCCTGCGCCGTCTCCGCGACACCGAGCGCCCCGCGGCACCGAGCGGAGCGGGGCGGAGCGGGGCGGAGCGGGGCCGGCGGCAGCGCGCCCCCTGCCGGCGCCGCCGGGCGCTGCCGGTGCTGGTGCCGGGTCGAGACGGGACTGGCCCCCCCCGTCGTTACCGCGCCCCCTGCAGGCGCCGCCGGGCGCTGCCGCTGCCGGGGCGAGACGGGACCAACACCCCTGCCGGCGCCGCTGGGCGCTGCCGGTGCCGGTGTGACACGGGGCCGCCCCCCCGTCGTTATCGCGCCCCCTGCTGGCCGCCGCTGGGCGCTGCTGGTGCTGGTGCCGGTGCCGGTGCCGGTGTGACACGGGACTGCCCCCCCGTCGTTATTGCGCCCCCTGCCGGCCCCCGCTGGGCGCTGCCGGTGCCGGGACGAGACCGGACCGCCTTCCCCCTGGTCGTTACCGCGACCCCTGAAGGCCGCCGCTGGGCGCTGCCGGTGCCGGTACCAGTGCCGGTGCCAGTGCCGGTGCCGGTGCGAGACCGGACCGGCCCCCCCGCCCCACCCCCCCGTCGTTATCGCGCCCCCTGCCGGCCGCCGCCGCGTGCAGCCGCTCTGGTACTGCCCCCTACCGGGCCCCCCAGCCGCCCCGCTCCGTTATGGCGCCCCCTGGCGGCCCCTGCCCCGTCCCGGTGCCCTCCGGCAGCACACTCCCCCGGCGCCCCCCGGTGCTCAGGCTGCGGGGCCAGGGCCGCTCGGTCCGGGGCGTCCCAAGGGTCCCGCGTGGGCGGCTGGCGGCGGCCCCCGGGAGCGACCTGAGGGTGGGCACGGGGACCCCGGTGCCCCCTGCCCGCGGCGCTGCCCCCCTGCACAGCGCCCCCGTGCGGCCGGGCGGCCCCTGCGCCAAAGCAGGCCCAGCCGGGGGCCCGGGGATGGGGCTCAGGGGGGTGCCCCATCGGTGGGCTCTGGGTGGGCAGGTGACCTGGCACGCGCCCAGTCTGGGGGGCCCGTGGGCCCCAGTGCTCCCAGCTGAGGTGTGGTGGCAGGCAGGGGTCCAGGGCGCAGCACCGGGGAAGCGTTGGGTGAGCTTTATTGCTGATGCAGTGGGCACAGCGCTACACATTGCAAAGGGGCTCCGGGGGGGCGCGGGGTGGGGGTCGGGGGCACTGCGGGGCCCAACCCGCTGGCCCCCCGGCTGCCACCCTCCCCCGGGGGTCCCGGGGCATACAGTGTGCCTGCCCACCCTGTGCCCCCAGGGGGCTGCTGGTGTCACCGGCTCTGGTTCCCCCCGGAGCACCAGCTGGGCGAGCCCCACACTGCAGGGGGGATGTGGGGCAGGTGGAGCCACTCGGGTGTGGGGTCAAGAGGGAGCAAAACCCTCGAACCGAGCCCCCCACGCCATGCCCCGAGCCCCCTGCACCAGCCCGGGCTGACCTCCCGCTCTGTCCTCCCACTGCCCCCATCCCCGCTCTGCCCCCTTCCCTGAGCCCCCGGTTCCATTGAGCCGGCACCCCGCGAGCCGGCACCCCCAGCCCACCGGTTGGAGCCCCCAGGGGGGAGACAGACCCTGCAGGCGAGTGGGGTTGGAGGGCACCAAGCCCCTTTGGCCAAGCCCCCCGCTCTGCAGCCCCCTCCTCTGCCCCCAGTCTCACCAGGCAGAGCGGGGCACGGTGCTGGCGACAGAAAGAGCTCGGGGGGCTCCACAACTGTCAACACAATAAATACAATGTCTTCCTCCGGCGCTGCACGGGGCGGCTGCGCTGGCCCTCCTCGGGCCGGCCCTTCCTCTGTCCCAGAGAGACCCCCGCTCCTCGGCGGTGTCACTGCGGGGTCCCACGGGGCTTGGCGTGGAGACAGTCACGAGAAAGGCAAGTGGCCCGGGGTCCGCCACGCTGCGGGGGCAAAGCTGTCCCGCTCCTACTGCAGCAACTTCGGTACCTCCACCTGCCAGAGAAGACACCCCGTTACTGGGGGGAGCTGGGAGCGAGGAAAGGGGACACTGGGGTGGCGCGGGGGACCCGGTGCAGACCCGCCGTGGTGGAGTGGGACCCTTGTGCTGTGGCTGTGTGGGGTGCTGGGCACCTGGGGACATCTCCCCCTTGGCCAGGCTGGCTGTCCCCACACTCAGGCTGAGGGGCAGCCCGGCCAGGGACACAAACTGGGGTGAGTGAGATGTTTCAAGGCATCATCCTGGGACCGGTGCTGCAGTCGCAGCCCCCCGGCCACCCTGGCTACCCCGCAACCCCAGGGTGCTGCCAGCGTGGCAGCGAGAGCTCAGTGAGCTGCTCCCCTTGAGGACCTGCTGCCAGCGTGGACACTGGTTTCTGCCAGGGGAGGTCCTGGATTTCCATCCCCCGGGGGTGTATGTTAACGCTGGCTTCACCCTCGTGTCCCAAACCCTGGAGCCAAACCTGCCCGCTGGATCTGCCCACCCCAGGGGCTCTGCCAAGGGATGGGGCTGCCCCGTCCGTGCTCTCTGCCAAGGGACGGATCTGCCAGCCCCATCTGCTCTGCGAGGGACGGTGCAAAAGGATGGATCTGCCTGCCCCGTGTGCCCAGCAAAGGGATGGATCTGCCCCTGCCACGTGCTCTGTGCGGGGGTTGGGACCGTTCCATACCCTGCACCGGAGCAGGACAAGCCCAAGTGACAGCAGATGTGACCTCAGGGCTCAGCCCACAGACTCGCCCCACGGGCAGACCCCACCGTGGCCCCACACTTGCCTTCCTGAGCTGTTTGAGGTTGCTGGAGCGGATGGCCGCCAGGAGCTGGTCCCGTGAGTTCTTCTCCTGGGCCGGCAGTGCCCGGTCTCCCAACTTCCTCTGCGTGGCCGGCGAGAGCGAGTTCCTCAGGCTCTCATTGATCAGTGGTGGGGCGAGCGGAGGAGGAGGTGGGGGTGGCGCAGCAGGCGCCCCCCCTTTCTTGGGTGAGCTTTTGGGGGAAGCCTTGGGGGACGGCTGTGGGGATGGCTTGGGAGACCCCTTTGGCAGGGCTCCGGGCTTGGGCACCTCCAGGAGATCTTTCTTCTCCCCACGCTCCTGTGCCAGTTTCTGCTCCTGGAGGCGTTTCTGCCTCTGTTTGTCCATGTTTCGGCTCAGCAGGTTGGTGACCGTCATGCGTGGTCCAGCCAGCTCAAAGTGGTAGCCCAGCTTCAGGAGCGTGGTGTTCTCCTTCAGGAGCTTGGCGATCTCCATCTCTGTCTTGCCCCCACAGATGTGCCGCTGGTTGTGGAAACGCAGCTCCGTCAGCGTGTTGTTCTGCAGCAGTGCCCGGAAAATGGCCAGGATGCCCTTGCCCGTGATGTGGTTGGAGTCCAGGTTGATGCTTGTCAGCACCTTGTTGGACTTCAGCATGATGGCGATGGCGAAGGCCACGTGGTCATCAGCACGGGTGTTGGCCAAGGCGAACAGCTTGACCACGGTGTTGAACTCTAGGGCCTCAGTGAAGCGCACCAGGGTCTCGTTGTTGATGCAGTCTGAGTTGTTCACGTTCACTTCGGTGACCTCGGCATCGTTGTTCTTCACCTTCTCGATGAGCTCATCAAAAATGCTGGAGGCTTCATCATCCTTGGCCTGATCCGAGGAGCTGCTGGTGGCAGGCTTGGAGGGGCTGCTCTTGGCTGCTGTCTTGGCCTCCTGTTTCTCCTCTGCTGCCTTTTCTGCCTCTGGCTGGGATTTCTCCTTCTCATCTGACTTTGATTTTTTCAAAGCTGAACCCTTGTCCTCTTCTTTTTTGTCTTTTTCTTTCTTATCTTCTCCTGTGTCTTCTGCCTGTTTCTTTGAGCCCAGACTCTTCTCATCTTCCTTTTTATCCTTCCCTGTGCCCTTCTTCAATGCTGAACCCTTTTCTTCTTCCTTTTTGTCCTTCCCTGCATCCTTCTTTAATACTGAACCCTTCTCGTCCTCCTTTTTATGCTTCCCTGCATCCTTCTTTAGTGCCGAGCCCTTCTCGTCCTCCTTTTTATCCTTCCCTGTATCCTTCTTTAATACTGAACCCTTCTCATCCTCCTTTTTATCCTTCCCTGTATCCTTCTTTAATACCGAACCCTTCTCGTCCTCCTTTTTATCCTTCCCTGCATCCTTCTTTAATGCTGAGCTCTTCTCGTCCTCCTTTTTATCCTTCCCTGCATCCTTCTTTAATGCTGAGCCCTTCTCATCCTCCTTTTTGTCCTTCCCGGTGTCTTTCTTCAACACTGAACCCTTTTCTTCCTCCTTTTTGTCCTTCCCCATCAGCTTTTTCTCCATGGCCTTGACTTTATCGTTGATAGCCTTGTCCTCTTTGGTCTTAGCCTCAGACTCAGCTTTAATTTTCGGGTCTGTTTTTGGAACATTTTCTTCTTTTTTAGAGTCTTTTCCCACCTTCGTATCCCGTTTCAGGGCCAGGTCTTTGGAAGGGGCTTCCTTTCCCTTTTCTTCTTCATTCTGGGCTCCCTTATTCTTCTCACTTGATCTGCTTTCCTAACGAGAGAAAAACACCAAGGCGTTACAGAGACAGATGCCTCCAGCTTCCAGACTCACCACCCCAGTTTCACCATCACCAGCTCCGCACCTTTGTCATGGGGGAGCCACCGCAGGGCACCGGGGGAGAGTGCCGCAGCCGGGGAGGGGGCACAGGATGGTGCAGGACAGTCCTGCCTCAGGAGCGTCTTAGACTATGCCTTTGAGCTGCCCGAAACCAGGAATTTACAGCAGAACATTGTGAGGGCATCATGCGGGGTCCCTGGAAGGTGGCAGGGAGATGCCGTGGGGGAGCACGAGGACAGCCAGCACCGCGGCTCTGCTGTGGCAGGGGACAGGCTGGTGGCCAGGACCCGTCAGGGAGGTGAGTGACCTGCTCCAAGTGGTGATGGTTCAGCCCTGGGTATGGGCCTGTCTCCTCCATCCCAGCGGAGTGACCCACCACCTCACGCTCACACCCTGCAGCCTGCGGCTGGTATCCTGGTTTCAGCTGGGATACGGTTAATTTTCTTCTCAGTAGCTGGTGCAGGGCTGTGCTTGGGGTTTGGTGTGAGCATAACCTTGGTACCACACTGGTGGTTTACTTGTTGCTAAGTTGTGCTTACTCTAAATCATCTAAATCCAGGACTTTCCAGCTCCCCCTGCTCTGCCAGTGAGCGGGGCACAAGGAGCCAGGAGCAGAGCCGGGACACCTGCCCCAAACTCGCCAAAGGGATATTCCACACCGTGGGTATCACACCCAGTATATAAACTGGGGGGAGTTGGCTGGGGGCCACCAATGGCCGCTGGGGGACTGGCTGGGCATCGCTCGGTGGGGGTGACCAACTGCATCATGCATCACTTGGGCTTTTTTTGTTTTTTCCTTCAGGTTTTATTCCTCTCTCTTTCTCTCTCCTTTTTGTTACTATTAGTATTTTATTTCAATTGTTAAATCATTCTTCTCGACCCACGAGTTTTGCCTTTTTCCTGATTCCCCTCCCCACACCACTCAGGGGGGAGCGAGCGAGTGGGCGGCTGCGCGGTGCTTAGCTGCCGGCTGGGGTTAAACCTCGATGCTGGACTTCGGAAAAGGAAGGTTTAACCCAGCCGAGGTCCTGGGTTTAGCATCCAAGTGCCCCGAATGCAGGCAGAGCCTGCGGCACCCAGGTGTGATGAGGTCCCCTGCAGGTCCTCAGGGCACCTTTGCTCTCCTTCTGCCTCCAGTCCCTTCCCAAAGGGCTCCAGAGGTCTGCGGGATGCCCTCCTCCATCCCCAGCGAGCCAGAGAGCCTAACAATCCGCAGGGTGCACCTCCCTTAGCAGACGGCTCTGTCTGACCCTTTCCTATTCATACCTCCTACGAGTTATCCTCTTTCTAATCACCTTTTTAACGAGGGATGATCTGCTGCCTGTACCTCTGTGAACCCCAGGTGCTTTCCCAGCTTTCCTAAACGGTTTCTAGCTGGATGCTCTGCAGCTTTGCCCACTCCAGAGCCCAACACGCTTCCCATGCCGGCCTGGACGCGTGTGCAAGCAGGGAAATGTCCACAGCTGGTGACACAGGTGACACAGCTGTCACACCCTGGGCTCTCTGAAGCTGGCCTCCTTTAACCAGGTGTTTGCATTTTTGATCTCCCTGCAGAAAACCAAGGCAATGGGGACGCAGTTTATTGCTCTGTATGTCTTCCCAGCCCGTCTTCTTCCAGTGTCCAAAGGTTTCATCAGAGGGAAGAGCTTAACCGGGGTGGTCTGGGGGAAGGATGCAGATTTTGCTGCATGTGATGGGTGAAGCAGTGTCACTGCAGCTGGCAGCCCCTTCCCCTGCCTCTGGGGTCTTCCCATCTCTGTGCCAAGAAGCCGTGCAGCGGTGCCCTGGACTTCTTGTGTTTCTTCTCTCTCTGATCCAGCCAGGATGCCTGCTCACTCCCTAGTGGTCTGGCAAGCATCAGTGCTTTTGCTTTGACTGATTCCTGTATATTCACCCTCCAAAAGTGATTTTTGCCTTTGCTTTTATGCTTATCATGATGTCACTGTTGCATTCACCAGATTTTGGTACACCGGAGGAGCTTAGTCTGGCTTCTGGCTCTGCAACACTGACCTTCAGGCAGCAGCTACGCCCTCCCTGCACAGACGGATGCAACCCCAAGGCTTGATGGAGCTACCTCCGGCAGCAAAAGATTTTCTTCTTTTCCTTTGTGCTTTAGGGCCATTTGATCATTTGTTTCTTGCAGTCGAAGCCCTTTCTCATGTAATTTTTGGTACATTTGCCAAGCACCTGAACCTGGCTCTTGGCACAGCCTGTCCCGTGCACTGCTGCTGACCACAGCCCGAGCCGGCAGCTCCAGGGCACAGAAAATGCCTCACTGCAGCCTTCACCCATGGCTGACAGGGCTGCGAGGAGTCTCCCATCAGCATCATTATGACATGTTCTGCTTCGGCAGCCAAAGCCTTTGATCCCAGCTCAGTGCACGCAGCCTTCCAGCCTGTGGGTTTTCTTACGGCACCGCGCTCACTTCCTTCTGTGCCTGCAGCCATGCGGGCGCGGGACCAGGGCTGTCAGGGTAGTGCGGTAAGAGCAGGGCACTGGAGCAGGGTTCATAGCCCCGAACATCAGATGTGAGACACCTTCACTCCCAACTACGGACAGACAACTGAAGATGGATGAACCCCTGACACTGGGACCGAAGCTGCTGTACAGAGGAGGGTCCCACTGTAACGTCCACATCAGGGTTTGGCAGTTTAAACCTCCTTCTCCCCACTCAGCAGCCGGGGAGCACGTGGCTCCTGCCCCTTGCAGCGAGCCTGGCTCTTCCTGGCAGCCTGGCTTTGGCAGCATGGCTCAGCTCGGTGTGCTGGCCGGCGCCGGGGGGGTTCTGTGTGGAGGTGAGCAGAGGGTGATGTTCTGAGATGCTGGGAGCTGGGAGCCCAGCTGCAGAGCCGCGGTTAGCACAGGCTCAGAGCTACAGCTGCGCAATTCATCTGGGCATCCTCGGCTTGACCACAGCGATGCTGGCGACCGAACAGTGATGCTGGTGACCTGACGGCGATGCTGGTGACCTGACAGCGATGCTGGCTGCAGGAGGAGGAAGAAGCACCAAGGCACAGGGGTGGCAGAGTGGATGTCATCTTTGCTGGGGGGACTTTAGGACTTCAGGAGGAAGAAAGATGCCTCTGGGAGCTGCAGGTGTGATGCCTTTACAAGCTCCCTGGACCCTCTCAGGGCTAGGAGAGCACTGTGGCTTCACTCAGTGCCTTGAACCCCCACATGAGAGTCCAGACACCCTCGTCTGCAGCCAGGGCTGGCCGCCTCCTCCAGACGATGCCCTGCTTGCGATGGGTGTCTGTGCTGGGGCAGAGTGCGGCTCTGCCCTCCCAGTGCGCGGCACTGCTGGCCCTCAGGGACTGCTTTTTTGTGGAAAGAACTGGCCTGGCTGCGAGCGGGGCAGCCATGGGGACTGTTTGTACCTGGTGTATAAACAGATGCCATCTGGGTCGAGAGAGCTGTTTATTTAGTTAAGAGATTTCTTGGCTCCCCTGTGCAGACCTAAACAGGCGACAGAAAGGAACATACCAGAGCCGTACAGAGCCTGTCCCTGTGTTCACATGGCCCCGCGCTGCTGCAAACCCCAAGGACCAGGGATGGGGCTCCCAGAGGTGCCCCAGTGCCAGCATCACCCTGCCCCGGGGGCTGCGGGTATCGAGTGATGCCACCTCCTCTGGCCCTGGGCTGGTGGCCCTTCTCCCCAGGACATGCCCTGTTCCCAGGGCTGGGATGGTGCAAGGGTGCTCAGTGACTTCCTGAAGCATCTCGGTGAAGGAAGAGCCATGTCTGCCCTGGCGGGAGGCTGGGCAAGATGTGTGTGTGGGATGAGAGCTGCTGCCTCCCCCTGTCCCCCTCTGCCCAAGGCCATGTGGCCACGTGCCTTCGTCCCCTCCTGCCTGTGCACCCACCCCCCGGCTCTCGGTGTGTCCCACCACTCCAGCTCCACTGCGGGCGCCAGCCCTGGGTGGTGTCACCAGCCCAAGCTCTGCTCACTGGAGACAGTGCACAAGTCCTCCCCTCTGAGCTGGAAATACAGCGCGTTGCTCCAGCTCTCGGAGCTCGGCAGGCGAGCTGCATGGCAGGGTGATGCAGAAGAGGACAGATGTATCCCTCCCCTGGTCCTGAAACCCTGGCTGAGCCCGCAGCCGCCAGCGCACCTTCTCCTGCAGCCCAGGCCACCAGCCAGGCTGCCTCCATCTGCAGGGCCAGCGCCAGCCCTGCACCCCTCCATCGCCATCCTGAGTCCTGCCTGCTCGCTCCTCTCTGCCACGATGACATATTTACCTTGGATACCTAGAAACCAGTGCCACCGCACCCCCCTCCTGTGCCGTTCCCTCTGCTGTGAGCACAATTATTAGGGGAATATTTTTACACAGCGTGTCAGATCTTTAAAAATAAGCCTAATGAAAACAGCCTGGTACTTGGCTGATTAATCACCAGTGTTTTGATGAACTGAAATGCCTTCCCGTTTCCTCTAAATAGACTAAAATGAGCATTGCCATTGCTCGTTAGCATTTGTAACCCTCAAACCCACTCAGATGTTTCCTTAAAAGGCAAAGGAGACGGGAATTTCTTGCCTGGAATCCGAGTGCTCACAGCACTGCTCCGGGCGCTGAGGAAGGGATGGGGATGGGGATGGAGCAGCCGCCCAAGCCGGGCATGGGTGGGAGCGGAGGGGCTGCCGAGCTCTGCTGCTGGTGGTGGGGATGTGACGGTGGAGCGAGGTCCTCGGCTCCTGCCCTGAAAGCCCCATGGCTCGTTTTAGGGTAGAAAATTGCTGCTTGGGTGGTAGGTATCGATCTGGCTGATGGTGAATGAGAGCTGGTCACCCCGCTGTGCCCACAAGCAGGCTTCACAGCAAAAGGGGAACATGCTGGAGAGGAGAGGAAAGGATGGGCTATCCAGGGACCCACCGAACCTGTGCCCGAGCTGGAGGGAAGGGGTACTTCGTAGCCTGGCTGCTGCTGTTACAACAGTCCCTGGCGGAGGGGACATAGGGAAATGCACTTGTAGAAGAAATATTTTGTCTTTGGAAGGGGCCAGACTTCACCAGCCTGCAGTTATTTCCAGAGGCGCGTCCTGGGAAGAGTCCCTCATGGCCCACATTACCAGGCTGAACACGCTGCCCCACCACGCCGGCCACGTGCTCAGCTCAGCTAAAGAACAAGACGTAAGGATGGAAGCCTTGGGGAGCACATGCTGCCAAGAGCAGCTCCATGTTGGCTCTAGGGAGCCATGCCCCACCTGGGTTTGAGGAGGGCTTGGATGAAAGGGGGAAGCCAGGAGAGCCCAGGACAGCTCCTCCGTGAGGGCCACTGCTAGGGGCATGTGGCATGTGCACCCCAGGAGGAAAAGGGACCGCCAGCAAAAGATCTCAGGGCCAGACCTGCACCTGCAGTTCAGGTTAAAATGGCTCCAGAAACAGTGACCTCAACCTGCAGGCTTGGCAGAGGTCTCTAATGTCACCTGCAGCTCTGGTGGCCTCTGGAAGCCAGCTGTGAGACATCACCCCCCAGCTGATACAAAAGCATCAAAGGCACAAAAGGGAATTCCTGACCCAGGATCAGGCCCATCCCAACAATCACCACCACTGGAAAATCCAGGGTTAGCTCCACCATGGCCAATGGCTCCAGGTGCTGCTCGCTGTGGGTGGCCATGGGGACACAGGCTTCATGCACCCCCAAGCAGAGGGGCACGGTCCTCGCCTGCGTGCAGCTATGGGGCCATCTGTTCTTGAGGGGTATAAGGAGAAAACATGGAGCAAAGCAAGAGGCAAGCGTCAGCCCCTTCAGAAACCGCCCACACGGGGACACGGAGCCTATTTAGCCGAGTCGGAGCTGCGTGTCCGCTGCTTGCGCCTACACTCTTGCAAGCACCAAGGGGTTACCACTGCTTGTAACCAAACTGCCCTGCACCAGTGTACAGCCCTCCTAAACCAAGATGCAGATGTCTGTGGAAGGACAACTGGACCAGCTCAACTTAATTAATCCTGGAATTATTTCAGTCACATGGAGTAACTTCTGCATGTGCATTGGAGCCCACCGGAGCCCGCGAGTCTTCTCCTTGAGACTCGCTGCCTCCCTCCACCCCAGCAGCTCCACCAGCAGAGCAGTTTCGGTGTGCTGGCTGCCTGGCATGTGGCTTTTGCCACCAACAGAGACTCTCCACCCAGAGCCGTGCTCCTTGCAAAGCAACCAGAATCCCTCCAGAGCTGTAGCGTTGGGGGATAAAGTCCAGGCCAAGAGACTGACCCATTCTTCCAGACTCTGCTGGAATAATGAGGTCCTCTTGCAGCCAACAGGACATTTTCCAGTTCATCTCTTGGCAGGGCACTGCTTAGGCAACAGGTACCCACCAGCAAAGCTCCATCGGTCCCAGTGATGGAGGGGCTTTTGGAGGTGGGAGAGCAGGGAAGTGGGGAAGCCCCAGGGATGAGGGGGGACTCTGAGAGACAGACAGACAGCTCACCAAAAGCTGTTGGTCAGCTGGGGGCTCCCAGACCAGACTGGCAAGGGAAGGAAGCTGGGTTTGGTTATTTCAAGTAGGGGGTTTAGGCATAATTATGGATCCATAACTAACAAGCCAACCTGGTATCACTACCTGAGGGGTTTCAGTCTGTCCTACACATGCTACTGAGTCCTACAAAGGTTTCCAGAGCCACCAGAGACTCTGTTGAACCCACAGCTCTAAGCCTGAGCATCTGCATCATCTTCTGAAGGCACCTACTTAGATGCAGAGGCTAGAAACCCCACTGTCCCCTGCGTCCAAAGCCCAGCTCGAAATTGAGTGAGGCACCAGCATCCCACCACCCCTCAGTGTGACCGTGGGTGAAGGGAGCTGAGGAGGCTGGGCACAAGCCATGTGAGAGCTCCCAGGGAACAGGGATGTCCCCTGAGACTGTCCCACTGCACAGAGGAGTCCACTGAGGTGGCCAGCGGGCAAAGGCAGGTGGCTCTGCACTTGCCCTTCCTGGGTATTTGGGTACCTGTTGCCATTACGCTCTAGGCATGTGAGAGAGCTGCTGGAGCCAAGCTAAACCACAACAAGCTGGCCAAGCTACTCCTTTCCTCCATTCCTCATCCTGTTTTGAGTAACTCAGGGACAAGTCAGAGCCAAGGACATTCCTGGAAAAAAATGCTGTGTCCTTGGCCGAGCCCTGGGCGCCACTAAACCTGGGTTGCCAGAGACCACCAGAGGAAGCGGGACCACGAGGCTTCTGCTGACCCTGCTTGCCCAGGACAGCCAAGTCCAGGTCTATGTGACACCCACCCACTCACAAGAGGATCTGGCATTGCTCTACCTGCAGCAGTGCCAGGACAACCCTCCTGGTCCTTGGCTATGAGCAAACGCCACGGGCCAGCGTCACGAGGCAGCCTGCCTGCACCCCCGCACGCCCCGCAGAGCTCTGGCCCCCGTGGGCTCCCTGGTAGGGCCATTCCCAGGCAGCGAAGAGTTTCTCTCTTGGCACATTTGGATTCTTTTGGCATGAAGCAAGGGTGAAAGGACCTTGGCTTCCAGCACTGGGTCGGACGCAGACCTAGCATGACCCCCTGGCCATGCTCTATGTGCTAAAGCCCAGGGCGAAGTAAACAGCTCCTTGCCCTGCCCTGCCTCAGCTATCACTCTGTTATTTTAACGAGGAACTCAGTTATTCCCCTTCCCTTCTGCTCAGACCTTTCCGACCCCAAACATCACTGTCTCTTTGCACTTCCCAGGCCAATGTTTTTAAAAACATCCTCCTCCTGAGATGCAGCGCTGTTCTCCAGAGACTGGACAACTTCTGGCCCTGACTTTTGCCTTGCTTTGCCTTCACTGCTGAATTAGGGCTGACAACAAACATTTCAGCCGGGTTTCCTTTAATAGAATAGCGACAACGACATGCAGCCATTTTCCAGAAAGCCCTTAAAACCACTGGATACTCTGCAAATGGAAACTTTTGCTTCTCTAACAAAACCTGTTTTTAGCAGTCTGGGTTTTTCTCCTCTTTCCGTTGTATTCCCAGCTCCTTCTCCTGGCGCTGCCATGGCTGAACTGGATATTCCCAAGACGAGACCTTTCCCCTGATCACCTCCTCTTCGGCAGAGGTTGCAATGGGCAGTGAACATCAGCGGTTCATACCACGGCCACCTCAAGGCTGGATTTCTGCCTGGTGCACTTTCTGCCGGCAGCCCACAAAGAGCATTCCTTGGATTTTTAGGAACAGAACTGCAGTTCATCCCTAGCAAGTCTTAAATCCTATGTCCTGTCCTCTGTGTCACGGGGGCTGGATGATTGAGAAGGAGGGATCTGGCTCCCAGCCTCCTGGGACTACAGGGAAAACATCTCCAGGCCCCCTGCAGGTGCAGGTCTCCCATGGGTCCCATCACCCAGCCCACAGGACCACCACAGCCACCCCACGGCATCACCAATGGCCGCAGGTACCCAGTGCAGGAGGCTGAATCAAGGTCTTTGAAGCAGGTGAGATAAGCCCCAGCCCTAGGTGCCTACCTGCCAAAACCAGAGAGCTGTTTGCTGGTCAAAACCCTTAAACAGCTTATGAGAAACAGGAGCACTGGCTCCTTAGGCTCCCACCCCATATGGGAGCTGCAGTCCAGAACACAGCACTCAATCAGAGAGAGAAAGGCATGCCAGGAGTCACGATCTCTAGTTCTTAAAAACTGAAGATCTTCCCTGAAAGGAAGCAAACCACAGCTCCCCTCCTGCGGTGGGTGGCTCTCGTGGCTGGTTCCCATGCTGGGCAGGGTTGTCTTCTGCCATGGTCCCTTCTGCAGGATCGCTCGGAGCCCTCAGTAGTGTCTGGCAGGTCTTGGCATAGATCCTGACCAAAATATCTTGTCCCAGCCCTGGGCTACTCAACCCAGTGTCAGTGGGCTGCACGCACCAGAACTTCTGCGACCCTGGGCTGTCACCTCTCCTGTTGCATTTCTGCAGCTCTTGCTCCTGTCTGTTTTCAACCTTCCCTGGACGGCACTCTGGGCTGAGGACAGGACTGAGCAGGACTCACGTCACTTCATGGCGTGGCTGCTCCACCGCCGCTGCCGCTCTCCGCGCCACGACTTCAAAGCCAGTGCCCTGACACCTCCTCCCCTGCGAGGTGAGATCCTCTCGCTCCATCGTGCTGCGATTCCCACACGGCAAAGGGTGGGCTTGAGTGACACGACCGGTTAATCCCAGCGTCCTGCTGGGAGCTGAGTCACCAAGACCATTTTAGCATGCACATGACATCATAACACTGCGAAAGAAAGCGATACATAAAGGACCCCAGCTCTTTTCCTCCTCTGTACATCTATTTATCAGCTCAACATAAACAGATAATAAACCTCCCGGGTAGCTCGGCCCATATAAGCTAAACACTCCAAGCATTTCCATGGATTTATATGCATCCCAGTTGTGGCTTATGTAAATATAGTAGTCAGCTTTTTACTCCTGTTTTTTTCAGACTGACTAGAAATTCAGCTTTTTTTCCTGCTTGTGCCCTTAGATGGACCGTGCATCTCCCAGACAGAGAGCATGCCTTTGGAGTGACCTACGAGGACGCTGGGAATGCTTTGTGCTGCCACTCGCCCCGGTCACAGCAGAACAAGGTCTCTGCCACCATTTCCCAGCAGCATTACAAAAACTCCGATCTGGCCGCGAGGTTCCTGCTCCCCCCACTTGTTCAGATGTGCAGGTCAAACCTGGGTGCGTTGCCACCTCACTTGCTTCAGCCGTTCTCTATATTGCAGATGCTTCAGTTTTCTGTCATGGAATTGTTCCTGCTTCTCTTTTCGCCTTGCAGGTCTGTTTTATCGTCTGCTGCTAGCTGACAGCTCTCGCTTCTGGTGCTTGCCTTTCTCGTTACAGGCTTGGTATGTTTTCAGAAATAAAGAACAGAACATCTGAGCACAGACAATGGCAGTTTTCATTTCTGAACAACAGAAGGTGACAAATAAAAGGGCTCTCCTGGATGGGCTGCTCTGCAGCGGGCTGGAGAGGCCACAAAGCAGACCATCTGTTGCTTCCTTTAAGGACAAAATAGGAACGATTTAACACCTTTGGCTTCTTTCAAAATAAGTGACTGTTCTGGATATCTATGGATATCATCCGTGGGATTGGACACAAAGACCAGCGACCCGCCAGCTCCATTCCTATTCTGTGTGTTGGTGGCAGGTTGCACCTTCATCCCCTGCCTACCCCAGCGTGAGCTGGGAGCTGCTGAAGAAGCACCGGGAGGAAGGGTACCCCAGTGTCACCCACCCCTTACACCTCTTTTGGAGGCCAGGAGCTGGGCAGAGCAACAACATGTTCTGATGAGGCATCCAGCCAGCAAGAGACCTGCCCAGGACATGGTTAAAAGAAAGGCAAGAGCTGGAAACTGGTGAACACTCTTCCAAGGGAGAAGGAACAGTCTTGGCATCTTGACAGAACTGGCTGATAAACAGAACAGCAGAGTTTAAATACATACATGTTAGTCACAGACTGGTAAGATGCTTAAAGAATGATACAACCACTTCTTTTCCCTTGTTTGTAATTTCCCTTGAGTCTGTCCCAACTATTTAAATGTGGAGCTTGTTTTTCCTCCAGATATTTTCATGAAAAGATGACAAGCTTTGAGCAGTAATAAGAAATCTAAATGCTAACTTGCTTTTCCATAGTGTTGAAGAGGGCTTACTGTTAAGGATCTCCACTTTTCATGGTACCTTCCTCTACATACAGCCACCAGTAGCTGGATTAAATACCACCCAGCAGCAAGTGCCAAGCCTACACCACAGACCCCAGTAAGCTAGAAAGCAAGGCAGGACTTTTTACAAGACCTTTCCAAGGAGTTTTGGCATCCTTACCCACGGCAATAGGACCTGCTGCCCTCTGGCACCGACACCCTTCAAATATGCTGCATTTGGATGAGGTGAACTCCCTCTCAGCTCACTGCTTTTCCCTCGGCATCAAAACCTGGCTGTGAGGACCACTGTCCCACCACTCACTGTCAGCTGTATAAGAGCCTACAGCGAAGAGTGCCGGCAACACAGAGACAGCCCCAGGAGCTCTGCGCCAGGCAGAGCAGCCTGCAGGGAGAAGGATGCATGGACCTGGAGCAGCAGTGAGACACCTGAGAGGAAGGGGAAAACTGAGCCCCCTCAACTTTTCCTGTGGGAAGGGTGTTCAACCTTCAGGGGACAAAAATACAGGGACGACCTGCACTGTGCAGAGCTGGCCCTGGCTGTGCACATCTGCCCTGGCGTCCAATGTCTCCTGTGCAGAGCCTTCTCCTTCAAGAAGCTGGCCCCTAGGCTTACATGGAAGGAGGCAGCCACCACGTGTGCAAGCTTCTTGCTAAAAGAAGTTCTGCGGCCCTGGAATGAATCCCCTTGGTCAGCAGGATAATGCCCCCGTATGCAATTTCCCTGCATTTCCCCAGTCATTCGTGCTCGAGGCTGCGTCAGTGCAGCCCTGTTGGGAGGCAGGACTGGGGACTCTGATGAGACTGGGACATCCAGGTGTCCTCTCCTTACAGGTGAAGTTGAGGGAAGGAGGCTCCATCCATTCCCAGGGAAGATGGTGGTGCAGAAGAACAGTGCAGGGAGGGGCTGCCTTGGCCACCACTGCTCAGTATTTTGGGAGCCACCTAAGGCCGCGGTGAGGCCAGGTGGGAATCCAAGGAGAGTCGAGAACGGCAGCAGGTGGATTTTGTGGCACGCTTTGTAAAGGAAAACTTCCTGCTGTGAATACAGCGGCTGCTACGGAGCACTCATCTGCCAAACCACCTGGTCCCACGGCACACACGGTTCACACGCAGTGGTCGTCCCTTCCATGGGGTAGCTCTTCTCAGCCAGGTCCTCCCCAGCAAAGGTACCCCCAAGGGGGTTTAGGAGTGACCCAACGCCAGTGGGAAAGATTGGGGTACCTCCAGGGTGTACATCACAGTGCTATATGCACAGACACATGTTTTTTAAAGATGTCACCAACAGCAGAGGAAGAACTGGACAAAGCCAGGCTGACTCTCACCAGACCCGTCTCCTCATACAGCTCAGCTGTCAGAGAAACCCACCCCACAGAGACACCCCGTCCCCCTGGCACAGACAGCTTTTCCTCTGCCAAAGAGAAAACCCAGGCACGATACATAGATTTCAAGTGACAGCAAGTCAGCTGTGCCCCCAGGTAAATCATCCTTTGGGTAATGCCACCACTTCAACTTTACAGCACGTTTCTAACCTGAATTTTTCTCTCCTTATGTCTTTGCCTGCTAAGTAAAGAGTCATGAGCTATTAGAAATCATCCCTTCATTTATCTTCTTGTGAATATTAGTTTAACTTTGGCTCCCGTGATACATGGACCTACAGGAAGGTCTTGAGCGCATCCACAGAGAGGCACTGTCCCAAGCCCCACTGTTGAACTGGGGTTTACTTCCACTCGCAAGCAATACAAAATGAAGATTAATTAATTAATGCATCACCAAGATGTGAATTTGGCTCCACAGCGTGGAGAAGTCAGGGCAAAGCTCACGTCTATTTTGGGCTGTTTATAAACTGGTTCCTAGTTACCCAAGTTTGCCCTTTTCATCACTAAGAAGATGTGTTATTATGTAGTTACAATATTTCTAAATATACCCACTCTTCCCAGTATTTAGAAGGGAATGGAGTTGCCTGGAGCCAGTTGAAGAACGGAACAATGACTGCAAGAACTCTGAGATGGGCAGAAATTTAACCTTTCCCTTTAAAATACCTTATTTTGTACTTTGGAGAATTTCCTGCACACCTCAGCTAACAGGCAACATCCCACCAACCACTGCACAAAGAGGGGGCAAAGGAGGGATGGAAGAACAGGAAGGAGGAGGAAAAATAATGGGGAGACAGGAGCACAGCAGCCTGGACCAGCGTGCTGCCAGCCCTGCGTGGACGCTGCTGGGTCCCCGGTCCCGGCAGGCTGCGGGGAGCTGGAGCGGCCGTTGCCCCACGGGGGCTGCGACCCAGTCACCTCCCAGCTTCACAATTAGCAATAACGATACAGCCCGAGGCACCGCCGCGGAGCTGGGCTAGGAACTCCTTAATATTTTCTATCCTCAGTGCCTTGGTGCAATCTCTGTAGTTCAAGGACCAGAAGCTAACCTCCCGTCCCTCCCTACTGAAGAGATTTCACAGACACAGAATAGCATCTTCCACATGTTCCGAAGGCCAGTCCCACTGGAATGACTTCCCATTCCTTCCCTGCTCTCATGCCTGTGCTTCCCTCCCATGCTCACACGTCCGCTTCTTGCTTGCAAAGGTTTTGCTCGATGGGTTTCGTCGGGGATGCCAGGCGCCGTGTGGGCTTGTGATGCACAACGCTGGGAGCCGACAAGGGAGAGGGGCAGGGGGGACATGGATGGGGTGATGCCTGCACTTGGCTGGAGGAATGCCACCCCCCGCGGGTGCGCAGCCCCAGCGCTGGGGTTGGCAGGCACAAGCGCTTCGCTGCCCGCCGCAACATGAAAACTATTGATAGTAGAGAGGGATTTGTCATCAGGAGCCTCAGAGCTCTGAGCAGCTGGGTGAGAGCTCGAGAGCCAGCCGGGATGCTCTGGATGGCTCCATGTTCTCACTCTACCCTGCAGCAAAACACAACCTTGCGGCTGCCTCAGGTGGATGGAGCCTGGGCTGGTTTCTGCGATGCTTCTGTGGCCCAACGATCCTGTCCCATCCTGTCCTCGTGCCCCATGGTGGAGCAGAGGTCCTGCTCCACCACCGGCATGGGCTGACCTGCCAGCGCTGCGAACTGGCATTTTCTAGGTGCTAATCCCAGGTCCTAACAATGCCAAGGAGGAAGGGGTAGAGGATATTTTTTTCTTGGCCTCCAGGGACTGAAATAGAAGAAAGTCAGTTCTGCCATATCCAGTTACTGCAATGCAATCTAACTGGGCCTGTTTCACTGACAAATCTGACTGGCAGCCAACTTGCTTTGTCTTCCACGGCCCAGAGCTACTGAAGCTCAAAGGAGAGCACAACCAGTGCTTTTCTCAGGACCCCCGTCGCTGCCCTCCCCACCAGCCAGGGCTGCACACCCTCTCCTGGGTCACCTCTCCTCCCCGTGTCATCCCTTGCCACCATCCCGAGTCCTCTCCCGCAGCACACAGACACACAGAATCCCAGACTGGTCGGGGTTGGAAGGGATGTCTGGAGATCATCTAGTCCAAGCTGCTGTTGAAGCAAGCTCACACACACTCTCAGGTATCTTCCAAACAATGCAGTGTTTAACCAGACCGTTTCCCAGCTCTCTTTTTCCAAAAACCACACGTTTCCTCTCTTCCTCCTGATCACAAATACTTCCCTATCCCACTTCCCAGTCAACTCCTCATCTTCCCATGGCTAAAAACAAAATAGCATCATTAGTGATGTCGAACGCTTTTTCAGTGCCAGCTCTCAGTGCTGGCTGCAAGCCGGGATTACCTGCAAACCAGTGCAAACCCTTGCAATGTCACTGGGATAACTGGTCCCACATAACAGCATTTCCCTTCCCAGACAGTTTTGTCCTGCAGCACCTGCAGTTCCCCACCACAAGGCAATTTTCCACCAGTCCACCAGTGGGAAAATAAGCCCAGCGCTCTCGTGGCGAGGGGCACGGTGCTTTTGGTCCCCCAGCCCACGCCAAATGCCACATATAGAAGGTGACGGCTGCGAGTGCCTTGTCCTCACAGCCGAAGGAAAGCACCCTGGCTGCACAGCCAGAGCTTTCAAAGGGGTGGGGAAAACTATTTAATCCCTTGTTCAGGTCTCCGAAATAAACCTTCATTTATCTATAGTTGCAATTTTCATCCATTTCTCCCTGTTTTCTCCCAGGCTCCGGTCAGGAGAGTACCTTCCTATAATATACTCTGTTAACATCCAGAAAGAGCTATTTCTAAGTCCTCACAGGTTAATTAGAGCTTGATTACTGAGCTGGAAGACCTAGGGTACTGCTGGGTGACCTGGAATAGATACAGAATCAGAGCCAGAGCAGTCCGTTAAGAGGGGTATCCACATAAGCCTTTGCTCCGCTTATGCAGCTGATAACTCCTCAGCCCTGTCCCGTCACAGCAGATGCAAATCCAGCCTGGGACATGAAATCTGTCCATGACTACACAGATAAATAGCTGAAGAGTCTCCCTCTTTCACTTTCTGGCTCAGCCTGCTGTGGAAAACTAGGGAAACCAAATGCTTCCCGGCCTCCCACACATGGAGCACATACCAAATATTCTTAGTGCAGAGGTTAATAAATGTTACAGAGAAGTGGGATTGGCTCCCACTAAGGCAAGGCACAAAGAAAGGAGAGGGACTGGCATGAAGCTTTCTAGCTCAAAGAAAGCTATTAAAGGATTTGCCAGGTGCAGAGGAGGAGATAAATGTACCCAAATCAAAAGAAAAGAATGAATTTGAACTGAACAATACACACAAACAGCTTGGGGCAAAACCTGCTTCTTGGGGTGATTTCCATAAAGCAGTAAACTTTTTTTTATTCCACAAGAACCAGAGACTGTTTCAGCTTTTGGACAAGAAGAACTGAAAGGACCAAGAGTTGGGAGGTTTCCAAAGGAAAATAACAGGAGGAAAAAGAAATGCAGCCCGCAGGACTGCTGTTGCTGCACCGGCCCCTCCAGCTGCCTCCTGGAGCACCACCTCTGCTCCCAGCCCTGCTGAAGGATGTTCAAGCAGAGGCAGGGAGAAAATCCCTGGCACCAGCACAGGTTCTGGCTTTGCGAGCGACACCGGGATTTCACGAAATACCCTGTTCCCTCCCGGAGTGCCTGGCCCAGCTCCCTGCCTCGCTGCTCTGGCCCCTCCGTGACAGCTACTCCTCCTCACAAGCAGCACAGCGCTCCTTTCTCGGGGTTCAGCTGCAACTTCTTGTCCCCCAACCCGGCGGGCGTGTGCTCACAGCTATGCCCCGGCATTTCTTACAGAAAGAGCTCAAGCGTGGGGAGATGTGACTTACGTCTATCGAGTGTTCCCTCTGAATAAGTTTCCTGGTCTCCTTTTCGCAGTGATTGAGCACTGTGTCGCAGTTTTGCGAGCCAGGTGGGGAATTTTCTGTTTGGTTTTTCTGACTGAGCTCCAGAGGGATGCTTCCATCTGGATCCACCACATCCAGCTCCTTTTCCAGCTCTTCCATCTCCTCTGGAGACAGAGTAGACAACAAACTGTCAATATCTGGATCTTCACTAACTTGTCGCCGGTATTTGGCCACTTTGGACATCTTGGCTCGCTGGCGAGACACGGTTGCGGTTGTGTGTGGTACCCAAGGAAGGAGAAAAAAAAAAGAAGCCGAAGCTCCAGCACCACTTCCCCCAGCGGCAGCAGGTGCTGAAGTGTTAAATCTCAGCAGCTCTCAATCCCTGCAGCCCGGGATCTAGTAGCTATCTAGAGGGGACACCCCTCGGTCCCAGGGTTGGCCAATAACAGGATCCAGCCGGGATTCGGGTGCTGGGAAGCCAATGGAGCCCAGCGGGAGGCGGGGAATGGTGCTATCAGAGGAGCCTGAAACCCGAGGACATTCCAGGGAACCATGCAGCGCTGCATGACCAAATTTAGTCCGGAGCATTTCGCCTTTTAAAGGCAGTGGGCCAACCTAGTGAGAAAACACGCAAAAATGCACAAGCTGGCAGGCTGGAGATCGGGGGTGGGGTGGGTAGGGGAGGCCCATCCCTGGCATGTGCCCATGGGTGCTGGGGGGCTACTAAAGAGGTCAGTGTGGCTCCAAAGATATGAGGCGTCTCCTCTGTCACAGGAGGGGAGAGTTTCTGCTGTGGCAGTGACCACTCTTGGCTGAAATGGGCAATAAAGCGCCCACCCCAGAGAAAGTTTTCATCTTTATCCCACTGCCCTGCAGGAGCTGTGCGGTTAGCCAAAGCGCACAGCCCTTCGGATAGAGGTGGTGGGTGGCTGCGCTGCTGGTTTCTTTACGAAGGATGTGCAACGTCCAGCACCTTTGCAGCAGGAGGGAGCAGGCACGTGCCAGCCCAGCCCGGCGCCTGCCCCTTGCTCTGCGAAGTCTGATCCCAGCACTGTCCCCGAGTCGCTTTAGGAGAGCTTCTGCTGCTTCCCGTCCTCTGCAGAGGTGTTTCTGCAGCTGCTCTTCATCACAACCCACTTACCCCGCCAAGCCCCAGAGACGTCCCTCCTGCACAGACTAAATTCCTGAGTCTCTCCTGCGTCTGGTTCAGGCAGTGCCCTAAGCCTGGGCTTTGGTTGGAGGCACCTACTTTCCATCAACCTAATCCATAAAGCTTACTGGCACCAGCAAATTCTCCCAGAGGGATGGAGGCGGGTAGGCTCTTCTCTCTAGGTTTCAGGGCAGCTTTACCCCATGCACAGCATTTTGTACCTGTTTGTTATGCTGCCAACTTCATCCTTTCTTCTTCATCCTCCTCATATTTACTGCCTGCTCTCAGGCCTCTCTCTTTGCTAGTTCAAGCAAGCAGCCCTTTCATCTTCTCCAGTAAAATAAGCCCTTGTAAGATTTTCCTTGCCAGCCTAATCACCTTCTCTGCCTGTCTCCCTGGCTCAGATCCCATCCTGAACACAGGCAGAGGGTGCTCCAGGTGAGCCTCCCAATGCCTTGTGCTACAAACTAGACATACCCCATCTTGATGGGAAATGTACATTCTTTGTTGCAGTCTAGGATTTCATTTATCTCCGGCATCACAGCGCCCAGCTCCCGCTCATATCCTTCCTATGATTCACCAGCACGACTGAGATTTTTTCCAGATTGTAGAAGAAACTGTTGGTTTTAAGTTTCCAAGCGCATAACCTTAAACATTGCTGCGCTGAATTTCATCTCGCTTCACCCCATTGCTTCTATCTCCCTGATATCATGACCCTCATCTTGGTGCTCACTTGCACCAAGGACTAGGAGGGACACGGCCATCCCCTTCTCCTTCGTCTGGCTGCACCCCAGTCAGACTCTTATCCTTCCCTCACCCCAAAACTGCCACTGAAGGCAACAGGAACCAGAGTGAATGTAGCATATCAGTGTCTACCTGGTGCTCTCTTCGGCCGAAGAAGCCAAATGAGTGTCTTGTTCCACCTTACTACAGCCCTGAACCTCTCTAACGTGCTGTCTGTCTGCTTTTCAGGATACATGGTTCAAAATGTTTTAATACTATGTCTTCTGGAAGAGAAATTTGAGTTAACAGTCTGGGGATGGACAAAAAGGCCAAACGCCTGCTGTTCCCATGCGGTGTTGCTGTGCTCAGTCACCAAGTGCCTGTAAGAGGTAAGTAATGAACTGGAAGCTCAGTTCCCAACTGGAGAGGGCACAAAAAAATCGGTAGAGAGGAATCATAGCTGTGTGTCTCCCTCTTCTGGGAAAGATCCAAGCTTCCTCGGGTGTGCCACCCCTGGCTCCAGGGACAGGGTATGTGGACAGTCCCAGGGCCAATCTGCAACACTAAAACAGAGAAAGAAACTTTCTACCGGTGAGCAAACCCTAGAATTGTCTTTCTGTCTGCCTGTCTTTCCTTCACAACTCTTTCCTGCATTGTAAATCAGTTTTCAACAGAATAAAATCACTATCAACACCTTGATATGGTCTCTGTTTTGTTCCTGAATCCTGACTCCAGTGATGAGAAGCACCAGACACTGAGCTCTCTAAGAAGCTGTAAAGGTGACCTGGGAGGCTCTGAGTTTCTCCTGAAGTATGACACATCCTTCCCTGATTTGGGAGTCCCTGCCTGCCAGGCTCTGCTCCACTGAGCTGCAGAGCTGGCTACGCCGAGGTAACACAGAGTCAGAGCTTTGCAAAGAAATACTCCTTCATTAGCAGAAAAGCTGTGAGAGAAGCAGGGGTCACCCTAAACTTGGGGTTTATAGTGGATGGTTTTACTGCAATTCATCTTGGCTGTCACGTCTCTTTTTACATGGGGATGAGTACGGCTGTGACTGCACCATATTCCACAGGTGCTGTAAGAAAGAAAACACTGAAAGAAAATCTACTGTTTTCACCCCAGAATAAGAGGAGCTCTGGATATGTCTGCACTGGCTGCTCCTTCATGGGCCACCAGCGGCTGGGGATGAGCCTGGGGACCCTGGGCCTTGCACGCAGGCAGCTCCAGCCACCGTGGGCTTGATGCTGGCTCTTTGGGGCTGTGCCAGGCAGGTCAGCGTGGTGCGGTATGATGCAGTTTGGCGCAGAGGAGCTCCCAGCAGCTCTGCATCTCTGCCGAGGCTCCCTCAGTCTCTGCATTTATCAGGATCCCCATCTCGATCCCCATCTCCATAGCAACTGGCCACCTTGGAGGCACTAATGAGTATTTCTGCACAACATGCTTTTGAAACACAGCAACATGATTAGCCACGTCTTAGAGATGAGGAACTGAGGCAGAGTCAGGTTAAGTAGCTTTTCCAGGCACATGTACCAGGTCTCTGGCTGAGCTGGGAAAGCTTTCCATGCCCCGGCCTAGGAGCATCCACCTACCTTTATTTTCTCCTATTAGCTGATAAAGATCAACTGAAAATGGGATGGATTTTTCTGATCTGTTTTATTTCCTTTTCCTTCAGAGTCTGCAGGAAGAAAGGTTAAAAACACCGAACCTTTTTCATTTTATAAGATGTTCTTTGAGAAAGCAACATCTCCCTGCCCAGCTGTGACAGGCAGCTGCTCTGGTCCCATGGACAGTGAGAGAAACCAATTCTCTCCAAAACCCAACTGCAACTTCACCCAAAACCTCCCTCTGCAACACACCTGCTCACGAGAGTGAGGGAAGCGTGGAGAAGACATTATATATTGGGAAAGGAACCAACTCCTGCTCGCAGGGAAATTCAGAAATCCCCAGAAAGCCCTTGAGCACCTTTACCAGCAGCCTGCTGGTACACCAGCACTGGAGGCCCCTTTGGTGACTCTGGCCACTGAAGCTCAAGCACCACAGGGGCTCAGCAGGGGGTTTCACAAGTTGAAAGGGATGGCCAGAATGATCATTCAGCCTGATAGAAATAACCTGCCACTCTTTAGGGGAAAGAACAAGAGCTACTGCAAGAAATCGCCACCCTAAGAAGGGTCAGACCAGCGTGGGACCAGTCGCAGCAGTAACAGTGGACATGGGAGCAGAGAGGTTGTCTCCCAGGCTCCACCAGCTGGGACAATGCTGAGATTTTTCACTCTTCCCATCTCCTCTCCTTGGCCAAAGTAGAAGCCACAATACCACCTTCTGGTAATCTCCATTACTGCATCACCCCCTGCTCCCATCCTGCCTTAAATAAGGACAAACGTGCCATTGTCACACTCAGATCACGAAGGCTTACAATTACAAGGAGTCTTTAAAAGCCTTTGAAAACAGCAGATTAAAGCAGGTGGAGCATTCCAGTTCCTTTCCGTTGCTTCAGCCCATGATTTATTAGAGCACTTAAGTGCCTTGGCGTGCAATCTGCATCGCCTGTTTGAACAGAATGATTTACCACCCTTACAAGAGAGCATAGTGTAAGGTTAAATTAGGAGTGTGAAAAGAATAAGCAATTTACAACTTGGAGCACTTGTGAACATGTGGGGAAAGACTCTGGAGGCTTTGTAGGCTGCCCTGGCATTCACTGCTAGCACAAGAGACTAATTCTTGGGTTTTCAGCTCTGCCTTCCCAGCCTCTCTGGAAAACTGCCCACTCGCAGGCACCGTCTCTTGAGCAGGGACCTCAAAGCCCAGCTCTCACCCATGCTGCCTGGCCCACAGG
Organism: Falco rusticolus; assembly: GCF_015220075.1. Lineage (NCBI taxonomy): Eukaryota > Metazoa > Chordata > Aves > Falconiformes > Falconidae > Falco > Falco rusticolus. The sequence goes on along the minus strand of NC_051203.1, from coordinate 1,384,668 downwards.
AGCATCCCCAGGGCCACCTTGAGGACAGCCCCGTTGATCCAGGGGCACAAGGAGTGAGGTGGATGCTGCACTGGACTGCCTCAGCAGCTCCAGTGGGATGGACACCCTTGGTGCAGGCATGTCGCCCTGCACTGACCCCTCTATCACCACGCAGGCGCCCTCCTCCCATTCAGCTGGGCACCACTGGGCTCCTCTGCACCCGCTTCCAGGGCGCTCACAGCACTTCCTGCAGGAGTGTTTACAGTTGCCTTCAGGATCGCCAAGCCGACCCCTGCCCCATGGATTTGCTCACACTTTTAGCACGGGCACTACTTATTAGAGAGCACAAGCTGCCCTGTTCCAGGCCTTTGCCAGACCGCCGCGGCCTAGGCCTGGGCCCAGCCCCACCAGAGGCCTCACCGACGCCCCGCAGGCCCCTACCCGCACCCACCGGGCACCCCGGGCAGCGCTCCCAGGGCCCTGTGCGGCCAGCCCCGCCGAAGCGCCCTCTCCCCTCGCACAGCGGCACAGGCCGATGGCTGCCCCGGAGGAGGGCGGGAGGGGGGCGGGCAGGGCAGGCCCAGCAGATGGAGAGGCCCCGGCCCTCCCTCACGGCTCCTCAGGGCTGCGGACACCGCGGGGCGGGGCGAAGGGGGCATGCGCATGCGCAGACACCTCCGCCCAAGTCCCGCCCTCCGCCCCCATTGGCGGCGCACGGGGGCGGCGAGCCAATCGCGCGGCGGGAAGGCGGGTGAGGGCGGCGGCGCCTGCCAAGATGGAGGAGTACGCGCGGGAGCCCTGGTGAGCGGCCCGCGGCCCGGCGGCGAGCGTGGCGGCACCGGGCACCGGCGGGCTCCCGGGGGCGGGGGGCCGGCGGGGGGAGCGGGGAGGGCGCTCCCGAGGCCGCGCCCTGGCGGCGGCGGGGGGGATTGTGGGTGTGGGTGACCTTGGCGGGGCTCTGCTAAGGGGGAGGCCGGCCCGAGGGCCGGCCCGAGGTGGGTGGCTGCGAGGGCCTGGCCGGGGCCCGGGGGCAGGGGACTCGGGGAGCCCGGGGGCCTGGGCGGGTAAAGCCCCGCTGGCACCGAACCCACTGGGGTTTCCCTGAAGGGGTGAGGTAGCGGCGTGGTGGGTAGGCCTTGCGGCCTGCGCCGCTGCTGGGCCTCTGGGGGCGCAGGGCCTGGGCACACGACCCACCTCCGCCGCCCCCGATGCCTCTGCCCTTCTCCTTCCCCCGCTTCCGTGAGGCGGGAATGCACCGGCTGGCCCAGGCCCCCCCCCGGCCCCAGGCCCCCCCCCCGGCCCCCCCCGGCCCCAGGCCCCCCCCCGGCCCCCCCCGGCCCCAGGCCCCCCCCCCGGCCCCCCCCGGCCCCAGGCCCCCCCCGGCCCCAGGTCCCCCGCCGTGCAGGCCACCTCACCAGTGGTATCTCAACTCCCATTACATTCCAGCAGTGCCATTGTAAACGGTCACAGCACCTTGGTTGCAGTTTAATTTGTTTTCTTTGTAGCAACAAAGCATTTAGACGAAAGGCTGGGTTCAAGATTAAGTATGCAGTGTTCTGCTCGCCTCTGCAAGCAGGGACCCGTGGCCGTTCACAAGGCTTTTCCCAAAGCTTTGTGCGTTGCTCTGCTGCCACATTTTAAGTTTCTCCATAAATGTTAGTTCCACCATTCTACTGCGCAAAGTTAAGGACGTTAGCAAAGCAAATTTTATTTATTTATTGGTTGCTGTGGGCCCTAGGTAATCTCGTTCTCCCTTTAGTAAGGTCATGCGATAAGGACATTTTGCTGCTAAGGTGTCGGGGGGCTGTTGGGTGCCCCACACCGTTTTGTCCTGTTTTGCTGCTGGTTGCCCTGGTCTCTCCCCACCGCCCCAGCGATGTGGAGGGTGTCAGTCCCCAGGATCTGCTGTTTCTGGGAGCAGTGTGATATCACTGGGAAGTGACACTGTAGGACCTGGCTGTAATTAGCATCTCAGTCTCCTTCGTTAGAAGCAGGGTCATTGCTTAGTCTTGTCTGTGCTGGGCATGGCCGGGGAGGCGGAGGTCAGGCTGTTCAGGCTGGCGTGTCTGGTGAGGGTGAAGTGCTGCCCCTTCTGCAGCAGAGCTGGTGTCAGGCTGGCACCCTGCTGAATCATCAGTGCTGAGAAAAGGCAGCTTTGTTTATTTAAAACGCGGTGGCCTCTGGCTCTCGTGGTTCATGGGCCGTTAGGAGAGCTGCAGGCAGACGTGGGGCTTGGAGAGGCGATTCAGAATCACAGCGTGGCTGGGGTTGGAAGGGACCTCTGGAGATCAGCTAGTCCAACCCCCTGTGCTAAAGCAGGTTCACCTAGATCAGGTTGCGCAGGATTGCGTCCAGGCGGGTTTTGAATGTCTCCAGAGGAGACTCCACGACATCTCTTGGCAGCCTGTTCCAGCGCTCTGTCACCCTCAGAGGAAGGTTTTACCTCATATTCAGGTGGAGCTCCCTGTGCTGCAGTTTGTGCCCGTTGCCCCTGTCCCTGGGCACCACTGAAAAGAGCCTGGCCCCGTCCTCCTGACACTGGCCCTTAAGCTCTTTGTAGACATCGATAAGATCCCTCTCAGTCTTCTCCAGGCTGAACAGCCCCAGCTCTCGCAGCCTGTCCTCACAAGGGAGATGCTCCAGCCCCCTCATCGGCTTTGTAGAGCCCCCCCTCTAAGCGAGGGCCTTGGCTCGTGGGCCATGAGAGCTGGCGTAGCGCCTGCCAGCTCTCCTTGCTCCGCTGGCCCTGCCATCCTTTTGGGATGTGCTGTAAGGCCTTGCAGCTCCCTCTGGGCACCGTCTGAGGTGTGGGGAATCCTCGGTCTCTGATCAGTCGAGCTGGTATGTGGCTGCCCCAGAGCCCTGGCGTAAGCAAAGCTGTGGCCCTTGCTCTCCTCATCTCTAAGCGATCTCGGTTGCCATTGGGAGTAGGAATTTGACCTTATCTTTCGTGTAGCAGTGAGCACATCGTTTTCCTACTGTGAGGGCTTCCCTTAAAGTCAGGGAAACAACAGTAACATTAAGCTTGTAGATAAGTGCCAAATTAATAATGGAGTAATCTCTTTTATTCTCTTCTGATTCTTTCCTCTGCCAAGGTCAAGCACTGCCAGGGGTTGGGGGGTGTATTGTGTCAGCTTTCAGAGGCACTCGGCGTCTTTCTGGGAGTTCAAAGGAGCTGACACAGGACGTGGCTGTGCTGGTATCAAAGATGTTTTCTCATTTAAAAGCTGCTCCTGTGAAGGCTTGGAGGATAGCTTAAAAGGAGAATTATGAACCCCAAAGCTAATGAGCTTGACATCTGAAGCAAGGTTAAAGATGGAAAAAAACTAAGAAAGCATTCCATGATTGGGGTCTAATTAACGAAGCTTTTGTAAAGAACAGTCATGATTTTCTGAATAGGAATTATTTGACCTTGTGGGTAAAGGAAGACCACTTTACATAATCTATTTAGATTTCCAGAAAGCCTTTTAACAAGATCACTGTTAGCAAGTTTATGAAGGAAGGGAGTTGTAATGAGATGTTTTATTCATAACAGAATAGATCAAAATCTGGACAGGAGATGTGGAGAAGAACAAAACAACAACAACAAAAAAAAACCCTGAGAAGAAAGACTTTGTCGCTTTTCATCTTTGCATCTCTGACAACAGTGTGCCTGTAACCTTTTCCTGATCATTAAACATCAGGAAATAGGGGAAGGAAAATAAAATGTGAAGTGGAGCTAAATTATTTAATTTAGTCAAATCTAGAGGGGATTTGTAAGGAGTATGAGATGAAAGCATGTTACAGGCAAGGCAATGAAAAAGAAGGGGGTTATATGGTGAGATAAGGTACAGTCCTCCTACTGTTTCCTGAAGCAGGGTGGGGTTGGGACCTGGATGTCACTGTCACAGGTCAGTAGTGATATTTGGGTGGGGATCTGGTGCATTTGGAACAACCAGGTGATGCCAACGTGCAAAAGCAAAGCAAGCAGAATAATGCCACGTGTACAAAGAGTTTGCCTTCGTTGAGAAGGCGTGCAGAGCTGGCTACGTGCTCTCATTAAAGCGACTGCAGAGGCAGGGAGGGATTCAGAAGTAGGTCATGAAAGTGAGCAGCCTGGCAGAACATGTAGGAGGAGGGACTGCAAATTTTAGACATTTTTTTCAGGAAGAAAAAAAGACACCTCGTGACAAAATATGTAGTACAGCAAGGGATCTAGGGAAAAGCAATGATGTTTTTCACTCTTTACAGCAGAAGAGCCTTAGCATATTCTGTGAAGTAGAAAATCTGTGGCAGATTCAAAACGGGTCACTGATAATGTATTCTCCTGTGCAGGAGCTGGATGCTGTAGGGAATCCTCAGGAACAGAAACATGAAATTCAGAGTGAAATCAGAAATGCCCATGGATGCTCCTATCTGTGATTTGCTGGTGTGAACACTGAGCTTGCCATAGTCTCCACTTTTGTGACCCTGCGTGTTGTTACACTCTGGTTTTTGTTTTCTGATCATTGACAGTGCAGGAGTTATAATCACCTGACTGCTTGGCTTCTGTTGTAAGATTTTGGTATAAGATCAAAGGAACAAAATAACTTTGTTATTTTATGCTTCAAAATTACCAGCAGTGGCAACAGAGGTTAATAGCAGGTTGGTGCTCACCTGGTTGAGGAGTTCAGTTTAGTGGCAGAGAGTTACAGGGCTGTGGTGCTTGGCAAGCGGTTTTGAACCTCAAATTAAAGCTCATCTCACTGGTGTTGAAAGTGTTTGCTGTGAGGAGGGTGCTCTTTCTCTTGCAAAGCCTTTGCTCACTGCTTGGAAATATTCGATGCTCCGTGTCCTTGGAGGCAGGAATTGTGGCCTTCTGACTGGATCTGTGCTTTGTTTGAATGAACTTCAGAGATCAAGGATGCGTCAGGGAAAACCTTTGCAGGTTAACAAAAGATGACTTTGAAGTCTCTCATTTAAATAACCAGAACTAATGAAAAGCATGACTAATTCAGGAAAGCGGTGTTCTGTGCCAGCTGAGAACTGAGTCTCACTGAATTTGCCACTTAAGTTTTCTGTAGGTCAAGACAAGAATGAGAACAGTAAATTTAAAGCTATTTACATAAGTAGGACAGAGCTGGAGAAATTTTCCGTGATGGAAATACTGTCGCTGCCTTATGTGAGGAGTTCAGATGGTTCTTCTGTATATGTGATACTTGCCACTCCGGGGAGGTGGGCTGGCAGACCCTCGCAAAGGTTGAGTTTGTTTTACTGTAATATTACTTGTACATGTGTTCTGTTGATGTCTGCTCAGCAAGTAGATATGAGACGATACAGCTGCAGGCTTGATTTGCACTCCAGCTACACTCAGTGCATGAGTGGTGGATCCGTTACAGTTACTTGCACAGTTTAACATGATGGAATTTAGTATTTTCATCTTTTATTTTTCCTTCTAGTCCCTGGAGGATAGTAGATGACTGCGGAGGTGCTTTCACAATGGGAGCAATAGGAGGTGGCATTTTCCAAGCTATCAAGGGGTTCAGAAATTCCCCAGTGGTAAGTAAAATCATCTGAGAGTGTGTTCAGAGTGCAGTCCTGCTTCCTCTGTCCATCAACAGTGCATCTGGCCAGCCGAGGGTAAAGGAGGAGTAGTCCCTGTGCAGTGTGTGGGACTGATTAATGGCCTGCATGTCATTAATCCAAACCAGGAGGGTACAATGTTTAGTGAATGGTTCAGGCTCCACAGGGGCCCTTCCTCTTTTCAGTAGGAGTGCTGCTTCCCCCTGTTTGATCAGATGGCAGCAGTGGGATGCTGGCAGCTGGCTGCCCTCCCTTGCTGAGGGACATTTCCCTCAGGATGGGGAAGTGGAGGGCGCAGCAGAATGTGTCCGTCTCAGCGGATCTGCCTTTGCTTTTGTCGGCATGTAAAGATGTGAAGCCTGGGCTGTTCTTCCTCTTCTGGTCTTCCCCTCTCCCTTTCTTTTAAGAAATGGAAAGACTCAAAGGAAGAATCTTTTTCTCCTTCAGATTTATATTAGAGGTTATTTGTTTCTTTAATTAATCTCTTACTTATTTATTAACAGGTTTTATTAACTGAATTTTCTTGATAGGTTTTGTTTAAATGCAGAAGTGTGCGTAAACATGAAAGTTGAAGTTTAGCTGATGCGAGTCGGTTTTCACTTTCAGGATTTCTGCTGCAAAATGTAGACTATAAACCTGTTGTAGAGACATTTGCAAAAATAAGATACAATTTCTACTTGAGTATTTGCTTTAAAACGTTTCTCTGGCTTCATATAAAAGGGGGTTTTATTGAGTAATATTTGATGTCACTATGTGACGCTTAATAAGCCATCAGTTTGAGGTAAGGTTTGTAAATAAATATCTGTTTCCAAACTAGTGAGGTCCTGGACAGTTGAGTTGGAGAGGATTATATGCTTAACTACATTCTTAATTTTGCTTAAGACTTATTAAATAAACCTGTCCACACTTCTGAGTGCTTGTATCAAAAATAAAACTTGGGTGTATATTCTTTAAATCTTCTTAAAGTGTGGGAAAATACGTAGCTGTGATCCTGTGGGGTCCTGGGTGGCAGGTTTAGTGTTAGACTCTGGAAGGCTCAGCACCACATTCAGAAGCTGAATTGCTTGCTTCTCTTAGCTACTGAGGCTGAGCTGATGGGACAAGGACTAAATACTCCACCTGACCAGCAGGAATGACTGAATTTGGGACAACTAGTGAGATTGGTGCTGCCAGCTCACTGCTCCTGGTCTGTGGGCATCTGCAGTAGGGGTGAGGTGGTTAGTAAACCAGATGAAGTACTGGTGGAAATGGGATAAGCATGCAGGGTTCCTCTAATGCAGCCCAGTGGCACTCTTCCTCTGGGTGGTTTTCCCTTTCTCCATGGACAGAGTCTCCTCCTTGTGGTTACCTGCACCTGCTGCTGCTCTTTGCTCCGCTGGTGTCCTGTGTGCAAACTGTGCCAAGGGCCTGGGCATCAGATAGGAACAAAGAAACGATACATGTGGAAAATAAATATGCTGATCTGGCTAGAAGAATTCCTTTAAATGACTCGTTCAATCCCCGCTAGGCCACTCAAACAAACTTTGAACTCAAATTAATGCCTGATGGCTGTAATTCGTTTCTGTAGTTGACAGATATAACGTAAGGGAGTGATTAATGTGTAAAATGCAATTTCTGCTGGTTGATCACAGCTGCTGAGAGTGCATAGAAATACATTGGGCCGGTGGCAAGTTATGCTATATACAGTCAGATTGGCTGCAAGACCTGACTCTGTTATTTTTAATGGTCATATCTCTTTTATTGTAGGGTGTAAACCACCGGCTGCGGGGAAGTTTGACAGCTATTAAAACAAGAGCTCCACAACTGGGAGGTAATTAATTTTGTGGTGGTGTTGCAGTCAGTTGGCTGTTGGTAGATAACTGAGTTTGGGAATATAACGAGGTACAGGTGCAGTGACACCCGAGCTGTGGGCCAGCTGTGTTACAGTGGTGTTTGTTAGTCCGAGCAATGAGTAAATATGGTCCTAATGCATCCAGAGTCAGCGTAGTGTGGAGGAAACATGCTTGCGTTCATGGAGTGATAAGCCAGGTTTAATAATTGTGTCATATTTTAACCAGCTCAGTGCAGAGCTGCCTGGGAGCCTGTGCATTGTCTGCAGGGTTTTAAAATAAACAAAATGGACTCATTAAAAGAAATGATCAACCTTGGAGAAAAAATGAAAAGGATGGGTGGGTCTGGGTAGGATTTCACATTGTTCCCCTGGGGTCAGCCAGGTGAATTTCAGTCATGTTTGTGAACTGAATTTTGCACATAAAAGTCTAAAAATCGCAACCCTGCAGTTTGATTCAAAGTGACGTTATGACCTCTTAAAGGTCATGCTGTGGTCGCGCATTGCTCTCTGCCTTTGTGCCATTCTGAGGGGCAGATTGAGTTAATACATGACGGAAGGAGAAAATGGGAGAGTGGTGTGGAGCACGGAAACATCAGCTGCAGCAGAACTGCTTAAAGAAATTGGGGCCATGGGCTGAAGAGGCTCTGTGGCTGCAGCCTGTGGGGACTGTGCGGAGAGAAGAATCCCACCTCCTGGTTTTTACTGGTTCTTAAACTGGTATAAGGCAGTAAGACACCTCAAATTAGGGAGGGGTGAACTTACTCTAAATACTTTTCCCCAAATGAGTCTGGAGATCAGTATTTCTTTTAATTTATAATACACCTTGTTGTTAAAAGACTTCAGTGTTTGCATTCTGCAAACTGTTGCATTCTCGTTGCATCTGCCGTACAGTACTGACTGGTGCTGGGAGCAGCACTAGGATAAGGTGTGAAATTACTCTGCATCATTCTTTGTGAGGAAATACGTTTAAAAAGTGAAAAATGTGAAAGTTCCCTGAGCTAATCTGGCTTTATTAGGGTAGAAGTTCTATTATAATCACTGTTTGATTTCTGTCATTAAATATAAATTAGTGAGTTTATATATAGAATGTGTGTATGTGTAATATATGTGTCATCTGGCAAGCTGGGAATTTTTCTTAATATTGATTTTAACTGATGTTTGGGAGTTTGCATATGCTTCCATGTCTGAAAGCAAGTGCACTAATACTACATCATCTCTGATTATATAGCTGCAGCGTTGCGGGCTTGTCTGCTTTCTGTAAGCTGTTTTTTGTTTATTTTTGAACAGGTAGCTTTGCTGTCTGGGGGGGTCTCTTCTCCATGATTGACTGCAGTATGGTCAGAATGAGAGGGAAGGAAGATCCATGGAATTCAATCACAAGCGGAGCCCTAACTGGAGCCATTTTAGCTGCAAGAAGTAAGAAACTGAGGATAACAGTTAAGAAACTTCTGTGCTCTAAATGTACAGTTCTCACCATGATAGTGAAGGAAGTCTGTGATACCCAAATTGGAATTTACTTTTTCAGAGAAACTGAAAGATAATCTGAAACTTTTGTCCTGTGCTTATGAAAGTAATAAGATGGAGGTCCTTCAGGCTGCTGTCTCAGTGGCAATAGTGGGTAGAAATCCTTGTGGCAGCAAAGACACGAGGGTTATTGATGTGTTAGGAGCCATGGAAAGGTTTCTGAGAGTGGTCACGTAGGAATTACAGCTTCTCCCCACAAAAAGGTGGCAGGATCAATAGCCCAGCTGAAGTCCCATTACCCCGTTCCCCACAGCACGGGCACCAGACTGGAGGAGCTGGAAGCCCTTGTGTAGCAGGAAAGCTCTGGCACAGTTGCTGTCACAGAAACGTGGTGGGATAACTCTGGAGTGCCGCAGTGGGTGGCTGTAAACTCTTCAGAAGGGATGGGCAGGGAAGGAGAGGCGGTGGTGTAGCTCTGTGTGTCGGGGAGTGTGTTGATTGTCTACAGCTTGACGATGGTGCTTGGGTTGAGTGTTCATGGGTAAGAGTCAGAAGGAAGGCCACCAAGGCAGATGTCATGGTGAGAGTCTGTTACAGACCACCCAGCCAGGGTGAAGAGGCAGATGATAATATTCTGGCAACAACTGGGAGAAGTCTCACAATTGCTAGCCCTTGTTCTCCTGGAGGACTTCAGCTTAGCAGGTGTCTGCTGGAAATACAGTACAGCAGAGAGGAAACAGTCCAGGAAGATCCTGGAGCGTGTGGAAGATAACTTTGGGCCCCTCTTCAAGAGGGATGTAGAGATGCTGGAGCATGTCCAGAGCCGGGCAGCGGGGCTGGGGCAGGGGCTGGGGCACAAGCGCTCTGAGGAGCGGCTGGGGGAACTGGGGGGGTTCAGCCTGGAGAGGAGGCGGCTCGGGGGGGCCCTCATGGCTCCCTACAGCTGCCGGCCGGGAGGCTGTAGCGAGGTGGGTATCCATCTCTTCTCCCAAGGAACAAGTGATAGGACGAGAGGAAACGGCCTCAAGTTGCACCAGGGGAGGTTTAGGTTGGATATTAGGAAAAATTTCTTCACTGAAAGGGTGGTCAAGCACAGCAACAGGCTGCTCAGGGAGGCGGTGGGGTTACCATCCCTGGAGGGATTTAAAAGACGAGCAGATACGGTGCTTAGGGACATGGTTTAGTGATGCGCTCGGCAGTGCTGGGTTGGTGGTTGGCCTGATGATCGTAAAGGTCTTTTCCAACCTGAATGATTCTATGATTCTGTGTTCTCAAACATTACCGGTGTGCCTTTGTTTCTCAGGGGGGCAGGGAGTTGCCCACTAATTATCTTTTTATTGATGATGCTGATGAGGCTTAATGGATGCAAAATCACTGCTGCTGAGCCTTCTTATGGGAGAGATTATGACTAAGGAGAGCTATATGCAAAGTCATGCACCAGAGAAGTAAAAAGTGTTTTGTGCTTTTTATTTTTAGATGGACCTGTTGCCATGGTCGGATCTGCTGCGATGGGAGGAATTCTCCTAGCTTTAATTGAAGGAGCTGGTATTCTGTTAACAAGATTTGCCTCCACACAGTTTCCAAACGGTAAAGGAACCATCAGGCTGTGGCATTGCAAGGCTTTTTTAATGTGGTCTTTACTAATGCACCTCTTCCAGTCAGCACCCCTACAACAGAGTAAATCCGCTCTGCCAGTTGCCAGCTTCTAAGGCTGAGAAAGTCAAGGAGGAGCCGCACGTTGCTGGTGACACAAGAGTATCATCAGCTCCTTCCCACTGGGTGACTGGAGGCTGCCTGGCTGCAAGCAGGGGTGTCCCTGCTGTCCATGTCTTCTGTCCCCTGAGGCGGCCACGCAACCGGTCAGGTGGTGGCAACAGTATTTTAGTCAGTGGTGGGTGACACAACAGGTCTGAGGGAATAGCAAGCAGCTAGCTGTGGGGCAGGAAGGATGGTTCTGGCGGGCTGGCTGTGGTCTGCCTGCAAGTGTGTGGGTAACCCTGGTTTAAATGAAGTGATAAAAGATCAGCAGGCTGATACAGATAAAAGATTTCCAAGAGTAATGTTTTGTTTTTTCTAAATGTTTTTTTTTTTTTCTAAACTGCTTCAAAAACTAAATCCCTTTTTTTTTTCCTAAGTGAAACACAAGTTGAGGTGTCAGTTAGCTGAGCTGGTAATCATCTGTGTAAATACTTGCCTGTGTAAAATACTTAATACCTCTGTCTCCCCACCCTGTTTTGGGAGGAATACAGATAAAACCACATTGTTGAAAGGATTAGTAGCAAGCCACAAATTCCTGAGAGGCTTCCTCTCTCAGGCTTGTTCACTGATGTTCTTTGTTGGGTCTAAATTATAACAATTTCTGTCCTTAATACAAAGACATTTTAAAATTAATCTGCTTTAGAGGAGGAGTATCATCTGTCCGTTACAATTTATCCTCTCTAAAATTGGCATGCAGGAAGCGTATTGCTTCCCTCCAGTAGAACGTCAGTAAGAGAAGCTGACTCCACAGTGATCCGTTCCGTTTCACTGCCTCGCTTTATTGTCAGGCAAGTTACCGCGGGTAAACCTTTACCGAGTGGCCAGGTTCAGCTGGAGGGCAGTAAGGCACAGGTCTCCGCTCCTTTAGGTGACTGAGAAGGTTTCCATCTCGCTGCTCTGATTCATTTCCCCCTTAGTAAAGGAGATAAAAATACGGTCCTTGTTGGGCTAAGGTTCTTGTCAATGCATAAAGCTCTTGAACTTTTTTCAATGAAAACAAATTAAATGTAAAGTCTTGTTAGTGGCTTCCTTAGTTTTAAAAGGGTTTTATATAAACAAAACAGCTGTGAATGTGTTTCGTGCTGTTAGTAGGAGGAATCTCTTGCCTTTTGGTATTTACTATTTGCCTGTTTTCTCTTGCCTTGTTTGCAGGCCCTCAGATATCAGAAGACCCCTCGCAGCTGCAGCCCTCTCCGTTTGGCGACTACAGGCAATACCAGTGATTATCCTCATTCTCCTAGTTCACACTGTACCTGAGCTGTAATTTAAAATGCTGGAGGACCAAGGTGCGGTATGTCTTTACACCAGTGGTAGTCTCTTACCCAAACCATGCCAAGAGGACCTTCAGCACTTTTCAGTGTAAAGCTGTGCAGGAGAACTTTTAGAAGATGACAAATCTATTTATTCATGATAGATTCCATTGCTGTAACGTTAATACATGTCTGATAGAATACACGGAGGTTTTAGACAAGGACTAAATGGAGTCTTGTCATCCTTTGGACATGGACTGAAGCGAAAGTCTGTGGAGTCTTCTCTGGGATGTGCCATTGACCATCCACAGTGAGCGCAGCTGGAGTTTAGCCTCTTACCCATCGGATTTAGGTTACTACTCTTATTTCAGCTTAAGGAAAAAAGAGTTCATCTACATGCAGTTTTACATTCCTAAAGTGAATGTTATTGGGAGAATGTGCAAACCAGTGAGAACTACTTCCAGCAATACGTATTTCCATGCCCTGCTTTGTTTTCTGTGCTACTGCCATGCAGCCTAAGTTCTTTGGTTAAAGCAGAATTGGCCTTTTGTGGATCCGGAGGCTGCAGCGTGCCTCTGCCTTCCCCTTAACCCGCAAGGCTTTGGGCCCCTTTTAGCAAGAGGTGGCAGCAAACGAATTCTTCACTTCTGCTGGCGCTTGCCGCGGCTTTTGCAGCGCCTCCAAAGGGGATACTGCAGGGAGTTTCCCCTTCTAGGACTGTGCAGGGAGACATGTAGGAGCCCCGAACAGAAAACATGTAGGGCTGTGGGGCTGGAGGGTGAAGCATTGCACCTGCATGCGTGCTGCCAGCACAGCCTGCTGCCTTGTCACCTCGGATCCAGTCCTAAGCGCGATTAAAACATCTGCTCCATGTTTTTGTTCTTAAACTCCAGTTGTGGAGGCTGTATTTGCTAGGTGTTAAAAAAAACATACCCAGTGAGGTTTTCTGTTGTTACTACTATTGCTTGCTGGCAATTCCTGATGGAATATCCATATTCAAAAAGACTTGAGTAACATTTAGTCATCTGAGCAGCTTCATGGCTTTCCCTCTGCCCGGGAAGGAGCTTGATCTCTGCACTCTGTCAGGAAACTCGGTCAGACCCATGTGGCAGGAGGAGGATGAGAATAACACAGAAGTGGTCCCAGTAGTGGTTGGCAGAGGCGTGAATTAGGGTTGTACAAAGCATGCATGCAAGTGCAAGATCCTGACCATCTCCTACGTCCTGTCATCCGGTTTTCACTCCCTGCCTGTCCTAGAACTGCTCCAGGACTGCTGGGGCTTGCGTCTCTGGTACCTTACTGTTTCATATAGTTGCTGCTGGTATGTAATTTTCAAAAACCTTAGGCACAAAAGCTGTGTGCGTGAAGGCTTGTCTTGCTTTGCCGCTTACTTGGTTCCTCGGGCGAATTTTAAAGATAATTTTCTTGATTTGTGTCACTCAGCTTGTGCTTTCGTCTGTTCTGAGTTGACACCCCAACTGCAGAGTAGATGAGTCTGGTCTTTGAGGGACAATTACACTTGGGGAACTGTGGAGCCTCCCCTGTGCATCCAAATCTGCGTGTTAAAGCACCAGATGTTTTCCTGTAGGATTAGAGCACTGGCATTGTTCAGAGGTGCGTGCAGCTCCAGGGTTTTGTTCTTCCACCACCGAACTGTCCTTAGGGGCTTGCTGTGGGGGGAGATGACTCAGCCGAGCCACTGGCCCATGTTCAAGCAGCAGCCTGGAACATGGGGTGACCTCTCCCGCCAGCGCTTCGCCTGGGAGCGGGGCACGGGGTGTGCAGGAGCTGCTGTAGGTTGATCTGCCACAGAAGAACCTGCTGCCCCCACCCTGGGGGCTCCATCCAGGCCCTGCCTTCGTGGTCCCCAGAGCTGGGCCACATCCAAGCAGCTCAGACAGACCACCACACGAGCCTTCCCGCAGCAGCAGCCGCTCCCCACCTGCCAGGCGTCACAGGGACATGTGCCCCTGGTGACAAGCTCTGGCACAGGGGCTGTGGTGGCCCTGCCAGGCGCTCCCCCCTCAGGGAGGTAACAGGCTTCAGCTGCCCGAGGGGGGGCTTTACTCAGCTCAGCTTCTGCCACCTAATCCCCCTTGCCTGTCTGTACTGGTCACTCTCACGTGCTTCTCCATGAGGAGAAGCCTCCGATTTAGGGCATCATGCCTCCCTCCCCGCACACCAGCCAGGCTGTAGTGTTTTTTGACCAGCGGTGTCGATCCCAGGAGGGAAGGCAGCAGGTCCCGCTGCCCCGCGGCGTATCGCCCAGCCAGGGAAGGGTTTCCTGCCCCGTCATCGCTGCAACACCCAAGAGTTTCCTGTGTTTTATTTCAGCTGTTGGGGCTGTCCAGGCTCGCTGCCTGGTCACACTGCCCTGCATGGGTGCTGCTGCTGCTGCTCAGCTTTGAGGGAACGCGCTCCTGGGGGGTGCTCAGAGCCCCCACCCTGAGCAGCTGTTTCTCTATGCCCACCCCAAAAAATGAGACAGACACCACCAGCACGACACTGAACTATTGACCTTTTTATTTCAATCAGCTACAGCAGCTCTACATTCCCCTAAAACACTGTCCTTCCTCACTACCACAGACAGCGAGGGAGCCGAGTACACTGCGGTGGCAGCAAGTCTTTTTAAAGCTTAGTATTAAATATTAAATATTCTCTCATTTATGTTTACATTACTTTGTCAAGGAAAACAACAAAACAAACAAAAAAAGACAATTAAAACTTAAGTTACGTGAATCTGTGCCTGTGCCCTGGGCAGCAGCACCGGGGGCTGCGGAGCTCCCCCCAGCAAGGCAGCTCTGTCCCAAGGGATACGCAAAATTCTCTGGCCCTGGGCCTGGTAGTGCGTGACTCTGCTTGCTCCGGTGAGCTCGGGAAGGGGGTGTGCTCAGCTGTGCCGGGAGCGGGGTACCCGCACCCATTGCTTTCGGCATGCCTGGGGAGGCTGGATGACCCCAGTGCGGCTAAAACACTGTCTGGAGGAGGCGGGAGCGTGGCAGGGCAGGCTGCCATGGCCCGAGCTGCCTCCCCTCAGCCCCAGCAAAGTGCGTGGGGAAGGGGGTGAGGATTTGGTCGGTAACTTTGCTAAAGAATTTTTCTGTTTTTTTTTTTTCTTTAAAAAAAAAAACAAACCAAAAACCAAACAACAAACCACAAAACCAACAACCCCAAACAGTTTTGAGTCTTCCTTTGATTTTAGCAAAGACAAGAGTTTAAAAAGCACTTAGGAAGCTTGTACTAAAATCAGGTGCTCTCAGAGGAGAGAGTCGTCTGTGCACCCCCCTTCGAGTCCGTAGCGAAACTCCTGCAGGTTTGACACCCCGTAGAAGTGGACAAAGGCCGCGGCCACCACGAGCACGTGGAAGATCTGATGCGACTGAAACTGCGGGGAAACAAAAACACCTTTTAGGCCAGACCAAACAACACCAGAAACGCCTCTGCCTCTCCTTGCTGCCTCTGCACCGCCCCAGGACTGTCCTCTGAGCTCTGCTGTTTTCCTTCTCCTTGCTCCCAGGCAGCGGTTTCCACCCCGTACTTTAGCCTGCCCCACCTGCCCGCAGCAGCTGCTCAAGGTCTGGCTGCCAGCACAGGCACTGAGGCACACCAGGACACCCCCAGCCACCTTCTCCTCATCTCAGAGCTCAGCACCCTCCATCCCCGCTCCCCAAACTCACAACTGCTCCCTCCCCCAAGCGTCCTGCTCACCGCCTCACCCCTGCACTCACCCAGATGTCAAACTTGCCCGGGAAGAAGCGCTCGGGGATGCGGGCAGCGTACAGCCCCGCGCCCGTGATGTACATCACGGCCATGAGGAAGAACCAGCCCATCTGGCCAACGGTGGTGGCTTTCACAAACCCTTCGGCGATGGTGAAGTGCATGGTGGGCACCACGCCGCTCAGCCCCAGCCCCAGAAAGACGCCTGCGGCAGAGAGGAGCAAATGGCAGCGCGGGGCGGCCGGGGCGCTGCTGCTCCCTGCCAGCTGCCCTCGCAGCCTCGTCCTGCCCAAAGGGAAGCTGGAGGCACCAGCAGCTTTTCCTCACTCAGTCCTGGATTATCCAATCCTCATGGCATTTATCCTTCTCAAAACGAGGGATCTAAGCTCATGTCCTAGTCAGAAGCAGCGCTAACCCCCAGCACGCACCGGGCTGA
Source organism: Falco rusticolus (assembly GCF_015220075.1). Taxonomy (NCBI): domain Eukaryota; kingdom Metazoa; phylum Chordata; class Aves; order Falconiformes; family Falconidae; genus Falco; species Falco rusticolus. Next base: position 1,368,692 of record NC_051203.1, on the reverse strand, counting down.
GCTCACCCAGCGTTCTCCATACAGCTCCCACTCCCAGCTACCGGAACAGCCCTTTCGGAAGGCGCCAGCCCTTCGAAGGTACCGAAGCCTCACACAGCACGAGGGACGCAGCTGCCTCAGCCAGGCCTTCGAGGAGGGGCTTCGCTGGTCATTTGTTCAGTGAAGCTGCTTAGAGCTCAAGAGGAAGGTGCTAATGAGCAGCGCTGAAATTTTCAGCTCTGGCATCTAATTAGTTTGGCAGGGAACAAACGGCACTGCAGGGAGACAGCAGCTCGGAGCAGCTACGGCTTGTACTCGCCGCAGGAGCTTGCCTCGCACCAGGGGCACAGCAGCCCTCCCCAGGAGGTGCCATCTCCACCAGCGCTGCCGTGGGGGAGCAGTGGGCTGGGAGTCCTGCCCTGTCCCCTGCCCGATTCTGAGGGGGGGCTCTCATGGGTCATGTGCCAGCAGCGCTGCCCGGCCTCCAGCTCAGCGTCACCCCTCCTCACGTAGCTGGGATGCTGCTGCCAGAGCTATTTTGCTGCAGGAGCCCCAGTGGAGGCGAGGGCGGGCAGAGGCATTTCTCTGTGCTCACCGAGGCTGATCGCGTCTGCAGAGGCTGCAGCGGGGGCAGGACGGGCTGCGAGTGCAGAGTGGCCGGAGGCAGCCTCACCCTGCAGCCTCCAGGAAGGCAGGGACGTGCCAGCACGTAACGGGCAGGGGACAGATGAGGGGATCTCTTCCTCCTCTGCCCAAGCTGCAGGTTCATGCTGCCAAACTGCTTCCCGGCGAAGGCAGCTTGCTTCACGTGGCACAGCCCCAGGCCACCCAGCCGCTGCTTACAGGGCTATTTTTAAATGTGTCTCTCGGCTCCAAACCTCAGGCTTGCCGAATGCCAGGCAGAGCTCGGGCCCTGCTCTGCAGGGAATCTAAAACCCCAGCACAGCAAGAGGAGGAAGGAGACCTCTCCCTGCCAGGAGCTGCTGCAAGGGCAGTGTGGTGCTCTGGGGGGATCAATTCTGCAGATGCTGAGAGCTCTTCCCGGAAGGAAAGCCATCCCACGATGGGATCTCCCCAAAGTGCCTCCCTGAAGCCCCCCCGAACTCCCTCCCGAGGTGAGGAGGGAGAACTCCTACCTGCTCTTGTCTGCCTGTGCTTGGGGGTGGCAAACCGGTCCCACTGAGCAACGATGATGGCAGAGATGCCCAAGACACAGACGATGGAGAGGTAGATGAGTCTTGGCTGTGGGGAGCAGTAGAACGAGTAGTAGAGCCACGGGACAAAGCTCCCCATGATCAGCAGTGCAATTCCTGAATAATCCAACCTGCAGCCAGGGTGCAATGACAGAGTCACACATGAGCCCCAAAACCCACCCTGCTCCTCGTGTCCTCTTGGTTATGTGCGAGTGACCTCCAGCCCACCTGCACCCGAACGGAGCCACCACGGCCAGGCAGGTGGCCACAGCCCCACGGGTGAAGCAGGGTGCCCAGAGAGGGGAGGAGGGGCGTGCTCAGGTCTCATTGATGTGATGTGGGACAGGAGAAAGGGCCCTGGCATGTACGCGGCTGCAGGGCATGCCAGAGCTCGGCAGGAGTGCAGAGGTGAACAGGAGCTGGCTCGATGTGAGAGGGGCCGCGCACTCAACCCACCATGACAGGATGTGGCGGGCGCGAGCCCTCGTGCGTATGGATTTAACTGTTCTCCTCCACCGCAAAGTACTTTCGATCTATCGATCCAGGAACCATTTCACCACCAAAATGCAGCAGCTTGCGCTACCCCCCACCGGCGCCGCGGCAAGCGCCTTCCCCGGTACACAAGGACATCTTTGTCGAGGGCATGGCAGTGCAGTTTGTTTGGGAGACACACGATCCTGCAGCATCTCTGGGGTGTGTGCAAAGCAGCTCGGCAGGATTTCTCAGCAAGCAGCACCCAAGTAAATGCCTTTGACTTGCAAGAGGAAGATCTTACTTAAAGCCTCACTGCTGCTCTGCCTGCGCCACGAAGGCTGATATGAGCTGAACTCTAAGAGCAGCCTGTGCACCAGCCCTGGGGAGAGGCACTGGCCACTGCCCAGCCTTTCCACTTTGCCGGGAATCCTGTTTTGGTTTTTTTTTCAATTTGGTTTCAGTCCAAATTGGATCCAAACCAGGTTTTTGAAAGCATTCAGTAAACTGGGAACTGCCAAACTGCCGTGTCCCACAGCTGCCCAGTGAGACAGAGACCCCCCTCCTCAGTTCACTGCTGCGAGGGCACAAAGGCTGCTCCCTTGGGAGCTGCAGGTTCCCAGGGCTGGTGCCTCGATCATCCACCTGAGCCGGCAGATTTAAGGTGCTCAGACACAGGGCAGAGCCCTCCAGGACCCAGGTGTGGTTCCCACTTAGCTCCACGCTGGACTCTGTGAACACTCCCCCCAAGGATAAAGCACGTGGGAACAAAGCGCTGTGAGAGCTCAAAACCTCCTGAGACCACACAACCGCGCTTGTGCTGACTCACTTTGAAAAAGTCCGTGAGACCTTCTCCGAGTGACAGTAGACCGTGTGGAAAAGCCAGGAGAAGCTGAGGCACAGCACCGCTCCCAGGAAGAACATCCCGAACACCACCTTCTCCTGGAGAGGAGCCATGAAATACATGTTGGGCCGCAGCATGGTCAGGATCCCCAAGCAGAGGAACAAAACAAAACCTGCAGGGAACACACCAAACAGGCAGTCAGGCAGGAGAGTGAAAGAATTCAGCAAAGAGCCAAGAGAAACACAGCCCTAGCTATGCTCTGCAAGCAGACCCTGGACGTATCCTGCTCACAGCGCACCTGGAGGTGCTGAGCTGCACCTGGGGCTGGCCTGGCAGTAGACTGTTAGCTGAGGCTCTTACTGCAGATGAGTGGTGCTGGAGCAAGGGCTGAAGAGCCACTGGGCTCCAGAGAAAAAAAAGCTCCGAGGCGTTCCTGTTTTGCCCAGGACTCATTCCTCACACCCCGCTCTTGCGGAGCATCGGCAAAGCCACAACCAGCGGCCGAGCCCGGCCCCAAGGCCCCGCCGCGAGGAAGCGCCCTGTCCTCCCCTCACCCAAGGAACTCCGGCAGCTCTCGGGCCCTCCAGCACCAAGCAAGTCCCAGCTGTGAAAAGCCCCCAAGCCCACCTTCAGCCCCAGGGTGGCCAACCCGCCCCCCCCCCCCCCATCACCTAGCAAGTGCGTCCAGATGTTGCCCGTCTCTGTGTGTATTCGGAAGATGCTCTTGAAGCAGGCTCGGAAGGACGGCATGGGAGGCCTGTGTCCGTGCAGGAGGTAATCGTTGTCCTTCAGCCAGTCAGGCAGCACGTCATAAGGGATCACGCGCCAGCGCCCTTCCCACACCTGCAACAGGCCAAGCTGTGCTGGTGGCCCCCAGAGCGTTGAGCCAGCCCAAAGGCTCACGTTTACTCACCCTGGGAGCCTGACGTCACACATGAAACAAGCTCAAGGGCTGAAAATGCCCTGGAACGCTCCTCGGGGAGAGGAAGTTCAGCTTTTACATCATCAGGCACCCAGACCCCTTAAACCACCCACATCCTGCTTAGCGCTCCCCACACATCTCCCCAGGGAGTCAGAGGTGATTTGTGCCCTCAGGCTTAACCCTTCCACACCTGAAGCAACTGCTCCCTGCAGTGGGGGACTCCCATTTTCGTCAGGCAAGAGGGAGCCCCAGCTGCAACAGAGTCAGGCCAGCCCTCAGTGGATGCCACCTCTTACCAAGTGTCCGTGAGCACAGGCACCAGGTGAAACCAGCAATGGTGCATACTGCTCCCGGCCCCCGTCCAAGGGCTGCAGAGAAACTGGGCCTGCTCCCCAGCTCACTGCTGGTCTGACACGGCCCGGTACAACCCTCACCCCCACGGGCACTTCCCAGCTGCCACCATCCCCTTCCTGCACTGCTCCTGGGAGCAGGCCCAGGCAAGCTGAGCAGACTGCTGGCAGAGCTGCACGGAACCTCGGGAGCTTCATCCAGACAGAGCAATGCATCCCAGCCCCTGCCCAGCACCTTCAGCCCTGGGTTTGGGGTGTCTGGGCCTTGTTAACACTCTAAAATTGGGACTGGGGGATTGCCATAGGCTCCTGTACCTTATACACAAACTCTTCCATCTTCTCCATGGCATGATGAGCCTGCAGAGGCAGAGTCAGCACACGGACCACCTCCTCCTCTTCCTCACGGGCCGCTGGGCATGGCGGGTCTTCAGCCTAGAGGGAGAAAGGCCGAGAGGAAATCATTCCTGCCCATGAGAAGAGGAACAGTGTGCAGGGAGCAACAATTCCCTTCCGAGAGCACCTGGGGCTTCATCCCTTCCTGAGGGGACAGGCAGGACCCACCGGTCACCGCCACTTATGCAACATGCTACTGTCTTAACCATCTCGGGCAGGCTAATCCCAGATTTATCCTTGCTGAAAGGTGGGATTACGATGGGGGATTTTCACCCCTACAGCCAAGGCTGGAACAGCCACCTGGCCCAGCCAGGAAAGCCGTCCCTCTGCCCCAGCCATGAGACCAAGGCCGAGCAGAGGCAGCAGCTCCCCAGCACCCCCCCGGGCTGGGCATGCTCTTCCAGCCCAGCTCTCTCCAGCCTCCCTTGCCATCAGTGGGTTTGGGAAGGTCATTTCCAGCTCCAGGGGCCTTGGAACAGCTGGGTGACCAGCAGCACCCCCGTCACTCCCAGCACAGCCTCTCGGTTGCCCTCACTGCACGAGGGGCTACCACGGAGCCGTGCCTACGCACCAGGCCCAGCTTTGGGGCCAGCTGCGAGCACAGAGCGTCCAGCCCCCACCGCTCGAGTATCGAGGCACCCCACAGCCTCTCGGCGGTGACATAAAGTGATGACTAGCCTCGGGGCTCTGCGAAACACAGCCGGCCAGCGGCATCCTTCAGGCTGTAACGGGATAACGGGCAAATTCCAGGGTTAATCCGCCGGGCCGGCGCGGAGAGCCTAAGCCGGGAAGAGCGGGCCCAGCCGCGGCCCCCCCACCCGCCCGCCCCCGGGGAAGGGGGCTTACGCTGGCTGGGCCGGCGGCGCCTTGGTCCCCCTTCTCCTCCAGCAGCGGCCCCAGCTCGGCCAGCTCCAGGTGGGCCCTCTCCCGGCCGGCAGCGGCCAGCCCGTTGCCCTGCCCGGCGGCGGAGGCCTTGCGGGACGCCATGGGGCGGCGCGGTCGGTGCCGGTGGCCGGGGCAGGTCCCTCCGCGTCCTTGTGCCGCCGCGCTGGGGAGGGAGGAGAAAGAACAGAGTCACCGGGACCCCACGGCCGTGCACCCCGCCCCAGGCCGTGCCCTCCCCGCCGGCCGGAACCGACGGGCCCGGGTCCCCTCCGGGGCACCGGCGGGGCTGGGCCGGGCGCTGTCTCCCCACCCACCAGCGGGGCTGAGCCAGGGGCCGGGCGCTGCCCCCCTCCCGCCGCCGGCGGCCACGGCCCCCCCCACCCGCACTCACCGGCCGCTACATCCCGCGCAGGGCGGCGGCGGCGGCGGCACCGGAAGCGACGCTAAGGGAACGAGCCGCTTCCGGTCGCCAGGTCCCGCCCCACGCGGCATCGTCGCCCCCGGAGCGGAACGGCGTGTCCCGCCTTCTAATTGGCGGAAGCAGCTGTCTGTCGGTGCCTCGCCCCGCCCATCTCCCGCTGCGAGTGGGCGAGCGCCAGCGGGAGGCGCTCTAGCCCGGCCGGGCGTCTCTCTGGCCGCGCCCTCGGCTGCCCCCTGGGGGCGGGGAGCGGCCTTGCGCCGGCAGTGCCAGCTCCGGGAGTCCCGTGATGGCGGCGGACGGGCCTGGGGGGGAACCGCAGGGGAGCGGGGGGGGGGGAACCGGGAGGGCTTCTGCGCCCCAGGGCCGTCCCAGGAGGCGGGTGCAGGCCCCGCGGGGCGAGAGGCCTGTGCCACCCTTAGGGTGACACCGCAGCCCTGCTGCCCCGCAGGGTGCCCAGGCTGGGGCGGGGGACGCAGGGCCTCGCCCGCCTCACCGGGCCCTCCGTCCCCAGCAGCCACCGGCCCCCCGGCACCGACCCCACGGGAGGCTGTCGAGGGCTTCCCCAGCCGCTGCCAGCCCGCAGAGCACGTGTCTGCAGCAATAATTGATGGCCGAGGTCACCCTCGGCCTGTCGGGTCCGGCTCCTCTTTCCGTCTCCGGAGGTTTAATTACCTCCGGTAACGGCAGCCGGGGCTGGAGGCTCCCGCCGCCGCCGCCGCCACCCGGCACAATGGTGGATCCAGTTCCCCATCAATCATTCATGGCCCCGCCGCTGGCAGGGGTCTCTGGGGGGCGGCGAGGCTGGGGGGAGGGCTGGCCTGCGCCTGGGGTTTTCCAGCCTTCCCGGTGTTAAATAGGCGCTGCCGGTGCCGGTCGTAGGCACCCGGTCACCCGTGGGGTGAGTTCAGAGGGGACACGGGGCTCTGGGCTTTTTGGGGTGAAGCAGGAGGTGACGGGGCAGCCCCGTGTCCCAGTGGAGCCATGGGGTGCGGGAAGGGTCGGGACTGGCTGCAGCCGGGGCTCTGGTATCCCCTCCGCAGGGACGATCGGTGTCCCCACCACGGTGTCCCCACCACGGTGTCCCCACCACGGTGTCCCCACCACGGTGTCCCCATGGGCGTCTTGAGCTGCGTGAAGTATCTGATGTTCATCTTCAACGTGCTGGTGTTTGTGAGTCTGCCCAGGGCTGTCCGGATGGAGGGGACCTGTCCCCAGGGGGGTGACAGTTCCAGCTCAGGGGGTGGGTGACAGCAGGGAGGGGACCCCAGCAGAGGTTAGAGCGTCCCCGGTCCCCATGGGGTGGCTGCGGATGGTCCCCGCACCCCATAACCGCAGCATGTCCCACAGGCTGGGGGGACATGTCTGGCGGGTGTGGGGCTCTGGGTGGCCGTGGACCCGGCTGGTTTCCAGGACATCGTGGCTGCCAAGGCGGTGCTGAGCGCTGGTGCTTACCTGCTGCTGGCCGTGGGCATCGCCCTCTCGCTGCTGGGCTTCCTGGGGTGCTGCGGGGCCCTGCGCCGGAGCCGCCCGCTGCTGCTGGTGGTGAGCGAGGGGAGGCGGGGGGAGGCAGTGGTGGGAGGCAGGGGGCCGGGTGGGCAGGGGGCTGCGGGGTGCAGGAGCTCGTGGGATGCAGGGAGCCTGGAGATGGAGGTTGGTGGGGGGTGCAGGGTGTCCCCAGAGGAGCCAGAAGCTGCATGTTCCCCATCCTGGCTCTGTCAGCTCTCAGTGCACCCCCCGATCCAGCCCCCCACCTTGTGAGTCTTTCAGTTTAGGGCCCAGAGGATTTTATAAAGCCACTGAGTGGAGTCACTTCTCTCTGAAGCCACCGGCTTGTCTTGTCCCATGTGGCATTTCCAAGCTTTTTCCCCCGATGGCGGCAGCTAGAAACCCCTTTCTGAACACCGACACCCCACTTCTTTGGCACCCCTTGACCCGGCAGCCGGTGCTCGTTTTTAACCCTCTGCCTTGCAGCCGCGGTGCTCAGAGTTGTGGCACCCGTCCCCAGGAGCTGTGTGCTCATCCCCTGTGTCCCCCCAGTCTCAGGGGCACAGGGCACAGGCAGGGCTGGCTGCAGAGGAGGGGAGGAACAGGCAGAATGAGCTGCCCATGGGGTCGGGCTGATCTCCAACTCCATCCTGTTGCCTTCCAGTTCTTCATCCTCGTGAGCCTTGTCTTCATCACGCAGCTTGTGGGGGCTGTTCTTTTCCTGGTGCACTGGAAACAGGTACCGTCCCCGCGCCCTGACGCTGTGCCAGCCCCTGTCCTCCCTCTGTCATGCCATGGGTCACAGCCCTGAGACCCCAGGGGACTGGGACTGGTGCAGGGCTGTCCTTTCTCACCCTCACCTTCATCACCAGCACCCTGATGCCAGCCCAGAATTGGGTGGGTGGGTCCCCACTTCCCCTTGAAGAGAACTGGCATCCTGGCCAGCGTGGTGCGGGGCAGGGGTGGGTTAGGGGGACTGCACGGCCCCCACGGCCCCGTCCCTGGTACCGGTTCCCCAGTGCTCATTGATGGCAACAATCTCACAGATCCGGCCGGAACTCTTCCTCTCTGAGCTGCAGAGAAACTACCGTGGGGATGAGAGTGCTGAGGTCTTCTCCACCGCCTGGAACACCCTCATGGTCACGGTGAGCAGCCAGAAGGCTCCTGGGGGGTGTGTGGAGGGTCTGGAGCACTCACAGGACCTGCTGAGGGTGCCCCCGAATGCAGGCAGGGGGCTCGTGGACCCCAGGCAGACACCGAGCTGCGTGCTGGGCTGGTGTTGGGCTGTTCCCCTCCCCCCGACACCTCCTCAAGCAATGCCCCCTCCAATTTGACAGCGTGTTGATGGTGTTTCCCTTCTGTTTTAGTTCTCGTGTTGTGGCGTTTTAGGACCCGAAGACTTTGGGAACGGCTCCCGCTTCCAGGAGCTGCACCCAGGGACGCCCTGGCCGCAGGCGTGCTGCACCCGGGATGGGGTCCTGCAGGCGGGCGAGCTGCTGGGCTGGGAGCAGTGCCAGGAGAGGAGCCCTGGCTACATCCATGAGCAGGTAGGACACGACCCTGCCACGTCCCTGCCCCGTCCCCAGCGCTTCCCAGGCCGCTGGGGCAGCAGCACCCTCTGCCCCAAGCACCGAGGGCAGGAGCCGGGGACACTGCCTGCCTGCGGTTCTGCAGCCCAGTGACTCTCCCAAGTCCCCAGCTCATCCTGCCCCGCCACAGTGCCCCCAACCTCGGCCACCCTCTGAGCTCCTTGCAGCCCTGGGGAGCGCGATGAGCCCCTCCAGCATCTCCCTCCCTCAGGGCTGCTTCGCCACCTTCGCCAGGACCTTGCAGAAGTACATCTCTGTCCCTGGGACTTGCAGCTTGGCTGTGCTGGGCATCGAGGTACGGTGCAGGGCCGAAGGGGACAGCGGGGGCTGCGGGCTCACCTCACGTGGGCTCCCTTTGTGGGTGAAGGGACCACAGACAGGCTCGGGCTGACCCTCCTGTGCCTCCAGCTGTCACTGTCACACCCAGAAAGCGGGTGCACACACTGTGGCTCTGTCTCAGGGTGTGAAGCCAAATCCCCCTGTGGGTGAGTGGGGTTACAGGATGGGGAGGATGTACCCCACTCCTGCGCGCCCTGGAGGGGCGTGCTGCCCAGCACGCGGACCCCAGCACGCTCAGAGGGGCCTCTCTCGCCATCCCGTTCCTGTGCAGCACCAGGACAGCTGGTGTGCAGCCCCTCAGTGGGGCACAGGATCAATGCCTGGCCAGCCCAGGAGCAGAGGACAACCATCCTTTGGGCTTCGGGCTCTGATTTCAGGAAGCAGCCGCAGCAAGGTGCAAGCGTGGCCCTGCAGCAGGGGCTAACCTGCTCCCCGCCTCCTGTCCTTGCAGATCTTCGCCATGTTCTTTGCTTTTTGCCTTTATTACAACTTCGACTGAGTGGGATGAAGCGTGTTGGAGACAAGCCAAGGGCTTTGGAAGCAGCAGCAGGCAAGGACGTTCCCTTTCCTGGCGCCCCTAGTTCAGCGTGCTGCCTTCCCCAGGCAGGCAGGAGCCCTGCTGCGTCCTGTCTCTGCTCCAGCCTGCGCCCAAGGGTGGGCCTAGCTGGTTTTTCTTGGAGCAGGGACGGGGCACAGGTCACATTCTTTGCAGGCAACCAGGCAGAGCAGGGGGCTGAGCCTCAGAGTTGCTCCTGCTGTGATCTGCCATCGGTCTTCACAAAAATCAAAGGGTTCCGGTGACAGTCCTGCCCCTGCACACCTCCCGAGCTGCTGCGGCACCGAAAATCCTCCCGCTCACTCCTCATCTCGGGCTTCTGGCCCCGCTCACCGCCGCCCTGACTCCTGCAGGCTCCCTTTGGGCTTTCCTCCACCCCTCTCGGCTGGCGCGTCTCTGGCCACCTCCTGGCGACGCGACAGAGTGGGGACACAGCCCGTGCCACCGCTGGAATCTAACAGCCCGCTCTAGGGGGCTGGAGCCTCGAGGTCTAACGCCTTAGCCTTTAGCAGCCTTGACCTTACACAGAAAACTAAGCCTTTACGAGAGGATTTCCACAGGCTGGTTGCGATGTGTCTGTTCCGAGGCTGGGGCAGTGAGATCAGAACCCAAAACACTCGGTGCTGTTCCTGCTTCTCCAAGAGAAAGCTGGAAATGGGAAGCTGAATCGGTACTTCTAATTTTCCTTTTCTTCAGAGTATTCCAAAGCTCCACACAACAAACCAGGAAAGTATATATATGAATTAAAGCTTTATATTTTATTTACATAATAGAACTTTTCACAAAAAAGCCCTAGGAAAGGGAAAACCAAAGCCTGCTGCAGCTACACCTGAACAAAAACTGCTCAGGAATCCAGGCAAGATTTCTTCTCCTTCTTGCTGATACTGCTCCCTTTTCTTTTCCGCACAGTGGCTTCATTGGCGAAACTTGTTTCGCTTTGATTCGCTTTCTCTTCCAAAGGCTTGGAGGCCTGTGATAACACAAGAAATAAAAGTAACAGGTGTGAATAATTTAGTTTTACAGCCATCGGCACTGCTGTGCATTGCCAGCTCTGCGTGGGCGCACCTCAGCTCCCAGCACCCCACAAAGATCAGAACTGACTCTGCCTCCAGCTTTTATGCAGCGACCCTTAATTACCCTGCTCCCACCGCTGGAAATTTTAGGAAGGGGGAATGACAGGAGAGCAGGATGACGACTGAGCCTGCAGGTACCACACACATGTACGAGGCAGGTTGCTCTGGGGCTAAGCGTGTTGCTGCAAAGGTCTCTTCACCCTGTGCCCTAACAACCCAGACAATTACCCTGCAAACATGTTCGGAGCTGGATTAGTGAGCACTGCTCGGGGGGCTTCCAGGGAGAAGATGCCCCCCTCTCGGCAAGTACGATGCCTAGATCAGGCGCAGGGAGGGAAAGTTCCCAGGTAAGGGAGAAGGCCCACACACAACTACTTTTTTGGGAACAGGATTTGATCTGCTTAAGTGTGGTTTATTTTTATGTGACTAATCTGTGAGGGAAGGCAGGGTGCAGAACGGTGGCAGGAGAGGCAGGGTGGTGGCAGGGAGGCTGTGCTGCACCAGGGATTAGGGACACCAGTCTGTGAGGGGACGAGCAGGTGGAGAACAGGCATAGCTGAGCATGAGGCGCAGCCACAGCCGAACATGGAGTCTGTAGGAACTGGGCTGAGGACCCTGGGGAAGGGCCTTATCAGGCTTTAGCCTTACTCATCCTTCCTTCCTCTTGGAAAGCACTGCTGTTATTTGTGAATGAGCACATTTATTTGGAAAGAGTGAATCTAATGATCTTGACGTACAACAAAATTAAATACACTTCCGAAACACAGAACAGAAGGGGAGGAAAGAAGGAACGCTGCCAAAGACAGCTGCACAAAGTAATTGCAAAAGGCAAACTGAGACAAGAAAGACGGAGCCACACTCAGCTGAGCAAGCAGAGTGTGTTTCTTACCCTTGTTTGCTGGCTTGCATATTTCTCGGTCCACTCTTTGGCATTTAGCAAGAACAGCTGCTTGTTGTACTTGTACTCCGAGGACTAAATGTAATGAGCAAGACAAAGACAGAGATTTGATTTAATACAAACATCACACCAAAAGGCCAGGACTAAGGTCTGGCTTTAGGACTCCTAGAACCAGACCAACACCACTACAAGCATGCGGCATGAAGCATAAAGTTCATTTTACTTGAATGCACACTGCCGTTTGCACTGGCAGGCTGGAGGACAAGACCTTTACCATCTCTTTTTCACTGCTGGCATAAACCCTGTGCCCCATGCCCCAGCTGCTTCAGCGGAATGCAGGCCAGGTCAAGCCATGCTGCTATGTGACATGCTAGCATGCGAATCCAGAGTGAGTGAAGTGGCAGCGCAGCCTAAATCTAATGCACTGTGCCTTCCTGGTCTGCACCCGTGGCCACAGGAGAGGAAGAGGAGCTCACGTACTATGTCTGCCATGAGAGGGTCATCGGGGTTGGGCTCTGCCATCAGCAGCTGTATGGAGGTCAGCAGTGTGGAGATGTTCAAGGAAGGTCTCCATGCACCCTTCAAGGAAACAAGGTGAAAGAAGCAGTTAAGCAGAAAGAAACCTGCCCACAGGCTGCCTAGAGAAACCTTGGGACTCAGCATTTAAACCCGACCTGCCCAAAAGCTGCTTCAGGGCTTGCAGCACTTAATCCTTCTCGGAAAACACCAGGCCCATTCTCAACACACAGGCTGTGGCCTCTCCAAGGAAGCCAGGCTGGCAGCCACAGGCTGTGTCCTGCACAGCTCTGCTGGGTCAGGTTTGGGGTAGCCCGTTTTCAGAGGGCCACCTAATGCCTTTGACTCCAATCCTTAAAACCTTGGAAACTTATATGGAACAAAGAAGGTCATGTTCTAGTCTCTAAACAAAGGAGATGCCGCTCAAAAACTTTACTCCTGTGCTCCTGTGTAAATAAGTCAGTAGCAAACAGACATTCAATAAGGCTTTTACAAGAAAAGGATAAGGAGTTCATTATCCTCTCCAGGCTCACTTACCCATGCCCAAGTAGCACTATCTTACCTTTGGTGGTAATTTAAGAACATCCAGACAAATCCTTCCAGCGGAGTCAATGTTAGGATGATAGATAGGGGTCAGAAAGCAAATCTTTGGGGGCTCAAATGGGTACCTTTAAGGGATAAGTGTTAAGAAACACAGTTATTTCTATATTTGCATGCCAGTTGCTTCATCACTCGAGCAACACCATCATTTCCTGCTCCTAGCCATTTACTAAGTGATATCCTCCTCCACAGATTTTTGGAGGAGGCATTGCTCTCCCTTTGATGCTTTCAGCTGTGTGCAACTAGCACTCTCCTGGGTAGCTTTTCCCAAAGAAGGAAAAGTGATAGGAAGCTTCCTACTCATGAATGAGCTCCTTTCCAGAAAGCTTTCACACAATGACAAGGTAGAGATATTGTCATGGTGCTTTTAGGTTGTTAATCACACACCTTAGTACATCCTAAGTGTATCAGCCAAAGGAAATAACAATTACATCCTTAAATGAAGGGTCTCGCCTAGCCAACCATGCTCTTTGTTGGGAGGCTAAAGCAAAGACCAAAGCGGTAGCAACTTGGAGCAAATATCTTACATCACTTAACTTGTATTTGAAAGAAGTACTACACCAGCTACTTCGCTAGATGTCGTTGCCCACTTACCTTTCAGGAACAATTATTTCCAGGTTGAATATTCCTTTCTCATATGGTGTGTCTGCAGCTCCTAAAATTTCTTTAAAAGCAAGATTAAAACATAAGCATTACACTCAAAATCACTTGAATTTGTCCAACAGTCTCCACATAACTACTGCAGTTACAGAACTCCTAACACTGCTCAGATCCAGGAATAAAAAACCCAATGTAATCTTATCTGAGACCAGTTCCACCCACAGCAATCAAAACTGTAGGCAGATTGACACACAGGCCAAACTATGCTTAAAGAAAAAAAAACCCTTAAGCGTTTTCATAAAATTCCACACTTCCAGCCAATCTATAAAGCACATGCCACCCAGTGAATCAGACCTAGCAGCAAACTCATCCCTTACTAATAGCAAAGTCCCACCAGAGAAGTACGTACGTGCTCGTAGGTTATCCAGCTGGTTTTCATTTTGCCAGCAGGTGATGCCCGGAGGAGGCTCTGTGGTCAAGAGAGAGAGCTCCCTCTTCAGTCGCGATGCTCTTTGCATTATGCTGAAACTCTAAGAGACTGGATTTTATTGCTGGCAAAAGTGGGTTTTGAAAAATAGCACTTAATACTGAGAATGTTTTTGGCTAAGGAGAATTAACCTGGGTTTCAGGTTGTTATCCTGATGTAATAACCTGAGTTGCAGAGCAGCTGAGCCTGTTCCTGGAGCTGCTCTCACGCCCAGCTGGAGGAGGAGAAGCAAATCCCACCCTTTGCAATCAGTCCCATCCCCTCAATCCCCAGCTGAGTTTAGTAAACCCTCCCAGTCCACCCCCAGGCTCCACATCCTTAACAGGACTGGAACACGCACCCCGAGACAACCCTTGTCCCTTTGGGGTGAAATACTGTCCCTTCACAGACAGGGACACCTGCTGCTCTGCTGGGCCAGGCACCCCCGGGTGCCTCAGACTGGGATACCCCCAGTGCCCTCTCCCTCCAGCAGGCTGGGACCCTTGTCCCACCCCAGCAGCATCCCACTCTCCCTTCCTGGGGAGGGGAAACCTCCGAAGCTGCCCCGGGGCAGGGGGGGGGATACTCCCTGCTACAGGGACACCCCCAAGGCTGGGACCAGCTTTCCTACCTCCTCCTCCTCTGCTGACAGGGACCCCCCTGGGCCTACCCCAAGGGGGACAGCGGGGACCTGGCTCATATACCCCTGCCAGCCCTGCCCACTCACCCCTAAGGGGGGGGAACACCCCCTGCCTTAACTCCCCACCCCCTCCCCCCGACTTAACTCCCCACCCCGACTTAACTACCCCCCACCCCCCCCGGGCACACTTACTACCACCACCACGGCCTGACCCCCCCAAGGGAGTACCTAACCCCTCCCCTCGCCTGACCCCCCCTTCCCAGATGGAGTCCCCCCTCCCAAGGACCCGGCCCGACCCCCCGGCCCGGCCTCTGGGCCCCCCAGGACCTGGCCCGGCCTACCCGCTCCCCCCGCCCCAAGGCGCAACGGCCTCCCAGAGCCCCGCCACGACCAGCCTCCCCCAGCCTCGCTGCTGCCCCCGCGCTAATTACGCCCCCTCAGCGCTAATTACCCGCCGCGGCGCTGCCGAGCCCGGGGCTGAGGCCGCCCCTCGCAGACACGGAGCGGGAGGGGGCGGGACTTCCCCCGGCGCCTAGCAACGGGAGGGGACGCCTCGCGGGCAGCCGGCGCTGATTGGGTGTCGCTCGGCCACGCCCCCTCAGCGCCACCGTTCGAATTCGCCGCGGAGGGGCGCCGCCATTGGCGGAGCCCCGCGGGCGGGAGCGCAAGCCCCACCCCTTCGCCTGAACAGCTGCCATGTGGGCGTGGCTTGTGCCCCCCCGCCCGCCCGCCCCGCCGGGCGGCCCTTGCGTAACCGCGGCGGCCCGGCCCGGCCCCCCGGCCCGGCTGGAGTTGTGTAACGGGGCCCGCGGGGCCGCGCCGCCGGGAGGAGCCGCGGGGGAACGAGGTAAAGGGGGGCCGGCCCGCGCCGCTCGCCCCTCGCGGAGCTGGTGCAGCGGTCGCCTCCGCCGCTCCTGCCCTCGCCCCTTGGCCGCCCGTCCGAGGGTCCCCACGGGCAGAGCCCCCCCCGGACCGACGCCCAGCTCCCCCGAGGCAGGGTCCTCCCGGGCCGTCGTACCCCTCCCCCCCCCCCCCCCCCCCAGACCCTCCCAGCGGGCCGGGTCCCCCTGGGCCGGTCCCCCCCAGCCCCCCCAGGCAGGATCCCCCCCCGGGCCGAGGCCCCCTGCCCCCCGAGGCACTGCAGGGGAGCACCCGGCCAGGCCCCTCAGGCGGGTGGGTTCTGGGGGGCTCCGTGCCTGCTGCAGGTGGCACTGGGGTGCTCTCAGCAGCCGCTGCAGCCTGGCTTGGTGTGCAGGCTGGGTTTATGTAACCAAATTTATGCGAAAAATAAAAATAGGCATCCTTAAATCCCAATTAAGGAATTGTTCTCTAGCCTGTCGAATCAGAACCCCTTCAAACAATGATGTCACGTCAACAGCCCCAACCGCGGTTCCAGAGGGCACCTGCCAGGCTGCCCCTTCCCGCTGGCCGCCGCCTGTTTAAAGCTTTATAATTGTGTTCCTGCCCCTTCAGAAGTGGCCGGGCTGGCGGCTGAGGAGAACGTTTGTGGTTTGATTTAACTGGATGATCCAGAGCTCCCACAGAGGGAATTAAACCGTTCAAGGTGCTCGTTCCCGGTGCTGGGCTGGCTCTGAGGGCTGTGAGCCGCTGCCGTCCTCCTCCTCGGGGTTTACACCACAGCCTGCAGTCGCTTGGCCGTCTTTGGCACGGGATCCACCTCGGTGCATATATTTTTGGTCTTTAGGAGTGTTTAAACCTGGCCACTCCTTTCTCAGTGCTTGCAGGAAGAGGAGCAGCACAGCTGGTTGAGGTGGTGACGCTCTGACTTCTCTCCTCTGGCAGATCCCCCCCTGCAGAGATGCTCGGCGGCGGGACAGTCGGGACCACCGGTTGTGTACCGTCCTCTTTTTGGGGGGACACGTTGTAAAGACCCCAAAGTGTCAGCCAAGCAACTCTTGAGGTAAGACCTGGTTGTCCAATTTGGGGTTTTCCCTGCTTTCTGTCCTGGTGTGCCTCTCCTGGAGCGCGGGGCTGTATCGGGTGCAAGGTGCCTTTTCTGCCTGCACTGGTTGAGTTTTGGGGAACGGGTGTAATCCAGGTGAGAGTTAGAACCATGGCAGTGGACAAACCCCAACCCCAGGTCAATCGACAGGCGATGCCCACCCTGCCTGCCCCCCAGCCCCCCAGGGCTCTCCCCATTCCCCCTGACAGGGCAGGGGTGCCGGAGGGTGCAGGCCCTTGGTGCTGAGCCACCACCGCCTTTCTGACACCACCCGCAGTGCACCAGTGACCCCCCGCTGTCCCTGGCCATCCAGCGTGGGGTCCCAGCTCCCTGCCCGGCCCTGACACCGCTTCGTCTCTGGGTTCACTCCCTCCCCAGTGCACCCCAGCCCCTTTTAGTGGATCCCCTGCTCCCCACCAACTCCAATTTGCCCAGTCCCCTGCACTGGGATCCCCAGAGCTGCCCCTAACCCAGGCCCTGCAGCCCACCCAGGCCCCTTCTAGCTGTGCCCCCCTGCCCTGTGCCCAGTCCCTGCCGTGGTGTGGTCCCACTCCCCACAGCCATGCCCCACTGGTCCCACAGGCGATGCCACCACTGTGAGGGATGGGACGGGCCCCTCCCCACCTCATTGGAGCCCCCCTGGGACACCCTGGGCTCAGGGCTGTTCCATGGGCTGGTGGGACCCCAAGTTTGGTGCTGCCCTGTAGGCTGTATGGGGCACTGGGCTCAGGGTGACCCCCACGGGTATGTGGAGGTGCAGGGCCACGGGCTTGGGCAGCCCCATGGGCTGTGTCCCGACACGGGGGTGTTCCTATAGGCTGCGTGGGGAGGCTCCACGGGCTGCCTGGGGCCAAGGGGCGCTGGGCTTGGGGTGATCCTGTGGGCTTTATGGGGCTTGGGGTGGCCCTGCAGACCATGTGGGGCCACGGGGCTTGGGGTGGGGGGCATTGGAGCCCCCGACTCGGGGCATCCCCTCGGTGAGGCCAGCTGGTGCAGGCTGGTCCCATGCTCAGGGTGCAGGGGACTCTTTGGCACCCTCTGCACGGTTTGCTCCCAGAAGTGCCAGCTGGGCCCTCCCCTGAGCAGTGGGAGAGTCACCTTGTTTTTCCTGTTCTCCTGGGATGCGCGGGCGGTGCCTGAGCTGGGGCGCAGCCCAGAGCACCCCACAAAGCCCAGAGCCCCGTGTTTGGTGCTCGTCAGCCCACAGGCTCGCAGGGCTGGCTTCCTGGGGGTTGAACAGGTTGTGCCACCACCTGGGAGCGCAGCAGGTTTGTCTGGGTGATGCTGCTGAGTGTCTTTGGGGACAGGGTAAGTCACGTTGTCTTCATGAGGCCGGTAAAGCCCTTGGTTGCGGGTTGAGCTGGGCTGAGGCACCTGCTGCAGCTGCCTGGGAGGGTGAGTGGAGCAGCTTGGCTGGAACGAGCTGGAGCTGCTTCGAGGTTGTTGTGTGGTTCTTTGCTGATCACTCATCTCTGTGTGGGAACGCCTGAAAGCAGAAGTCGGTGTGGACCCACCTGGGAGGTGGGCGCTGAGGTTCCCCCTTTCAGGTGGGAGGGAGCGAGCTGGGGAGGTGCTGCCGGCTTTGGCACAGGCACAGGCTGGTGGCTGGGGCTGGTGGTGCCGGGCTGGTGGTGCCTGCCGAGCCCCTCACCCAGCAGAGCAGCGGCGGTAGCGGGGCAGTTGCTCAGACTCTGCCCTGAGCTGCCCCAGGCTGAGCCCAGACACCCCTCCAGCCTGTCCCCGAAACTCAGCTGAAGCAGTTCCAAGGGGAATAAGCATGTGCTGATCCCTACATCAGCCCTCTTTTGGAAAAAGAGTGGTTTTGTGCCATTATCACCACCCAGCTCTGCTACGGAGAGAGGAGGGCTTTTCTCCTGGCACTTGGAAGCACCATGCGGGTGCTAGGAAAGATGGATAAGAGCTATGGCAGATGGGTGATCTGGGATATTACGCTCCTGTATCAGCATTGGTTGGGCTTTGCTTTCCCTTGCTTCACCTTGAAGCCTTAACAGTCTTGTTGGTGAGGAAACTTCTGGGTGTCTGCTCCTGAAATCCAGGAAGCCTTTTCGCTGCCAGAGCGAGTGTTGCATTGGGGCTCAGATGAGACGAGGGCTCCTGCGGAGCTGCTCTCCCTGCAGCCCGTTGTGTACGAATCTTGTCACTGTTGGCTTCCAGAGTGTTTGCTGATGGCCACATCTGTGGGCTTGTAAAATGTTTTTGCAGTAAACGGAGCTCCGGCAACTCTATCTGTTTTGATTCCTTCCTTCTGGTGAGTGCTGTTGGGGTGTAATGTCATTTAGGGATTTAATTTAAGGAATTGAATGACTCATTTAGAGAAAAAGCCATTTTCTCCGGAGCGAGGTTGTGATACTGCTGCTGAATGATGGAACCTGGCTGAGGAGGCAGAGGAGAGTGGTTTGGTCCTGCTTCTGCTTTTCTCTCTCATGAAAACTTATCAAAAAGCAGAAGATACTTGCGATAAAAAGAGCTGAGGGCTGTTTGGAGCTTCGTTCCTAATTGTTAATTGACTTTTTTCTTTATAGGGATCGTGTAACCCAAAAGCCAAGGGTTCCCTTCCTCTTTTACTGGGTCTGAGGAGGACAGCCAGGATGCTGCATCGCACTATTCACCTTTTCCGGAAAGGACTTCGGCTTCATGACAACCCGGCGCTGCTGGCTGCCCTCGAGTCCTCGGAGGCCATCTACCCCGTCTACATCCTGGACAGAAAGTTCATGACATCCGTGATGCACATAGGGGCCCTGCGGTGGCATTTTCTGCTGCAGTCCCTGGAGGATCTCCAGAAAAACTTGTCTCAGCTGGGCTCCTGCTTGCTGGTTATTCAAGGAGAATACGAGTCTGTTCTTAGAGATCACGTCCAGAAGTGGAATATCACGCAAGTGACTCTGGATGCGGAGATGGAACCGTTTTACAAGGAGATGGAGGCCAACATACGACGTCTCGGAGAAGAGCTGGGCTTTGAGGTCCTTTCCCTGGTGGGCCACAGTCTGTACGACACCAAACGGTACGTGGTTGCCCCAAAGAGGTGTCTCCAGGAAGGTTTGTTTTGAATTTAGGAAGTGTCAGGGAGAAAAGGCCAAATATCTTGGTCTTTTTGAATGCTAACACATGCCTCTTGAGCAAGTTGGACTGTCTGAGATGAACGTGGCACTGTTTGCTGGAGAATTTTTGTGTCTTGGTCTGCTGGAACGAAGAGATTTTGCACAGGTATTAGGATGCTGGGCAGTGATTTGTGCTTAGAGTTGGTTAATTTTTTCCTTTTGGGAGTATAATTCACTTATGAACTTATATTAGTTACTTTTAAACGGAGTGGAAGAAATTTGTTAACACATTTAATAGGACTTTTATATAAATCTTTTGTATCAGATTTTTTTTTATATCTTTCTAATCATCTTTTACTGCTGTCTGGATACACTTGGATCCAAGGTGTTATTCACAGGTGAATGACTGAGGATACTGAAATTAGTAATAACAGGAAGGTAATTGCTAATGGCTAAAACAGCCTTAGCACTCCAGTTCTGGATAGACCCTAATTTATGTACGAGTGGATGTATATGACTTGCCATCTGTCTGCACAGGTGGTTGCTCACACAGAGCCGTTATTTACTGCCCTGAACCTGGTTTTTGTGACCTGGCTGCCGGTGGCAGCCCCAGAAGTGCCCTGCACCTCACCCCCTGCCGTCCCAGCCTTGCCGGGCCGTACGGAGCTGCCCGGCTGGAGCTGCGGCTGGCATCCCGCTCCCATCCTGTTGTCTCGGGTCCTGAGTGCCTGCTGTCAGGATGGATGTACCTTCACCCAGGGAACCTTTACTTGTCAAATCTGTAATTTCCACGTTCAGTTGCACGAACTGGGGCTGTTCCAGTCTGTGCTTTTACTGCCCTATTCACTGGCAGCTCCAGCTCCCTTCTTGGTTTATATTATTTATGGTGAAAAGCGATCTTGTTTTATTTAGGATTTTGGACCTAAACGGCGGTTCTCCCCCATTAACATACAAGAGATTCCTTCACATTCTGTCTCTGCTCGGTGACCCCGAGGTGCCTGTCCGAAACATTACAGCTGAAGACTTCCAGTAAGTACCAGCCAGCCAGCTGGGAACTGCAGGTCCTTTTTCTCCGGCTGGAAGAGCCAGGGCCAGAGGAGAATGGGGTGGTTTAGATGTTGCATTGCGTTACTTCTGTGCACGGAGAGTTACTGATTTTTATGTCCAGGGGATGTGACTCTGCTGTTGGGAGGGGAGAGCAGATGAGACGTGGCACAGCTGAAAGACTTCAGCTTTTGCAAGGCACATTGAGAACAGCTTTTGAGACCTGTAAAAGTTTAACGAGGAATGCTTAAGGAATTACACGTCCCCTCCTCAAAGGCATGCTCTAGGTTCCTCTCAAGTCAAGATTTAGGGCAGGAATTGGATGAACCACTATAGCTTGTTTTATGCAGGAAGCTCGGTGGAAAAATCATACTGTTCCCTTCTGGCTTTAAATCTTCTCCCCTCTGCTGTATGGGAAGGAGGGACTGAGCTCATGTCTCCCAGGACTGGAGAAGAAGCTCAGAGTCAAAGATGTCTTATGTTTAGCTCTGCATGAGGGGAGGTCAGTGATCCAAAGGGAGGTAAGACCGGGGAAGGAGAGAGCTGGCCACTGGGGACGGGACTGCGTGTGCTTGGAACTTGTCAGGTGCCTCCTGCGTGGCCTCAGGCCGGTGTTGGTAACTCAGGCTTCCGTCTAGGGGCATCCTGTTAATTCCTGAATGTTGTCCTCAGGTAGTTCGATGACAAGACCCATGTAACTGTTGGGATATATCAGTTCTTGCATTTTTTTTTTCCCTTGTACTTTTTTTTTCCCCCCTTCTTTTTTCCCCGATTAGTTTACTTGTGCTTTTTTAAATTAATGATGATGAGAGATAAGTGGTTCACATGCTTCCCAGCAGGCCTGTGTTATGTCAGTGCTCTGAGAGCCCCACTGACCCCTTCCTCTGTAGGTGTCTGCAACAGAGCTGAGCTCGGTTTTCCCCAGGTAAGCAGAAAGCTCTCTATCGATATCCAAGTTCGTTTGTGGGGTTTGAGCAGTCTGCACACCGCTGCCGTGTCCTTGAACCTCCTCCCCTGTGTTTTACAGGGGGGAAAACCCATACTCTGATGCTCCTCCAGCCTCACGGGCAGAGCCTCGGCAGCTGAGGCTGCAGGGGAGATGGGGGGGTGATGCTCAGAGGTGCAGACACCCCCCCCCCCACACCCCTCCCCCCCCCAGTTAGGAGGTTGCAGCTGGGGAGGTGGCACAGGGAGCCGCTCTGCCTCCTTCCCTGTGGAACCTCTCTCGGAGCCACCGCTCCCCGGGAGCAGCGTTTGGAGGGTCTGGAATTGTGTTTAGAGTCTGAGGGGGCTCTTGGCTCCCTGGCAGGGATGGATGAGACAGCTGGGGGAGGCTGGAGAGAAGGTGCCTCTGAGCCTCCTTTGGCGGGTGGGAGGTGAGGGGGTGTCTGAGCTGTGGGGGCTGCAGCCGACTGCTCTGGGCGCTGGCATCTGGTGGGTCTGTTCCTCTTCCCCCAGCTCAGGCTAGAATTACCCGGAGCGAAGAGGATGAGCTCTCTTCCCCACGGAGAGAGTGCAGCCTGGGCTTTCTGGCTGCGATTTTGTTCCCCCGTGCTCCAGCTGTGCTGTGACAGGAGATCTGGGCTCCCGTTCCCTCTCTGAATGAGGCTTCTCTTTCACGTTAGGAGGTGTAGGGCCCCCGAGCTGTGCCTGGCTGAGTGTTACAGGGTGCCTCTCCCTGTGGATTTGAAGATCCCCCCGGAGAGCCTTTCCCCCTGGAAAGGAGGGGAGACCAAAGGGCTGCAGCGCCTGGAGCAACACTTGACTGACCAGGTCAGCCTCGATTTTACGTGGGTGGGGACAGCGGCCCTGGGTGGGCTGAGGTTGGTGCCCACCTTGCCCCTGTTGTGTGTGGTTGTGTCTGGACCTCTGGCAACTGCTCGGCTGTTCCTGCTTGAGCTGAGTTTTTGCCTGCTGGGGCTCAGCTCTGGGCAGCCAAGCCTGCTTTGGGTGCTGGCTGCGATGCTTTACCCACCCCCAGTTTCATAAAGTGCAAAGGACCTTCAGCATGGTTCTGCGACAGGGAGAGCTGCTCCCCATGTATCAAAATCACCTGGGGAGAGCAGAGCTCCGCAGCACCCAGGGGCCACCAGGCTCCACAACAACGCGAGAGTTGCTCAAAGACTAAATGAGTGGCTGCAACAATGACACACCACTTTATATTTTAACTCAAATAAACAACGTGGCCTTCGTGTTGGCCTTGGAGGAGGCTGATGTATGTGCAGATCTTGGAGGAGGGTGGCAGCCTGGTCTCATTGTCCTTGCTGGTGGCTTTTGTGGGAGGATGGGTGGTGGGAACATCTTCCAGGCGTGATGCTGAACAGGCTTCTGTGATGCAGAAGCCAATTGCCAAACGGTGTTTTTTTTTTCCCCCCTGTGTCATTATCTGGACGTGTCTCACCTTGTGCTGCCTCAACCTGGCTTTCTGTTTTCATTTTAGGGCTGGGTGGCAAGTTTTACTAAACCAAGAACAATCCCAAATTCGCTGCTTCCAAGCACCACGGGCCTGAGCCCGTATTTCAGTATGGGCTGTCTGTCAGTTCGCACCTTTTTTTATAGGTTGTCAAACATTTATGCTCAGGTAAGAAAATAATGGGTTGTAGTTAAGCAAATCCAGCACTCTCACAAATCTCAGTTTGGCATCTGAGGCTAGGATTTAACACTCGGGTCGTCTCGGTAGGCACCTGCTGTACCCAAAAAATACTACTTTGCTAATGTCTTTTCACAGCATCTGATGAAATCTGTGAAGTGGCTTTATGTGTTGTGTGAAACACCCGTGGATGCCTACAGCTTTTCCCAATTAAGTTTTAGAAATATGATAAATAGGGGGTAATGAGTGTGGCGAGGTGCTGGCACAGGCTGCCCAGAGCAGCTGTGGGTGCCCCATCCCTGGGAGGTCAAGGCCAGGCTGGACGGGGCTGGGAGCAGCCTGGGCTGGTGGCAGGTGTCCCCATCTCTGGTGGGGCGGTTGGGACTGGATGGTCTTCAAGGTCCCTTCCAACCCAAACCCTTCTGTGATTCAAGGAGACCTGGAAGCAGCAGGGAAGCCCAGGCAAACCCTCCCAAAATTCAAGGAGTTCAAGACACCTGCCTGGTGTTGAAGTGACGTTTTTGATCAGTTGAGCCTGTTCAAGCAGCTTAGTTTTTAAAATCATCTGTTTTCAGCTTAGACAAGTTTTAACTATAGCATAAGCCAAAACCAGCTTCTGAAAACTTCTTTGATTCTTAAGGAAAAGTGTAGTGGACACCAACACAAGAAAACTAAGGTCTTCCTGAACCTCTTTCTGAAGAGTATCTCTTGAGACATGGCTGAGCCACCTGGATTCAGATAGTCAAGCAGTTAATATGTTAATAAACACAGTTTTGGTTTAAGAAATCCCAGTGTGACACCATTTTGGAAGGTAGGTAGAGAATGTTTGTGGTAACACTGAGCTCTAACAGAATTCAGCTTTGGTGTTGAGCATATAGCATTGCTTCAGATCTTTAATTTCTTTGGCTTGCCTGGTAACGTGCCATGAAGCCGGCAGTGTAGTTAGATTAATCTTTATTTTACAGGCCTGACAGCCACAAAATGAGTGAGAGTGCAACGGTATATGTGAACAGAAGCTTTCACCTCATGTGCCTTTTGCAGGCCAAGCATCACTCTCTGCCCCCAGTGTCACTGCAAGGGCAGCTTTTGTGGAGGGAATTCTTCTATACGGTGGCATCAGCAACACCAAACTTCACCAAAATGGCTGGGAACCCCATCTGCCTTCAGATCAGTTGGGATGAGGACGCAGAGAGGCTCCACAAATGGAAAACGGTAATAAAGATGCATTGCCACAACTACTGCGCTTCAGTTTAGGGTTTTTCTGTCGCCCTGGGGCTGGTCCCAGCTGGCTGGTTGAGGTGGGGCTTCCAGCAGCGTGTGGGACAGGTGGAATGCCACTTTGTGCAGGAGGGCTGGTGTTCCTCTTCTGCTGCAGGCACAGACAGGGTTCCCGTGGATCGATGCGATTATGACCCAGCTGCACCAGGAAGGTTGGATCCATCACCTTGCTCGGCACGCTGTCGCCTGCTTCCTGACACGGGGGGACCTTTGGATCAGCTGGGAAGAGGGCATGAAGGTTTGCTTTGGTTCTTTGGTTTCTCTCTTCTGGCTGACCTTGAGAAACCCCTGCCAGATGTGAGCGTGGCAGCGGGAGGTGGTGCTGCGCTTCCTTACCGAGCCTTGCTAGGAGTCTCATGGTTTATGAAATCTTGTGGTCTGTCATTTGAGCCCTTGACAGGTTGTTCCCATCCCTGAGACCTGATGATTTTTGGGTGTTGAAGATAACTTTGGGCTTCAGGTTGCTCTGTCTTCCTTCTGGCAAACTGGAGAGCCTTCCCTTTGAGAAGGGCAGCCCAAACCAGCAGGGTGCTGTGCTTTTAGCAGTGAGCTTCACCTTCATCTCCCACCCATCAACCCCTCCAAAAAAACCCCAATTTTTTTTTTTTAATTATTTTTTGCAACTTAGCCATTCCAGGGATGCTTCTCTTTCTTTTCCCATCCCTGAACTGCAGGTGTTTGAAGAGCTGCTTCTAGATGCTGACTACAGCATCAACGCAGGGAACTGGATGTGGCTGTCGGCCAGCGCATTCTTCCACCAGTACACCCGGATCTTCTGCCCCGTCCACTTCGGGAGGCGCACGGACCCCGAGGGGCAATACG
This sequence comes from Falco rusticolus, assembly GCF_015220075.1. Lineage (NCBI taxonomy): Eukaryota > Metazoa > Chordata > Aves > Falconiformes > Falconidae > Falco > Falco rusticolus. The sequence goes on along the minus strand of NC_051203.1, from coordinate 1,343,716 downwards.
TCCGGTAGGGCGATGTCGAGCTTCCCCAGCTCCTCGTGCAGCACAAGCTGATGAACTCGTGTCCGTTTGAAACTGATACACTTGTGAAACAGGGGTCCTAGCAATGATTTTATTGAACACATCGGGAAACTGAGGCAGAGACATGCCCATGGTGGCAAGGAGGTGACTGAGCAGGGCACTGTGTTGATTTCTAGCACCTGTCGGCTCCGGGACTGTGTGTGCTCGCCAGGCTGACTCCTTTTTCTAAAGGACTTGAGTAAAACTTCCCCCTGCTCCAGTCTGTGGGGAACCAAGTGCTGTGCTGCTTGGTTTTATAGGTGGTCTGGTTAATTTTAGATACTTAAGTTTTATTTTCTACTCTCAATCCTTTTTGCTTCAGAGTCTCAGTTTCCTTATCTCTCAATAAGGTGCTGATGAGCTTTCTCATAAGTAGAGGGTGATTTTACAGCCGACTGGAGCAGGAGCAGACTGTTGATGTCCCCACATCTCCTCTTCCTCACATCCTATCTAGCTTTGGGTATCATCAAAGAGGAAGCCCATGCTGACATATCTGACAGAGTGGGACAGAAAATTACTTTCCCATTCTGTAAGACTTTAAGATATTTTTTTAAAATTAATTTGGTTTAGAGATTTGTTGAAATTTAGGATGAAATGTCAGTGAAAATGTTAAAAACCAAAATATTTTGGATGAAGTCAAAATGAAGTAGTGTTTAAATCAACCCATTTATTCTATGCTGTAAAGTTAACTTTTGGAAGATATCCCTCTGTGGAGGTTTCCGAACATAAACCCAGTTCTTTTGTGCAGAATTAATCAGAACTTCCCCATGGATTGTAGTATCCATATGATCACCAAGAATTAATATGGCATAGGTTGGTTTACACTTCTCTTAAATGTTTGAGTATTTGTCTGCAGGATTATAAAACCCCATATTATTCCTCTTTTGCAGCAAATACTTGCCTGTACTAAAGAACTTTCCCTCTAAGTACATCTATGAGCCCTGGATGGCATCTGAAGAGGAGCAGAAGCAAGCGGGATGTATCATAGGTAATTCATTCGGATACCTGGCTTAGGGTTTTGCTGCTATTAACTGTCCAAAATAATTACATGTGTGAGATGGAAATGTCACACTTCCAACACAAGTCATGCATTTATTTTCTGAAAATGGATTGATTCAGCCAGCAGTCTACCTTCTGCCAAATCTCCTTTAAGGTTTTTTATTGGAGTCTTAATTTCAGAGTACGTATTTTTGCCTCCAGTTCATGTCCTAAAATTATTGAATCGCTTTAAGTTGTTGCAGTTGCTTTTTTCTGGCTCAGATGCTTGGCTGTCTTTAAAGAGTCTCTGAACATCTTGTGTTTTGCTGCTGCTCTAATGCATCTTTGAAGTCTCTTATAAGCTTATGTCTAAATGGGAGCTCGTACTCTTTGATGGAGAGAAGCAGGCAGCTCTGGAGAGTGGGTCATGTGGTCTATCTGAGATGCCATTTATTTTAAGAAAAGCTGCAAGCATTTGCTGGGGTGCAAATCCAGTGAAATGTCCTTGATTAGTTCTGTAAAGGTCGCTGTCCCCATGTCCCCAGGTCGAGATTACCCCTTCCCGATGGTGAACCACAAAGAAGCCAGTGATCACAACCTACAGCTGATGAAACAGGTCCGCGAGGAGCAGTACGGAACAGCCCAGCTGACGAGAGGTACGAGATGCTGCAGTGCAGGGGCTGTCACCAGGAACAGGCTCTGGGGGTTGGTTTTGTGTTGATTTCCAGGATGCCTTTCCCCTTGGGTACCAGCCCCCTGCGCTGCTCTTCTAGTTACTGTTAAAATGAAGTCCCAAGAGGGAAAAGTAGAAGTTGAGCAGTGTTCTTCCCCTTCTGGCTGCCCTGGCAGCATGGCAGCTTGCTTCTGCCTGCTGGAGGAACGCCTTCCCCAAAGCAGACCTCCTCTGCCTCCCGTCTGCACCGACAGCCTCCGCGGCCTCAGGTTTTTCAGGTGTATCGCCAAGGTGCACAAATCCCTGCAGCTCTGCCCATGCCTCTTGCAAACCAGAGCGTTGTTGCTTGTCCTTTTTGCCATGGTCTACCCTGCCTCGTAGCAGGAATTATTTGAGGTTCCCACCGACCATGAGCAAAAAGCCCTTGAGAGCTGAGTTGCTCTAAGAAATGTACCTTTTGACCTTGTTTCCTAAATAGGTTAAGCATATGCATAACAAACCGGTAGTTACCAGTTAGGGCTGGAACACTCGAACTCTGGGGGACTCTGGATTAATTGGGTATTTCCAGTCACACGGATGTTTCACTTACAGCACCTGTGCTACTAAGATTGAAATCCTAGGGCCTGTGATGAGCTCTCAGCCTCCAGGGACTCCTCTGCAGGAATGTAACGGAAGCGATGGTTTTGTATTTAAGAGCATGCCACAGTAGCCTCTATCATCTATTACACAATCCCAACGTGCAGCAGCTGAGGGGAGACTTTAAGTATTCCTGCCTCATTTGCTGTGGTCAGAAGGAATTAATTGTTCCCAATCCTGCATGTACTGATGTATCCAGGAGGTTGCACATTGGTACCTTCCAGGTGTAAGCGATGTATGCTGACAGTTCTTCCGCAAACCCTGTGGTGTAGAGGAGTAAATGTTGTGATGGCTGTTGGAGATAGGGAAAGGCAAAATCTGAGAATCAGAGTCCCCTGCTCCCGGTGTTACTTTTGTTGCCTGTAAAGAGAAGCATTTTCTGGCGTGCTTTGTAACTTCACTGGCTGTTGTCATTGCTGGGCTATTGCACTGAAGTCAGAGAAAGACTTGCAACCTTTAATTCTTCTTCCCTTCTTCTGTAGATGATACAGATGACCCAATGGAAATGAAGGTAAAACGTGACCACTCTGAAGAAAAAGTTTCAAAAAGAAAAGTGGCCAGGATGACAGAATAAACCAAGTTCCCCTCAGGGATTATCTGTTGGGAACCAAAAAGCGGCAGAAGGGGAGAGCCAGAGGCCAGCTGAACTGGACAAACTGTACTCAGGACTTTGCCCTGCGGATGGTGACTCCTGCTTGTAAACTGGCCTCCAAAAAAAGTGGTGTATCTTCAGGTGTTAGCGCAGTTATCTTGAATGAAATTGTCTGTGAGTGGCTTACAAGCAGCTTGCTGCAGCTGTAGGGTAAATTCAAGAGGTGACTGGTTTTAACAGGACATGATGCTATAGTATTGTTCAAATCCACTTGACGTTCGTGTGTCTGTATAAATAATTGTAGTGATAAGTACTAGTCTTTCCAGCTTATTCCAGCAGATAAATGTTGGTTGAAGAATATATGCACATTAATGTGATCGTGCATTAGTGTTAAAAGCTTGATCTGCCTGTGTTGTAGAGACAGAGGCTTAGGGATTTTCAGATACAGTTTTTAAATTCACAGTGTGTGCTTGCAGTGCCCTGTTTGGGGAGATAAAGCAGAATGCAGCCCCTTGTGGGGTTGCGTGTCGTTCTTATGACCCAAATGGGACTTGTTCTGCATGCTAAGGGCAACATTGCAAAACATCTCACTGAATTAGGGCTGATGTATGACTTTGCCATAACTCACCTTCTTGGCTAATTCCTCTAGAACTGTGGGGTGAATATTATTTCTATCATGTAGCACATGTAAAAAGTTATCCTTTCGTTGAAATGTCTTGTGAAGTTTCACAAGGCTGGATTAGTCAATTATCTTTGTTGTGGTTGGGGTTTTGGTGGGGGGGGGAGTGGAGTGGGTTTTTAATCATTGTAGGTACTATTTTTAGTCTTAAAAGAAGTAAAAATTATTTCTGACGTGAAAAATGTAAGGTCACTAGAGCAATGCATTATCACAGTTGGTATCCATCTATCCTTTTTGGAAGCCTGGCTGCAAGGCAGCTCCGGGACTGTCAGACGGATGCGAGAGGCTGGCAGCGGGCTCATGGAGGTGCTGATGTTACTTGTCATCTCAGCTCTTCAGCAGAACTAGTAATCTGCAGGATGGCAAGGATGAGAGGCAGCTGTGGAACCCTTTGTGAGAGGGAGAAGGTCAGTGCAGTGCTGGTTACTCTGGGGAAGACGGCTGCTGCTCTGGAGCCTCCCGGCATCCATCCCCTTTTTAGTTGGGTTCCTTCCTGTGCTGAAAGGGAGTTGGGGCCTCCGTGCCTGCGGTGCTGTCAGCCGGTGCAGGCGGCCGGAGGAATGCAGAACTGGTTCTTGCCTCGTGTTTTAAGGCACAGTCATTGCCTTCAAGCCCAAAATGGGCTGGACTCTGGTTCCCTCAAACAGTTCTACCTTGGAGTGCTCTGTGTCACCGGAGTTCCGTTGTGAGTCCTGGGAGCCGCCTGGTAGAGCAGCAGACAGGACCGTCAGCAGCTGCCGAGTATCTTTTGCTGTTCAGCATCGCCGCTAATGTTGTGGCACAGGAGATGTGTGGTCTTTTGTTACCAGCTGGGGTTTAACCATGACAAATCCAAATCATCCTCTCAAAGAGAAGACCGGAGTAGCATTTAATGAATAAACAACTTGTCAGTTCTGCACACAAGTATCTGCTTTCATTAGACACGCAGTGAGCTCAAAGTCAAACCCAAATGGTGCTGGATGAACAGGCAGGAAAAGGAGACACAGTTGAGCTGGGCTTCCCCAAACTGCATCAAATTGATGTTTGTGTGAAGTCTGTGGGTCTGTGTTGCAATTTGGGGGAAGCTGAGTTATACCTCACTCAACATGTTTGAATTTAGCGCGAGGAAAAAACTATGAGTATGAAAAAAACTCCGAGAAATATTTAGTTTAGTTTCTTATACATGAAAAAGGCAAAGATGTACCTTTCTGTTAACAGAGGCTGGAGTACTTTGCCAGTTCACCGGGAGCTTGAAAGGCTTGACAAGAATTGCCTAAATCTGAACAAACCTGAGGTCCCCAGAAGCCCAGCTGGCCTCCTCTCGCAATAAAAACTGAATGGTAAATTCTTCTTGGGAACGGAGATCCCGCTGTGGGCAGGATCGTACCACAGAGAAAACAAGCTGCTCGGATCAGCAGCTCCCATCTAACTGAGCAAAGCATCTGCAGGGCACAAGGCTAAGGGATCGACTGGTGAACTTTAAATCACTTTTCAGAGACTAGCTTCCTTTGCTAGTTCGTGTCAGAAGACTAGAAGACTTTAGTTCAGGGCAACTAAAGAATATCAGAGCTAGCAGCAAGATGTAAGCACTGAGGAACAAGCAGAGTTGCTCCCAGAGCCGTAACTGGGAACAAGAGATCCACACACATCAGAGAGATTCCAGTGAGGGAAGAATGTGGGCGGCTGGGTGGGGATGACAGATGGAGCATGTGGGAAGGGAAGGGGAGGGAAGCTGGGGAAGGGGAGGGAAGCTGGGGAAGGGGAGGGAAGCCATGGGATCCGTCTCCTGTGCACAGTGCCACCCTCGGCACGATGCCTACGTGACACGGAGTCGGTGCTGCGTTGCAAGATTTGCTGCCACCGCTGTGTTTGGAGCAGCAATGAGCTGCAGGGGAAAGCCCACCTGGATGCTATCCTGGGGACGGCCACTTTGTGACCTTCCTGTGCCAAAGGAATTGAGGGGAAAATACCCTGGAGCCTGGGCAGCTTAGTTCTGCCTCCACATGACTGTTCACTCCACTCCTGCTCAGGTTTTGGGTAACAGGGCTGATGCTAAGGCTTGACGTATGCTGGGAGCAGCGCTGTTAGGTCAAGGCCAGGGTCCAGGGTGCCATACGGGCAGGCAGGGTGGCCGGGGAGACCTACAGGGCAATTACGCAGTTGCCCTGGTTTAATCCCGGTTGGCTAAGTACCTTAAGTACTAAGTACTTAAATTCTTATTTAACTAAGTACCACTCAGCTGCTTGCTCACCTCCCCCACCGCCTAGGCAGGATGGGGAGAATTGTGAAAAAGGTAAAACTCATGGGTTGAGATAAGAACAAATTAGTAATTGATATAAAATAAACTATAGTAACAATGATAATAACAACTGTAATGAAAAAGGAACAGAAACAGAGAGGAATAAAACCCGAGGGTAAAAAAGCCCAAGTGATGCACGATGCAGTTGGTCACCCACACCGAGCGATGCCCAGCCAGTCCCCCAGCGGCCATTGGTGGCCCCCAGCCAACTCCCCCCAGTTTATATACTGGGTGTGATTCCCACGGTGTGGAATATCCCTTTGGCGAGTTTGGGGCAGGTGTCCCGGCTCTGCTCCCTCCTGGCTCCTTGTGCCCCGCTCGCTGGCAGAGCAGGGGGAGCTGGAAAGTCCTGGATTTAGGGTAAAGTCGTGGTTTAACTGTGGCCGGCAACCGAGCCCCACGCAGCCACTCGCTTGCTCCCACCCAGTGGGATGGCGGAGAGAATCAGAAAGATAAAAGTGAGGAAACTCATGGGTTGAGATAAAGACATTTTAACAGGTAAAGCAAAAGCCACGTGCTCAAGCAAAGCAAAACAAAGAATTCATTCACCACTTCCCACGGCAGGCAGGTGCTCAGCCATCCCCAGGACAGCCGGGCTCCATCACACCCAGTGGGGACTTGGGAAGACAAAACGCTGTAACTCTGAGCATTCCCCTTTCCTCCTTCCCCAGCCTTATATACTGAGCATGACGGTCTATGGTATGGAATATCCTTTGGCCAGTCGGGGTCAGCTGTCCCGGCTGTGTCGCCTCCCAGCTTCTGGTGCCCCCCTAGCCTGCTCACTGGTGGGGTGAGAGGCAGAAAAGGCCTTGGCTCTGTGTAAACATCGCTGTATTGTCATCAGGGTGACTAGCACAAACCCAAAACACAGCCCCATACTAGCTACTATGAAGACAATTAACTGTATCCCAGCCAAAACCAGCACAGCTGCCACTGCCACCTGCAGATCACTGTCTCCTGCCACCATCACCTTTTGTCTGGCAATTTTGCCAGAATCTGCTCGCTCATGGAAACAGCATATCCCAAAGCTCCACGCTGGAAGGTAGAGCAGCACCTTACCCAAAAGGTTTGGAAGCGGAGCCACCACTAGCTGCGTTATCCCAGCTCCAGGTTCTTCACCCGGTGAGCAAGAGTGGCTCTGGGCAGAGCCGAGGTGTTTGCCTCTTGGGTGTCTGTGCAGAGGGGGGTGCTGGGTGGCAACCCACAGAGCTAGCCCACAGCAAAAATTTTATACACTTTGAACAATTGTTTACAATTACATTTAGCCACAGTTAATTCTCACTGGTTCTTACATGCCTCATCTCCATTCAAAGATACGGTGTTTGGGTTTTTTCAACCAAATCTCCTGGTTGAAACTGATGTACTGTTGAATCCGAAGGCAATGGAGCTTTTGATTTACATATTTCTGTAAGGACAATAAGGTTTGTGACACAGATTAAGTATCTCCTTAACATTTCTTCACCTTTAATATGCATTTGGTCCTTTTCTGTGGTTAGGCTATTAACTGGCAATGGTTTCCCATATAAAATTTCAAATGGCTTTACTCTTTACTCCTTCCTTTGTTCTAGGGGCAATCCTAATTCTCATCAGGGCCACAGGTTATACCTCAATCCATTTAATCCGAGTTTCCTGGCACAATTTTGTTTTTTGAGCCTTAATTGTTTGATTGATCCTTTCTATTTTCCCACTGGACTGTGGGCTCCAAGGGGTGCGCAAATCCCATTTAAACTGGAGGAATTTGGACGCTCCTTGGACTATCTCTGTGACAAAATGGGGCCCGTTATTAGAGGAAAATCCTTCTGGAATCTCACATCTAGGAATTATTTCTTTTAATATTACCTTAATGACTTCTCTCACCACACTGGTATAGCAAGGGAAGGCTTCTGGCCATCCTGAGAAGGTATCCACTGGGGCAAGCAAATACTTATACTGATTGGACCTGATATGGGGAAATAGTGTGAAATGGGGACAATGGACATCGATTGTGATTGTATATGTCTGCTCAGGAATGTGGGTATGGTGACTGGTGCGGTGTCTGGTCACATAGCCACACAGCTTTGAGGAGACGCCTACCCTTCTTCCTCTAACAAAGGGGCTATTTAAAAAAGAATGAGAAAAGGATGAGAGATATTCCAACGTTATCTAGAGGGAGGGAGTGCTAAGTCTTCTTGCTGGAGAAGATCAGATGGTCACAAGGACATGAATCACCTACAAACCTGCAAGACCACCACATTCCAGGCAAAGGACTGATAAGCTAATTAACATACGAAGCGAGAGTAAGCCGGTTTAGGTAACGAATATGTATAGGTGTTAATTGAATATTCATTTGTTTTATTGTATAAATGTGAGATGGTTCGTCACTTCGGGCATGCACGCTTGTGGAGGAGCGATCCCCCGTGCATCTGCGCGCAATAAACATACCTACTTTATAACTTTTGAGTTAGAGAGTCTAATTCCGTACGTCAGACCTTGTCAACTCAAAAGATCTAGTTTCCAGTGTTCCCCAGGAGCAGTTCCTCTTTTCACAACTCTGCCAGTGGTTTCTTTTGGATTTTAGGATTACTTGTACAGCATGTCTGGCACTTCTTTACAGTGATGTTCGCAAGGGTCAGCATTTTTGGCCATACTGCATATCTTTTGACACTATCTACTAAGGCTTCTGTTCCCCAGTGGGTTTCATTATGCATTTTCTGCATGAGTTTTTCCATCATTCTCATAGATATTAGTACTTCATGATCACGTCACCCACCATCCTTCAGAATTTTTTTAACATTTTGGTATTTTGGCCAATTTATCTTCCTTTTCTGTATATTCTTGTAACTCCAAACTCATTTTTATTTCAGGTATCAATGCTCCTAGTATTGACCCTTTTATTGCTGTCTTCTGTTGCGGATGGAGTGACGCACTTCACTTGTAAGAGAGCAGTGGCAACACGTTTATTGGTGTAAAACAGATTTAACAAAATTTGATAGTAAATGTGACAACGGCATAACAAGATTCGATGGTAAGGTACACTGATTGTTTACTGCACAGAGGACAAGGTTAGACAAAACTTCCAGGGAGACCCTCCTGTTGAGTCATGAGGTTCAGAAAGGACCCCCTTGCATTCTAAACAACTTCTCAGAGGGGATTTTAGATGTAGCTGAATCCAGACTAATCTCAGAATTGGTCAACGGTTTAGATCTAAAGGATTATATATGCGCAATCAATCCTTTATACCAATAACAAAGACTTGAGTAATTTAGTTAGAACAGAGAAGAAGCCCCCCTTCTTTTGCTGATGTCTCAAGCTCGGGGAAACAAAGAACAGATGGTGAAAAGAACGCTGTTATCTGTGTTATGCAAAGGAAGCTTTCAAGTAAAGAACACTGTTATCTATGGTATGCAAAAGAAGCCTTCAGGTGAGAAAGTTCTGGCCACAAGAGGAGACAAACTGATAAAGTGTTGCAATCCTGTGTGTGAATGACAATTGATTCAAAGAATCTATCACCAATATTCGAGTGAGCGGAGGTTATCTTTATTCGGCAGTGCTGGGTGCATGGGGGATGCTCCACCAAAGTCATGCACCCCAAGGGAACCTTTCAGCCCTCTCTTTAAACAAGTTACTCATGTATATTCATTAACTTTCCGGGAACTCATTAACATATCTTGCACTTGAACAATTAGCACATTCCCATTCAAGGACCTAGTATATCTTCAAGTTAACAACACTAACATATCTTGTGCCTGGACAATTAGCACACTCCCTATGTCACCCATTCAAGGATTTAGTGCATCCTCAAGTCAACAATAAGGGTCTCCTCAGATAAACAAGAGCACACCGTTCTTTAAATAAATCATATCTGGTCCATTATTCACAATGAGTATGCAATGCATATGAATATGCAAATAATCTATTTTATATAATTTATAACCTTGAGTAGCTTGGTGCGCACATTGGGAGGAAAAACCCACCATGCACCCAGCACTGCAATAAACCAATGTCGGCTCTCTAAACTATCATTTGGTTTAGAGAGTTTTCTTGGTTATGATTTTGGCTAACAATACCACTTAGCTAAGATTTCAAAGTTTAGCATGCTATTAATCACTTATCCATTGCAGCAAGGAATCTCTCAACCTCGAGGAGTAACGTAGAGAGGCATCCCTACTCGAGGGAAGATTCTGGCATGCTGCCGTGCAGGGGGGCTTAGTGGGTTCCGAGCTGCCCACTAATTATGAAATAACTGACTCATCATCATATTGCATACTGACTACAGGAGTGAGTTTCATTGACACTTGGCTGGAGTTAGCTTGGCCAGCACTGCTAAGCAGGCAGGTTGTTCACAACAGCCGGTGGTTATTGTGTCCTTATCTGTCCCCCACCAATTCACTCCAGCTGCAGGCAGCAATCGTGACCACCACCGCAGATGGTTATGGCTTGAGCATTGTCAGGGGCACAAAGGGTGGGAGGGGTGGGGGGAGGGGAGCACACCTTCACATCTTTTTTTCCACACCCTCACATCTTTTTTGCTGTTCCATCTGCTTGTCCATTTCCAAAGATCACGTCTCCTTGCCCCTTTTGATGAGCTTTGCAATGCATTACCGCTAACTCCTTGCGTTCTAAGACTGCTTGGAATAGCAGTGGTTTACATCCTTCTAGTCCTCTGACTGCCTTTCCCTGCCAGGTAGGACACTCGCTCTTTCCAACGAAACCTTGTGACTCAAGTGGTGAATAAGTGAATTCACATGATAGAGTAGTCTGGGCAAGGGGGAATGAGCCCTGTTTGTCATGTTTGTGTGTTGTATTTCTTCATGAGCTCATGAAATAAAGTTTAAATCACAGAGTACATTGTCCTGTAAATTTGAGAGATCCAAACAGACTGTGGCTCTTCAGAAAATGTGTTGGCACCCAGCTCAGTATGGATGGTGGGACAGTAATGGCATTTGTGCCTACAGTGTGACAGCTTGCGTTCAGTCCTTTTCGGCATCTTCATTAATGATCTGGATGATGAGGCAGCGTACCTCAGCAAGTGTGCAGATGACAGAAAAGTGGGAGGGGTGGCTGATACACCAGGGGGTCGTGCTGCGACCCAGAGGGATCTTGACAGGCTGGAGAAATAGGTCGTGAAGTTCAACAAAGAGAAGTGCCAAGTCCTGCACCTGGGGAAGAAACCCTGTCCTGCACCAGCATATTCTTGGGGGTCACCCAGCTGGACAGCAGCCTGGCAAAAAAGGACCTGAGGGTCCTAGTGGCACCAGGCTGAACATGAGCCAGCAATGTGCTCTTGCTGCACAGAAGGTGAGTGGTATCCTGGGCTGCACTGGGTAAAATACAGACAGTGGGTCACAGGAGGCCATCTGTCCCCTCAGCTCAGCGCTCGTGAGGCCACACCTGTGATAAGGGAGGAATTTTCCCAGTGTTCTTAACTGTAAATCTTGCAACTTTTTATCCATGACATGGCCGAACTGTACAACACTGTGTTATGTAGTTTAGCGGGCTAGTAGAACGCTGCATTTTACAGTTTAGCTACTAAGTAGGTAAGAACGGGTCCACAACCAAGACATGAGCCAAGAGTGCTGAAACAGGGCCAGAGGAAGAGAAGGTCATGAAAAGGATGAGAAGAAGAGGAGGGAGATGATGAAAAAGAGGATGAAGAAAGGATGAAGATGTTCCAAATGACCACCAGGGGACCCGCAACCCATTAGGCCACACATGTGTAGTAAGAGTGTTGATACAGTTCATGGAACAGTAATGAATATGCTAATAGTTTCTCAGAAAGGTCATGAATATGTATAGACCAGCAATATAAAGATAAGCAGTGAACCAACATCAGCATGCATGTTGGGCGGAACTTAAACCCCATGCATCCAGTGCCGAAAATAAAGAATGCCTGCTTTCTAACACTCCAACCCAGGTATTAGAGAGTTTTGTCTCTGACTTTTCGATATCACCTGGAGTGCTGGGTCCAGTTCTAGACTCCCCAGTACAAGAGTGACACACTGGAAAGTTGAACAAAGACACATGAAGATGATGAAGGGATTGGAGCATCTCTCATATGAGGAAAGACTGAGTGAGCTGGGACTGTTTAGTCTGGAGAAGAGAAAGCTCATGGGAATCTTATTAATGTATGTAAATACCTAGAGAGGGTGAAAAAAGGGCAGTGCCAGGACAAGAGGCAACAGGCACAAACTGAAACACAGGAGGTTCGTTCTGAACATCAGGAAACACTTTTTCACTGTGAGGTTGACGGAACACTGGCACAGGTTGCCCAGGGAGCTTGTGGAGTCTCCATCCTTAGAGGTATTACAGGAACCACCTGGACACAGTCCTGAGAAACTGGCTCTGGGTGGCCCTGCTTGGGCAGGGGTTAGACCAGCGACCTCCAGAGGTCCCTTCCCACCTCAGCCGTTCCCCGATTCTGTGATTGTGTGACTTGGCAGCAGACAACGGCAATGGTCTCACTCGCTGGTTTGGGTTAGAAGAGTCACACAGCAGGGCAGCAGCAATCTGGACAGCACATACATGCAGCACGGGGCTCCGAGGAAGGTGCCACAGGTTGAGGATGAGTCCTGTGAGGTGACGTCCAGTGCTGGCTGCCAGGGCTGAGAGGCGCCTTGGCCATGCGCATGAGGATGGCTGTATGGCTGTGGCAGCTGCGGACTCTGGGGACGTGGCCAGGGCCTTTGTGGGGGCCCCAGTGCTGGGGCTGCTCCTGGCCTGGCCGCTCCGCCCCGCCGGGCGCCAGCGCCCGCAGGGTGACGGCGAGGGGGGGCCGGGCCGGGGGCCGGGCCTGGGGCCGCCCCCTCCCCTGATGGGGGCCATCGCTGGCGCCCAAACCGGCCATTTCCAGCCTCAAAACCGGCCAGGCAGGAAGCAGTCCCGCACCGCCTCCAACTACTTCCGTTATCAGCCGGAAGCGCCGCCGAAAGCCGCTACGCCATTTGCAGCCGCCCGGCGGCGCCGCGCTCCACTTCCGCTCTCTCCCGGAAGTGGCCTGGAGGAAGCGGCCGCCGATTGGCGCGGGCGGCAGGGCGGCGCGCGGGAGCGGCGGGAGCGGCGGGGGCGGGGGGGCGGGGCGGGCGGAAGTGACGTGCTGCCCGCGCCCCAGCCCGCCCCCTTCCGCCACGGCCGTTGTCCGCAGCCGGTGCCGCACTCGTGCCCCCCGCGGCGGGGGCAGCCAGGCCCGGCCCGCTGCCGCGGCGCCATGTACCGCCGCCCGCCGGGGGCCCCGCGGAGCCGAGAGGAGCGGCCGGGCAGCGCCACGCAGTTGTGAGTACCGGGCCCTGGGCGGCGCGGGGCGGCCCCGCCGCTCGCCCCCTCCCGGCGGCGGGCAGAGGTAGGCGGGCAGCGCCGCGCGGACGGGCCGCCGCGGTACCGCCTTTCCCTCGGGCGGCGCCCGACACGGCCGAGACCCGCCAGGTACGGCCCCACCGCCTCCTCCCGCCCCGGCGGGGCCCGGTGGGCTGCGGGGTGGCAGCGGGGAGGGGCCCGGCGGGGCGGGGCGGCCTCCCCGTTCGCGGGTGGAGCCCCCAGCCTCCTCCCGGCCTCGTGCCTGGCACGTGGCGCTGGCCCGGCTCGATGCTGCCGGGCCCCACGGGGCCCGTGGCTCATGCGGAGGGTGAGTGCGGGGGTTTCACCGCCTCCGGCAGCGCATTGGTTTGACGCCAACGTGTGAGTTCAACCGTGGCGTAAACCACGGCCGAAGCCTGGCACCGGCCCGAGGACACCAGCTCCAGCCGTGCCAAGGGAGGCGCCACGGCTACCTGCTGCTCCGTGTGCGCGTTCCCGCTGGCGGCAGAAGGGCTTGGCCGGGCCGGCCGCCGGAGCTGTGGTTCGGTCTGCAGAGCTCTGGGGTTGCCGCGGCTGCAGGTGCAGAGCTGGGGGTTGGCTGCACGGGCTGGCTGTGGCCGCGGGCTGGAGTTTTTGCGCTGCTGACGTTCTCCGCGATTCTGCCGAAGGTTTTACAGCTGGAGGAGGCCCTGGTCGCTGGTTGGTAGAGCTGTGGTTTGTGACAAAGAACAGGGACCGTTTCCTGGCAGTTAGCGCGTCCTAGAATAACTGTCCATACTCCGAGGAATGTTCCACAACGGGTGAAGCTGTTCCCATACAAAATTATTGTCGGGCAGAAAATGTTTCTTCTGCCGTTGTTGAAAGCTTCTGGATTACAGTAAAACCTGAAGCCATTACGAATGGCTTGGACCTGAATTCTGGACATAATTCTGCAGCTTCATTTGCAAACTCAACGTAGATTTCCAGATTTCCTTCAGGTAATAATAACAAAAAATACCTTGTTACCATACTCAGCTAATACGTGGATGGGATACGGCTATATAAAGAAATATGGATTACAGTCAACTAATTTTTGCTCTATTCCTAGTTGTGTGCTTCCAGTTTATAGTAAAAGTTAACTTATTAAAGTTAACTTATTAACTCATTAAAATAAATTAAGTTGGTTCTCTGAACTTTGTAGTTCCTTGTAGTCCCCGTTTGATTTATTCTTATTTATAGAAGATGAAAGTTGTCTCTAAAGTAGTAGCTGGGAGTAAAAGCAGACTAAAAAGTAGCTTGCTTGCGCTGAAAGGGAAATGTTTCTTCTGACAATTTTGAAGTATAATTACAGGTTGAGCAAGTCTTTCTGCCTTTTTTCTTCTCCACCAATTTACTTTTTAGATGGTGCAATCGTGATTTCTGTTGCAGTGATGGGTTGGGATGCCCTTGTGGTTGCAATGGATTTGGCAAATGGTTTTATTTACTGAAAATATTCCGAAGATATTTCTGTTAATGCAAAAATTATGGACAGAAGATTAATTTTTAAATACTCGATATTTCATTATTTGAGCCTGCTGCTTAGTAAAAGTAATGAACGGTATGGAATGAGAATTTTAAATGATGAAGTCATGTAAGTGAAGAAGACAGGAATTCTGTTTCAACTGAGTGAAATGTAGGCTGTTCTTGTACTTTTCTCGCTTAGTATAAATAAGTCTTCCTGTTTCTTCCTGTTATTTCTGCTTGCACAGCTTTCTTAACGCTGTTTCCGTTGTTGACTAGGAAGCTTTCAGTATGGCCATACAGACTATTTACCTAAAGAAATAATGACCCTTTTTGGTCAAGAAAAGTGTTATCTAGTTGATAGTTCCCTCTGTGAATGTGACAGAACTATGTATTTTTTTTTTTTTTTTAAAGAAAGCCGACTACCTGAATTTGATTGTTTCTATGGTGATGTTAGATAAGGTTTCTACCAGCCCACCACTTCTTTTTTCCTTTATTTTTTTTCTTCTATGAACTTAATTCCCTCAAGTTCTGTTTATGAATTTGCCTTGCTAAAGTGTCCTAATGCTTGGAGATACTTCTGTTGTTCATATATGAGATTTAAGGAGGTTTGTATTTGTGGAGTAGGGAAGTGAAGGAGTATGAAGAGAAGAAAGAAAACTACTTTGATAATTGTGGGAAAGGTCCCCATGTACAACTTGGCATGAGTTATGGAATTCCTGTTATTACTTTTTTTAGGAAAAGAAATTAACCTGTTCTTAAATTAAATTAATCTGACACTCTTAAAGAGCGATGCTGATGGAAAGATATTTTCACTCTGCTTAAGGAATCCTTAAAACATATGCTTCAAAGAAACAGTGGCCTGCAGAGTGAATTAATTACTTTCTAGACCCCCTCTTCATCACTCGGGAGCCTATGTGAAAACCAAAAATCCTTTATTTTATTTTGGTAATATGAAACGTCAGCCCTGGTTATTTCTTTGTGTCACCTGGAAGAGTTTTTAGTGATGTGAGTTATGTAGGGTGAAGCTTTTTCAACTTATCTGAAATAGCAAAAGTGTCTAAAAACTTTGGCAATGACATCTTCCCTTCCTCCTCCTTAGATGTTTGAGTAAATACGTGTGAATACAACTTCTCAGTATCTCATCTGAACGTTTCCTTTCCTTCTTTTGTGTCTATCATTTAGATTTTTGTAATTCCACAATCTTGTGAGTACCAGCTATTAGTTTCAAGTAAAAGAATGCTATTTTCCAGAAGAATGTTATTTTGGGGGTTCTTGCTGTTCTTGCATAGAGTGTGACAAGCTACGGTTGTCTTCTGTGATCATGAAAAGCAGAATCATCGGGAGTTCAGGCAAACTGGATTTTTTAAAGAAGGTTTATTCCCCAGCCTACTTAAAAGATCCTATTTGTAGCACAAGGTCAAAACCAGCATTTTTTTGAGTCCATTGAAAGGGAGGTGAACAGTGACTCAAGGTAGAAATGAGAAGAGCGAGGTGAGGACAGGAAACTGGCATTGCAGCTGAAGAAGATATTAGTGGAAATGCATCCTCTGTCTCACCTCTCTTTCTCTGCTTTTCTTGCTTCCTCTCTCTCTGATCTGCTCCCCCTCCTCTTGCCCAACAGTTAGAGGTTTGCCCTTGCTTTGGCAGGTGGAGGAGCGTGCCTCTTTGGAGGTTTCTTCTGCCCTTTGATGCTTATTTGCAGTGCCAATTAGTTTGAGTGGATGTAAGTGCCTGTTGGCTCTGAAGAAGCTGTAGTGTGGAGCTTGCTGAAAATTTCCTTCTGAATTTGCCTTCAGAATATTAATCTGTAAATACAGAAGAAAAACCGAGTTTGTAGATCATGGTGTTATTAAAGAAGCATTGAGAGATTCAGAGCATATGATAGATACAGACGTGAAAAGCTGTCCAGGAGTTCAGTGTTGGTCCTCCTAATTCTGCATTGTCGGTAGTGCTAGGCGGTTTAAAGTGGCTCCAAAAGTGAGTCTTTTTCTTCTTTAATTAAGTCTAAACATATCAATATTTCTAGTTGCTCTTTGTTTAAGCAAAAGTATTTATTTAAGATCTTTACCCTTCAGTGTTAGTCCTTCTCAGCTATCATTTCTGATTCCAAAATATCCAACTTCATTTTACTACTAACACCTCTGATGGCAGCTTCCACTAGGAACCATGTGGTATGTTGCCTGTGTTTTCATTTTTGGTACGTTATTTTAAAAACAAAAGTATTGTGGAATTTCCTGCCTACTGCTGCCACAACTGATAAATCACGTAAACACCTGCATTTTCACGCAGCTTGCATAGAAATGAGGCATTGTGCGAAAATATTGGACGTGGGAGTTAATTCTAAGGTTACAGTGAGGAAAGCTCTGCATGTCTAAAGCATTTATGTTTTAGACAGACAATAGCATGGTTATTTTTGTTGACCATCAAGATGGTAGCAGGAACTGTGCAACTCTGGGAGTGAAGAGCATCCTTGTGACTTCTCACTTGATGGGAAAAGGCAATGTCTTGACTGACTGCTTGAGCAGATACAACGGTGGGATGCATATCTCCTAATCACTTTATTCTGAGCTGAGCTGGAAGCCCAAACTGTAACGCTTCACTGCCAGAAAAAATGCCAGTGTTTCAAAACTACTTGACAGTGAACAGAACACAGTACTGATGTCATCTGGACTGGGAAATAATCTCATGTCTGTGTTCTCGATGCATTTAATTGATGTAGGAAATGAATGGGACAGAGCTAGAATGCTCTTGGTGACTGAAAGTGGAGTTGGTAGCTTCTTTAATCATTGCGGATCTGATGTCAAGACTGTGAAACCTGCTTCCAGTTCATTTGGTCTCTTCTTTACTAGTGAGGGAAACTCTTTTGATCATGTCTGTCTCAATGTGCCCTGTTGCTTCTGCAGTGCTTTGGGCATTAGGTTGTTCTGAGAGTCCAGGAGTTCTTTGGGCAAGGTGCCTACATTTGGGCAAACTCACCTGAAGAGGGAAAGATTCTCTGTCTTGCAAGGGACTTGAAAAATCTTGGCATTTGAAGCAGTCACAGCTTTTGGGTTGACAAGGTCCTAGTTCTCTGCTGTTTTGAGGTCCTACCTTCGCCTGCAAAAATCTGTATTTACTCTTCACATTTCACTGGTGCTGTTTCCATGTGTTCCTCCTCATTTTTGAAGGCTTTTCCTTCCTGGACTTAGACTTCTGTTCTCATAAATGTATATACCTTGATAGCATTTTTTTTTTTTAATCTCTTTGAAGATTAAGACTATACATCTTTGTAGTCTATATCTGCCTAAAGAATGAGTGAGCAGGTGAGATGTAGGTATATGAGCTGGTCACCCTACATCCTATTCCACAAAGTAAATGTATTCTGCATCTTAATTTCTTTTTTGTATATATGTGTCTGAGTAATTTCTGCTTCCATCTTGCCGTGCAACTACTCTGCCTGTATTTTCTTGAAGCCTTCCTGGAATTCGCATTTCATAGCACTAAGTAGGGACATTAATAGTAACAGGGAGATGGGAAAGCAAAAAATATGGCTTCTCTATGAAATCTGGAGATAATGTTTTCCTTTTTCAAAAAGACTCTGTAAGCAGAAGAGGAGAATAATGTAAAGGTGTTCTCTTGGGTCTTTTAGCTTATTTTTATCTGAAAAGGATGCCATTTCTTGCTACCCTGTGATGTAAAAGTTGGATGTTATTTTCAGCTAGTCTGTGGTATTCTGAAATGCTAACCCAAAATGTGTACTTAGTAGATGCCAGCGAGGTTCCCTGAAGGTCAGATTGGCATTTTTCAGTAGGTAACCTGCCTCTAAGGTATAGCAGTGCTGGGTATACGATTCACTGATGCACATTAATTAAAATATCTATGGTGTGTTCACTTATGCTATCTTTCGTTTTTCTTTTTCATTTCTCTTTTCTTTGTTTTGTTAAGCATTGCAGGCTGTATGTACCGAGTAGTTCAGACGACGGGACCCGATGGAAAAAACCTTCTGAAATTACTTCCAATTTCTAAATCTTCTGGGAGCTTTGTGCCAGTAGTTCAGTCTTCAGCCATGCCAAATAATTCTAAAGCGAGTATTTGTAGTCCGGTCCATCTTACTTTTAAGACACAGCTTGCCAATACTACTGCACCTTCATCTGTTAAGATACCTGTTTTTCAGTCTCCTAATTCTGGAAACATTTTTCTTACAAGAAAATCAGACAAAACCAAAAGCGTTAGGGCAGGTTCTGAAAAAGAAAGCTCAGTTCCAAAATCAGCTGCTAACATCCAGAGCAGCTGTGTTTCAGCTGATAGACTGTCTTTGCAGAACATTGCTGTAACAAGTTCATCTAACCAGAGTAACACTGCATACATGTTGGTAAACACAAAAACTCTTCCAGTTTCTATGAAATCTCCAATACTGCCCTCTGGCCACCACCTCCAGATACCAGCTGATGCAGAAGTGAAATATGTCCCAGCTTCTTTTTTGCCACCTGCAATACAGCAAAAAATACTTGCAGCTGCAGCAACGAATGTGTCTGGAGGAGCTGACAGTAAAAAAATGCCGACTGTTATTTACGTGTCACCAGTGAACACAGTGAAAACAGTGTTTCCCAAGTGTTTGCAAGCCATTTGCTCAAAACCTGCCACAGAAGTTTCAAAAACATTAATAATGACTGCTACACAAACGGGAAATAGCTGTTCTCCTGAGACAGTAACATCTGATGGTCAGCAGTGCCAGCAAACTCCAATGAAATGGATTGTGCAAGAAACTCCACAGTCATCAACGCCTTGCCTTATTCCTGTAAAGTCATCGAATAATATGGCTTCTAAGATCTTGAAAACTTTGTCAGACATGAAGAATGTAGAAGCTAACTCTGCAAATATTTTACCACTCTCTTCTAGTGGTCCTGGTGGAAGCCAAACCAAAATCACACCTTTTAAAGATAATGCTCTGGTCATGTACAATGGGAAGGTGTATTTGTTGACCAAAAGAGGCTCTGATGATCTGTCAGCCCAAGCTGACAAACAAGCATGTTCCTCTTCTGATGATTCACTTAAGGAGACATCCAAGCTAATTGATTCTACTGCAGTTAATAAAATAACCAATAAAGTAGTGAAGCTGGTTTTGTCAAAAAGCAAAGGAATGGTGCTGCCTCAGAAAGATCCAAAAACATGTGCAAACTCAAAAAATTCTTCACCATCTGGCTTAAGAAATGATTTAAATTCTGCACCTGCAGCTCTGGTGGCACCAAGTACTAATGAGCAGAATTCCACTGTTAACCAGAGAAAGAGTTTGCCCTTCACCAAGAGCATTTCAAGTGGAGTGACCCCTATTACAGCAGTAGGGACACAAGAAAATGTATGCCAAAATGGCAAAGAAAAGAGTCACTCCCCCAAAGCAGCAAGTGCTGTTTTACCTCAGTCTAAGCAAGAGTGTGCTTTCAGTGAAGACTGGCAAAAGGTAACTGTCTCCAAACGTGCCCATCTTAGTCTTTGCTAAGTTGTTACGTGGTCCTGGTTCTATTTGAATAAAATGGCTATTAATAAATTCACAGATTTTTGTAACCAGGTATCCTGTCATTAGAATTGCTCATCTAAAGTGTGATTCTAGTCAGTAAATGATCTTTTACGGTAAGATTGCATCATGCAAGTGAGAAAATGCATAAAGAAAAGAAAGGGGCAGGGAAAATATGACTTTTTATCTCCTCACAAGGTAAATTGTTGGTAATAACTGAAACTGTAGGAAGGTTATTCATTGTTTGAGCTCTGGGAGCTGCTTGCTTTCTGAGGTTGATGCCAGATTCTCACAGCACAGCCGCTGACTGTGTTGTAGGTGTGATGTAAGTAGAGAAGTTGGCAAGAGGAAAACCAGGTGGAAGAGCAGTGTTTGTCATCCAGAGGTGAACTCTGGTCTTACACTGAGTGAGCTCTAGGCTCCGTTAGCTCAGACAGCCAAAGGCAGGAGCTGCGCTTCCTTCCTTTCATGCCATGAAGGGGAGGGATCCACCTCCTTTGACTCATGGTTTCATGTCAGGCAGGCAGAAGAAACTCTTGAGATCTTTCATGGCTCTCCCCCTTCAAGCTGGACCTATGTATTCTTGAGATCATAACATCAAAAATATGTAGAAAGTCCTTGGCCTTAAATCCCACAAACTGTACCCATGAAGGATTGTAGATCAAGTTTTCAGTTGCTCAACAGGCCAGAATGAATTTGCTTCCAGATAGAAAAGTATGCTTGCTTGTGTTGACCAGGCAGAAGATGGATGTCAGCTAAACATATTTGTGCAAATTTTAGATATTTAATCATTGCAGTAGACTGTAGGTTCTCTTTTTTTGATAGCTTCTCACATGTAAAATGGTTAAAATGGGCTTTTTTTTCCTTAGTGCTGTGTGATGCCGAGTGTTAGCATTCTCATTTGCTTTAAACTCTGTGAAAAATAGCATATCAAAAGGTTGCTGCTTTCACTTTGTAAATTTGCAAGCCCATGGATTGCCCGACAGGCTGGTGTGAGATGGAACTTGAAAGGCAGGAACAGCTCAAGTCATGGTGAGGTTAGGTACAAGAGGTGCTTGGTAGCGCTGGGTTGGTATTGTCAGTGACAGTGCATATATGAAATGCATTCAGCAGCCTGAAAGTGGCACTGCAAAGATGCCATCTGATCTTCCATCACCTTCCTTTCGTTTTTTGAAGTTTTAGAATAGGTGATTCCTTTCTTGCTTCGTTTACTTCTGTGGTTTACTAGTTGGACTGTGCATTTTCTGGATGTTCCACAAGGTACTCAGGGTTTTAACTAACTAACGAGAGTGTTAGACCTATGATACTATGTATATAATTTCTCAAAATTGGCTTACCTGTGTTAAATGTAACTCTTGGAGAATGGCAGACAAAAACAAAGTTTCACCAGCCTTTCTAGTAACTAGTTTTTAGTTTATAGACATGGGGAGAGAGAGTGTTTGATGGTGCTTTCACTGTTTCTGTATTTCAGGTCCAGTGTGAAAAGATGGATTCACTGAGAAAGGTTATTCAAATCAAATACCAAGAGAAGCCACATTGGAAACAGTACTTGGAATTAAGGAAAAAATTTGGTCTGTCTAAGGAGGAGAGAGTATACCTTAGGAGAATACCATTAAGGACCTCCTGTGAGACACCAGAAGAAAGAGTTTGTTCCAGTAACAGCTTGAAAAGGGAAAATGATTCTTGCAGTTCATCATCATTAGATGTGGAAGTAATAAGTCAACATCGGGAATGTGTTAAAGAGGAAAAGGTATCTTGGAAATTTTTCGGTGCTAACATGTATAATGCAACGTATTCAGAAAGCAGCATATATATGGTTAGTACAGAGCTGCGTGTTTATTTGGACCCTCCTACCTCAGGATTCATCAGGGCAATTCAGTAATTGTAGTGGTTCCTGTGAGAATTGCTCCTAGCACTTCTTCGTGTACTGCAACAGACTTGTGTGATTTCAGTACAGCTTGAGTACCACGTAGGAATTTTTATTCTTTTTTTCTGGGTTCCACTGAGGGAAATTGGAGGAACAAATGCTTTGAAGAAGACCCTCTGTAGTGGTGGTTTGAATAGTCAAAGAGGAAGTCTTTATTGGAACAGAAACCATACCTCTGCATCCTGATTTATATTTAGCCTTCTGCAAACAGTTAGGTTTATCCAGTAGTGCAGTGGATATAAGCAGAATAACAGAAGAATAATCTCTTGTGTGGCTTTAGCCTTGAGTTTGAAAAATCAGTCAAGTGCCATTATGTCAAGGCACTTCAGTCACTCACATGACTGAGTGTGGCTGACTTCCGAAGAACGGTATCCACTTAGTCATGTGTGATTTTATTAAAAGAAATTTAGCTGTGTACCTGTCTAATTTTTAGGGTTACAAAAGTCTTTATATTAAAATGATTGTATCCATCCAGAGTAGTTCTGTTCAGCCATAGTGTTCTAAATTTCCATTTGTATGAATCTACCCAGTCAAAGGTTTTCTCAGGTTTTAATAGTTCTGTGTTAAGAGCCCTGGTTTGAGCAGATCTACGGGCTGCTTTTAATGAGCTACATTAACATTTAGATAACAAAACAGCTGTGAGGGTTGCAGTCTCGTTTACTGCTAATGTTTAAGCTTTTTGGAAATGTAAGCATGAAAAATTCTTCTACATTTTTAATTTTCCCGTCAAGTTAGATAGAATTTTTTGTCTTACGCTACAGTTAAAGAACTGAAGCAGCAGCGGGAGATCATAGGTATGCACAGGAAAGGCAGAAGTGTGCTGTTGACTAAGGAAGGAATTCAGTGTTCTGGAATTTTTAACTGGGAATCTTTGCTAGAAAAATACAGAACACAGAAGTATGTTTGCTCAATTTGCTAAAAGAAGCGTCTTCCATATTTGTTGCAAGCCTCTTAGAATTACTATAACTTGTAATTGGTGCTTAGTGAACTGTGATGTTATAATGTAGAATGATGATCGGTTTAACAGAAGTGTATTTTGTATGTTTCTTGACTGTACAGGTGATTGTGGATCTGGAAGAGGAGTTGACTAAGAAACGAAAAATAAAACCTTCACCACTGTCAGACAGCAGAAAGAGAAGGAAGACTTCAGTCAAATCAACCGCAAGTCCAAGTTCAGAAAATATCAGCTCAGGTGCTGGTGTACTCAACAAAAGTGTTTCACCTCCACCAGTCTCATCACAGCACAGTGTTTCCACAGACTTTGTCACATCATCCCCAGGGAAGGACTCTGAGCCAGACCCATACGGTCAATATAGTGATCTTGCAGACTTAAATATTCCAGTTTTAGTGTCTGGTGAGGTTTATGCTTCAGTTCCTGAAGGTTCTTTTAGAAATGATGCTTTCCCTTTGACTCCACCAGATTTGGATGAAACAATACGGGATGAAAAAATAAAACGACTTAAACAGCTTCTAAGAGAACGAGAAGCAGCACTTGAAGAAGTACGTAAAAAAAATGCAGCAGAGTTGAAATACTGAAGCTGGTGATCTGGACCATACTCATCTTCATTTCAGTGACTTCAGGAAGAAATTCCTTGTTTAAACAAACCTGATTTTTTCTGGTGGATGGAAGATCTTAATGAAATTTATAGTGTGTATGTATTTAGAAACGTACAAGTATCTTGTTACGTACTAGAAATGAAAGACTTGGACCATCACATTCTGCTTCTGGGACATTACATGTATGAAAGAATGCAGAAGATAGGAATTTTTGTTAATGTATTCTCTATATTTTGAATTGAGGAGTTTCTGTATTAGCCCTAGCAAATAAACTTTCCCACTTTGGAATTCCATGGCCTGTCTCTTAGAAACTGAATGTACAATGCAAACCTCAACTGTAGATTTTTTTTTTTGTTAGTTTTCCTAATGTGTGTGGCAACTTTTATGAGCTCCTGAGAACTATCAATTGTTATTAAAGGCCAATGATTAGTGTTTAATACATGCTGTTTAAGTGACCTGGGAATTAGACTTTAGGCAGTAAGATGCAGATATTTATACAAAACTTCTTACAGATGTGAAGATGGAAGCAGTAGAAACCCCTGCTGACAGTTTAGATACATGTTGTTTACTGTTACAAGCCTTTGTAAGGCCTTTGCCAGCTGTGCACTGCTGAAGTTTGGTTGTTGGGATTATTTGTGTGTGTGGGATGTGTGTATATTTTTTAAACAGAATTATGTTGAATAATAACTTATTGATGCAAAAAAGGCATCTTTCTTTATTCAGGAGAGGTATCTTTAATAACTTTTGATGAGCATCTTTTCCATTTATTTGTTCAGTTGCCATTTGAACATGTCTCTTGCTGCCTTCATTTGGTGCTACCTTAGTTTTGCATTGTGGGAGAGAATATTTGCTCAAAATGTCTTTGCCATTATGATTTCTATAGATCTTTGTACTGTATTTCCCCAGCATATTCTGTCCTGTGTTTGTACAATGTCTTTCACGATCCTCTGTTGTCCATGTCACTGAATCCTGGAAAGACCCTTCAGCAGCTCTTCAGTCTTTATTGTTACAGCCATCAATAACTTTTGCCAACAGAATTTGTCATTGTGTTTGTTCTTGTCTGTTTATGGTTACTTTCAACATCACCCATCCCTGTAGAACTCCATGGGTGATTTCTGTTGACAGGAGACTGTTTGCTACTATTCTTATTTTCTGTATTTTAATGAAATTTACATCTGCAAGGTTTATCTCTATTATTACATGGATGCCTAGTGTATCTATGGGGTTGTGCGGAAGGATGTTTCTTTGGAGGTGTCTTCGGAGAGCCCCATAGACTGTATCAGCCCCGTGTTCCTTGTTAATATGTGTCCTGACAGTGTGAAAAACTCAGGTGGATTAGAGAGCCTGGACAGCCTTTTACGAGAGAAGAAAAAGATGGTCTGTGCTATGAAGAGCTTGAGATAGACCAGGTGTGGGAGAAGATGATACACCAAACACGCAAAGGTGGGTGAAGAAGGAAGGTATATAATGGAACTAAACTCTTAAATGATTGAGATTACTGAAGAAGAGGCAAGTGCCTGTGGTCGAGCAAGCAAGTACAGGTGATATTACGGGCATCTGTGGGTTCACTGTGTGGAGTGAGTGTTTTGGACTGAAATCCCGTGGGTTAGCATAGGGTGACAGACACCTAATGAAGGGCTGATGCACAGCAGGGAGAGCGATGTGGCTGAATTGGGCCTGATGACCCACGTTACCATGCAGCCCAAGGATCATGGAGCAAGGGGCATGTGCGAGATGGCTGAGCACAAGGAGAGGACTCTGTTGGTTGGACCAGTGACCTGCAGCCTGACAGGCCGAGCCGCTGACAGAGTGGGTGTGCACAGCTGTTGTGTGTTCTGTATTAGTAGATGTGCAAAGCAAAGAGGCTGATTTATGGGAGGTGATGATTTTTTTTGAGCAGCCGTTAAAACCAGTGAGGAAGATGTCTGTTGGTAGTCTCGTCTGTGCTTGTCCCAGGAAGTGAAAAAGTCTAAGTTTGGCCATATTTGGTAATATTTGCCTTGCCCGTTGAGTAAGGTTGGTAGGGAGGAGGTAATAGTTTTGTGTGAAAAATTGGAATATTCCCCACTTTGGGTGTGATGGGTTGATCCTGGCCAACTCCCAAGCACCTACCCAGCTGCTCGCTCGCTCCCTTCTCCTGCAGGATGGGGAGAAGATAGAAGATGGGCAAGTCTTGTGGATTGAGATAAAGACAGTTTAACAGGTTAATCAAGAGGTGTATGAGGCAAAGCAAAATAAGGAATTTAATCACTGTGTGCTGTCAGCACCAGGTGTTCAGCCATCTCCTGGGTCTCAGCATCCATGTTTACCAGGAGAAGACAGATAATGGAACAATAAATGTCTCTGCATCCTCTTCCTTTCGTTAAGCTTTTATTTGCTGAGTGTGACATCATATGGCACGGAATATCCCTGCCCTGGCTGCATCCATTCGCAGCTTGTCCATCCCCAGCCTCCTTGCCGGGAGGGGTGCAGAGTGAGGAAAAAGAGAAATCCTTGGTGCCGTGCAAGCACCATTCCACAACAGCCGAGGCACTGGTGTGTCCACCAAGGCTGTCTGCCTGTCTTCCGTCAAATCTAAAACACAGCAGCACGTGGGCTGCTATGAAGAAAATTCACTCCACCCCAGCCAGACACGGTGATGGGGCAGCAGTAGAAAGGGGACAGTGGCAGCCTTGTGTCTTGTGTCTGGTGCTGCAGTCACCTGTTGCGATACTTCTCCAGCAGACGTCACTCACCTGTCGTGACTGTCTTCTGACAGAAGACTTTCATCTGTTTTCCAGAAGACTTCTATTTTCCAGTGATCTTCAAAGAAACTAATGAAGCCGAGTTCACTGATCCTCTCCTTTTGCTGGGAGGATCCCAGACTGGGCATTCTGTGACACACCATCTTCTTTCTTCCAGAACCTCTTTTACGCTAGCAAAGTAGTCCGTTAGCCTGTCTTCTCTAGAGACAGTGACAAGATACTGAAAATTTGGAGGAGAGTCCTCATGGCAAGGTTTTGCAGAAATATGATCGGTAGGATTTGGTGGAAAAAAGTGAATGGGCTATTTCCTTGAGGTCTAGTGGAAGACACTTGGCGCAACTCAGAAAGACAAAGTCGAGCTAAGAAGATAAAAGAGAAAGATGGAAGAGAAAGAGGAGTCATTCTTGGAACAACATCAGTGTGCAGTTGGGAGGATCATTGAGAGCCAAGGGAAGCCCCTTGGTGCGCTGGTGTGGGACCATTGTGCCAATGGCAGGAGCAAAGGGACTTCTAACAGCCAAGAACCTTGTGGGTTGTTGGAACAGCTCATCCAGACATGTCATCTGTAGCACGGATTCTGTTTTTCTGCATTATTTCTGCAAATGTTCATCCTTCAGCTGCTGTGATCCGTTATGAGTTTGTGACGAAGAAGCAGAGTCCTGGGAGCGCTGGCTGGATGCCGGGGTGCCGGCTGTTGGCAGCCGTACCTATGTGCAGCCGTGGCTGGCAGAAGGCACTGCAGTTACATGCTTTGCTTGTTGTGTGAAGCACGTAGTGATATGAAAACCAGAGATTTAGGCTACAAATTAAATTTTTCAAGCAAATACTGGGGAAGAATCAGTAGAAGACCTTTTAGGAATTTCTGGGTCCAAAGAGCAAAGGTGGCAGCAAATGCTGGACAAAATGGTTTGGCAAGCAAAGATGATCGTTGCCAACATCAGCCTCACCTTGTGACCTGGAGTATCTGGCCAGAACTATCCATGGGGAAGCTGTTACTGTTCAGCTAGAGGACAACCCAACACAGCACCAGCATTTCTGTATGAGGACTCAAATCTTCACAGAGGTCTGTCCCAGCCATTTACAGAATCAGAGAATCATGTAGGCTGGAAAAGACCCTTAAGATCATCGAGCCTAACCATAAACCTAACACTGCCAAGACCACCACTAAACCATGTCCCTAACTGCCACATCTACATGTCTTTCAGATACCTCCAGGGATGGTGACTCAACCTTATTTAGTGTGAGAAGCCACCAGGAAGCTGGGCACCCTGGACTCCGCCAGGTCCAGTTTTTTCCTTGCAAGCCAGCACTTGGCTGCAGGGGGTGGGGTTGCAGGAGTCCTAGAGAACCAGTGATGCTGCGGGTGCGCCTCATCAGGGATGTGCAGGCTCAGCTTTCAAACTGTCTTGGACAGTGGAGCTGACTTCAGAGTTCCTGCAGTTGTGTGATTGGAGTGGACACGTTGTGACCAATGTCCGATGGCACGGTTGGCAGCGCGAGCACATACCAGGGCTGGATCTGGCAGAGCCTTGCCTGTCCTGTGGTGGATCGGGGAGGTGCGGAGCAGTTACAGTGCGGTCTGAAGACAGCTTCTGGCAGATGGGAAGAGAGATGAGGCTGCTTTCAAAAGCAAGACAGAAAATTTTAAGTCCACAGTGCTGAAGTGGTCTGAAGATCCATCCAACCCATCACTGCCTTTCCCTCAGAGACCAGCACGGGGAAGGAAATCGGAATGGAGGGCAGCAGGGGATACCTGAAAGAGTACAGAGACATAATGATCACAAAAATGACCACAAAAATGATCAGAGAGATGGAACACCTCTATGAAGACAGGCTGAGAGGGTTGGGGTTGTTCAGCCTGGAGAAGAGAAGGCTCCAGGGGGACCTTATAGTGGCCTCCCAGTACTTAAAGGGGGTTATATGAAAGACGGGCACAGACTTTTTAGTAGGACCTGTAGGGATAGGACAAGGGCTCATGGTTTTAAACTAAAAGAGTGTAGATTCAGGCTAGATTTAAGGAAGTTTTTTACGATGGAGGGTCATGAAACCCTTGGAACAGGTTTCCCAGAGAGGCTGTGGATGCCCCATCCCTGGAAACATTCCAGGTGACACACATGGCAAGTGTTAACGCAATCTGACAAACCTGAGGTCCGGGTGGTAGGGCAGGGTGAGGACTCACCAAGAATTTGAGTGGCTGGTGGCATTCCAACAGGCTTTTCTCATTTTTAGTAGCTGTCTTATGTTAGCTTTCCTGTCAGTCTTAGCAAGAAGGCTGAGCCTCCTTGGCATGCTTCACCTCCAGGGTTCAGCAGCTGCAGGTGCCGCCACCCCTGGTGCCCTTGCAGCAGGGTGTGGGGCTCCGTTCAGGAGTGGTACCATAGAGCCACCTTGCAGGTGACAAAGCCAGCCCTGTCTTCCATTAGGGTCTCACAGGAAGACACCGGTGTCATTTAGGTGGCTGTTTCTTTAGCCCAAGCCTGTAAGTTTACTGCTCAGGGGCAGAGGAGGAGCAAGTTCACAGGACCTGGCATGGACAAGAGGTGTGAATGCAGCCACTCTTTGACATGGAGATGCTGATGAACTTGCTCCTTCTCTGCCCCTGGTTGAGTCAACGGGGATTGACTGAAACATCTCACCCTGTTGGGGAGCAGCAGGAGTGGGGCTGCCCCCCAGGGAAGGATGAGCTGGGGGTCACCTGGGCACGGGCAGTGCCCTTGCCAACAGGGAGCTGGGCCAGGTAGGCAGAGCAGGCTGGTGGTAACGGGGTCCATGGACAGCCCCAGGCAAAGTGACATGAATGAAGTTCTGGGTCTGTCCAAGATGTTCAGCCAGGAGCAGTAGAGATGGGACTGGGGACAGGACTGGCTGCACAGCTGAGGTCCAAGGGGAAGATGAGGTTGGAGGACAGTTGCCTGCAGTCTAGGTCTGAGGCCTGTGCACAAAATAAAGCCGGGGTAGAGCTGAAGGCACATCTGCTCACAGCATAGATCAGAGCAGGACTGGGTGTTTCAGCCTGAGCTTACATGGTGCTCCTGGGCCATGGGCAGAGTATATGAGGGGGTCCCAGGTGAGGCTGGTCAGGGCAATTGAGGGGTGTGAGTGCCCTCAGGGGCCTATAAATCCTGTAGCAGCGAGGGAAATGGATCCTTGGGTCAACTGCTTGAGCTTTCAGGCTTTTCTCAGCTGGCATAGTCTGATTGTGCCCAACATTCTGCAGAGGCATTGACCATCCAAAAAATCCTCAGTAGGAGAGGTAGGACCTGGTGCAGCCCTCAGAATTGCGCTTCTGCATTGGTGGGACTGCAGGGGCTGTGGGGGAAGAGGGGTGGATTCAATGGGGGCCTGTAACTCTGGAGTGGTCAGTCAGGAGTGTGGAGTGTTCCTGGGTGCTGCTCATCCCTGTCCTTTTGGTGAGGGGTGGGAGAGGAGGAGGGGAGTTTCCTCAGCATTGAGGAGGTTGTTAAACAGAGAAGACTTTGGTGCTCTGTTGTCGAGCTTCTGTGGATCTACAGATGAGCAAGAAACCTAGCAAGCGGTGCTGAGCTGGTGGGGGAGCATGGGGTGGTTGGGAGGGGTGCTGGGTTATTAGCTGCAAACTCAGGAATGTGCTATTTTGGGTAGGACTCGGATTCCTGCTGGAGCTCAGGCTGCTGGTTACCCACGTGTTGGTTGGGTTTGGCTGGCTCATGGCGGTGGTGTTAGTGCAGAGATACCTGGGGGTTCTGGGGTAGGGGACAGCCTGCCTGGTGCTTGTCAGGAGCAACCTCTGCGCTTGATAGCGGTTCACAGGGGAGAGGGAGGAAGGTGATGCCAGGTGCCAAGGAGAAAGAGAGGGGGGAAAAAAAGCCCTGTGAAGCTGCTTGAATGGATAAATGGGGGTTTTGCTTCCCCCTGTTTTGTACCAGTAAAAGGGCTTCCTCCCTCCTTCCCGGCAGAGCCCTGGCCCTGCAATGCACGGCACTTCGTCACTGTCCTGACAATCTCCTGGGTAAACAATTTGCCTAATGAGACTGAAAGAAGGCAAAGGTTTCTGCTAGATGAAATGTTACATGTTCTGCGTTGTAGCAGTTAACCAGAAACTGGGGTTTACATGTTGCCTTGTTAGAAAGCACTTGGCCAAGTGTGGAACCTGCAGGGAGGCCCCGATCCCTAGGGATCCATCAGCAGCTGAAGTGTGATGCTTGGGGAAATCCTCCCCAAGCTGTAGAGCCCCTGGGGTCTCTGCTTCCATGGTAAGAGTATCTACTTCTCCTCCTGCTCCGCTGGCTTCAGTAGTTTGGCAGGTTTCTTGCTCCAAAACTTGTTTTCACAACGCGAATTGTCTGCGCCCTGGGCTGAACCAGGCTGCAAGCGCGAGTAAAGCACTGATGGAGACATCCAGCTTTAAATCTGGGAGAAAGAAGTTTCCCAGGGCAGCTGCTGGCATTTCCAGGAGGCCTCTGGCTTAAATTCCTCTCCTGGTCCTTTACCTGCCCCTCCAGGGAGGGGAAGAAGTCAGCACAAGCTGTGTTGGTGCGGGAGTGCGTGCTGGAGCTTATGTAGCTGTAGACTTGAGCAATAACGTAGGACGGGAGCTGAGCTGTTCCTGCTAAGCAGGGCTCGAAGGCAGCTGTTCCTCATGGATTCTCTAGGTCTGTGTGTAATCAAATGTCCCTTTTCTTTGCTGTGCTTTGGCAGAACTGGAGCAAATGTGCATTTTTAAGGCTTCTGGCTTGGTCTGGACACAACTGTTGTGCGTGGGAGGCTGTTGCTATGAAAACGCTCGGTATGAGCACCCTGGCACGCATCTGGGTGTCAAACCCCGAGAGCCTTGTGAAGCTCAACCTCTGGAGCCCGCTGACCCACGGTGGGGTCAGGCTGGGGTGCTGCCAGCGCCGTCCGACAGCTTGGGGAAGCAGCAGGAGGGACGAGCAGCTGGCTGTGGGCTGGAGGCTCTCAGGGAGCACTGGGGACATCAAGGCTATGAGGACAGGCTGTTCTATGCGCTTCTGGAAGTGTGAACAGGACACGGGCTGCGGAGTCTGACGCTTCCTAGACTTGTGCAATGGGGCTGCTGTGAGCGGACCCTTGGGTGAGCTTGTCCCACCGCCCAAACCGGAGGGAGGGATTCAGAGTGGGGCGGTTGGACCCTGGAGCAGCTTGTGCAGGTTTCTGCCGCTGCTGCACCATTCCTCCTCCATGGGGGCCCCGCCGGCAAGAGGGGAGCTGGTCCGGCTGCCTCCTGTCCTCTGCAGGAGGTGGTGGTGTGATGAGCCCTTTCCTCCTGGGCTGCTCGAAGGATGAGGCAGCTCTGGGGACCTTCCCCTCCAGCAGCGCGCAGGCCATGGCTCGGCCCCGAAGGCTGGGGCTGGAGCCCGGCTCTGGGCTGGGGGCTCCCTCCGTGTGTCCAGAAGGACTTGGCCTGGGGAATGCTGGAGCTCGCAGGGTGAGGGGCTGCGGGGGGTAAAACTGGGTGTGGTGGAAGTGATGAGGAGACACAACTCTTCAATAACCTTCATTTAATTCTTTCATGACATTGGCATGTGTGGAAATGTTACAGGCTTGTTTACAATACTGATAACATTTGCATTGCTGTGTGGATTAATAGCAAAGCCCTTTGTGTCAAGTACTATACAATCGCTTCATACATTTTTTTTTATATAAAATAAATGCTTAGAAATATCAACCATTATTGCTACTAAATTCCTGAGTTATGCTGAGAACATGTTCTCTTCACCTTCATTAGATGCTCCCTGCTATCAGTAGTGTTTGCTCGTCAGTCACAAAGCTCTGCGGTGTGTTATACAGGGTTTGTCCATGCAAGCTGACGACTGCACGCAGGGAAATTTTCTATACAGGAACAAGGAAAGAAAATTCAAGTTAGCAGGCTTGCCCACGCTGAGACAGCAACAACTTCAGAAGTCAGATGGCACACCAAAATGTTGGTCGGCTCCAGAACTATAAGCCTGACTTCCAAGCTGTTCTCCTGGACAGACTCCACCGTTTGCTCTGCCATCCCAGAGCAAACGTCCCCTGTGACTGCGGCAGATCCCGCAAGCGAAGCTGGTTAAAGCTGGTCTGATGCCGGAGCCTGCGTATCAACGCAGCAGGGGCAAAGCCTGCCGAGGGGGAGAGGACCGTGTGGTGCTGCGGCTGCTGAGGTCTGGCAGCCTTGATGGCCGATAATACAGGGCAGCCCATCGTGCAGCGTGTCGGGCTATTCAGAGCGTGGAGAAGCAAAGCACTTAACGTTAACTGCATTTTACCTGAAAGTCACGGATATAGGTGAGGAAAAAGCTGAGGAAGGAGAATGCTAACGACCACTCTGAGACGGTACTGATGATGTGAGCTGTGTAGCCCTGTGTAATAGTGAGGGGGGGGGAAAAATAATCAGTGTGAAAAGCTCCTCTTGAACCTGTGACAGCACAAAGACAGCTTGCATGTGTGACATCCCATATGCACAACTATTTCCTTTTGGAGAGTAAAAATTTTTTGGCATATGGGCACTCTCTCTGAATGAAGTGCTGAACTCTGCAGAAGAGTGAGAATGACCAGGAAGACACCTGCTCCACACAACTGGGATGACCCCCACTGGGAATTTAATAGCCACCTGCAAAACCTGAAGGCTCAGTCAAGAGTTTGGCATGACTAACAGCAAAACTCTTCACGAAAGTAAGGTTCAAGGCCCTCCTTTGGATGTCAGCAGACTTCCTGGGGGCTCCTTTATGCTTTAAATACAGGGAGGGGTGGGAAAAGCCCTCAAAACCAGCCTGTGTAATCTCTCCTCCAGGAAGTGTCGCACCTCGGAGGTGGGCAGAGCTGTGACTACCAGCATGCCCTTTCTGTCCCACTCGGGATCCCTCGCTGCCCAACACTTGGCCCTTCGATGGCAGCTCTGCCACTTGTATCCTTTGGCCTTTTTTCTCCTCCTGGCTCCACCAGACACCCACCTGGCAGCAGCCAGGAACGCTGCTTTGCTGCAACCCACCGGCATATGAGATTATTTACAGTTATTGTTTAACAGTGACCGGGAATCGCTGACCAGACAGGCTGGTAGTCTGACAGCTCGTTCAGACAGTTAAACTGCTGCCCCTGAGCAAGATTAATTTAAAATAACCCTTAAAGCTGCAACTTTTGCTGAAAGCAACGCTTCAGCAAGTAGCTGCATGCTGGCTCAGCTGGAAAGCTCACTGTCCCCTGCCATCCCAAGCAGGAGCATGGAACTGCAGTCAGTTCCCAGGTGCATATGTCACTGAAATAACGTAGCTGGGTTTTGTTCTCTGTTTATCTTTTCCACTCAAACACTTACTCTTTCCTGTGGGTCCCAGTGCAACTTCTGCACTAGATTCGTCCCATACAGGCCGCTGTATAAGATGACTGAGGAAACAAACACTTTAAGAAATATGTTAAGGAAGATTCAAGAGCAAGAATGAGCAACTTGGAAATTTTAGACTCTGCTTGGATTGTGTCAGGCTGAGGCTGTAAGGACATCTCTGTGTTTCCACAAAGTCTCATCAGCATAATGAACACTAATAACGGAATCATACAATGGTTTGGGTTGGAAGGGACCTAAAAATCCAGTTCCAACCACGTGCCATGGGCAGGGACACCTGTCACTGGACCAGGTTGCTCCAAGCCCCGTCCAGCCTGGCCTTGAACTTCCAGGGATGGGGCATCCACAGCTGCTCTGGGCACCCTGTACAGGCACCTTGCCACCCTCACAGTACAGAATTTCTTCTTAATATCTAATCTAAATCTACCCTCTTTCAGCTTAAAGCCATTACCCTTTGCCCTGTCACTACAGGCCCTTGTAAAAGGGCATGCAATGTGACATGGACTGATTCACGTCATCCCCTTCAACTTGTAGGTTGTCCCAACTGCCTGGTTACTGTCATATGATAAAGTTAATTCTAATCTAAATCAATTATTTCTGTTCTCTGTATGCTGTATCTTGTTATACCTCCTTGATCAAACACAGCATCCTTATGAAATAATTTCAGCTATGATAACATGTGAATACTGATTTAGCATTTTGTGTTTGTTTTTAGTGGTATTTTCTAGGCTAACAGTGTCTAGACCACCTTCCCTGATGGCATTTCAACTTCTCAACCACCTTGAATTCTTGACATGTGGGTGATGGGTTGGCACACTACAGCACTTGCAGCAGAGAGGGTTATTAGCTTTTCTGTTTCCCTCTGTTCACTCCAGGTTTGAGAACTGCTTCGGTACAGCAGCCCAGGGAAAACCCCACATGACAATGATTTGATCAGAGGCCTGGGATTTTTCTGGAGCAATTGAGATGTCATCTCTTTTCTCAACATCTTGCACAGGGAAGGTAAGCTACATCAGTGCTACTGCCTTTATAAATTGAACTTGGAGCATTAAGTTACAGAAGATGTGATTTTCATGGGATTAAGATATCGGCTTCAACCGTTAATGAGATTAAACATCAAGAGCCTCCTGATGTGAAAGATCAATTCTGGTGGTGAAAAGGCTGAACTTACTGGCACAAACATGTATTTGAAAAGCCAGACTTCCAAAGCTTATTAAGAAATTGATCTGAGTGGTCCAGGGAGCTCTGGTTACTGATCTGAATGCCAGATATCCAATTCTCTGCTAATTAAAATGTACAGCTTTAGTAGCTGTTAGTTACCTGCCTGACTTACTACTGCAATGGAAATAATTTAATCATTGTGATACAAAAATAACTGGCTGTCATCCTTCCCCCATTACAGAGTGGGTAATTAACTGCTTTGCTCTTTCTGTGTTGGCAATTCTGCTGTTTCGCTCCAGCAGAGGATTAGGAGTATTTTTATAGAAACATTTAGGTTGAAAAAGATCTTTAAGATCACCGCCCTAGTCCTGCTGGCTACTGTTTCTGATATAAAAGGTATGTTTCCTTCTGCTGCCCAGTACCAGTTGCAACTGTTCCACCTTTGGCCACAGACATCTCCCTTGTACCATCCTTCCCTTATTACATTATGAGATGTTGGTTTAGAAAATAAGTCTGACAATTTCTCTTTTCTTCTCCTTCCACGCACATGTATGTATATATCATTATTTCTACAGCTTTCTAAAGCTTTACTTCCCTCTAATTTTGGTTAGACTGCACTGGTTCAAAAACCTCTACGGCTACGGGGTTTGTGGTTTTTTGGCACTTGTAGCAGATCACGCTGTTCCATTTTTAGTCTTCCCAACTGTATTTGGCTCCTAACTGTTCAAAGCTCGAAATCCCATTCTCCACCAGCACCAAAACCTTCTGCTAGGGATGGCGACTCACAGATGACCCCCTCGCCCTGCGCCAAGCCTCCTCAGCAAGTAAGGGTCCTTCTCGCCACTTTCCAGATAACCAGCCTGTGCCCTGACTATCATTTCTCACCAGATGGGTGCAGACTGTATAATCTTGTAGCAGCAGCAACAGGAGCCGGGCAAGATGGTCTGTCACTGGGAAATGGGGCATATGGTTTAGTATTGGTTTTGGCTGCCAGCCTGGAAATAAGTAGAATTGGTGGGGATTAAATTGGTGGCCTTGATTCAGCTGCAGAAGGGACAACACTTAAGCAATGATTTTTGCACCCATGTAAATTTGATAACTTTAGTGTTGTAGTCCTGTTGGATGTAAACCTGAGTCATAATTTTTAAATACAATGTTTAGGTCCATTGGGTTGAGCAGAGGAACAGCTGTGGTTTGGTTTCCCGATTGTTAAATGGACAGGAAGAAGCCCTCTCTTTTCTGGATGGGCTTGCCCATGGTTCTGTAAAACCCACAGATGCTTCCAGCACTCAGAATTCAAAGGTAAGGGAGAAGATGGATTCCAGAATGGAGGGAATGCTGTAGGGAATGCCAGCCAGAAATGTCCTGCCTTTTGGAGTGTAGGATGGGCAGGGAAGGAGATCAGAGGTCAATTGTCTCTTTAGATTCAACCCTGGCAATCAGAATTGTGTCTCTGACAAATGCCAGTGCTTTAAACCTGTTCTGGGAGCCAGCTGGCTGCACACGGCTCTGTTAGTAGTATTTTCTCTTATGCTATGTTCTGTACTTCTCTTTTAGTTGTATCCAACTGTAACATTTGCTGCAGCATTCCTGTTGCCAGGGAGCAGACGCTTATTGCTTACCTGGCTCCCCCCCCACCCCCATTAAACAACCCATCTCTCACACACACTGCCCCTTCTCCCCATCGTTCATAACCTACGGCCTGACCTCTTTGTGATAAACTTTTTATTTTGCCGTTTTTAGTCTCTGGTGTGCAGAAGGAGAGCAGAAAGGGTGGTAACCATCCCTCTTACGTTTTTTTATTATCCAGTGATTCACTTTTGAGCTTCACCTGATGGTCCCCTTTCCCCTAAAGCTCCCAGGTTACGATACAGAATACACACAGACAGCACGATAGGAGCCGCACGTAAAGGCGACAGGCCTTCTGTGGCACAGCCTTTCACATCGGTAGGTTAAATTAACATAGATGCAAATACTGTCATTGGTGAAGGCTGCTCGGTCTTACAGTGACACGGCACAGCAAAAAGGATACTGCTCACAATGCTGGAACAACACCAGAGCAACACGGTCAGACGGATCCAAAAGATGTCTTTGCTGTGAACTTCTGGCTGCATCAGGTAGGACAGGACGGTCTGAACCAGCATATAAATGGCTCCTACTCCGAATGTCAGGCAGGCTCCAACCACGTGTATGTAGTACAGAATACATTTCTAGGGAAAGAAAGCACTGCTTGTACAGAACCTGCTTTCATTTTTAAATTTAATTTTTACACTCTAGGAACAATTTTCTTCTGTAAACCTTTGGCACTCCACCCTCTCTATTACCTTCTCACATCCCAAGCTAAGCAGTCCTGGAACGTGCTAGTGCACAGGAGATTTTTCTTGGAAAGCCCATACAGAGCTGGCTGGAAGCCAGCCCCTGCCAGCTCCCTGTATTGCTGCTTTTGTTAAGTCCTTGTGGCTAAGTTACAG
Source organism: Falco rusticolus (assembly GCF_015220075.1). Lineage (NCBI taxonomy): Eukaryota > Metazoa > Chordata > Aves > Falconiformes > Falconidae > Falco > Falco rusticolus. The sequence goes on along the minus strand of NC_051203.1, from coordinate 1,306,409 downwards.
GTCACAGCTATAGCTTAACTACAGGAATTTAAGAGCTGTTATCGTTCATGATACGGGACAGTAACACAGAAAGTGGATAAGGAATCCTGGCAGCTGGGCAAGGAATGAGTGACAACAGGCTGTCCGCTGAGCTTTTCTATCCCAGGAATCTGCACATCTATGAAAGACAATGCAATATGTGATAAACACGACACAGCTCTAGTACCCACAACAGGATTAAAAATAATGAGGTTTAGCGCTTCTCTGAATTACTCTAGTTTGAATAAGCCTTGTTTGACAAATTAGTATCTTTGAATACTTGGAGGGAACAGGGCTGAATCAAGCAGTAATGCTTCTTAACTTAAAAACCACTACAGGAGAATGAGCTGTCAAATAGTAATCATTAAAACTAGAAGTTATTCCAAGAAAAAAACACCCAACTTAAAATTCATGCCCTGAAAAATCACATTGTGTTCTGTCCTTCCTCTCATCCCTGGCTAAGCACGGCACCTGAAGGCAGAAACTAGAAAGTGTGACCTTGCCAACTGCACGATGCAGGGCAGCCTCCCTACTCGCCAGTCCTGCAGGTGATCATTTATGCCCAAAGCAAGGGACTGTCTGTGTATTTTACTGAGTAACTATTAAGATCAGGAATTGGAGTCACTCTTTCCTCATAATCTCCATGTGCACCTTATGCGCACAACTGAATCTGAGGCGCTGCATCCACAGTGTAAGAGGTGGGAATTTAAATAGTGAATAATGAAGCTGCAAAGGTGTGTGCTCCAAAATCCTGCGCTGTTCAGCAAAGAGGTATCATCAGAGAGAAATCTTTGCCCTACAGGAGAGAAGATCACTAGCCACAGCTAGAATAAAGCAATTGTACTGGCTGAACAGCATGAGTTAAATCTCCTGTGAGGGTGAGCCCTGTGCTACTGCTTTGACGCGCAGCAGTGAGCGCTATCTGGAGCTCTGTGTGGGATGGCTGTTCCCGTATCTCCTTTGTTTGTCTTCATGTATTTTCACACATGTTGTCTTCAGTAACTAGTAGATTCCAGGGGGCTTTAAGCTCCTTTTGTCTCTGGTGTGGCCCTCAACCAGTCCTCAGTATCACTTGGATATGCAGGTACATCACTTCCAACTTTTGTCTTGTTCAAGATTAAATGTTACACAAAACAGTTAACAAATTAACATGCACTGTCTATGTTTTGATTATCTTGAAATCTATGGAAAGTAGATGTATCCTCTCCTGACCAGTGGTGGAGGGAAATCATGGAGCTGAACACAGCCAGGAGGCTTTTGCATGGTGGGTGCAGTGGGGAGGCTGTGCCCACCAGGAACAGCTAGGGTTCCAGAGAAAAGTAAACGGAATTAAGCCTCCAAAAGAAAACCCACCCCAACAGGAGTGTGCTGCGGTTTCTAAGGCCAGGGCTGCTGAATCACTGGGAGAGCTGTGCTGGGGAAAAGGAGAAGGGAAAATTTTCCCAGAATTTTTCCTCTTTGCTTTTCCCTGGCCCTAATCCAGCAGGAGACCAAGGTGACACTGCAGCCTCTCAACACCAAAGGCACCACTATACATCCCCAAAAACCCAGCAGGTAATTAACACAGTGAGGCTGGGAATTGTACAACTGTCTTGCATGTAGCAGCCAACAACATAGAATGTGGCCCTGCTGATGGCGTGATAGGTGAGAATACCAGATTATTTTTTTTTTGGAGAGGATGGGAAATACTGGGGAGGAATAAAAATAGACACCAGGATGGAGAAATTAAAAAGCTGGTAACTGTTGCAGTGTTTCCAACAATTGCACAGGTTTGAAGGAAAATATACCTAAGAGGACAGACTTTTCAGAGCTGTACTTCTTGTGCGGTTGGGTGGTTTTGTTGGCATTACTTCTATTTGTACATGTTTTTTTTACTATTTGATACCTGATTCCCTGGAGTAAAAGACCACAACTATACTGTATTTTGAATCTGGATTACTAGGGCTTTTAAATCTCCTATAAGGAGATCCAAAATGAGTTTGCTTTCTGCAAAACTTGTGGGGGGTTTTAATGTTTCAAAATGTCACGAATGGCTGCTCACAAGTCGCAGTGGATAAAGCAAATAAGAAATAAGTAAGAAATTATAAACAAAACCTTACATTTTTTAAGTTTTCTGTAGGGAAGCTGACAAAAAACCAGGTTTGCCCCAGAAGGTTTTGCTTTCAGTAAAATCCCCATTTTATCAGATATCTCAGTAAACAAACCCCCACACAACTTGACAGCTTCAGAACATTGCAAGCAAAGCACAAACCTGGAAATTTGCAATAATGCAAAGTCCGAAACAGCTCATCAATCCTAGTGTAAGGCCAATCTTATTGAGCTTGATGATCTTGGATTTTTCTGGATTCAAAGCATAAATTTGTTTATAACGGACGTACATGGTAGCCATACCTGTTAATGAAGAACCCAACTGCAGTAAGATTTTCAGCTGACAAGTAGACAGTCCTTTTTTAACTGGGAAGATGCTGAGTGACAGAGGCAACTATTTAAAATACAAAAACTGTCTTATGGTGCGCTTAAATAGGAAAGCTTAATGATCTGGAAGTCAAAACTAAAATAATACAATGGTAAACAGGTAAATTTACTAGATTTTTCTTGTTTCTTTCATTTGAAAGACATACTAGGTTGTTTTTCCCCCTCTCTATAATCGCAGCACAAGTAAGGTGACTGGCTTGATTTTGAATTTCTATTTCTTTTACTAGTCTGTTTTTTTAAAAATGCATTTCTGGCTTTCTGGAATCTGCAGCTGTCATGCTGGCTTTGAGGAGAACATCCCTGATATACGCTTTCCTCTGAATTGTTTAAGAGAATTAAGATTGATTACTTAGAATTTAGGATTTGACTGAGAATTATGGGCCATATAATGATCTGAATAAGGAAATTAGATTGTTTAAAGCTCTGTGCATTCCAGAACTGCCTGCAGTTCTCCAAGGACAGACAGCTTTCTATACTCACCCAAGAAAGCCGAAATATTTAACATGATCCCAAATAAGCATCTTTCAGGTGGTATTGTCCCTGTATCACTGGAAGAGATAAATGAAGTGATATGTATCTATCTATACTAAAAATACTTACAACACAACTTTACTTATTTCAATCTACAAAGGAACCATAAGAAACAGGTTTGTGAAAAAACCCTCCTAGACATTTTTCCCTGAATTTTTCATTAGTCAAACTATACTGTTCTAGTTTCTAGAGCTGTAGAAATAAGCAAGGTAAAGACATGCTATCCTTAGAACAAGGAATGAACACACTTGGTATAACTATTGCTTTTATATCAATCTTGATTCCATAAAAGGTGAATATAGTATTAAGACTGGGAAAATGAAGCTGGAAAACTGAAAGACCAAAACTAAGGTCATATGTACAGCAATGATGCAATGCAGTTGGGAATATAGATTATAGTATGTATTTACTGGTGCAACCAAACCTGGTGACAGCAAGAGGCTTCACTACAAACAGAAGGTGGGAGATGCACCCCCAATTTTCTTGTTCATCATCATTTTAAGGATACGTTCACAGAGCTACCGCTTAAAGGTTAGACTTTTGCAGAGAAATAGACAGCTTTAAATAGTGTTACACACAAATAACTACAAACAGCTAGTAGTTTTGGGACTGGAGCTGTTGGGTAAGAACTGCTGTTTGGAGCTGGGGAAGAATTCACAGCGTGGGAGAGGCCAGTTCAATACTATGATACGGTACGAATGTTACTGACCTGATGTAGGGCACCAAAGGGTCGACGTGGTGTAGGACGATTGCAGTAATGTATGAAAACACAAAAGATGCAGCTGACCAAACAACCAAAGCCGCAGGCAAGAAAGAGAGGCCTTGCTGAAACCACCACATTTCGGTGCAGACTTCTAACTCCGAACACTGCGAAGAATCAAATACAAAGGTTTGCTAAGATTTCTCAAAACTTTTCCTTTTCTCGAGACAAGCTGCTTCAAGTACAGCAATTCTGTATTGCTCTCAGTGTTGTCCTGCAAACCCAAAGTGAACATTTGACTTCACGGCACAGAAGCCATCATAAATAGAAACATCTGGAAAAGTTAATTCTGAAAGCCTTAGAAGATCAGAGGAAAAGAAACCAGTAGTGTCACTTTACTACGTCTCAGCATTTGTTGCTGTCAGAAAAAGGTTGGGTGGGTCACTGTGAGTTACTGACTCTATTTGCTTCTTGCCCTTGTGTCATAACACCATGTTAGAGTTAGTGAAGCTGACAAAAAATGCACCCAAGTAGTGGCAGTTTAACTGATAGTGGCTGTTGTGGAGCCTCTAACTTCCATTAATAATCGACTGGGCAGATGTGGAGGAAATTACCTAAAATTACTTTAATATCTGCACTCATTTACTACCTGTCATGCTGTGTGACTCAACATCTGTTATAAGCATCACTTAAATAAGCTCACAGATATCTAGGAGCAAAAGCTGACTGCTACCAGCTACAGCCTTCAAACTCAAGGGCTACTTATTCCTGGTGGCAGTGTAGCAGCTAGTATGTTTTTACAGGTGGGAGGAAAAGGCCCATTTACAGTGGAGTGAAATGGCTAACACTGTCCTCACACCATCCAGTTCTGAGAGTCCCAGCCTGACAGCAAATCTTTGTTTCTCCCTCCAGTTCTCTAAGAACAATAATGTGCAGCTGGGTCACCCTGGTGAGCTCATGCAGAAAGAACTGTGACTCTTCTTTACTTGCTGCTAGAAGGAAGTAATTTTCTATCAGCTTCAAACACAAAGTTAAACAGAGCTGCTTTCAAATCCCAGAATGGCTGAGGTGGGCAGGGACCTCTGGAGGTCATCTTGTCCAACACCTGCTCATGCCAGGCCACTCAGTGCCAGTCGTGCAGGATGGCTTTTGAATATCTCCTAAGAATGGAGATGCTACAACCTCTCTGGGCACCCTGTGCCAATGCCCTGTCAGCCTCACAGTGAAAAAGTGCTTCCTGATGTTCAGACAAACTCCTGTGTTTCAGTTTACACCCATCACTCCTGGTCCTGTCACTGGGCACCACAGAGAAGAACCTGGCTCCGTCCTCTTTGCAGCCTCCTTTGGGTAAGGATATGAGATCCCACCTGAGCCTTCTCTTCCTTAAGCCCCTGCATTTTATGCTGTTTTCCTGACGGCATTCCCTTACGTTTACACTCATGAGAAGAGTACGGAAAGTGTTTAACCATAGTTGAAACTGGAGACTGTAAATGGAATATGAAATAAGACAAGGGTGAAAAGCAAATCATAAAGAAAATGGATCCAAGGATGTCCAGGCAAAGATCAGACAGTACGTGAGAAAAGCAGAATAATGTTGTGACAAAATAGGAAGGAGTGTGGCACTGAGAAGTTTTAGGAGGTGGGCATTGCCTAGAGTGTGACAGACTGAAAGGAAGGAGAAAAGGAAGAAAAGAGACAGGAAGCACCAAGACTAGAAAGTCTCACAGGAGGAAAAAAGAAGTTGAAACTAAAGTCCACGAATCTTGCAAACAGATCAGAGCTGATCAAGTCCTTTGCATCTTACTTAGGAGACCTCAGCACTCACGTGACGCGGACGTACTGTGCACAGCAGGCACTTGGTCACAGGCAGGCCTTGGGCATATCTTTCTGCTGACCTTTGCCAGCATGCATGTCTAGGAGAGCTTGTGGAAAGCCAGGCTGATAGATTTATCACGTAACACATAACAATGCATAATGAGAATTGCTCATTTACTAGAACTTGGCCACTATTAGTGCTTCAAACAAGAACAACGAGCTCTGACATGCTCCTGAGAGGTAACAAAAGGCAACTTTAATTGATAACCCTTGAAAAGAATGTACAATTACCTACTCGGAAAACTGAAGGTTCACCTGCTTGTAAGGAAGATGTTAGGTAGCAGATAAAGGTGTCTAACAGGAGAAGTAGTGAATAAGAAAAGAGTGGTAGAATTGAAGTTGCTTGCTTTCTTACCCTTAAGCTTTCATTTTTACGCTAAGTATAACATTTGCTCTCTGACGTTGACTTTCATTTTACTGTAATGCAGTAAAAACAGTAATGAAAATATCTTTGCAATCCCATCCCTTGTATAAGTACATTGGGAATTTGAAAGAGAAATTAATATTTTGCGTGGCATTCTGTTACAGATCTTAACATGTGATGCAAAACTTCAAGCAATCAGTCCGATGCTCAGATTTTACATTTCCTTTAGCATTTAAATGTCCGTAAGTACCTTAACTTTATTTTTGAGCTAACAGATTTTTGCCTGAAAACAAACAAACGATATGCCACATACCTGAGCACGAGAGCAACAAATGAAGTCACCTCAAGAGGAATCCAAAGTCATCTTTCTGGTGAAGTTCCACGTTCGCTTCATTTTTTTCCCCTAAATCTTTGCAATATAAAGGAAAATCATCAGGGTGTGAGGTACTTCTATACCTCTTGCTGTATAGCATTTTTCTCCTAATTCTTAGCATCTTCTGTTAGTCATTGCTGCTGACTGGACATTGGATTAGATGGGCTGTTGGCCTGACACAGTATGCTTTTCCTATGTTCCAGGTGGTTTAAGGAGTGAAGCTTGTGTACGGTGGGATGGTAGAAATGCAGAAAAACAGGTGTTTAAGACTTTTTGATATATAGGACTCGTTGGCACAAAGATTTAACTTGAAGTGAGAGGCTTTCAGGAAATAAAAAAAATATGACCCCAACTGTTCTAATGCAATTAAAACCAGCACACTGCTTTCACATAAGGAAGAGGACAGAACATGGAGTCTTCCCATTTCACTGTGGATGGGCATCCCAGTGCGATGCTGGTGCTACACTAAATATGTGGCAGGACAGGTGCTGAAGCAACCTGAATGTAATTATAGAATCATAGAACAGTTTGGGTTGGAAGGGACCTAAAAATCATCTAGTTCCAACCACGTGCTGTGGGCAGGGATACCTTGCACTGGACCAGGTTGCTCCAAGCCCCGTCCAGCCCGGCCTTGAACTTCCAGGGATGGGGCACCCACAGCTGCTCTGGGCACCCTGTGCCAGTGCCTCGTGATCCTCACAGTAAAGAATTTCCTCCTAATATCTAATCTAAATCTACCCTCTTTCAGCTTAAACCCATTACTCTGTCCCATTACTACAGGCCCTTGTAAGAACTTCCCTCTCCAGCTTTCCTGTCAGCCCCTGTAGGTACTGGGAGCTGCTCTAAGGTCTCTCTGGAGCCTTCTCTTCTCCAGGCTGAACAGCCCCAACTCTCTCAGCCTGTCTTCATAGGAGACACAGACATCCCACAGCTCCCATCTTCTCTTCACATGGGCAGCTGCCGTTTTCACACACTGCAGAAGTCATCACAGGGGAGGCTCTGTGCTGCCTTCCTGTTACCTGGTGATATTCATAAGCTTGCACAGGTGTCTGCAACGTTTGGGTGCTGGTCAGGTGCAGCTTCGGGATGCAGTGTGACTGAAGTTGTGTGGGTAAGGCTCACACACAGATTTTCCACCTGTGGAGACTATTTGCATGCCTACACAGATTGATTTACGTGGACTAAGGTGAGCTTAGTAAAGCAGAACAGCTATTCCCAATTTCCCCCCTGGATATTGCTCTTATTACACAATAAATGTGGCCACACAGGCAGCTCATCAGCAGTGTCTGCTCCAGAGCAAGCCCCACTGCAGAGAAGCCCTCAGTCTGTTAAGGCTGGGCATTTCCACAGCTTGTGCTGTCACTTCGCCCAAAGCCATGGCCTGGACACAAATTATGGTCGTTTTCATGTGGTCAGGCCTAAAGAGCAGTGTGGTAGCTTCAGCTGCAACCTGAGAGCTCCAGTGAAGCACTTCTTACTGCGCATATAGCTGTGGGCTGGTACATCCCAATGGCTCCAGGATTAGAGCTGGTTTGGGCTCTGTCAGAAAACTGCAGCTCTGGTCCTCTTACCTGCACAGACATAAACCCCTGACAAACCCTCCTTACATGTAAAACTTCTGTAAATTTTTTCCCCCATAAATTATCTTTCTTAGCTCTGTCAAGATCTTCCTTGAATTCTTACCATCTTCCTTCCTGTTTAAATTTTTTCAGTGAAATCAAGTCTTTTTTCACACTGTTACGTGGGCAGACTGTGTATAGCAAACACAGGCTTTGTTCCGTGCAAAGCGCTGTGTGCATTTATGGCACCGTCTGCTCGAGGCCATCCGAACTTCACAGTGCTGCAGATATACCCTGTCACTGCCAACTCAGGGCTCCGAACGAGCGTCTGGGCAAGCACAGGCACATAACAAGGCTTCTCCAATCGCTGGGAGGCAGGATGGAATTGCCTTGCCATTTGCCAGCTGGAAGGTCCTGAAATAAATTAACACCTCATCCTGTCCTATTGTTTTCAAGGGGGAGAAAGAAAACACTCAGCCTCCTTGTTTTTTCACAAGGTCCTTTGCCAACTGATTATATCATGACAACGGCTAGCCTCTCTTTTCAATGTAACTATGATTTTCTTACGTATTTCCTCTGATCTGTACGCACTTCTGTGTCCTAAGTTAGGTTTTTTTTAAGCCCCATATTAAGTATCAGATGTTTTCTGCAACAGGCATTATCAAATCATCCAGAGCAAGTCAAGGAAGTGTTTCAAAAGCAAAGGAGATTTTAACCATCTCTGAGGTTTTCCTTTAAATTCAGGAAGTGTGCAGCAGCATTCTGCACATGGTTGAGCGTGCAGAATAGAAACTACAAATGATAAAGAAAGGTAGGCAAAACCATTAATGGCAGAAAGTTAATGTTACCTATAATGATAATGCTGAAAAGATAGTCCAAGTATGTGGGGGAAAGGGAAATTACCTGCCTCTTCACTGCGCTCTCAGCAAGACAGAGATAAAGCTGTACTCGGGGATACTCCTTTTTCTCTCCAGCAAAATGCTCCAACAGACACTGTGTTGAAGGAAGAAAGACAAAGCAGTTTGCCCTGTGCGTTCCTAAGTAAATACAAAGGTCGGATAGGGATGAGTCAGAAAGGGATTGAACCTGTTCATTTGCGCAATTTATTGTCAGGGTCAAACTGATAACAACAGTTAAAGGTTGCTAATCCTCAAAACAACTAGAAGGAAGAAAGTAGGAAATGTGTCGCCTTTGTTGTTCACACTGCAGGCTAATGACAGATGACTCATTTTGAGTATTTTCATGGTAGTGACACCAAAAAAGTTGCTATTAAATCTTTTCGATATGGGGGTCAGTTTCCAGAGAGTTGAGGCAAGGATCGTTATGCCCTGGCTAAGCCCCTGTTACCTCGCTGGGGAAGCAGCAGAAGGGCAGGGTGCCAAACCAAACAAAGCCAGGCACAAGATACCATGACATAAGGATGTACCAATGCCTGTTTTAGAAACCTGGCATACCAGGATACCAGCCCGGCGCTACAGCTGACCGAGGAGCTCAGCGTCCAGGATGAACGCACGCTACCCGTCAGTCCAACCTGCCTAACCAGAGAAAAGCATCTAAAAATACGTGAGTACTGGCAGAAAAGCACGGGAGACAGTTTCCCACATCAGAGCTGGGGAAATGAAGTTACTGTAAGGTCACAGAGAGGGACTGGGGGGGGAAGCTCGGGCGGGGTGAGGGAGAGGGAAAAGGGACCAGGATGGAGGGAATGTTTAGGAGAGCCGCTGGGCAGGAAGGATGGGGAGATGGAGGGGGGGAAAGGGGAGGCCTGAGCGCAGAGGGGGGAAAGGACAGAGGCTCAATGGTGTCCCTGGGGCAGAGGGGTCACTAGAAGCAAAGGGGGACCATGGGGGATAGTGGCTGGGGGGCAGAGGGGTCACTGGAAGTGATGTGGGGCCATGGGGGACAGCGGTCGGGGGGCAGAGTCGTCACTGGAAGTGATGGGGGGCCATGGGGGATGGTGGTCAGAGGTCCCTGGGGCAGGAGGGAGAGTGACGGGGGTCCCTTGGGGGGGTGACTGGGGGTCTTCTGGGGGGGAGGGCGGTCACCTGAGGCAACCGGGGGTCTCCGGGGGCGCGCGGAGCCCCCAGGCCGGCCGGCGGGCCGTTAGGTGCGGCAGGGGGCAGCGGGGAGGGCGGCCTGGGGGCACGAAGGACCGGGGCGGGGGCCAGGGGCCAGCGGGGGGTCGCTGAGGGGGTGACGGGGAGGCGGAGAGGGGCGGAGGGCGGCTGAGGGGCGAACCGGGGAGGCTGTGCGCGGTGGGTCCCCCCGCCCCCCGTTACCTCAGCCGCTCCCGCGCCGTCCCCGCGGCCTCGCCCCGCCCCGCCGCCGCCCACCTCCTTTCCGGCCGTCGCAAAAGAGGCGTAAAAGCGCCGCCTGGTGCGGGGAGATTGAGGTAAATGCCGGGTTCTGCTCGGTGGCGGGTGCGGTGTGAGGGGCTGGGGTCCGGCCTCTCGGTTCTGCCCGCTCCTCCCGGGTGGGACGGGGTCCCTGGGGGAGAGGGGCGCCCTGTGGGCCGGGGGGAGATCCCTGAGGGCGGGCTGGGGCCTGTGCTGCGGGTTGGGCCGGGGTCCCCCCGCCCGGCCTGGGTGCGGTGGGTCCTGGCCGAAGCGGGGGCAGCCCGCGCGAGTGGGGGGCGAGGCGGCTGGCCGGGCCCAGGGGGCCCTTGCCCTCCCTCCCCTTCCCTGGGCCTTTGCCGCTGGGCGGCCGGGCCCGGGTGAAAGTCCTGCGGAAGCCGGCGGTGCAGGGTTGTTTGTTTTGGAGGACGAGACGGTCTCTGGCTGTTTTCTCTCCTGGCTCAGGCGGAGTTCACCTCTGGGGGAGCAGCCCCTCGGGAAGAGAGGATAAGCACACTGCTCTGCCTCGGGACTCATTTTTCTGGTCATCCAGGACAGTGCCCACAGGGACCTCCTAGGTGGCTAAGCCTGAGTTCCTGATAAGTGAATAGGTGCAAGTCTGTCTGCTCCCAAACTTACCGAGTTCCTGCATAAGCAAGGCCCTGCTTGCTGGCTTGCTCCTCTCCTCCCACTGACAGAGCTTCTGAGGCTGGCGCTTCACTGTCGGAAGTTGCCTTAATTAAGCTGTGGAGAGTGGAAGTGAGAGTACTTGTTCTTGTGCCAGTATCGGCCTTTGATTTACAGAGCTTATTTTCCCTACCTGATAGGTGCGTTGCTGATGGCTTGACAGGCAGCTGCCATCTTCCCCTCTCTAGCTCTATTCCGCTGGACTTTGCAACTAGTTGTTTTGGGTTTTTTTTGTGGCTGGATCCTGTAGATAAATGGCAAACTTTTCTTTTTTAGTCTTCTTTACTGCTACTCCTCTAGTTTGTGTGGAGAGTTATGTGTTTCTGGTCACCTGCCTTCAAGAGAGATGGAACATAGCGAGGATCCTTTTTTGTTCTCAAAATGCTGTTCCTGACCCTGCGTCTTCTTTTCACAGCTGCCTTGTGCTGGTGGCTGTAGGCTGTCTTTGACCAGCTAAAGCTCTGTAGCTCTTGCTTATCTTGAAAGGTGAATAGATGATGAACTTTCACCTGAATGGGGTTAAATTCAGAGAAGTAAAAAGCCACAGCAAAACTGAAATAAAGAGCAGTGATCTGAAAAAAAAAATAATGCTTTTAACTGTCTTTAGGTGGTTGTTAAGCTTCGCCAAAGAGGCAAAGCTGCTCCAAACCAATTTAACTTAAGACTTCTCTGTATTTGTGCTCTTTTTAGTGCCATCAATTGATAATCCAAGTGTTACAGGTTTGTTGGGTATTGCTAGCTGTCCTGTGAGAGAGTGAGGGGACTGACTCTGCCTCAGTCTGTAACGTAAGTCAGCGGTGTGGTGTTGGTTTCTACTGCCGATAAAATTTAGGCTGGTGACTGCAGGATATTTGCTTCAGTAGGCAGCAAGGAAAGTGAACAAGTACAACATACCATTTTATAACTGCATTGACAGCACTTGTTTTCTGTTTTTCCCTCAGTGGTGCCCCAAATATCTATCTTTTCTGAGAGAGATATTTTCTAAAATCTTTTTGCTTTGCTGATGGCAAATGAAATGCTCCGTAGAGCAGCAGCTAGGAGCTTTTGATATCTTAAAATCTTATGTGTGCTCTTCACCTTCAGTATGTCTCAACTCTTTATGTTGCAGGATCTTATGATTCTCCGTAACAGCTGCTACCTGACAAATAAAAATTCTGAGGCCACCCAATCCATGAGTGGGCATCGAAACATAAAGAGGCGATGTGGGGAGTCGCACCTGGAATCCCCTGCGGGCTGTGGTCACGGTCCTGCCGCTGGATGCGTGTTAAGCAAACTAGTTCAGTTGCCTACACCTCCCTTGTCAAAGCACCAGCTGAAACGGTTAGAAGAACACAAATATCAGAGTGCTGGACGATCCCTGCTTGAACCCCTAATGCAAGGTTACTGGGAATGGTTAGTTGGAAGAGTTCCAGCCTGGATTGCCCCGAATCTGATCACCATCATTGGACTGTTAATAAATATATTTACAACTCTGCTATTAGTATATTACTGCCCAACAGCTACAGAACAGGTAAGTTACGGACCTCTGACAATTTTTGTTCATAGTTGCTGTCATCTAGTAGCACCATTTTCTGGTGGGTTCTCATCTTTGTGGAGAACTGTTTCTCCTTGACCAGCCTGCAGTTCTCATACGTTGAAGCTCTTCTCTGTAGGTGTCTAATGTGCGTGCCTCTGTGCGAGTGCCTGCGTGCTGAAAGAACACATACGTATTTTGGGGTTAGCTCGCTGCTTGCTCAGTGAAACGGCACTACCTCTGGCCAACATGCACCATGTGAAACAGGATCCAGTACCAAAATAGCTGTTCTGGTTGCAGCTATGAAGGACCCGCTTCACAAAAGCTGCAGCCCCACAAGGCTTGAGTGCCTGTGCAGACAATTAAGAAATGGATTTGCAGCCATCTTGCATGGCATGAGGTTTTGCCTGTTTACTTTCTCTGCTTGTGACTAGGTTAGTCACCTCCAGCTTTCTGATCTAGAGTTACCACACAATGAGGAGTGCAAGGTGACTCGATTGGCAGCGAGCTGCGTCTGCCTGCAAGCCCAGCTAGAGTTGCAACACAGCGAGGAACTTGAGCTCAGTCAAGGGACTGAGCTCCAAAGTGGTGCAGCTTGAGAGATCAAGGCGGGCTGCTTCCTCTGTGGCTGTGTGACTAAACCCAGCTTACTAAAACAAAGGAACACCTTTCTTCATCCCGTGTGGGCCTGGTAATGTGAACTGCCAGGGCAGCTTGGATCAGAACCTTAGGTACAGTGTGTTACAAACTGTGGGAATACAAAGTTGTCTTCTTGAGCAGCATGTTGCCCGAGTAGTCTGTGAGAAGGCTTTACTCTTTGTTCCGAATGCACTAAAAGCTCCTGACCTGTCCTCAGGAGAACTGTCTTAACTTCCTGTAATTCCTGGTTTCAGGGATACAAGTGTCTTTACGAGGCATTTCAGCTTACTAGTTTATAAGACTTTTCTCTTTTCAGTAGTTACCCCTTAAGGCACTCGACAAACATCCAGTTTTATGCGCTGGAAAAGTTTTGCCACTTGAATGTGGAATCTTTAAAGCTGCTCATATCTTATGTGCTGAAAAAGGGAATTATTTGGAACAGAAAATGTATTACACTAAAATAGCTGGAGAATGTCTCATGAGTTCTAGCTTTTAAAATACCTGAACTCCTTTGTAACCAAGTCTCCCAGCTGAGGTGGTGAAAACGCTTCACAGTCAAGTGGCATACAGTTAGTTTCCAACCAGACTCTAAAAAAACCCGTGTAGATTGGCACATTCAGCACTGCGTCCCTGTTCTGCATATGACATAGCAAAAGGATATTTGCTTCTTCTAGAAATCTGTTGAAATAGATAGTTTCACAATAACTTGTGGAATTTGGCAGGTGTAAGATAAAAAGTGAATGTTAAGCTGGAGCAGTGAATGCTCAGAGCAGCTCCTTTCTCCTTTGGCCCATGGCACTGCTGTATGGCTTGGTTTTAACTTGCTGCTTATTTCCATAGCACTGTTCCGTGGGGCTGAGGCTCTGAAATCCAGTTTGATAGAGAGATTTCAATCTGTCTCTATTTCATCAGCTTAGCAGATAGTATAGGCCACTGAACCAGAGCATAATTTAAAATTTAGAGTACAGTTGTATTTTGGTTGGTAATTAAACTTCTGAAGTACACACTAAAGTATGCTCAGAGCATCAAAAAGTCAGTGTTAGCTGTAGTCTGTTGTATTAAAACTGGTTTGTATTTTAACCAGTTTGAGAGTTACTTTGTGTGAAGCGAGTGAGATTGTATTCTTGCTTTAGATGAAAAATAACTTTGCTGAGCTAGCTTTCAGCCTGATCTGGTTTGCCATATGGCACTGCAGCCCTGTGTGCTGGCACGACAGGGAGGGTGCCATCTCGATGGTGGAGCTGGGAGCTTGTGCTTTTAAAGTGTCAAGTAGCTGTCTGGGAAAGAAAATCGGGCTTTGAAATTCCAGAAACAGATGATTTTTTTTTTTTTTTTTTCAAAAAGCACTGTTGCTTTCAGATGTAAATTGTCTTTTCCTTTTAACTCAGTCTTAGTTCTGTGTTTTTCAAAAGCAACTTGTCTCTTCCTGTTGATGAGAAGTGTAGCCAAGAGAGCGTAGCTATGACTTACAGTTTCAGTGGTAGCAAAAAAGAAAATAAAAATAGTTCTACTGCCTGCTTAGTTGAGGGGACCCCAGCTAGCAATGTGCTGACAATGGAATGGTAGCTGATTATTATTTTTTTTCCTATAAAAAAAGAAAAGGAAAAAAAGATTTGGATAGGAGGGAACTGTGAAATCTTATGCAGATACAAATAACATCTGTGGAAACACCTATGCTGCTGATGAAAGTAGCATTTAAGAAAGAAGAGCCAGTGGTCTGATTTATTTTTTTTTTTAGGTTTATAGAAGAAAATTGCATGACCCTGAAGGTAACCTAAACATTGTAAATAAAATCTGTACACAAGAAACAGAAATGGTATCATGGGATGGAATTCTGTGGCATCAAAACCTTGTCTAAACGTGATCCTCTGCTTTTGGGTGACACGTTTCCCCCTTACTTCTCTCCTTGTGCTGGTTTGTATAGATACACTGCTGAAAGCAGAGCGTGGTGCCAGCTTTTGAGGCAGAATGAACTGTTTTAGTAAAATCCTGTAGCAGGAACAATGCAAGTTGTAGAAAGAAATACAATTTAAGTTGATGTGCTGCAAATGAGTCATGGTTGTGTAGGCCAAAACAAGCTGGGCTCCAGAGCTTTATGAGAGGCAAGTCAGCTTGATTAAGCTACTTAGCTGTATTAATACTTCATTGGCATGGTCTATAAAATACAGCTGCTCATAAATGATCACTTCTATAAGTTGTGTCAAATGTGAAGATTGCTAAATATCCAGTAATATCTGTTTTATGGATGTGTAAACTGAGACAATCTAATGGCAAACCTCTCTGGCTTTTATAGTCATAATGGTTTATGCCTCAGATACTGAAAAAAACTTGAATTGTAGTCTCTGGTCTATCAGGAATTCGGTATTGTTCCTATTTCTGTAGAAATAAAGACTACAATACAGGATATGAATACTAAGGGTTATTAACACGATTTGGCAGAGCTGCTGTTACCCAGTAATGGAAAAAACGGTGGTGGAGGAGGTGCGGTGCTGCAGAGCACTGAAACTTTACAGATCTCAGAGTCTGATGGCTAAGCTTGAACTCTAAAACTTTGAGCGCTTTGCAATGACGTGGTTCTCAAATGCTGCTGCAGCCTGGTAATACCCTGTACTTGGCAGTGTTTTAGTATGTGACACCTCCCTGAGGTCTTGTGAAGATGAGCTCAGTGTTTGTGCCACGGTTGCACAGGGGCTAAGAAGTTTTTGAGTTTCTAGATCACTTGGACATACCCCCACTGGAAACAAAAGCAAGACAAGAACTTAACTGTGCACCACTTTGCAAATGTAGTGATAGAATTTTTTTCAGATGTACAGTGCAGCTTCCTGCTTTGTAAGATGTTCTTTACCTATTAATCAAAGCTAGTAGTTCTTGTCACTGTTTTATTTACATTTCTCATGTCATAATCCTGCCTGCCTGTCCTTGCAAGGACCAGCTAACGAAAAGTCCATGCATGATGAGGAAGTGTGTGCAAATGAAAAACTGCTATATGAGAGTGTAAGATGGGTCAGCTTGAGGCTTTGCTTTTTTTTTCTTTTAAGGTTTAAAAAAGATCTTTTACTCTCATTGACTTTCTTTCTTAGGCACCTCCCTGGGCATACATTGCTTGTGCATGTGGCCTTTTCATCTACCAGTCTCTGGATGCTATAGATGGAAAACAAGCAAGAAGGACAAATAGCAGTACTCCATTAGGAGAACTTTTTGATCATGGCTGTGACTCACTTTCCACAGGTATTGTCATTTTTAATTGAAGTATGAGGATTAAATGACTCTGTTTCAGGGATCAAATCTGCAATACAGAAAAATGCTTCTTTTCTGAAGAAGAGGACAACTGATATTGATGAATGTGTAGCTTTTCAGTCAGCCTTCTTTCCATAACGGTACTCTTGATCAACTGAACGTCATCTTGTATTACACTGGGGAAAAAAATTTAAAATTTAAGCATGTGACTGGTTCAATTTGAGCCAGCAGTCTTCTGTGCATGCTTTATCAGAGTCTTGGTTCTAAAAAATCTTCCACACAAAGCTGTCAAAGTGCTCTCCTGTAGTATTTCAGATTGAATCTGTGTGGAGTGATTGCAAGGCAGCCCCAAGAATGGGACAATTCTTGAGTGGCCAATGGGACAGTACAAGTCTGAGTTTTAAGATTAGAATCAGCAAGATCAGTTCATAGCTGGGTCGAGTTCACTGAGCCAGCCTGAAGTTTAACCCCATTGTAAAAGAATGATCAAGTGCTTTTGGGTACTTGAATTTAAAACTCTTACACTTTAAATTTTTATGGATACTTTATCAAAGTTGTGTATTTGAAGGGTAGAGGGGAAAGATACCTTATGAATCTTGAATGACAGACCTTGGATTTTCTTAATGGCATAATAAAAATTCAGGAAATGGGGGAAAAACATGTCCAGCAAATCTTAGATACACGAGAACCACAAAACTCCGGCAGCAGGCTGCAATTGCATAAATTGCTTGAGTCCCTTGATGTCTAATCCCATTAAGCTCAATAAAAATGTAGGCGACTAAGAAACCCTCAATATTGAGGACTTCTGATAACTAATAAGAATTTAAATATACATTTTACAGTCTGTACTTTTAAAAATGGAAGTGCTGATCTCTTATGTCTGTGAAATAAAACACATCAGGATACCTTCGTGCTGTCTCTCCTCTGGGTCCCTTTGTTAGATTTGTTTCTGGTCAGGATCTTTACACACATACACGCTTTACCTTTTTACTATGTGACTGATTTTCTTCTGCAGTCTTTGTGGTTTTGGGAACTTGTATTGCTGTGCAGCTGGGAACGAACCCTGACTGGATGTTCTTTTGTTGTTTTGCTGGAACGTTCATGTTTTACTGCGCACATTGGCAGACGTACGTCTCTGGAACGCTGCGCTTTGGCATGTAAGTACCTTGGCTGAAAATAAAACTGAAAGTTAGGCGGCTTTCCTGTCTGGTTGCACTTGATGTGATTGTGCTTCAGATCCTTAGAGCAGTAGTGAATTGTTTATATTCAAATACACACACTTAGAGCTTGTGGCAGCTATTACCTCTTTGATCTGCAATTAATACTGAATGTTACTTAACTTGTTTTAGGAGTGGTGAAGTAGCCTTTTGTCATATTTGTTAATTAAGAACTTCTGATGTGATTTCAGCTTAAATAAGGGAATCTACCTGGGTTTTCATCCCCAAGAATGGAATGCTGTTGTCAGATGGTGGCAGTCTGGCTTTAGTATTCAGTTAACTGCCTTTCTCTTGGTAGTGCTTGACTTGTGATGATGTTTAATGATGATTAATGTTTACTATTATACACTATATTTTAAGAGTTATGGCTTAATTGACACTGCTCCTGCAACTTGAAGTTCTGAATCCCTTCTAGTTAGTTTAGACCGTGGTTCTGCCAGTAACGAGACCAAAATTGCAATGCCAAGAAAGTCAACAGCTGAAATCCCATTTACTGCTGGGTGAGGATATGTGGGGAAACAGAACACAAGGACTCGGTGAGCTGTGGGATTCACTAGCCTTCATGTGGAAATGTACATTCATTCTAAGTTTGCTTTTATAGGTCTAACAAATATATTTCAAATGAATACACCGTAGAATTATTTTTGCATCTGGAACCCTCTGAAATTTGCCTTTAGTTTGTCTGGGATTTTGAAACAATGCTACAACAAGCAGCATTTATTTACAGTCTATTGATCTGTAGACACCCGCATACTGCTAAAACAGTACAAGTGTGGGCCTCTTGTCTATAAGAGTTTTTATTGGCAGGGTACTAATGCAGATTCTTTTGAGAAACCTCTGTTTCTGGTCAAAGATTTAAGGTGTTGGAGTAGTTTTCAATGTCTACTGGAGGAAGAAAAGAAAAAAATCTATACCTCTGTTCTAATCCTGACTATACCAGCGCAGATTGACTGAAACTATTCTGATACTTCAGTCTTGAAAGCAAGACATCTGGCTCAAATCTTTTACTGTTTTAGGCTTCTCACATTTGTGCTATATCAAAGGTCTCAATACTGAATGCTTTTAGCTCCCTTTGAACTTTACAGGGCCCTGATCATTAAAGTGTTCCTGTTATCGATCAAAGAACACAAAAACCCCAACCTTGGCATGTGCTTGACTTCATGGATGCAAGTACCAAAATCATGCGATTTGCTTTTGTGCTCTAGACAAGTGTGTATGTTGGTCCTGGTATTCACTGTAACCTTGCTTTTTGCTTTTGTGAAGAGTCTTCATATTTTGGAGACAACATTATTTAGCAGATACTTTTGGTCTGCGTGGCCTTATATTATGAGAATTTGGTGATCCATCATTATGTAGCTAATTTAGAGAAGGCAATAAGCACACAAATATGTATTATTATTTTAGATGACAGACAGCACTGTCTAGTAAACACATTTGTTTCTTCATTTGCTCCGTGTCAGAAGGTTAATAGACTGCCGTAAGCTGACGTTCATTTCTGTGGCAAAAACTCTGAGACTATTTGTCCAATTAAATGATTCTTACTGTTTCATACTAGGTTTTTCTGAAGCTTTCATTCCACCAGTCATAAAACTGAAAAAAAATAAGTCTGTATTTTATCTGCCCTTTCAGATTCACTGGAGCACACAGGCTTAGGTATTCTTACTCCTGAATAAGTGGAATCAGAGACAGCTGTTGAAAGGAGCTGAAAAGTTCTTAGTGCACAGTAGCATTTTCCTGTCTGTTTATCCTATGCCAAAAATACAGAGGGGGCTGTGAACTGTAGTGATGTTTTAGGCAATGTGACAGCACTTCTAAATTGCTTCCCATTCCAGAGAAGCGAGAAAGAGCACGTAGTTATAGTCTCATCACAGAAATACAATAAGCAATGTCTGAGAAGTTGTATTTCATTACAGAGATCTGCTCAATAAGCAAATTGGAAATAGCTCAGAGAAGAGCAGCAGACCGCTAAAGGGAAATATTAGTATTTTACTCCATACACACAGCTCGAACTTGAACAGTTAAATGTATAATCAACTTGGCTTGCTGAAAAAATCCATTGTCTTTAAAAAAAAAAAAAAAGACAAATTAGTGTCAGATTAAGTGTATGCTTGCAGAACAGAATGTCCAATTCATACATGCTGTCACTGTACCAGCCTTGACAATTCAGTGAAGCTGTACAGAGTGCACTTTGTGTCAAACTTTATCTGCAGAGCAGAAGTGTTCACCCTGAGGGAGGAAGAAATGGGATTGCTTCTGCTAAATTCCTATGGAGCGTTGCAGGTAGAGTAGGAAACCTATTATTTAATTGTGCCCAATTACTGAATAAATTGACTGTGCTAGTTCTTTTTCTTCCTACTGACAACTGTGGGGAGCTGCCCTGCACAACCCTGGGACTGTAGAATAATCAGTTGAAACGGTAAGATCCTGTAATCTTTCTCCATCTTTAAATGATCACGTAACTTTATTAGATCTTGGCAGCTGATGCAGACTTCAGAAAGCAAGTCTGTGTTGAGTTGGTTAAATAGCTCAAAAAAATAGCTAGAGGTCAGTGTTGACTAGAAGTTCCCTGTGAGGAAGTTGAGAAGTGTCTCAAAGAAAGTTGGGCTGGCTGCAGTAAAAGTCACTATGGTAACATCAGCAGCACAAAGGCAGCGAGGAGCAGCATGGATGGACTTGTATGCAGCAGTTTTGTTTAAAACCAAACACCTGATCTGGGAATGGGCTCATGAATGAGCCGGAATATACTGCGCGTTTGAAGAAACAAAAAGGTGATTCTGAATTGTAGGAAAACATTCAATGTCGAAGCAGTCCAAATAATGACTTTGTTCTCATGTCCTGTTTTTAAGATCAGTAACTGGTTTATCTGGATTGCGGACTTGCTGTGCTTCAATACAGAATGAGCTTTGTTTCAGGCTTAGTCTTGTAGGTGTTCTGTAGCTGGGGCTTCTCTGGTTTGGAAAAAGTGAATTTTCTTCTGCATTTCACAAAAATCAAAGTGGCAAGCCCCGGTGGGCTTCCACATGTCCAAGCAGATGCAAATCTGGTATTTCAGGAACACGCTGCAGAAACCAGAGCGTTAGGGAATGTGGTGCACAAACCCCGAGAGGGATTTGCCTGCTGTTAGCTGGAGCCCAGGAGTGATTACTAGCTCTGGTTCTTGCAGATCCAAACTTAATCCACTTGGATTCGGTACTGTACGTGCTCACTGTTCTGGCTTCCAGAAGTATATTAGGAGATGTCTGCTACGCAGGTTCGGTGCTGTATCCAGCCTTACAAGGTCAGTGCACAGACAGCCTGACTGCTAAATTCCAGATGTCTCCAATCCAGGGTGGCTGGAGGTGAAGCTACAGCTATCATTATTATTATATAGTCTGTCGGATCTGAGCTGGGTTCTGCATTGCAACTTGAGTGTTGTCTTAAAACAGGTTGCTTTTCAAAAAGCACTGGTAATGCACAGGTCATGACCTTGTGTGCTTGGCCATGCTGGACTGGGGGAAGTGCCAAACCATTTTAAAACCCCAGTGGACACTCAGCAAGGGTCTACCTAGAGACATGAGTGTGTTGCTGCACCATGGTCTCCAGCGTTTCTCCTGTGAGTTACTGCATTATCTGGTTTAGTCCAACATTTCTTAATTGGAAAAAAGGAAAGTTGGTGGTGGTAGAAGTTATAGGGGGTGTGTGTATAATTATACACACACAATGAGATAGAAATTAGTTTCTAAGGATGCTTCATAAAGGCACATCAGTAAACGCTGAAAGGAAGGATCAGTTCTTACCAGCTTTTCTATAACTGAACAGTTAAAGGTTGGTCTTCACTCTTTGAAGAATAGTCCCCAGAGAAAGCAAAAGAATTCAGGCTTGTCTAACAAAACAACCATTATTGAGGAATGTTGGAGAATTTGGGGGAACATTCTTGTTCAGTGACACTGTAGCAGTGGTACATGCAGAAGAGCCCACTTGGTAATGGGTTGGTTTAGGAAGGGGAGAAGGTTAATTTGGTTAACCTGCTGAGCCCTTTTGCCAGTACTGCCACTGAGGTATAAAGGCGAGATAGTAAATGAGGCTGTATTTCAGAAAGCAGGTAAAATGATGCCTCTTTAGCAGTTAGCAGAAAGAGTGAGTTTGTTGTCTTGGATAGACAATTCACACCAAATACCAAAATACAGAGATGGAAGCCTTCCAAGTCAGAGTTAGCACATTGAGTTCTTGCTCCTGGGAACAGCTTTAGGATCTCAGGGCTACGCTAGGAGATAAGGCAGTAATCCCCGTGATTATAGATAGGGCTTAAAACTTTCCATTTTAGGAGTTTTTCCAACACTTTTTGAAGAACTTTAGCACCTTGATTTCTGAGCTTCAAACTTCCCTCTGCAAATAAGAGTCCCTCTTAATGTCACAGGGGAATTGGTTTCTCTACGCTTGCAAGAAGGATGTGTTGAAGTAGGGTTGTGGTAGGTGTTAAGTTTGCTGCTTGCAACCTGCCTTCTGTGCACTTCAGTCACTCATTGCCACCTGCCAGCTTCTCTGTAGTGCTTGGTGTGCATCGCATAAATATGTATAAGTGCCTTGCTACAGCACTCATACATACAGCTGAAATTGCCGAGGGCTGATGTAAATGGTGTGGGAGGTTTTCCACGTGATCATCCTCTTCCTTTTCCCTCTCACAAGTCCCTTACCAGTGTTTTAAGCCAGAAACCCGGTGGTCATGTGCAGAGATGCTGCTGCTGATGATTGTTTTGCCTTTATCATTGAAAGATGTTCTTACTGCCCTGTGAAATAGTGAACTTCAATGTAATGAGGTGAAGCATGTGGCTGTTGTCTGACCTGTACAACTTTTCACGTACATGAGTGAGCAGCAAAAGGAAAAATTTACATATTGATATAAGTGTATTAGAACAAGGAAAGGACAGGCTCATTTTTAATATTATTTTTACTTCAACATGAATTTCCTGTAGCTGGAAATATTTTTAATTCATTCATTCCTCTGTACAGTTTGCTTTATTCATGTTATTTGTATTTCATTATGTCCTGTCCAAGTGAAAATGCTGGGTTAGAATGAGTTAAGATTAAACTCTGTAATAATTTAAAACTAAGCATTTGGACTTCTAGCATGTGACTTCTAACCTTTTTTTCTCTTGTGTTGTGATGATGAACATTCTTCTCTTGTTGCAGTGGTTCCCTTAAGAAAACAATCCTTTGTCTCATGCTCAGATTCATAGTTCATTGCCCAGCCTGAGTAATCCCACTTGCATGCTTAGTAGATACAGATAAAACAGATGGAAGAATCATCATTTCTCAGACCAGAGTGCTGCTACACAGAGTATTAAATAGTAGACATACCCCCTTGAATTTTCCAGCCTCGTAACTTCTATTTTCTGATGAGGCAAGAGTGTTTTTCTTTTCTACTATGTTTTGCTATATGGGACTCCTACAAGGAATTCTGTATGTGGGGAAGGGGGGAGGATGGGACAGAAAGGCCCCCCTTAGTTGCACAGAATATTAACAAGAAGCTGTATTTCTAGTGATTGACTTGATTTCAGAGCCATCTTCAGTGTAAGTACCTGTTTCCTGTTGTTCTTGGTTCACTTGCTCAGGAAATCTCCCAACTCCGAACTGAATCCTTTCGGCTCACGATGCTGGGCAAGGAGCGAATTGACTGCAGCTGTCTCTAAACTCTGCAACTTGATTCAGTGGTGGCCTTTGTAAGGTCTAATGGCTAGTTTAATCAAACAGGATCTCTTAAGAATTGCCAGTGGAAAATGCTTAATAAATTAGCACTGACAAGAGTATATTCTGGATGCATGACTAATCAATTGTGTGTTAATTGGCTCAAGGCTCTCACCAGCTTGACAAGGGAACTTGCAGAGCAGGCAGCGTACAAAATAAGACTTGTCACTGCCAACATCTAAATAGAGTTAAGCACATGCTGAGGTCAACGGCCCCTTCTTAAGCTTTCCCAGATAATGTTTAAAAAATGAATCCATGTCTGGATTACAAATATCACTGAGTGACGTAGGAAAAAAAGGAAGAGAAACTGCAGCTGTTCAAAAGTACCAGAGTTAGCTGTGGTGTTTGTATATGTGACTTTCGCTTCCTTTATTCCCTAAAATACCAAATCTTACCTTTTCTAACTGTATACCGTATTATGTGCTGTGATAATTCAACTGACAATGCTTATCAGGCTGAAATTCAGTGTAACCTCTCATCAAGCACAGGACTGCCTGTCATAACTGCACTTCTTAATCTCTGTCAGTGTGATCACAATGAACTCTTGTTTCCTTGATGTACCTTTTTAATCAATTGGCATGTTACTAGATGGTTTAATGTAGTTTAATTTGATCACACTTTAAAATATTTTATAGTTACGGTAAAGTGCAGATTTATACCACTTCTATAAGGACTATGTGTGGTAGTTGTATCTCTGTTGGCTACAGCATGTTTTTTCATCCCTTTCTGTTGGGTGAAAAATAAATACATACAGGACGGAGTTCAGTTACTGCTGAGTAGGGGTCCAGAGCTCACATGACTCTTTTCAGCATTATTTGCCAAGAAGCCAAGGAGTCGTGTGAGCAGAGGGAGGTGGTGAACTGAAGACGCAGTCTGCTCTACAAAAAATACGCAGTAGCATCTCTAGATGACAAATTAATATATTCAGTGTTATCTGGAGATCTGAACATAGGGTAGGGAGGATGAGAGGTCCTGGATTATGTTTGGTCATGAATTTTATTTGCTGTGACTTGGAGCAAGGAAGTTCATTTTGTTTCCTCATGCACACACCAATGATTGTTTGCCCATGTGTTGCAGTGGTACTGTAAATTGCAGAAGCTCTGAATGGGATTTTAAATGCATTAAAAAAAAGTATGTGGGTTACAATATTTTTAACTCATTAATACTCTCATTTTTATCGTGGTCATTAATCCCCTTCCTCTGACTTACCCTTTAAATTGTCTCAGTGCTGCACCCTTAGTTTTCTGGACTTTATTCTTTGTGCTGTGACTGAAGATCCGTTCTAATGGCTCCATATAACTGAAGTGCTCAGGAAAATGTTTTGAAATGTTTCTTTCCCTCGTACGTAGATTTGATGTTACGGAGTCTATGCTCTGTACAATAGCAATCCAGCTTCTCACAGGATCTCTGGGACCCTGGTTCTGGAACTACACGGTAAAGTGAACGCTAACGCTACCTGGCAAACCATGGCATGGACTAAGCAGACACAGCGCCTTTGTCATGCACGTAGTAACTGGTATATGAAAAGCATCTGTCTAAGGGTATTTCACAAGTGCTTTAATACCAGGGGGAAAATGTTTGGGAAATGTGAATGAGCAGTAAAAATCCAATCTGGCTGGAAATAATCTTTCTTGAAAGCATTGTGTTTGACTTGAAAACAAAGCAAATACTGCCAGTTAAAAAGAGTTTGCTTTAAACACTTATTTTTATTTTGTCACGGTTCTGGCTTCACCTAAAAGCTAACCAGGGTTGTGGAAGCAGCTCTGTAAGTGTGGGTGTAGAATAATTTTGTCGGAACAGCTGTTTAAAGCTGTAGAAACTTTTTTGTTATTGCTGTTTAAATACTTTTCCACCAGAAAAAAAGAATTTCTTGGCTAGTTCAGGGAACTGTATGCCGTGCAATAGCATTTAAACAATAATTTAATAGCAATAGCAATATGCAATAGCATAAAAGTCACCAGTTACTGGTTAAAAACACCAGGTTTGAACTATGCCACTTCATCTGTGTAGTCCAGTCACTTAACTGTGCTTGTAGCTTCATTGTTAAGGAGCTTTATTTCCTGGTTGTCTTCATTATCAAAATGCTTTTCCTTATGTCTGTGCTAAATATATCCTTCTCTGCTCTGGTTTACTGCCTTTAGAAAGGACTTTCTCTTCCTTATTTCGGCTTTTTTTAATACAGTGTATAGTGGTGGTGGGGGTTGCCCCACCACTGCCAATAAAATGGTGACATTGAAAGTAAGCAAGTTGAGTTCCTTGAAATTTCACAGTTGCCTGGCGTATTAGCCATGACTTTCCTTTGAAATATTTGAGGATAGAAGAATAGCTTTTTGATAGCCTTCTTAAAATTGCATCAGATTTGAAATAAACCAGATTTTTTTTTGTTGTTTGTTTACATACCCTTTGTTAAACTTGCATTGATGTAAATTGCACTGATTTGTTTTTTTCATGTAGTGGTTCAGCCCAATCTCTGCTTTCACAAGGCTGTTAGTCCTTAATTAGCAGCTCTACTTTAGATCAAACAATATCAGCAGTCTGCTAAATCATGCTGTATGTGTATCCAGTGGCTGCATCTGACAGTTTAAGCCAAGTGCCAGTTAGGCATGCTCTGAAGGTAGTCAGATGACATGATTTTTAAATACTTTGTTGACAGTCTATGAAAGGCTGGAAATACTTAATCTCAGGAAATGGTAATGTAGCAAGCAATAACTTGAGGGAAGGAAGAGCTTAATCAAGATTTTAGCTTGTTGTGATAACAGCATTATGACTCTGCCCAAGGAGTCACTTAGGGCGAAAAGAAATCCCTTAGTACCAAACACTGAGAGACTTCTGAAATCACCCCTTGGTATGATAGTTCTGCAAGAGGAAGCAACTTTAATTCTGTAAGGACAGCGAGTTGTTTAAAATGGATGAGGACAGATGGCTGGCTGTTGGAGGAGAGGGAGGTCTGATTCTCTGCACAGGTGACCTGGAGCTGATGGAGATGTGGCAATGGACTCTCTCCCAGCCAAAACCAGCACAAGGTGTCAGTCTGTACAGACTCTACCTGTGGTCTCCACCCTTGGAAAGGATGCCTTTGCCATTCAAGAAGGAGTTTGTTTCGCAAATAAATGCAGTGCTTGGTAGGAGTGGTGTGTGTAGTGGACGAGCCAGGCAGGCCATTTTGTGACTTTTGCTCCAGTAACAGCATGCCAAGTGCTTGCTTGTGACAAGTCCACTCATATACACTAGTTTTAATCAGTTTTTAGGCATACTGAATTACAGCGTAGACTTAATCAACTTCTAAAATTCTCACGTACGTAGTTTCAGATGCCATCTGGCATCTGTTTTAGTCTCTAATAAGTGAAGATACTGCTGCTTCTAAGCCATTTACTGAGAACACACAAAGCATCACACTTATTTTACACAGTTTGAGGTCAGATGGTAGAGATTTTTGTTTCAGTATTGCACCATCTGAGATGGATAAGCTACAGGAAGTGTGTATTCATGCTGTTCTTTTTCATCTGAAAGCTGTTAGATGTGATAAACATTTGTAATGAGAAGGTATAATAATGTAGCCCTCTCAAATACTACATGATCTGGCAAAATACAGAAGTGAAATAGCTTACAGTGCTTGCAACACGGGTAAACCTTGTACTTGTGTGTGCTGGGCAGTAAGGCTTTTTATTCATCAAGGAGGAGAAAAAATGTCTTAAACTGTTAATGAAGTTTGCTTATGCCTTTAGCCTATGGAGAAATTATTTAGAAGAACCTGCTGGCTTTAAACAATGGAAAACAACAGGATTTGGGGAATCAAGTTAAAACAGGTTTACTCTAACTTGCAGTGTAAATGTGCAGAATTCTGAAGAGCTTCAGCCCTGCCTCCCTGCAGCTCTGCAGTGTCACCCTTCGGTACTCGTACTGCTGGAAGGTGACTTTTGTTGTAATGTTTTACCTCACACTTTGGTGCTTTTTTTAGAGACCAGAATTGGGCAGTTTTAATACAGTTTAGCACAACCATATCAAGGAATTGTGAATAAAGGTCTTTAAGATGAATCTGGGCAATACTCAGGCTTTTATAGGAAAGGAAATGTTAAAATAATAGTCTTCCTGGTAATCTATTATGTCAGAAAACTGTACAGTAGTTTGAAAACTAGCAAGTAATCTGCGTTGAAGTTTGTCACGACAAGGAAAGGCAGAGTAAAATGTGTTGAAGCCTGCACAGTAAAATCCATGTCGGTCTTCCTGCAAGAACTTCAGAATGTCCTTTGAAGCCTCGTAGGCATTCTGCTGTCTTGTGAATTTAGGTAGGCAGGGAGCGAGGGATTATATGTGCATTTAAAACCGCACAACTTTTATGCTTCCATGACTTTATTTGAATTAACACCCCTAGATATTCTTGTTTACAGCCTTTAGTTCACACAGGTGGCTGGTGCAGTGTTGACATTGGTTGACCTAGTCCCTGCTTGCTATCTTCAGTTCTGCAGAGCTGCTGTTTATTGTTCTTTCCTAACATCAGTTTGCTGCAGAATCCTTATTTTTTCAGGGTCATTTTCAATGTTTTTCTCAGCTTTGCAATTAGATGTTCTGTCTCCGCATGTTTAGTTTGTTAAAATATTGAGACAACAAAAGTTCTTTGTTGCTTTGTCTTCAGTGTCTGATCTTTGTTCGTTGGTTCTTTGCCTGAGTGTTCCTGGTGATCTTAAAAACTTGAATCAGGGTCTTCTGTTTATTTTCTAGAAGATGAAAAAGTTTATTTGAAGAAGTGATCTTTGGAACTGGACTGCTTTGTGTCTGTTGAGGAACTGTTACAATAGCTTTATGTCCATCTGTTGAAGTGTGGGCATGTCCTGGGGGAAATGGTTTGTTTCATTTTCTTCATTTCATAGCTATCGGGGATCCGCTACATATTGTGCACTGTGGCTCTGCATCATTCTGGCAACATAAACTGTTTGGGCAATGCTGACATGACTCAATTTGTCAGGAAACATCGGGCAAAAAACCTATGGGGTTAGGGGAAGTGTGGCTCAAGTGATTGCTGAAAATATCTCAGTTAAGAGTCTTTAAGAAACCCCCTTGCTTGAGCTGCAGAAGTCATGCTGTTAGAAGAAACAAATGGAAAGAGCTTAGGATGTCCACTGTAGCATTTAAAAGAGTAAATAAATACAAACACAAGGAGAAAATAGAATCAGACTCTGAACTTGCCAATTCCCTTCTTGCTTTGAAATGTCTTTGCTTTCCTACAGGTTTGCTTATGGCACCAGAACTGGTTGTGTGCAGTAACTGAATGGGGGTTGGGGGGGATCTGCAGTACCACAGGCCTTTTCCCATTTTTCGTTTCCCAGTGCTGTGGGTTTTTTTCCTTGTAGGGCCTATCTTTTTCATTGAAGTTAAAATATTTTGTTACTACTAGCTGGCAGATGATCCACTACTCCAGTTTGCATTTTCTGTAGTCCTTATCATGGGAAGAGGCACTTCAATGTGCAATGGAACTTTATGTGGAAAAAATACAGTACTGTTTACGCAGTATTCAGGCAGGAGCGTTATCACCCTGCTTTGCAAATAATATCCTTAACCACTGAAGCAAGCTATATGTGTTTTCCCTCAGAAGAGCAGTGTGGGGAGTACAGACTAAAGTTGATCTACATCCAAACTGAGCAAGCCACTTTCCCTACAGCCCTGCTTTTGCCTGGTCATTTTATTAGGCACCTTCCCAGTTCTACCAGAGTTTAAAAACAATATGGTGACTGAGGCAATTTATGGATCTTTTTATTACTAGCACGTTTTGCCTTGAAGCAATTAATAGAATACGAGTTAATGATTAAAGTGTAGGAATGAATGCCCTCTAGACTGCGTGATTAATGCTTTCCAGGTGGTGCCATGCATTACCTTTGCTCAGTATCTTGTCAAAAGCACTGCTGCTTTGTTTTCTAATTGCACTCTTTCAGCTATGTTATTGTTAACATTTTAAGGGCTGGTTAGGACTTTTATGAACACTGGTAGCAGTCCGCTGCCTTAACTCATTCCCATTTATTCCTCCTGTTCCTCCCTCATCCCCCAGGTCTGTAGCTGCCCAGTCGCAGTGTCTCAGCAGATTTTGTTCAGCTGCCAGACGAGGCAGCCCGGCCGTGCCGCTGCCCTCTGCGTCGTGCTGCCATCATCTGTGAGGCCACATCGAATGGATAAGGAAAGCTGATGCGCTAGGAACTGGAACGGGAACCTTTTTTTTGGTTGGGTTATTTTAGCTAAGGCAGTTTTCCGACCCAGGTGATGGCTTGAGACTGTAGTGCTGCCACAGGGGAGAAAGTGGGACCGAGCAGGTGGGTTTTGGGGGGAGAAAGTGGTAGGTCTTCATAGAAGCTGGGATGACTGCTCCTTTTAGCAGCAACATGGATTTAGTCCAGTTTATGCTGTAGTTGCACAGTCTTTTTAAATTCAAGATAAATGAAGAGAGGAACAGTGTGCTGCTTTTCCCTTTCACCCAGCTTCTGTTTCCAAATGTTGTTTCCTTTGGTCAGGCTTTGAGGAGCTGCCTGTCTGGATTCCTGTATTCTTAAATTAAGTAGTGGCCATTTGACATACTGCAAAAAAATATTACTGGATAGTGCCAGAATCAGGCATGTACTCTACTGGTGTCAAGCGTGTCTAAGTCATCTAACAGTGGTTTTAATGAGTGTAGGAAGTTCACAGTCCTTTTTCATCCTTGGTATTAAAGAACTTGCGCTTTAATTAGGTGACAGTCTAGGTGTTTAGTTTTTCCTCGGTTGGTTTTGTGCCTTTGTCTTCTGTCTTAAGGAGCCCTTTGATGTTAACAATCTTCTCTATGTAGCGTTGAAGTTAAGACTGCTATTTGTTCTGCAATATGAGATTCTTATAATAAGTCAGGGAGGAGTTTTTAACCAAATATACTTGCAGTTCATTGCTGAGCCTTTCCAGCTGCCTGATGCCATTTTTATTTGAGTTGGGGAGAGCAGAGCTACAGGCAATGGAGCAAAGGTTGTACCATGCCTGTGTAAAGAAGATAATGCTGTTCTCCCTGACCTGGATCCCTGCACTGGTTCCATGGATTTGGTTTAGTGCTTGGTTTTGTGTAAGACACTGTCTTTCAGAATATCTTGTCTTTTATGATCTGAATTTTTTTTTTTAAGTATATGACCTTACTTTATTTTGCTTCAAGATTACTGGTGCCAAAAGAAACCTGGTTTACTGTCCAAGGAAAGCTCTAAATTTGGGTTACTTACGTTAGTTATTAGTCACTGTTTCTGTGAGCTTTCTCAGTTGCTTTATGTTCTTTTAGGTCATTTGACAGTGGTAGTGAAACAGGCTAAAACGCGTTCCTGTTTAACCTGTGTGGGTTCAGAGTGCTGCTTCAGCCCTTCCTCATTTGGACACGTTGAAAACACGTTTCCATGCTGACTCCAAAAGCTAGGAGGAAGCAATTTGCATTTAATCAGATGCTATTTCTCTTTTTGCATGGCTGAATGTTTTATTTTCTTTTGCAAGGTAGCTCAATGGCTTAATTTGTTTGTATGGGGACTGAAAATGTGAATTTTTATAGAACATTCTTTCCTCTTTTTGGAAATTAATTTTTTCTCCAAGCCAGTTCCGATTGCCCAGGCAGGATTGTTATTGAACAAATGAGAGTACAGGAGGACACCTGAGGCTATTTCCTGTGTATCTTGTGTCTCCACATTTGGTGTAGTGAAAAGAAAATCTGCAAAGCCAAGGCATGTAAAGGAAACTGTCGTCTGCTCTAGATTTCTTCTGACAACCTTGGCTAAACTTCCCCATTATACGCTGAGAGTTTGGCCAGTTTGTGGGTATTGCTGCTCTCCATCTTTATCCTTTATGCTCCCTTCTGCTGCTCCGCTGCTCGCTTACTTTGTAAGGGGGGAGCAGTGGTGCTTTGCAATAGTCGGGGGCTGGGTGCCTCGTATCCTGTTTGCCTGCGGTCGACAGCAGAATCGACAGCAGAATTGGCACGTGCCCTGTGCTTCGGGGGTTGTTCAGAAAGTCGCCTGGCTGATGGGAAGGTGAGGTTGCACAGTGGGAGGTGGCTGCAGCGTTGTTGCAGCCTGCTGCAAGCAGCAGCCGCCATGCAGAGAATCTGTAGTAAAATAAGAGATTGCACTGAATGCCATGTACCGTGGCCCTTCTGCTTTCCTGTGCTTTGGGCGATGTTCTACGAGGAAATTAGATGCAGCCTCATAACTATACCTTGTAAGTATTGATCTGCTGCTGAAACAAAATTATGGTTTTGGCCAGACTGGAGGCTCTCAATTGAGAGGATCCATTCCAAAACTGGAGAAAAGGCTGTAGAGAACTTGAGGTAGCACACTGATCTGATATTAAACTCTAATTATATGGTCTTGTAGCGCATTTAAAGCAGACAGACAAAAAACCCACCCCTGAACCGTTATTCCACGGCGCCAATGCAGTTGGTATCAAGAGTGTCTTTGTAACAGCACAGCATGTATTCCCAAGAAGCTGTTTTGAGTCTTTCTAGATAGAACTGTATAATCAGTGTTAAGCAATATGCCATAAATACTTCACACTGACTCGAAGGATTCTTTTTGGCACAATACTTCAGTATGAGTTAGTGTTACATGGCTTCACGGAATACACCAGCAAGTCCATCCTCTTTTGTTTCACTTGTATTTTTCTTTACTTCTATTTCTGGAACTGGTTTGTATAGCCATTCTTCCTTCTTGCTAGCTCCAAGACTTTTGCATGCCCTTTAAAACCAAGTCTTAAATTCAGTCTTTTTCTACAAGCCTTTCCTTCTTACCCTTCTACAAACTACACTAGCTACGCTAGAACCAGGAATGGTTTTTCTTCTTGCTGCATGCTGGGGACAGAGTTGTGTAACCTTCAGCAGTGCAGCTGACTACTGTATACATTTGCATAAACTCTTCAGGGATTTGTTTTGCTGTTTAAAGTTTGATGCTATTCAGAGAGACTATTCATATTAAAAAAATAGGGATTAAAAATATTTCCCCTGAATTTTGTTGTCTGAAATAAATTCTTTTTTTTTGGTGGGCCAGGTTAAAACTGAATGTTTATTTCTGCAGCTGGCAGTGGGCAGTTCAGAGTTCCAACTGTTCCTCTTGACAAAATGGATTTTTATTGCACTGTGAAATAAACCAAAACATATAGCACGGCACAGGCCTTAATTTTAATAATAAAACTAAAATATATTTTTGCTTTCTAAAGTATCTATAAATTTTGTCTCTTCTTTTCCTCAGTGTTTTGGAGTTTCTATACTGTGCATGATAGAGGAGAGCTGCTGAGCTTGCAAATAACTGACTTGAAATTGCTTTCAATAATTTTGCTTTTTTTGGCTTTTTGTACCTAATCAGAATTGATGTGACTGAAGTACAAATCTTCATAATAATCATGCATTTACTGGCAGTGATTGGAGGACCACCTTTTTGGCAATCTCTGGTAATTTTGTTCATGTTCTTATTTTATCCTTTTTATAGACTGATAGACCCCTGGAAGAACTGCCTGTATATAGTAGCACAGGTTAATTTGTGAGGGGAAGTCTCCCTTTTCCTCATAAATGGCAATACATGTTTTGGCGTATAAGTCACATGGCAATAACTGTGCATTCTGATTTTATCAGTGTTACTGAAACAAGCTGTTATTCTGTATCTTGTGTTTGCAGGTAGAGAGCTATCAAAGGTTGCACAAAGTTAAATGTACCTTCAGAGCAGCCCAGCTTCCTTTGAGAGAGCCGGCCAAAACTTGGCTGAGCCTCATGCAGTAAGCTAGATCAGCAACGGAGGAGTACTAAATTGGATTGAGGATATGGGGGAAGCTTTTGGAGAGCAGTTGGTAACCATCAGTAGATAATTTGGCCTGGATATGGCTGACAACTCCTATCTGTATGGGGAGGGGGGAAAAAGTCACTTTTTTTTGAGCAAAGATCATCCTAATTAAGCAAGCTGGCTGTATGTAGATCCTGCAGGTGTTACATAGGTTTATGAGGCCATGTCAGCTGGCAGTTTAAGGGCTGTCATGAGTTGACTTTATATTTGCATTACCAAAACCACATTGGGCTATCAAAATGGCATTAGCCAGAGAAAAGCATATATGTGCATATATTAATAATAAAAAAGATCACCACATTTCTGGAAGAAACATCTAAAGCATTGATTTCCTGGAAGGTTTTCCTTCCAGACTATTGATCTTTTTTTGTGTACTTGATAAATTCTTAAGGTGGATAAAGAAATACTGATTTGCAATAAAACCAAGAGATGGCCAAAAAATCACTAAAACATGTCACCCTAAATTGAATAATAATAAATTAATTTCTAATCAGCTTCGTGTAACTGGAGAAATGAACCCTCTAACACTGTAGAGAGTCTCTAGGAAAAGGAGCTAACTTTGGCTACCCCAATTTTGCTACATGTGCTTTCAGGCTTACAACCACCCCCCAATTAATGATGTAAACTGCAAAGTAAATGCTGTCTTAAGACAATGAGTGTGGATAGAATTAATTCTAAAAAAAATGAGGCTACAAGTCAGCTTATTGGTACCAAACTTTTCCAGAGAGAGCAGCGTGGCCAACATCCCCATGCAGCTGCTATTCTGCATTACAAATGGGGATTTCCCAATTCATGCTCTGTTAGCTTTTCCCTTTTTTTTTTTTTTTTTTTTTTTTTTAAAAAAGGGGCAAAAAATGCTGCCACAGCAACCTCTGGTACAATTAAGTGCAAGGTGGTGTTTACAGGCACTTAGAAATTACTCTTTTTCCTGTTATTTAATAACTTAAATCAATAACTCTTTTAAATAACCTATTAAATAACCCTTTTCAGCAAAATCGTGAAACCTGTTAGAAGTTCTGGGTTGCAGCAGCATTTGGTCCAGTTGCTTCCAAAAGATTAAGCTATTTTGTTGGATTAATGGAGGCATTTCTACAAACTTGATCAGGTTTCCTATAATAATGAGAGATTTTTCATTCAGTGTGTGAGATTTTGTGTTTAGAGATAAATGTTATTTGCTACTTGCAGAGCAAAATATATCACACAGCCCTTCCTTACCCTACCCCCTTCCCCAATCCTTTAATGTTTTGTGACATCAAAATTGGTGGTTTGTTATTTTTTGGTTTGTTTCTATCTGGGGGGAAAAATAATGGAATAAAATGTGGTTGTGAACTCAAACATTCCACTTTCTTATGCTAACACGCAAAAAGCGTAACAATCTGAACAGGCTAAATGCAGAATGATGTATTTTGTCAATTGTTGCTTCCATTAGCTTTTTTCTGCCCCCCCCCCCCCCCCCCCCCCCGAAATGGTGTGTACCTGTATTGGCTTCCTTCTTTCTGTCAGTGTAGATTCTCTTTAAAGTGTGTTAAAATGCTCTTCTGCAAGGCTTCTGGAGCTTGGTAATTTCTGGTGGATGGTGAGTACAACTGCAGCTGTGATCCTCGTTTGGAAAATGTGAGTAAAGTGAGAAAGCTTAGGTGCAAGTTGTTGGATGCTTTGATTATATAGAGGGTTTTTTTCTGTTTGAAGTGAGAAAAACGCTCCATTTGCTTGAGTTTTATTTCACGATGTCATCTTTAAAAGCATAAATGCTTCACGAGTACAAAGCAAGCTTGGTTTTGGCCAGCTATGAGTTGTTACTCTTCTTGCAGTGTGACTGAAGTGCATATAGACACAGCTTTCAACTGCAGCTGGGATCCAGTTTGTGCGGAGACTCCTGGACTCAGCTGCCCAGCTGGCGGTGGTATTTGTGATGGAGCTAGCCAAGGAGCTTCTTGAGGAAGTGTCTTAGTCCACTTAGAGATGCATTGTCTCTTACATGCTGCTTGCATGAGCCCTTAGCTGTTTCCCAGTTATATATGTATTTTTTCAAAATCCCAATTAATGCTGCACAAAACTCTGGTGGCATCTAGTCCAGAGACCTGACATTATTGTTCTGGCAAGTGACTCCGGACTGACTTTAATCCAGGCTCTGGCACTGTTAATCCCTTCTTTGCCTGCTGCCACTTGTTTTTATTAACACACACGTGTTGTTTTTCCCCAAAGCTGGAATGCTCCCTCTACCAGGATGTGCCTGTATTCAGAAGCTTGCTGTGCCAAGCAGCCTCTCTTGTAGTCAGTGACAAGGGGTTTAACAGAGAACGTAATTTGCTTGCAAAACGTTTGGCTTGTGATACTTTTCTGCATTATTGACAGTGTCTTCTGAAGTTCTGCACACACCTGACTTCTGTGAAACCTGTGCAATTACCGGTCAGAATAATTGCATGGACTGCAGTGATCTATGGAATACCAGACAAGGAGGTCTTGTGGCTTGCCCTGTAGTGTCCTTTTATTTGAGAAGTCTGGGGCTGCAGTGCCATTTTGTAGGAAGATTTTCCTCTCTCCCTCTACTCAGGGCATTCCCTCACCCCTGTGATATTTGCTTGCCTTTGCTGCTTCCAACTTTTGGCCTTGCTGCTTCCATTTTGTATGCAAAACAATTTAGCAGGCGCTGGCCTTTTTATATGTCTCCTTTGGCTTTCCTCTGCTGAATTTCTGTATGTAGCTTTGTTTCCTGTTAATTGTTTCTGCCAGGTAAGTGCACTGTGATACCTATCACTGATGCAGCTATTCGTGGAAGCAAAAAAGAGAGTGTTAATGAAGCGTAACTGGCCAAACTGGGTGTTGTAACAGTATGATCTCATCCTTCTGCCTCTCCAAAGCAGCATTCGCAGATGTGTTAGTAGTAGTCGGGAGTTCACGCGGTGTTCTTTCCAGCAGATTCCCCTTGCCTTTGGGAAATGTCGAACTTAATGTCTTTTGACTCCTGTAAGAAGCTTGCCATTGTTTTCTTCCTGTGGCAGAGCAAATTCACCCCACTCCTTAAATGCCAAAGCACCCTGAGGCAGAGGGCAGCGCGGGTACCTGCCTTCATTAAGGCTGAGGAGAGACCTTCAGGAGTCCCGTGCCCAGTAACATTAATGGTTGATTACAGTTAGAACTCCAGTCTGGGCAATGTATGCCTCTTGTTTACTTGTCATTACTCTTTCTTTACTGTCTTTATCTTTTTTTGATTTAACAGCACAGTCTGAGCAAGGGAGAAATATGCTCACAGGGCCGTGATTTGGAGAGGTGGTCTGGGAGTTCATCTGTAGGCTGCCTGAGAGCAAGGCATGAAGAGTTAAAGCTGGCTCTGCCTCTTAATTAATCCCTGAAAAGGTTGAGAGATTAATTTGAGTGCAATGGAGAACTGATGATCTTTACCTGCTGAAAGCTACACTGAGAGTGTAACTGAAGGAAAATAGAAACAACTTGACTTCATTTGGGCTTCTGTATGTAGTTGGACGCCTGGTTGTTGGGGGGCCAAGTGTGTTTATTCAGTTGAGTGCTATGACTTCAGTTCCTAAATCAAGAGTTCGTGAAGATTTTTAGTAGTTGTTTAGAGGGAACTACCCAAAACTTCCCAACTTTATCTATACATTTGCTTCCATATTTCTTGTGGGTATTTTTAAAACTTTCTTCTCATCTAGTTTCTCCTGTTTTGCTTGAAAACATTAAAAAAATGAAGAATACTGCTTTTCTTTCAAAGCTGCTTGTGCTCATTTTTCACTTCTTTAGCAGCCTCGTTGCTTGCCATCCTAGGCTGACGGGCTCTGAGATGTCTTGTCTGATCTCTGTTTGCTGCCCTTCTCTTGCCTGTAAGATAGGATCCAGTTTCTCAAGGGACTTGGTTTAATCATCTCCAATGGCTCTTGCTTTGCCCAGTTTGATCTTGGGCTGCAGCTGTGAGTTTTACAACCAGCTTCAGAAAAGATGCCTGATGCCTTTCTGTCCCATGTAATAGCTGAGTGATTTAGCTAGCAAGTTTGTGGTTTCTGCCCGCTTGTCTGCTTTTGATGACTTTTTTTTCAGGTAAATGAGGATAAGTCTGGCTTTATAGGAAGCTTGGTGGGAGGATTACTGGAAAAATGCACATTTCTCTGTGCCTTGTAGAAATTGAAATCTCTGTATAGCAGAGAAAGAACAGCAAATAATGTGGTGTTGGAAAGTGGAGTGTTTGAGTGCACCAGAAGTATTAAGCCCAATTTTAGTTTGCTTTTGCATATTCTAACTTCTTGTCTCTCTTCTGTTAAGATCCCAATACTGAATATTCAAGTGAAAATATTCCCAGCTCTCTGTACTGTCGCAGGAACAATATTCTCCTGTACAAACTACTTTGGTGTGATCTTCACAGGTGGAGTTGGCAAAAATGGATCCACTATAGCAGTAAGTACTTTGTTCTGCTAGTTACTCTTCAGCACTCTATGGCTTTTCAGCCATGCCTTTGTTTTTATGTAACATAATACCTCCTACATGTGAAACATTTTCCTTTCAGTTCCTTGCTGACTTGGGGAAAACCAGTTAAGATGGTCTCTGTGAGAATAGTAGCTTTAGGAGTCAAGAGTTTTAAAATTTGAGTGATTAAATGTACTCATGCTACTTTGATATTTGCTTCCGAGTTATTCATATAAAACAGGTTACACAGATACCACCCACCACCCCCAAGAGTTCATAGAAAAATCCCATGCAAAAAAATTCATTCAGAAGGGAATTTATCAGGAAGATTGATTATGGTTTTGATCCTTCAAGATCTGTACTACTCATATTACCAGTGAAGAAGTACAGGTAGAGGTATCTGCACAGGTACCTTGTGTCTGTGAAGGTGATGATTGATTCCAGAGCGCCAGGAGTTTTCCAAAAAGCAGTTCTATACCGCTGTAATAATTATTTGCTACCTAGAAGCCTGGTTTGGTTGCTTTCTGGCTGGCACAGAGGAAGCGATGGCAGTAGTGTCTCCTGTTACTTGCTAAAAGCATTAGCCACTGCCTGTGTGGCAGGTGTCAAAACTGCACTACTTGCTGCCTAAAACCTTGTTTTCTTCCCCAGCACAACAAAAGTTCAACCACATGCTCAGCTCATGCTCACTCGAGTTTCACCACACTTTGTTCCTGTTAATACCAGTGCTCAAAGACATGTTTTTTAATGTGATTTTAATTAGAAACCACCCACGTGACTGGCTTAGTGAGGTTTCTTTGCAACATGCATGTTTTGTTAACCTAATGCTTTAACTTTAATCTCACCGTAGGGAACAAGTGTCCTTTCACCTTTTCTTCATATTGGGTCAGTGATCGCGTTAGCTGCAATGATCTACAAGAAATCTGCAGTGCAGCTCTTTGAAAGGCATCCCTGCTTATATATACTTACTTTTGGTTTTGTATCTGCTAAGATAACAAATAAACTAGTGGTAAGTGTGCCAGAACCTTTGAATTTCTTCTTATTGCAGTAAAACGTTTTGTAGATTTAAGTCCTCTGGTTATTCCATTGATTGACTTGCATCTGTTTGGGTACTCAAGTGATACTTGTGCTTTACTTATTTTCAGTAGCTTGAAGGTGCAGCAGATCCTTTCCTCTGTTTGAAAGCGGAGTAGTAAACTTTAAGCTAATGCCATGGTTATAGTGCCGGAACAGCTTACAGCTGCCTGAGTTTTCTCCCCCTTTCCCAGCTGTTTAATCACTCTTTTACAGTGTATTTACACGTGTGTCTGATGAGCTGGGCTGGAACAGAGATGGCTGAAACCCCCCTCATATGCAGGTACAGAGGGGAGGAAAGTTTGGAAGAAAGAGAGAAGGTTGACAGAGCTGCTGAGGTTTGGAACAGCTGCTCAGGGTTTAACTTAACTGCTATTTCTCTCCAATTTTTTTAAATTATTCACGGGTTCATAACAGATGGCAATGTTATCAGGAGAGGAGCCCCAGCTGAACAGAGGGAATGAGGGATTAAACAACTGCAGCCCTGCACCATCTCGGTTGTGCAGGCACGTGCTGTGTTGCCACGTGAACTGGATCAGTGTTGGACATAAACTTTTCTTCCACCACGAGTTTTCTTACAGGGACCAGTTTACTACACAGTCACATCAACAGCTGGGCTGGTGAAAGTGAGGATGTGGTGTAGGACAGCCTCTGTGCGTGTGTGGGAGGGTGGGGAGGTTGCACTTGGACACAAAAAGATGTGATCATCAAACTGTAACCAGAGAGAGGTGGTGGATCCTTACGGGATGGGAACGTGTGGTGGAGTGAGGGGAACACCAAGTGTCTCTGATTTTTGAAGATCTAGCAGATGTGAGTTTTTGTTTCCAGGCCTTTCCTAAACCTTAAAGTTTACCAGTCTACTTCCATTTCACCGTTTTGTTTCTGGCAGGAAGAAGAGTTTGTGGGCTGGAAAATGTGTTAGGTTTTTCCCTGTAGCTACATTCTTTGTTCTAGTAAAAGATACTTCTCTGCAAACCTTGCATCTCATGTAGCTGTAGACTTTCATGGTTAAAATAGTATTGCTGCTTCGACTGAAGTACTTGATATCTTACAGTGACGTGGCCTGAACTGTAGCGCTTTTGACTTTGTATTCTGAAATCATTCTACCTTGGCTCTGCTGTACGTTTTTTTCTTAAACTTCCCTTTTCTTTAATGTAGGTTGCACACATGACCAAAAGCGAAATGCACCTGCACGACACAGCGTTCATAGGCCCAGCGCTATTGTTTCTGGACCAGTATTTTAACAGCTTTATTGATGAGTATATTGTACTCTGGATTGCCCTGGTGAGTATGGGCTCACTTCGCTTGTCCGTAACCGCTGCAGGCGTTTGCGTGCTCTTTCACAAATCGTGATGTGCTGCCGAGCCTAGCTGACTTGCCTAGTCAGTGATGGGACTGGGAACCTACTTGACTGAGTTGATTTTAAACAGACCCCATGCAAAGAGGTAAACATGGTTTGCTTGTGTAGTTTAAACAAGTTCTAAAGCAGTGTAGCAAATATTCAAAGCTTAGAATAGAATATTTTGAAGGTTTGTGTTGGGTTTTTGTTAGCAAGGCAATATATTATGTGCAGTGCAAGCCTAGTATGGCTGTGCCCTTCAGTTCTTGAAAGCATGTCTGTCTGTCAGTACTAGCAGCACCGGTTAGGAAAAAATACCTGAAGTTAAACTCATATGTGCTTATCTCAAGTGTTATCTACCAAAATGCAGTGTTAACCTTTTATTAAAATTGATGTTTTATGTATGGTTATCACCATTCAGAGTTAATGGGGTATTTCACAGTATCTGTATAGGTACTGTAACCGTTTTCCCTTCTCTGACTCTAGAACTAAGAGTCTGTATTCTTACAAAGCTGGAAGAAAGCCCAGCACACCTAGCAACTCCTTTGTCACTGAGTGATCGTTCCTACAGAGCTGAAGATTTAGTTTGTTGAAAGAAGACCCTAGTGGTTTTATTCTGATGTATGTGGGTGGTGTTACACTCTGAAAACATAGATCTAAATGTGTGTAACATGTTTTGTGGGGTTTTTTTTCCCTTGGCAGATCTTTTCTCTCTTTGATTTGCTGCGATACTGTGTCAGTGTGTGCAATCAGATTGCTGCCCACCTGCACATCCACGTATTCCGAATCAAGTCTGCCTCCATGCATTCGAATCACCATTAGCGAATGGGGAGTCACCATAAGGAGAAATAAGGAGTTGGTTTTCCACATGAACAGATGTGAAGATATGTAGGAGACTAAGGCAAAAAGCAGATAAGAACAAAGTAATTTATAATAATCAGTGTTGTATAACTTTTATTCTTTGTTATCAGTAACACTCCTTAACTAGTCTCCTGCCTGAGAGAGTGAATTCCAAGTACACCCTAGTCAATTCTACATGTAGTCAACTCTGTTGGTTCAAAGCCCAGGAAAGCATGCAGGGAGTAATGCTCTGTCTTTGTAATTACCTTGATTACAAAATAATCTATATATGGTGAATGGATCCCCAACAACTGAAGTTTCTAATGTAGTATGATTACAGCTGCAATACAACTTGCTTTTAATTTTAATATTTCATCATCTCTTAGTGAAATACTTGTTTAGTGTCCACTTGAAATTTATTTACTAAAGACCTGAGCTGGTAAAACCAGAGATATCGCACTAGCTTGTGTAGCTGAAGCAGCTGTCAAGGTTTGAGTCCAGACTGATGTGGGTTTTTTGCTTATGCATTGCTGATAAAGCGGTTTCTTAATAAAGAATGACACACTGAACAGGGTTCTGCAAGCAGAAGGGATGAGCGGCATGCAAAATAGTGTGGTATCTTTGTCAATTAATTTTATTTTTTTAAATAAACATTATCTAAAAAGACAACTTATTTCTCAATTTTCTTCAGTGGAAAGACTATAAAAATAAAATTTTACTCTTTACTTTTTTATGTACAAAACTTAAGCAAAACTTCCTTTCTGCTCTTAATAAATAAGAATTGTGAGAGCAACAGTTGTCTTCAGATGTGTGTGTTGCTCTGTCCTACTTAGACTTCTGAAGTACAATTCTGCCTGCGATTTAGAAAGCAGTTTTCTAGTGTTTTTATGGGCATAGTGGTGTCATTCCAGGATCTCCAAGAGTTGGTTGGTTGTGTTTTTTTTTTTTCCTGCTAAATAGTGCAGTAAGTTTGGGGTGGTTTGTTTTTTTTTGTTGTTGTTATTTTAATACCATTTTAAATGTGGTGAACTGCATTAGGGAGGCTAAATTAGATTTGATGGAGGGTTTAATTGCGCAGTGCAATGTGTGCCATGGGCCCTGGCACTGAGGGGAGCTTCCGACCCTGAACAGAATGCCTGGCCATGCTGTACAGAGCAAAGTGTGTCTCCAGAGCAGGATCTGCTGTGGCTGTCGAGGAGCTGTTTGAGAGATGGTGGGGAACACTAGGAACCTGGTGGCTGAAATCCGTGAAAACCATGGAGCTTCTCACTCCAGATGGTAAGAAAACGGCTCTGTCTACTGAGAACCCAGAGCACAGCAGTACCTGAAGACAACTGCTTGTGTTGTCTTTGAAGGGATTAAGCACATCTTGCTAAAAAGCAAACAAAAAACCCCAACACCAATAAATCAAACTCCCAGTTGGCCACAGGAACTGGTGACATGTATTTCCTGTGATACCAGAGCGATTAGCAAATGTGCTCGGGAAGTGGAGTGAGAATTCAGCTCCTGGAGATCTTTTAAACCCCTTCTTCCAGCTCCCTAAGGTCAGGCTATCATGGACAGAGGTCAGTCTTCCGAAGCTGTGTCCTTGTCCTTGCAAAGACACAGGGCTGCTGGGGCTCAGCGGGGAGCGCAGGAGGAGCACGGCTCCAGGGCCCTTGTCTCTGCAAGGGAAGAACTGGGGCTGGCCCCTGTCTGGGGTGTTGGAAGTGGAACAGAGAGGCTGTCCTCAGCTGAGCGTTTAGCGTGTGGACGTACTCTCTCTTGTGTTTTCTTTAGGTGGAAGAGTCTTGGTTCCTTCGCACGGGGTGATACTGTTTTAACGAGTGAGTCTGAGGGTGTCGGGATTGGGGCACTGGGGAGAGGAGAAACGGCCGCAGGGTGAGGAGGAAGCTAAAGAAGGCTTCCCGCTTTGCCCTTGAGCTCCCAGGCATTTGCATGCTTGTGAGCAGGTATTTTATGGCAAGCTCTGGGTGACCTGGCCCTGGGGGCTTGCAGAGGGTCCCTGCCAGGCTGAAGCCTGAAGGAGAGTTTTCTTCCTGCATCCTGCCTGCATCCTTGGGACACGGCTCTTGAGTGTCCTGGAAACATTGGGGTCCAAGTGCCTTGGGACTGGGAGCATCTCCGGTGTGTCAGGTGGCAGCTGTCTCTATAGTATCACCTAAATTCCAGCTGTATCTTACAACTGTAACTAGTTTGTTTAGGTTTAACTGTATTCAGCTGGGTGAAGGTTTGATCTAGACCCTCCAGCCCCTGCTGCTGGTGAATGAGCAAGGCAAAGTCTGCAAGGCAAAAACCGAAGTGTTTTCATGATGCTGGGGGCCTCTCTCCCCTTCCACAAACCATCTCTCTTTTCGTCAGCATGAAGTGGGTGCAAAACTCAGTTGCGTGGAGGGTCCCTCCCTGGGGTGTAAGTGGTTTTCTAGGAATGCAGACAAAGAGAATCATGCTCTCAGTTGTCAGGGGTTTAAGATTAACTCGCTCCAAATAATTTGTCACTGATAACTTGAGACTGGTGGAAGAACTGAAGTCTTTAAAGGGCTGTCTAGACCAAACTTTCCTTTACAAAACATATCTAAGCTAAAGCTTTCTGATGTTCAGGAAATGCAGTAGGGCACCTTTTCCTGAGCTTTTTGCCACCTGAAAGGTTGAATGCCCTCCGTGTTCAGCCAGCCAGGAAAAAAATTTCCATTTCTATCCTGGTGGAGCTTCAGTGTTACCGGGGAATAGTTACTGCTGGTAACGTAAGCCATATAAAGTGTTGCTGTGGATATAGGTATTGTATAAATGCCTGTAATAAATAATAGAGTAAATTAACTTTACCCCTGGCACCTGCACATTGCAGAGCTGTCTTGTTTGTGGTCGTAGGTTATCTTAGATATGTTTGCAGGGCTGAGGCTGCTCAAGGAGTTGAGAAGGGGAACGGTTTTCTTGTAGGCTCAGCCTGATCTGATGACACACTTTTTCACTTTGTGGCGTTCAGAAGGAAGATCTTTTGCAACAGCAGCCTGTTGAGCTTCCTGGAACACCTGTGTCCGAGTGTACTCCCTTCGAAACAAATACAACCTGTTCTCTGCTAAGCAAGTCTTCCCCTAAAACTAAAGGCAAGC
Source organism: Falco rusticolus (assembly GCF_015220075.1). NCBI lineage: Eukaryota > Metazoa > Chordata > Aves > Falconiformes > Falconidae > Falco > Falco rusticolus. Next base: position 1,262,579 of record NC_051203.1, on the reverse strand, counting down.
TGAAAATTTCCACTTGGTGTTGGACTGTTGCCTCTTTAGGAACTGGTAAAAGAAATTCCCAGGAACTGGTAGAAGGAATTCCCTTGCTTTGGCAAGGAGTTTAACAGAAAAGAAACCACAGGGCCTGTTTCTGTCTCATCTAAGTGTTGGTTTTGCTTCCTACTGGTATTTTTCTCTTCTTCCCTTCCTACCCTGCATGCACAAGGTACCTCCAGTGCTGCTGTGCCCATCTTTGAGTTTGGAACGGAGTTGCAGAGAAATTTAATTATTTCCAGAGAGCAGGAGGTGAAGCCTGCAGCAGTTTTCAGGGGTTATAGCCGGGTGGGAAGCGATCTGAGGTGGGAGCTGTGTGTGTTACCGCACGGGAGCAGGCTGAGGGCACTTAGCAATGACGACTGCGTTGACTCTGGGAGGTTAAATATGCCCAGGACTATTTGCTGGCACTGAGGCCAGGTGGCAGAGGGTGACACATGCCATAACGTGAAACTTATCTTCCAAGCAGGGCAGCTGCGTAGCAGGAACTGAACCACAAATTGGGAGCGATTCCTGAGCTGACTCCCCAACAGTGCCTGGGAGTTGTTTGCACGAGCGTGAGCTGACTAATACTATGCTGGGAACTATGTTAACAATTTAGCAGAATAAATGAGCACTTTCCAGTTCAGGGAAACATTTCTTGGCACTGTTTTATTTACTGTTGTAGACTTAGATCACGTGTGAGACAAATCTTGAACAGGAAGAAGAATTTAAGAATACGTTGCAAGTTTTGCTGATACGCTTCAATGTGACCTGAGCCCAGCTGGATGCGTCCCTGCTCCTCGCCAACACCAGCTCAGTTTTTAGCCCAGTGTCTCTAGCAGCAAATGCAGTGCCTCACCGACAAGCAGGTAGTTTAAGAGAGGCAGATGGAGTTCAAAGAAATAAATAGGGTATTTTATTCAGCATCTGCTTTTCCAGGACGGTGTCTTCTTTCTTCACCATGTGATGTGCATGCTTCCCTAGGCAGTCTGGCCACCCTCTGGGCATTAAAGGGAGGGCACCAGAGCTCCTGCCAGATTGCACCAGTCAGGTGAGTAAGCAGGCATGATAATACCAAGCTGCATTTCAATGTTCAGGCCAACCCAACTCAAGAAACCCTTTAAACTTGCTGATCAGGATCAACATTAGTCACACAGGCTTAGGAAAGGAGGACAGAGCTGTCAGGAAGAGCAACAGCGTAATTAAAGGGAAAGATGGGAGAGGAGCGTGGGGGGGGATTTGGAGGCCCTGGGCTAGGTCATGCCCCTGGGCTTGTTTTCTTTCTCTCCAGCATCTTCGGCCACCACCTGTAGCTCTGAAGCTGCTGCTGGATGGTGGGGAGTGAAGTTAGTGCCAGGGAAGTGCCCAGTTGCTCCTGTTGCTCTGAACCTGCTCCTTTTGTCTCCCTGTAGCCAACTGAGAAACTGAGTGAAGAGCCAATGTGCTTCCCAAGGGATTCTTCCCTGGGCTGGTCACAGGGAGTGGATCTAGGTCCCTTTTTCCATAACAATACTGAAAGGAAAAGTGCTTTAAGTAATTTAATATCCTATTTCAACCTGTTCTTTGACCAGTGGTCACTCACAGTAGCACCAACCCTTCTAACTCACTGTAGTTAACCCTTGCTGACACCTGTAGCACTGGCTACATTTGAACATTTATTTTAAAAAAAAAGTTAAGGGCTGTTTTTTTGTGTATGTTTTCAGCAGCTAAAGAATACTTCCTGCCAGAGAAAAATGTAATAGAAAGTGAAGCAACCCCACAACCCAGTCCCTTACATGATTTCTAATTCTTTTCTAAAAAGCTACTACCACAGCCAGGACCACTTCCAGTTTTCTCAGACCGTTTTAACGCTTTGGAACAAAAAAGGTCAGCACCTTCTCAAAACGATAGTGAACAAGCAGGAGAAGGCAGAGGCAAGCAGTCTTTTGAAAAGGATCAATTCTTGGTACGTGCCCTTGATTTTGCATACAAAATTTTCTGCTGGCAGGTGAGCTTTTTCAAATACCCCCCCCCCCCCCCCAAAATACCAAACAAAACTCAAAAAACCAAATAAAAACCAAAAAACCAAACACGAAAACAAAAAAACAACACAGAAAAAGACCACTAACCTTGAAGTTCCTGTAGTTAAACCACTAACCCTCTCTCTGCCAATGAGGGGGAACTTGTGGAGCCAGAGAAAATACCCACAGTGCCAAAAATAGCCTTCCCCCCCCCCCCAATAAATAATTATTGTTCCCCCCTACAAAGACACGGGGAGGGCTGGACAGAAATCAACCCTTTTCTTTCGGCAGGGCTAGAGCGTTCTGCTGCTGTCCAGTTTGCACCCTCGGTTTGTGTTGCGTTTGTGCATGACTGCACCGATAGTTACTTCTAAAATAAATGCCCTTTACAGCTGTCTTGTTTTCGTTAGATGTTCAACAGCTCTGAAAGCCGAAGCTGCCTGGCAGACATCCTGATGCTTTTTTAGTGTTTATGTAAAATCTCTCACCGCGGCGTTTGGTACCACTGCGAAAGTTGTGTTAACCTGTATTTTTGATAACAATTGCACGTGTCTGGTGGGTACCGAGTGATGTGGCAGCTTGGCTGTAACATCCCGGGGAGGAGGATGAAGCTCTCGCCTTTGCCTCTAGCCCTTGCTGAGAGAAGTGTCTGGCCCCAGTTAGTGTGGGAAGGAACCGGGCAGTGCTGCAGCCAGCACCAGCCTCCCCTGCTGAAATATTTATTCCCTGGATGAGTGCATTAGGAATGGGGGAGGACCATTATTTAGCTTTATATTTGCGGCAAGCATCACATTTCAGACAGTGCTTCAATGAACTGCAGGGTTTTGAAAGAAGTTGGCGTCAAAACCAGAAATGAGGAGGATGTCGACATGTTTTACTACTGGATTTAACAAATACTTCCTCCCTGCCCAAAGCTGTCATTCAGCTGTTTCCCTCTCCTACCCGACACAGCCCTGTGGCCTTCACAGTTTGCTTACAGCACAAATAAATAACCTGTTGGAAAAGAATTTTTTTGTTTCTTTAAAGAGCTAAACTGGGCTCCAAGTGGTACCAGTGAAGCAGACAGCTGCTGTAGAGGAAACTGCTAAAATCCACCGCAACCGTTCCTGCTGGTATTTAACAATGAACATCTCTTGATAGAAAATAAAGTGAAACAGTTAATAATAGAAACCTCGGAAGCTTGTTCAATAGGATGTTACTTATTTGCAAAACCTAGGTTTGTTTTAATTAAAAACAGCACTATTTCCTACCTTTTTTTTTTTTTTTTCTTTCTTTCTTTCTCTCTAACCATTACTCTACGACCTTTGATGGGACCGCCGGTGGCGGTTCATCCCTGTTGCTAGCAGGATTGGAAAAGAAATCACAGCCTACTTGCTAGCTCTGTGCAAAAGAGTTTTCCAGTGCAGCGATGCCCTGAGGAAAAAAGAAAGGGTAGAAATTGGTGTTTGGAGCTGCCCACGCATCTCATGAGTCACGGATGGGCAAGAACGGGTGGACAGACCCAGCGGAGTCCGGCGTGCTGTGGAGCCTGCGCAGCACAGTGCTGCTGGCGGGGACCTGCACGGTCCCAGCCCTGCTCCCGTGTTCCCAGGCTGGACTTCAGGAGTCCCGTCGGTGCTTCTTCTGTTCGTGGTACTCTGCTATTTTCTGCTGGAAATACGCTGTGGATGAGAGAAGGCTGCTGGTGAAGCGCTGGGGCTGGGGATGCTGCGTCCTGGGGAGCGCGCGTGCCCCCCGGGAGCCAGGCGGCTGGGCTGTGGGTGACTGCACCCAGGGGGTGGTTGCGATCGCTCCCACCCCTCTCACCCACCCAAAAAGAGCTTTATTATGCTGGGTTAGTGTAAGGATTTAACCCTTGTGCTCACTCCAGTTTTTGTGGTTCCTCTCCAAGCACCAAGGGAGAGCAAGAGCAGGAGACCCTGGGGATGTGGGTAGCCGAGAAGGTGACAGAGGCTGGGAATGCGATGGGAGGGCTGGGGTTGTGCCATCCCTCTCCCCCAACCCCGGCAGACCCAGGTCCGTGTCTGCCTGATCAAACCTGACCTAAAAGGGCAGAGTGAGCGGCGACCAAAGTCGTGCTGGGCTTCGAGCCCCCTGGACGGGCTGCAGGGGGGCTGGAGACCTTGGCCACCTTGGGGGTGGCAAGTGCCGGGCCAGGATGTCCCTGGCCACTGGTGGAAGGTTTGGGTGGCTTCCTCAACCCCCGTCACCCCGTCTGTCCTTGTCCTGGGCTGGGAGGAGGCTCAGCTCTGCCCAGTGCCCTGTACATCCCCGGGAAGGGGAAGGACCAGCCCAGCGGCCGCAGGTCTGTGCCCGAGCTGGTGGCAGGGATGAGGCAGGGCTTGCAGGCAGGAGCCAGCTCCCAGCTGCTGCCTGCATCCAAGCCAAATATTTGCGCTGCTACTGGCATGTTTGCCGAAATGCTGAGCTCTCAGCAAGCCTGCCCTGTTCCTGGTCAAGCAACAAGATCTAAAATGAGCCCAGGGATTTTTTTTTTTGATCGCTTGACAGGGACAGAGAAATGCAGCTCGTGAGAGCACATGGGTTCTACTCGCTGCCCTGAGCATCCTCAGCCTCGAGCTGCATCCCTCTCCGGGCACAGGGCATCTTTCCCTTCCCCTAATAGCCCAGGACTTGCAGAGCTCACCCAGCCAAAGCGGGAAGGGGAGAGGGGGCTGTTTACCTTCCTGTGGGATCCTGCTCTTTTCTGCTTCCTCAATAAATAGGGCAAACATGTTCGTCTTCACAAATTTCTTCACAAACTTGCGGCTGGTTTTGGAGGTGATGGCTTTGCAGAAGGCTCGCTCCTGGAAGGTGCCCGAGCCATTTTTACTCCACTTGATGTGCGAGGGGTAGTGGCCAACCATTCGGACGAAGAATTGCACGAAGGCTTCAGAGACAAGCGTGTTCACCTGCTCGGATGCTGGAAGAGGACACGGAGCACAAGAGGTGGGGTGGGACCTCTGAACCAGAAAGGACAGGCTTATTTTAACCTGGCTGGTCCACAGTCTGTGCTTCCATCCCATGAAATGGCTTAAAACTTCCCTCTGCCAGTAAACAAAGATCAGACTGATCTTGCTGAGGGAGCACTGGCTGTGTTTGCTTTCCAAGGTGGTGGCACCTTTGTGGGCCAAATATCAGCAAAACCTGATTTTTTTCAGCAGAATTAGTTGTTCCTGCTCTCGTGTTTCACAGGACAGGGGAAAGGCCAAAGGGTTTCCCTCCTGTGGTGGCATTTTGTTGCAAATGGGGGCAGAAACATCCCAGGCCAGGTCCTATTAGGAAAATCATTTTGCTGAGGGCCCCAGTCATCTGTGGAGGGCAGCTTGTGTGTGTTTTACACATATATAAAGGGATGTCCTTACTGTGTATGTTGTTGTTGTTGTTGTGCCTGTTCAGAGATGTCAGCATCTCATTCTGCAGCTTGATGGGCAAGATCTCCTCCTCATCGCCGACCTGGAAGGCAACGGGGCCATGAAGGACCCGGCACCGGTGGGAACCCAGCTCAGGTGGCCGTGACCAGCAGCTGGTGCAGCCCATCAGTGGGGCTTTCTGCAGAACTCATTAATTAATTATCATTGCAGGCTGCTGCAGCGATGCAGGGAGTGGGATGACCAGCACAGGGACCCTGCTGCTCTGGCTCACGACAAGGCAGCTGCAGTGGTCGGAGACATCCCTTCATGGGACATTCCCCCTGGATGGGTGACACTGAGGTGTGTCTGCCCCCCAAATGTGGTAGCTGGCACCGAGGGGAAAGGGGCCCTTCCCAGGACCACCCAGGCCAGCGAGCCCACCCGCAGCCCCGCGCCCTGCGCAGGGGGACCCACCGCCTGGAGGATCTTTCCTTCGCAGAGGTCAACTATCAGAGCCTGGAAGAGAGCAGAGAGCGATGTGTTTAGCCCTACCAAGGCATCTGGGCTCCATCCCACCCGTTTTGCCATCAGACCAGTGTGTCCGCAGCCCGCGAGGGTGGCAGGAGAGGGATCAGCCCCTCTGTGCTAGAGGGACGTGGGCAGGGGGTACCAGGGCATCCCCCAGAGACCGTGTTTGCTGCAGGCTTGGTGGCTTATCCCCACTTCTGCAAGGCTGGGATGATGCCAACAGGCAGCCTGGCCAACAGCAGCTCCCCAAGCCCCCCAGGGCAGGGCTGTGGGTCCTGGGGTGGCTGGCAGCACCCAGGGGGATGCAGAGGTGTTGCCCCAGGTGCCAGCAGGAAAGGAGATGTGAGAAGCCCCAATCTCCAGCCTTCCTGGATGGGGAAAGGGCACAACCAGAGCCTCCAGCCTCGGAGCCAACCCAAACCCAGCGTCACAGGCTAACCGCTGGCTCCATCCAGATGCTTTCCCCCACCCGGTTGAAATACCTCCTCCATCGGCTGGTCCAGGACCCGCTCCAGGTGCCGCATCTGGATGCCAACCATGAAGGGTGTGGGGCAGCAGACAGTGTCGAGCAGGCACTCGGGGACCACGGGGATGTAGGTGTGAGCCCAGGTGAAGGGGTAGAGGAGAGCAGCCACTGCGTGGATGCACTGCGACAGGACGCTGCAGGACAAGGAGCCACCATGGGGGCATTGCATGAGGAAAGGTGATTTCACCCCTCGAGGGAATATCCCACCCCAACCTGAGCTGCATCCTGCGCTCCTTCAAGGGGTTTTATTGTTTGTTTGGTTGTTTTTTTTAAATAAACAGATCAGGACTCACCTCAGCTCCTCTGCCAGGAAAATAAGCCGTCGCTCCAGCACAGCGGAGGCGAAGATGTGCAGGATGAGGTGGGGGCTGAGCCGCTGGAGCAGAGCCTGAAACTCCACGTGCTCCAGGTGGGCATCCACGGGCCGCGTGAGCTCGATGAGCTGCCGAGGGAGAGCCACCAAAACCCAGCTTAGGAGGTACAACACCCCCCCCGCGCCCCCCTGGCCCCCCACGAGGGTGATGTGGGAGTAATTAATGACCCAGAGTTTGTCCCTCTGGAAGGGACAAACCTCATCTTGTCCTGCTTGGAGGTTTGGGCTGTGCAGCGCTGAGGATGCAGGGGAAGCCAGCAGTGATGTGCGCCGTGGGCTTTACTGGTTTGGGCTCTGCATTTTTAACCAAAATGCCTCTTTTCTTCAGCGCTCACAAGTCCCTGGTAGGAGATGGAGAGGGACGTACCCCCGCCTTGGTGTCTGCCAGCTCATCTGTGAGCAGCAGCTTCCAGGAAAGGCAGGAGGGATGAGGGCATGACTTTTGCTATGAAAACCACAAAAGCTTCCTCAAAAGCCTCCCTGGCAGGGCCAGCTCGCCTGTTCCTAGCCAGGATGGCCCAAAAGTGAGTTACCTGCCGGGTATTTGCAGGTGGCCTGTCTGTCCTGCTGACAAGAGTCTCCCAAACCTGGTCGAAACATCTGCTGTGCTGCAGGCAGCCCTGGGACGGTGACCGCTGAAGGGTTAATAGGACTGTGCAGCTCATGAGAAGGCTTGGCCCCTCTCCTCAGCTGTAGGGGGGGGAAATCCCCCCCCTCCACGTGCCAGGCCACCTTGCCAGCAATGCAGCATCTTCCCAGCCAACAGCATAAGGCTTGGCTGGGCTCCGCAGCCCCATTCCAGCACAAATCCTGCACAATCCCCAGCTCCCAGCCCATACAGTACCCAGGATTTATTTTCACCCCTTTTCCCTGTTTTCTCACTGATCTCCTTGACTTGCTTTCACCCCCACCCAGAGCCCCAAAGTGCAGCTCTTTCGAAGAACGCCCTGGTGCAGCCTCCTTCCCCATCACCCCCAGCCGCCATCCACGCGGCCTGGCCCACAGCCAGGGCATTGAGCAACCTGCAAACCCTTGCACAAGCCTTCCTGGATGAAGAAATCTCTTGCAATTCGACAGCTGGCTGCTAAATTGTACTAAGGAAGAGGGGTCTTGCTCTCAGACCCACCCTGGCAGGATGCAACCCTGGGGTGCTCAGCACTGAGGTTATTTTGTCCAGTGCCGGGGCAGACCCTACCCATTTTTCTACCCCAGCTTTGCCACAAGAGGAAGAAAAAGCCAAGTAAAAGGCTCTGCCCGTGCGAGCCTGGGCCGTGCGTGGGCGAGAGGAGCCCCGCGGGCGCTGTGCCCGTGTCAGATCTCCTCTCCACAGGTGAGGGCTGGGCTCGCTGCATGCCTGTGCCGCTGCGGCTGCTCGCTCATCATGCTGAACTGGGGTGAGTGTCGAGGCTGAGAACTGAGCACCACGGTGCCGAGGGGAGGCTGCAGCCCATGACACCCCCACGACAGCCCCGGCACCCCCACGCACCCCAGCAGCCCTGCCTGCTGCACCCCGAGGTGTGAACGCGGGGTCCAGCGGGGTGCAGCCAGCTCCGCTCCAGCCCCGGCGTGCTGCCCTGCTCGGACAAGCACCGGCACGTTCGGAAACAGCGTCCGGGAAGTTTTGTGCTGGCGGCTCCAGCCCGAGGCTGAGGGAGCTGCGAAGATGGGGCAGCATCACCTGTGGGTGGGCTCCATCCTCATCCTCACTGCTTGCTGCTCTCCTCCTGGACCAGGAGGGAGGTGGCACCCATGTTCCCAGGGCAGGAGGCCCCCAGCAGCCTGACCCACCACCCACTGCTCCAGTGAGCACCTATGGGTGCTGCAGATGGGGAGGATGATCCCAGAGATAGCCCAGGCTCCTCACATCAGAGCAGCCCGGGAGGGGCCGCTGAGCCCCCGAGACCCCTACCAACCTCTGTGCCTGACTCAGGGATGAAGCTTTTAATGGTGACACTTTTCCCTGGAGCTGGGAAGGGTGATTCCCGAAGGCCCTGCATGAAGGGGTAAATCACAGCCATGGAGATCTGGCGCCTCTTCTCCACCTCATCCAGGATCTGGGGGAGAAAAAAAAATGAGCTGGGAAACCCCAGCAGGCAACAGAGTGGCAGCCTGGGCCAGCGCCGTGCCAGGTGGTGCCACCACATCCCTACCTTAGAGAAGAGCCCGAAGCAGCCCAGGCAGCTGATGATGCAGAAGACCTCAGGGAGGCGGACGCCACGGCCGGATGGCTGGAAGAGGATGGGAAAAGTGTTGGAGCATCGTCCACCCTCACTCTCTCCCCAGAGATCCCCCCCAGCCCCACTCTCTCCTGCTAAAATACCCGATCACCCGCTGGGGATTTTCAGAGCTGGAGCTCAGGCCAAGGATGCAGTTGATGCTGTAAAAGCAGAGGGTGTCCGGAGAAGGCAATGGCATATTCCCAAACTTTCCTCCCCCTGACACACGTCCTTTGAGATGTCCTGCCCCACCATCCTTGGGGCTAATCCTGCCTCCTGCTGGAACGGGGACCATCGAGATGAGTGCCCAGGCTTTTTTTCCCTTTCCAACTGGACCATCCTGGGTCCATTTGCAGCGCTCCAGACGTGCAGTCCAAACAGCCAGAGCTCAGCCCTGGCTCCAGAAGTGGGCAAGTTCCCCAGGGAGTGCAAGGGTGGTGGGGTCCAGCAAATCACCAAGCTGTGGCGTATGGCCCTGCGGCTTTATGGCCCTATTTAAGCAGGCTGTGCATAAATCAGCAGCCAAGGAAGACCTCCATCACACCTCGCAGCCCCCCGAGCTGGCCAAATGCATGAGCTGAGAAAGGCAGCCCCCGTTCAGAAGCAGGTTCTGGGGATGGGGCTGAGGGCACCAGGCTCTTGGCACCTGGATGGGCACGCACACATCCCCATCCCAATCCTGAGTGGGGTTTGCAGCCACCCTGAGCACTGCGGCCAGGGAAAAGGAGCCAGGGAAGCTGCAGGAGATTGGTGGGGTGGCAGCGACCACTGGTACAGGGAACGGCACCTCCCAACTGCTGCATCTCCTGGCTGCATTTCAGACCAGCCCTGGGCTACAGCCAGCACTGCTTTCCTCCATCCAGCACCCAGATGATGCCTCAGCAGAAGAAAGCTCCAAAAAAATCCTTTGGGAACCCCCTTGTCATCATCTTCGTCAAGGTGAGTGGCTTTCTAAGGCACATGCCCAAGAGCTGTACTCTGGGCATGGCAGAAGGCATCATGTCCCACCACGGGGATGGGGTGGCATGGCCAGCACCGACCCAGCGATGGGCGGTGGGGCGGTGGGATGCTCTCACCAGCAGCCGCCTGCAGTAGCCGATCTTCCTGCTGCCATCCACATTGGTCAGGACGAAAGAAAAGGTTTCGCTGCAAGGAGAGACAATGTGTGGGGTCGGGACGGCCCTTGCAGCCCTCAGGGGTGGGCAACCACTGCCGAGACCCCGCAACGGGGTAGGTACCTGGTGAACTCGGTGACGGGGGCCCAGTTGTTGCCGTCAGGGAAGCAGAAGAGGGGGATGGCTTGCAAGAGGCGTTCCTCCTCCTCCTTCTGGCCCTTCAGCAAGTTCTCACGCTGGAATGAAATGATGCCAAGAGTCAGGGTGCTGGAGGGTGCCTATAGTCCCAGGGGATGGGGTGGGATGGGGTGTGTTCCAAAGCAGCCCCCAGCTCAGACCAAAGCAGAAGGTGCCTGCACATCCCTGGACAAGCATCTCCCAAAAAATCCAATTTTTGACTCTTTTACCCCATGGATAATGGGGCAAAGCAGAGGCACCCAGGGCCCCCTCTGCGAACCTGGGGTCTCCTCCTGTGCCACCTCCCCAGGGTGTGATTTCACTGCTGTGGTCTCCCCTTTTGGGATAGGGGGACAGTGAGCACCCCTCAGATTTTTCTCCTGGTCTTTGTGGCCCTGGGCTCAGACCACAGGGAAGGACCGGCAGGTCCCAGCAACCCCAACCCATGGCAGGCAAAGCCCTGGGGTCTGGGTCTGCATCTGCAGGGCACAGGGTATTCTTCTGTCTCCTCCCCTGGCTCTAGTGATGGGGAAGCAGCAACAATCCCTTTTTCTCTCAATTTGGAAAACTCATCTTCCTGTAAAGATGGGAGTAAATACCTTTGGGAACTGGTAGGTTATCTTGGGTTCGTAATGTCCGTCTGATGTCTTCTTCAGTGACACCACCACCAGGTACTCGAAGAAAAACTGCCCAGCAGAATAGACAGAGCTCCGTTCTCCTGGCCTCTGCGGCACCCGTGCGGGGTTGCTTTCTGCAGCAGAGGCGTCCACTTTTGCTTCTGTAGCCAAAAACCAACCAAACAGAAAAACAGAGCAGAGTGAATGAAAGGTGGGAGCTGTCCCGAGGGCAGGAGAGGAGTCACAGAGCGACGCAGGAGCAGGGCAAAGTGGCTGGAAGGAATTGGCACCTGGTGCACAGGGTGTTTCGGTCCCTGGCAGTGAACAGCTGGGGACACAGAAAGGCAAAACGGCTTTTATGAGTCTTCTGGGGAAAATCAAATTGCCATCAGACACTCCCAGCCCCGCTTTGCCCCATTCCATCAGGGGCAGAAGGACGGATGCCCAGAGCGAAGCCAGCATGTGTGACAGTGGAAAGCAGACAGTCTCTGCAGAAAGCATCTGCGGGAAGGTGTGGGAATGCTTTTATAGCAGCTAATCTTATTCCCTTAGGGGGAAAAACAAGCAAACAAACAGCACAGATCTTGTCTGAGCACCTCCAAAGGCTCCAGTAAGATGAATCCCAACCTCTCCCTGCCAGATGTCCTCAGTCCTGGGAACTGCTGATTGCAAATGAGATGCTCGAGGGTATTCCCTAAACCACAGCTCCCAAAGTATAGCAGTTCCCTGAGATTACATCCCATTTCTTGTTTGGGCAGGTGGGGAGGATGGCTGGCGAGCGTAAGCCATCATAACTTGAAAAACTAGAAAGAAGAGTGAAAGGCGCCCAAGCCGGCATCGCCAAGGGTGCTGGGATGGTCATGGTGGGGCAGTGAGCCCCGGGGGCTGGGAAGGAGAGGAGCTGAACGCCGACGGGAGGCTGGAGCCAGGCTGTGCCGCAGCTCTGCCCTCTCCCAGCAGCTGCTTATGACTCTAAACCCCCGGTCCCGGGCCCTGAGACTGTCCTGGGCTTGGTCTTGTCTCTGATTATGGTGGGAACAGAAATGCTTGAGCTGCTCCTAGGAATAACAGGCAGGAAAACAATTGTGTGGCTGGATGAAATAACCAACTCCTGCAATTTGTCTCCACATCCTGGAGTTTGGCTCTGGGCTCTTTTACTTGTGCTGCAGTTTGGCAGGGCAAGGCATTGGCCATGGCCGGCTGCTCCCATCGTCCTTCTTCCCCGGTGCATGACATCCTCCTCCAAAAGCAGTGCTGGTGGACAACCCATCCCCGTATCCCTCTGGCTCCGTAGCCACCTCTTTTAGTCTGGAAACAACTTTCCAGCCTTTGCTCTAGGTCATCATGGGCCAACAGGAGCAGAAAGCTCATCCGAGGAGGTGACACTCACAGTCCCATCATGGGATGTCCATTCCCAGGGACCAGAAACGCCTTTTCCAGGTCGGGGTGGGGAGATGCACGAAGCCTCACCCGTGTGCACCCTGAGGCTGCTCCACCTCCACATGCAAAGTCCTTCCTCTTGGCAAGGTGCAAGTCATCCCAAAGAGGTCCCTTTGCAGCAGGGGGAAGCCCAGGAGCATCCTGAGGATGAGACCCAGCTGCAGACACCTCTGGTTTGTCCTCAGCAGGGATCACCTGGATGGCAGCTCAGCAAGGAGCCCCAGGCCAGGGAAAAAAGGTTGACAAGATGCTCTTTGCTTCTCCTGCCGCTCCCTGGGATGCTCCAGTAATGGCTTCAGTCCAGTCTCACCTACGGGGCCAGGACCTCTTGGAACCAGGCTGTGCAGCAAGGAGGGCTGCCGGCATCCCCCATCCTCGCTGGGCACCCGTGTCTGTTGTTTTCCCATCGCAGCTTGCCAGGGTAGGGTGAAAGGCCAGCTGAATCCTGCCTATCCAGTCCCGTCCTGCATTTCAGAGAACAGAAGATGCACTCTCAAGCAAGGGCTGGATTTGCATCTTGTCCATGGGGTTTTCAAACAGCCAAGTACAACCCGCTGCTCCAGGGAGGCCAGTCGTGCCAGGCTGCGGCTCTGCCCCTTGCAGCTGGACCCGCGGGCCTGCCTGCAGCGAGCCGGTGTGGCGAGCCCTGCCAAAAGCGTGGTGTCACCCAACAGCGCTCCCCTGCACCAGGTCTGGCCACAAAGCCCTCATTGGCAGAGCCTAAATCCCCCTGAGACCGTAACACCCCACCCCTGGGCTGGAAAACGAGCTCTGGGGATGTACAGGACCATGCACCGTCACGCAGTGTCAGATGGGTTTAATGTGGCATCAGGGGTTCCAGCACTCCCCAAAACCGGCAGGATTCCCAGTTCCACATGTGTCCCGGCAGCATGAGCCACTGTCACAAGAGCTTTGTCCAACTTTCGCATAGCCCAAGTGGGAAGACTTGGGGACCACCCCACAGTCCCCCCAGCAGCAGGAGCAAGGAGGAGAATGATCCAGGTGGCCAGGGGGGCCCACGCAGCTCTGGGATGGAAGGGGGCTGCTGGTGCTGAGGATTTTCACCCGCCCCTGTGCCGGGCACGGAGAGGGCAAAGGCTGCCGCGGTGCACCCCAGCCCACGCAGACATGGCACCGCAGCTGCCAGTGGTAAAACAAAAACACATTTTCCTGCACGAACAGCCTCCCTGACCAGAGCCGGGTTTCCTTATCAGCCGAGGGCTGAGCCCCACGCTACGATGCGGCACAACCTGTTTCTTTCCTCCTGGAAAAGTCCCGGGCTGCTGCGGTGTGCCGGAATCTCCTGGCCTGGCACGAAGGTTTGTGGCGCTGATCCGGTGCGCAGCCGCCCACCTGCCCGGTCGAGAGGAAACGGCTTCGGTGTTCTCACACCTCTCCTGCTGAGCTCCAAACCACATTCATCGCACCCAGGGCCAGAGCCAGCCAGCACAAAACAGACGGGGGGTAGGGTGGTGTTGCAGTGACCCCCCCAAAGCCACAGGTTGCCCCAAGGCTTGAGATGCGGTGGGCCAGGGAACGCCGAGAATCCATCCCGTAGCTCGGAAAAACTCACAAATCCCCAAGGACCCATTGCCCGCAGCACTGGCCTGCCTGGGGGGCACCGTGCCCTCGCTCGGAGCCCCGCAATGCCGCCCGTGGTGGGCAAAGGGCTGGGAAAGCTTAGGGGGCTGTGGTGGGAGGGGCTGCCCCGGGGAGGGGGTGAACCCCTGGGGAGGGGGCACACTCCTCCGGGACGGGGTGGGCTCCCGGGGTGGGGTGCAGCTCCCGGGGAGGGGGTGCACGGCTGGGGGCTGGGGCGAGCCCCGGGAGATGCGGTGACCGCCGGGGGCTGGCGGCCCAGGCTGGGCTCCGCAGCGCCTACGGGCAGGGCTGGGGGCCAGCGCGCCGCTGCCGCTGCCGGTGCCGCTGCCGCTGCCGGTGCCGCTGCCGCTGCCGGTGTCGCTCCCCGGAGCCCCGGTCGGTCCCACCCGGCGCGGCCGCGCTGCGCCGCCGGGCAAAGTCCCCGCTCCGACGGCAGCCGTCGGCTCCCGCAGCCGCCGTCCTGGGGCTGGCACCGACACCGGCACCGACACCGACACCGGCACCGGCACCGACACCGGCACCGGCACCGACACCGGCACCGGCCCTCCCGGAGCCCGGCGCAGGGCGGTGCTCCCCGGCGGCCCCTCCCGACCCTCACCTCTGCGGCCGGAGCGCCGCAGGCTCCGTCGGAAGAAGCTGCCGATGGAAGCCATGGTGGCCCCGGTGCGGAGCGGCGCCGGTGCGGAGGCGGAGCGGCCCCGTGCGGAGCGGCCCGGCGGGGAGCGCTCGGCTTCCGCCCGCCGCGCTTTCGCTTTCCCGGGGGAGGGCCGGGCCGGGCCGGGGCGGGGAGCGGAGGAGGAGCGGGGAGCACCTGGCACCGGCCGGGGCATCGCGAACCCGCCCCGGGAGCGGGGGCGCGTGGGCACGGGGAGGCCCCGGGGGGCCCGGGCAACCGGGAGAACCGGCCATGGGGGCTTGCCCCGGGAGCAGCGGGCACGGGGGCACCGGGAATGGGTGAGCAGGGAGCACCCCGGGGTCCGGGGATGCCAGGAGGAACCGGGCACGGGGGAGCCGGGAGAACCGGGCACAGAGATACCGGGAGCACCGGGCACGGGGGAGCTGAGCACCCCTGGAAATGGAGCTGGGCATCCCGGTGGGGAGCCCGGCACAGCCCGCGCAGGGCACGGCAGGGTGGGAAACGAAGCAGGGACCCTGGGGATAAGGGGTGGCTTTGCCCTGCCCCAAACCTGCACACCCCCCCTCCCCACCCCCCGTCTGAGCCCTGCGCCCCCCCCCAAGCCCTTGGCCCCCGGACCCCGCTGGTGCCAGGGATGTGCCCAGTGCAGTGCTGCAGGGCTGGGGGGACACTGACCGTCCCCCCCTGTGCAGTGGGATGGGGCCCGCTGAGCCGCCCTGATGGTGCCACCGTGCTCTCATCCCCAAGGCCATGGCTTGTCCCAACTCCGCTTGGGAACACTGGCCGGGTTTGGGAACACTGGTCAGGTTTGGGAGCACTGGTCGGGTTTGGGAGCACTGGCCGGGTTTGGGAGCACTGGTCGGGTTTGGGAGCACTGGTTGGGTTTGGGAGCACTGGCCGGGTTTGGGAGCACTGGCCGGGTTTGGGAGCACTGGCCGGGTTTGGGAGCACTGGTCAGGTTTGGGAGCACTGGCCGGGTTTGGGAGCACTGGTCAGGTTTGGGAGCACTAGTCGGGTTTGGGAGCACTGGTTGGGTTTGGGAGCACTGGCCGGGTTTGGGAGCACTGGTTGGGTTTGGGAGCACTGGCTGGGTTTGGGAGCACTGGTCGGGTTTGGGAGCACTGGCCGGGTTTGGGAGCACTGGCCGGGTTTGGGAGCACTGGCCGGGTTTGGGAGCACTGGTCGGGTTTGGGAGCACTGGCCGGGTTTGGGAGCACTGGCCGGGTTTGGGAGCACTGGCCGGGTTTGGGAGCACTGGCCGGGTTTGGGAGCACTGGTCGGGTTTGGGAGCACTGGTCGGGTTTGGGAGCACTGGCCGGGTTTGGGAGCACTGGCTGGGTTTGGGAGCACTGGTCGGGTTTGGGAGCACTGGTCGGGTTTGGGAGCACTGGCTGGGTTTGGGAGCACTGGTCGGGTTTGGGAGCACTGGCTGGGTTTGGGAGCTGGTCAGGTTTGGGAGCACTGGCTGGGTTTGGGAGCACTGGTCGGGTTTGGGAGCACTGGCCGGGTTTGGGAGCACTGGTCGGGTTTGGGAGCACTGGTTGGGTTTGGGAGCACTGGTCGGGTTTGGGAGCACTGGCCGGGCTGTGCCTTCCCTCGGGCTGGCGTTTCTCCACCGGGCAGATTTATTCCCCCTCTCCGGGTGACTCAGAGGTGCCTTGGCCCAGGCTGGCCGGGGGCCGGTTGCCCACCCTCTTCCTCACAGGAAGGGAGGCAGTTTGTTCCTGCTGCGATACGGTGGTCGCCCTGTCCCGGGCACGCAGCCGGGATCCCTCCGGAGCCGCTTGGCTTTGCTGGGTGGTTTCACTGCTCCAGACCCATGAACAAGGGAAGTCTCCTTAAAACCAGTGGTATCTTCAAAAAAATTTCCTTCTTCCCATCCTTAGCCTGCCCACACCCCTAACGTTTCGCCTGCCGGTTTTGGGCAGCGCTTACACAGAAATCCAACGCCCAGGAGAGGCCCTCCTGGGTGCCGCTGCGGCTGGGGGCTCTCGGTGTGATGAGCTGTGCACCGTTCTCAGCCTCAGTGCCAGCATGCGGCTGGTTGCATTTGTAGACCAGACTTCCTACACCAAACACCCTCCTCTCTTATTGTACACCACCTCCCATCCCCTTCCCCTCGCCAGGTGGGTTTGCAGCCGGGAGAAATGGCCTTCGCCAGCCGGCAGAGGTGGCCGGAGCTTCCCAAACATGTTCCCATCGGCACATGCCCCTGCCCCAGCCCGGACTCTGCTGCCGTCCTGGGTTATCAGAAAACTGCTGGTCCAGGGAACATTTTCCGGCTGATCCTGAGTGGGTGGAAGAGTATTTGTGCTTCCCGGAGAACAGGGCAATGTGTTTGTGCACAGAGCTTGTTCCCAGATGAAGGGAAATTAAAAAGTTCGGGGTTTTCCCTCTGGATTCTGGAGGAAAATCCCTGATTTCCTGGAAACCAGAGTCACCTTGGGAAAACAGCCGCTGCCTTCAGCCAAAAGAAATCCCCAAATTCTTTGATTTTTTTCCCATATACACAAATCTTTTCTGCTTTCTCCCTTTAAGGCAAGTCTCCGACTGTGATCCTGCCTCGATAATGCCTTGACTCTGCTCAGAGCCGTGTTCCCAGCCACAAAACCTCCCGGCTCCCGAGGAAACACTGTCCCTTTGTGTCCGTCGCACAATCCAGCAAACCTTGCGCTGCTGAAAGAGGTTGAACTTCTGAATATTCCCACTGAAAGCTCCTTTCTGCGGGGAGCCAGCCACCCACCGGGACAACAAATGGGCACATTGTGGGACCCTCGGGGCTGCTGGCCACGGCGGATGCAGCACTCGCCGTTGTGCTGCTCTGTCACCGCTGCCAAAATCGTTTCTCTTCCCTGAACCAAGCCCAGGGAGGATTTTTTTGGGGTTTTTTTTGGTTTTTTTTTTTAGTTTTTTTTCCCTCCTTGCAGCCCGGTGCTGATGAATACACTCTGGAATTTGGCTTCCTGCAGGCGTGGTGTGTTCAGACTGCAAATATCCCATCGTGAGCATCCCGTGGGGCTGCATCGCAGTGGGACCGGGGTGTCCTTCCTCCTTGCCTGCACCGCAGCTCCTCAGCCTCCTCCTCCTCTCAAGGAAGGCTCAGCTTGCTGCCCCTTGCCTCATCCCAGTGCCTCTTCACTGGGTGCTGCATTTTGGGAGGACATTGAGGTGCCACAGAAGGTCGAGCGTGTGGCTTGTGAGCAGTTTTTATTTTGCTCATCACAGTCGGGTTGGGACTGGGGCTTGGAGATGGAGGCTCACGTTTGGCCACAGCATCCCTGGCAGGGAGGTCCCCGAGGGCAGCCTGGGGCAGGTGGTGGTGGATGCCCCCCCGGGGGCTGGGGACCCCAAGGCCCCCGTTTCCAGCTTTTCCCATGCCAGGGAGTTTCTCCCACTGGATGGCAGCATTAGAGCAAAGAAACATCCCCTGGAGACCTTGTGGGAGAGGGGACCTTTCTCCGGAGAGACTTCTTGCTGGCTGGCTGGCTCCCGGGAGGTTTGTACTTGGGCCAAGGACGCGTGGGTTCAGTTCACTTGTGTTTGCAACATTCGTGCTGCTGACACTTCACTCACTGCCCTGTTTGGTGCTTGGTGATCACTCCCAGCTCCCCAAAAGGGGGGCCCGTGTAACATCCTCTGCCTGCTCCTCTTCCTCCTCATGCTTGTGGGTGCAGGGGGACCTGTCAGGACAGGGGGGCCGAGAGCTGGCTGGGACACTGGCCCATGAACGGGAGCAATGCAGTCCCAGATTGGGCAAGGAGAAGAGCTATCAACCTGCATGGGACACCAAGTTCATGGCTTCTTAGCCAGGTGCATCCTCTGTCCCCCAGAGCCCTCCCTGCTCTAACTGCTGGGGTGCAGGGGTCTGTGACTTTGACACATTTTTGCATGAGAAAAGCTTTAGGGACTGTTTCTTGCATGATGGTTTCAGAGGGGGCTGAAGAACTCCTGGGGATTAGAAAACAAAGCTGATCTGATCACTTTTCCTTGCACCTAATGGTTTTAATCCCAAGTATTTCAACCCGCCTTCAGGATTTCTTGGAGGTGGTGTTCGGCAGAGGTGCTTGGGTGGGCAGGGAGGCTTGGTGCTGGGCTGCAGCCCCCTTGCAATCCCAGTGCAGGGAAACTCCTGCTTTCTGAGGCTGCTTGTTTAATGGTCAGGAGGTGCAAAGCTGGCTCAGTTTACAGGCTCCCAGCTGGGCTGGCAGCGCTGTTCGCAGGCGGGCATCCATAGATGGAAAGGATCGAGCTGCAGAGCCCAGCCTCAGGTGTACTTCCCCAGTCCCTCCCGTACTGAGCCAGTAACTCCTGTTGGGCTAAAATGCCAGCTCTGGGCCGTTCTGGCCGTGGGGGTGTGTTTCAGGGGTTAATCCTCCGATGTGTGCAAAGCATTCCTTGGGGATGCGCCTGGTTTGGGCTCTCAGGCACTTGCTGCCCCTTTTTCTGCTCAGTTCAAAGGGCTTCTCCCGCCTCTGCCCCTCAGCAGGGCGCTGGTGCAGCAGGAGCCCTCAGCTGAGCTTGGAGGACTCGTAGCATCTCTGGAGGCAGGTGGTGGCACTGGGGTCCAGCCTCCTGGGTGGCTTTTGCAAAGTCCTGGGCATCCCCACCCTGCAGCGCTGTGGTTCAGTGACCTGCCAGTGCCAGGGGTGCTGGGGACACTGGGGACCGGGGTGATGGTGCTGGGGGTCATGGTGGCTAGCCCCGGGGAGCATGGGACAATGTTGGAGAGGGCCAGGGCAGAGGGTGGGGAGCTGGCTTTGCTACTTGATTAAAAAAAGGAAGAAATTGGGGATCTTCCAAGCTGGGCTGAGCAAGCTGGGAAGGAGAGGGCAGGAAATCAGATGGCTGGTCCTGCTCCTCAGGAGCACAGGCTGGGCACCCGTGTGAGTGTGGGGGTCCCACAGCCCCACACCCAGTGCTGACACCACACCTTGCCCCATCTCCTCCAAAGAACAAGAAGCATTTGCAGCTTGGTGCAATCCCCAGGGGCTGGGGGCTACCAGCATGGCCAGAGCCCCCCAGTTAAACAGGCAGGGCTGCAAACCATGACCCGAACCGAGCTTTAACCCAAGGAGCTCGGTGAGATTTGCTAATCTCAAAATATTGTTGGCATTCAGAAGAGCAATTTACTGCATGTTTTGCCACAGCAAGTACTTTCCGAAAGGCCATGCTAAGTTTACACCGGAGCCACTGGGATCGGATAACCGGTCCCTGGCTGCTCCCTCTGTCCCCCGCTGCCACCCGTCCTGGTTGCTGTCTTGGGGTGCAGAAGGACATCAGCTTCTCCTGCACCCCAAGGAGGAGGTGACCACAGTCACAAGCAGCAGAAAAGAAGGGATCGCTGAGGGCTTGTTTCCTTGTCCAGGCGGTGGGGTGGGATGTGGGTCATGGCCTGGCTTGCAGGAAGAGCTGAACTTGTGGAGAGCCCTGACCGCTTTGCAAGTCACACTGCCAGGGACAGAAAATCACCAGCCCTGGTGCCCAGCCTGGCCGTGTCCACCTCCCCAGGGGCTTTGCAGGTTGTAAAATTAAATCAGCTTCTCACCTTCAGTGGCACCCAGGGCTGGGTGAGAGCCCTGCAACGTCCCTTCGCATTCCTGCGGTGTTTTACCACCCCACAAGATCCCCGAGGGCTTTACAGGTGCCAGGCAGGAATGATGCCTCCTGCCACGGGTGCCTGGTGGGATCCCAGGGTATTTGAAGCCTGCGGACAGGGTGGGCTCATGCCGCAGAGCAGGCAGTGGGTCCCTCCATCCAGCTCTGTTTGCCAAGGAAATGTTCCTCCTTCCTAAGGGCCAGCGCTTGGGAGGCACAGGACCCCTCATCTCTCCTCCATGTCCCCAGATCCCTTGGGATCTCTGCCACCTCCTAACCCCCAGGAGACGGGAATGAGCCCATCGCATGTGCTCATGGCAAAAGCCACCATCAGCCTCAGCCCTGGCCCTCAGTGGCCCTCGGTCACGGCAGGCTGGGGGTGGTGGCCTTCCCCTGCACAAATACCAGTGTCCCTCCTGTGCTGACATGCACAGGGACAAGGAGGAGGATGGAGCGTCCTCTTCCGTGGCTGTTTCCTTGCAGGTTATTGGGTCAACAGCTCAAACCCCATTTGCTCTCTGAAGCCCATGTCCTGGCCCAGATGTGGTGAAGGTGCTTTGGGTGATGCTTCTTCCAGGGAAGGTGCAGGGGTGTCACGCTGTGCTGAACTGGGACAGCGGAGGTGGGGCAGGGCAGGGAGCAGAGCAGCACCCAGGCACCCTGCGGCAGGTCGACCTTGTGCATCCAAAGCAGGGCTGGGCCACATCTGGCTGTGGGGACACTAAGGAGCAGTCACAAAGGGAACGGCATCTTCCCGGAGCTTGGCACAGTATCTGGAGGGCTTCGGCTGGACGCAGGGTGAGGACAGCCCGACTGAATGTCCCCATGATGCTCCCTGGTGGCAGCAGAGAAGGGGCGCAGCTGGGCCACGGTTGGACAGCCCCAAACTAGTTTGCCTTCCCGGTTTACTGGGACCCTGGAGGGAGTCACCGGGATTTGGGGATGGTCCCACCCCTCTCAATCCAGCAAATTCCCCAGGGAGGGGGACACAGCAGGGAGGTTCCCAAACAGAGGTGCTCGGGTTAGAGAGGGATGTGGGATGGGTCCAGGATATGCTGTCCCATGAAGGGACCTGATCCCATTTGCTTCAGAGCATCCTGGGCAGGGGCAGCCCTCTGCATACCGCTCAGACATGGCAGGGGGGGGCCTGGCTGCAGGACATGGTGCTGCTCCCCGGCTGCCTTGATGCTTTCAGCCAAACGGGCTGTTGGCTGCGCTGGCGGCGGGTTGGAGACGGCAGCACTCTGCAGGGACTGTGTGTGGCGGAAGGATGCAGACAGGAGGAGGGGATGGGGAGAGCAGGGTGAGGGGAGGCAGGTGTGGGAGCAGGTGAAAGCATTTAAGGCAAGGAAAGGAGGGGTGTGCATGTGAGAAGATAAGGAGAGAGCTGGGAGGGGAAGAGGGGATGTCAGCACCCGGTGTTGGTCATGCAGGAGGGACTGGAGAGGAACGATGACCTTTAGGGTACCTAAAGTGGCCTTAAGTCCTTGATGGAGGTAAGGGGATGCCGAAGGTCGAGTGAGACCGGGAGTGTGTGCCTGAGGTGTAACTGGCCAAGGGCACAGTGCACCCTGGCAGGGTTTTGGTGCCCTGAAGCCCTTATGTCAGGGCTAGATGCCCTGCTGGGACCAGTAGTGCTGGCACGGAGGTGAGCAAAGCTGGGCTCTGAATAGCGGACATTGCCCTTGTGCAGTGAAAAGCAAATGCCTGAGCTCCTTGCTGACACTAAATGATAAGGAAACTGGTGCTGGTGGAGCCTGGGGCTGCGCTGTTTCCTTCCCCTTCTCTTGTAGAGCCTCCCCGCTCGCTGCCCGGGGGTTGCCACAGCGCAGGGACAGCAGCAGGCGGGTGTTTGGCTGCATCCCCCAGGTGCAGCTGCAGTGTGTAATGTCCCGAACAAGGCGGCAGCGTTCTGGGCCTTTCTGAGCACTGGAATGCAGAAGGGAAAGCTCAAGCTGCTGTTTGCAGCCTTCCCCTGCCACAGAGTGGGACCAGGCAGGGCAGGTGGTGACAGAGCCTTATTGGCGTCCCCAGCTGCTGTCCCCAGCCCTTGGTAGAGGTGACCCCTGGCAGGCTGAGGACAGCAGGGCTGGCACAGCCTCAGCCCCTGCGAGCTCTCTGCCCGTACGTCCTAGGTAAGCTCCTGCTGGCAGACCTGGAGGTAGGGCAGGATTGGGAAAAAAAAAACAAAACCACCAAAGGCAGAGCAATGCCCCAGGTTTAGCATTGCTTCTGGGGACACAGGAGGGGACGGATGCGGTGCCAGGGTGCACGAGGGCTTCTGCTGGCCCACCATGCCCCTGCCCTGTCCTGGCCAGCCCTGGGTGCAGCTGCTGGAGGTCGCTGCTCCTGCCCTACACAGCTGCTGCTTTGGAGGGTGCTGTCTGCCTCGCGCTGTGCCCTTGATGTGTGGTGGCCCCACGGGTGGCTTTGTGGGGACCGCTTTGACTGGGGGCAGCAGGCGATGCCGATCCATGATGGTTTCCTGCGTGCAGTGCTGTCCCTGGGCTGGGGGGCACATGGAACTGGCACTGAGCTCCCTGACTCGGCTCCCAGCGAGGCACTGGGCAAAATCAGGGCACCCCTGCATGGGTTGCTCTTTCTCTGCTCCTTCAAGCTTGGAGGAGAAAGATCCCAGTCACATCCCCAAAATAACACCCCAAAGAAGCCGTTGGTTCTGGGTGTTTGCATCCATGAGCCCTGCCCACACGCAGCAGCTCCTGATCCCCAGGGACAGGTTGCATGTCTGGGCACCCACTGTGCTGATCCATAAATTGATGCTGGGGACCTGGTGGTGGATGACCCCATTGCTTGCCCCAACTAATCATAGAATCAAAGAACTGTTTAGGTTGGAAAAGATCCAAAGATCATAGAGTCCAACTGTTAACCCAGCACCACCAAGGCCACCGCTAAACCATGTCCCCAAGTGCCACATCTGCATGTCTCTTAAATACCTCCAGGAATGGTGACTCCATCACCTCCCTGGGTAGCCTGTTCCAACGTTTCACAAGCCTTTTGGTGGAGAAAGGGTTATTGATGATTCAATGAATCGAAGTGTGGTGATGCTGAGTGCTGGTGGCATGAGCTGATATGCAACCATGCGACAGGGACAGCCCTGGAGTGTGCAGCTGGGCTGCATCAACCCTCCTCCTGTGCCTGGCAAGGGATGCCCAACAGGACCTCAGAGATACTGCTGGCAGTGTCTCTTTATTGCCTGGTTGTATTTTCTAGACCAGACAAGGATGTTTTAGAGCGATACTTGCTTGAAGCCCCTGCCCCAGGCCTGCACTGCAACAGGCACTACCCTGGGGGAGCTCTGGGAGAGGGGTCCCGCCCATGTCCCAGCTTGGCCCCGGGAGCCCCTGCCTGCAGTCATTTTTTTGGGGTGAAGTAAGCATCCGTTTGCGTGCGACACACAAAACGGAAAGCTTGCCTACGTCCCAGCCCACCTGCCGCCTGCCCCGGCCACTTGACTCAGCGCACTGCGAATATCACGATGACACGGAGGCTGGTAATGCTGCGGGGAGCTGTGATGTGGCAGGCAGGGCGCTGAGCCGCCCCGAGCCTCAGCCCTGCTGGCATCTGTGGTCGGCCACTGTGTGTTTTCCATATGACCTCCCTAGTTTTCTGGAGGTCTGACTTAACACCCCTGGAGAGGGGACAGGCAAGGGCAGGAGCGGGGGAAGCAGCCAAAAGGAGGGGACAGCCCCACACAGGCACTGTCTCCAGCTGCATCAGTATCTGGCAGCAATATTCCCCCCCCCCAGAGGGGTCTGGGCACCTCCTGCCTGCTGAAATCCTGGGGTTTGGACATTTCTGTGTCCAAAACACAAATTGCCCATTTGTGGTGTCCTGTGGACTCACGTGATGTGCACAGGGCTGGATGTGGCCATGGGGAGGTGAGGATGTTTCCCTCTCTCTCTTGTTGGATGGCTTTGATTAATCCCACTGGGGATGGCAATGGGAACCCTGTCAGTCCCGGGTGTCCCCTTCCCCACTCTGATACAGGCCATAGGTGACAGCTCCTTGTTGACATCTGTCATGCCACCCCTTTGAGCCTGGCTCTGTCCTCTACACTGGTGAAGCACATTGTTTGTGCCAACAACCTCATGATCCTGTGCTCAGAACCAGCAGTGGCCCATGTAACAGCGTGTGACACCACCCTGCTGCTTTCACAGTCCTCCTGGGGTGCAAAGAGCCCACTGGGCTTTCCAGAGATGCTCGTGGGGACAGTGGCAAGAGGGGATGAGCACAGAGGAGGTTACAGCTTCAGGGAGCCATCTCCACCCGCATGCCATGGGCCCTTCGCTTATTCTGGGCCTTTGGCATCTCTGCTTCGCTCTACAATGTGCAAGTGGGAAGGTGTCACCACCCCCTGTCTAATCCTGGAGCCCTGTTCAGGGGATGGTCCTAATCTCTGGAAGCCTCCAGGATTTGCCTCAGCTGTCAGAGGCATCTCCTGTCTTCCCATACCAGTACATCAGCTCTCCCAGCGTGCAGAAGTGTTGCCGAGGCTCCCCCCCGTCCTGCCTGACAGGTCTCTGATGCTGTGATGTCCCAAACTGGCAAATCTGGATGGACAGGTAGACCTGATGCTTTTTGGGGTACAGCAAATCTGTACAGCAGGGACCCTCTTTGCGATGGGGTCCCAGCAATAAACCCAGCTGAAAGATGTCCCTGCTGCATCTTTTTTTTTTTTTTTTTTGGGGGGGGGCGGTGGGGTGGGTGGGTTGAATTACAGTGGCATGAGGTGGAGCTGATCCTTTAGGGAAGAGATGATACTCTGGTTAGTTAGAACTATGTTACCTGGAGGATAAGCAAGGAACATCGATGGTTCGGTGTGCTGGGAATGTGGGTTCAAACCAATTTATAACAAGTATCAGCTTCCTATAGAGAAGAGGTCTTTTCTCGTTGGAAAATATGAATGCCCTAGTTTTCAGCTAAATCCTGAAATATTTGGGGTATCAAGCAAAAATATGTTGATATTTAAATTATCACTACAATTTTAATGTTCAACCCTCCTGGTTGCCCGTAGGAACAGCCAGCACAGCCCACGTGGTTTTTGGTTTGGCACTCTGTTTTCATGTCAAGGTGGAGGTATCGCACTGGTGGGCACTTTGTTTTGTTTCTCATTTTAGCTCCCTCACCCCAAAGCTGGGGGGGTGAGACACCCTGCTCCCATCCTTGTGGATGAAATGACTCCATGGAAGCCGTTTCTCCCGCCCTGTCCTGCATCCACAAGTGAAGCCACTGTGGTGGGTGACAGAACCTTCGGCACTTGAGTCTGGTCCCTACGGGAAACCCTTTGCCGCTGGAACTGGGCCACCTGCCAGGTGCCATTGTCACTTACAGCAGTCAGTGTGGTGTTTCCATGCTTGAGTTTGCTCAACACACGGAGGTCTTGCTGGCAACGTGTGAATAAACAAGATGCCAAAATGCTACAGTAAGGTGCCCCAGATAAGTCTGGATGATAAACCATATTGATTCACTTGCTCTTAACCTATGAGTCATTCCCTGAGTCAACAGAGAAAACGGCATCCAAACATCACCCAGCAGGTTGAAAAACTTCAAGAACTTCAAGCAAAATAATTGCATTGATGTTTTTTTTCCTGGGGAAACTATTTAATTTCCAACCTCACCAATCTGAATTGAAATAGGAGAGAAATTTGAGTGCTAATTTCTTTGTGACCTAGAGTTTTGGTATTGATGTATTTTTTTCCAGACCGCTTTAAATTGTTTTTCTTAACACATAATCAAAAGAAACCTGCTTTTTGCAAAGCATTTTGGTTTAGATTAGACATCACGATTGCCTTTGAGAAAGACACACAGAAGATTTCTGAGCAGAGCTGGGAGTCTGGAGGTGGCCACCTGTGAGCTGATGGAAAAAGTCATCAAGGCATGGGCCATGTGAAAGCTGAGGGATCAAGGATGTTCTGAGATCATCCAAGACAAGATGAAATCCCTGTGGATCAAGGTATGGAGAAACCAGAGCTTCTCTAATCCTCCCCTCTGGGTGCCAGACCCACCAGGGAGCCAAAGGCAGCTGGAGAACAGACGGATGGTGTCCTCCAGCCCTACATAGCTGTGCTGGGGAGCAGGGCTGTCTTCTCTTTTGCCAGAGCAGCTGCAGAAAATTTTATTGTTTATGACCCACTTGGCAAGTTTGAGCCACCCCGAGGCACTCTGGGGAGCAGGAGGGACCGCCAGTACCTGTCCATGGCCTGCAGGCAGCAAAAATGGCCAGGAGCCCCACATCACCCTCTTCTCCCTGCCTCAGGGAGCTCATCCTTCAGGCATCCCAAAGGTATCTTGGGGAAGGAGGAGCCTTTATTAGGCATATCACTCCTCGCTGGCAGAAGTAATCGAGGAACATCTGGGTTATCGCATAGTTTTGGAGGAAACATACCCTCCCTGAGATACTGATACCATCTCTTGGTGTCCTGGCTTTGTCCTGCTGCCAAATGCTGTTTCTGAAATGCCCAGGAGAGAAAAAAATATCCCTCCTGGAGCAGGAGGGTCGTGCTGCTGGGCTGCAGCCCCTGGGCAGGGTGGGAGCCCATGGGGGACCAGGTCTGCCCTGTCCAGGTGACTCGCTGATGGCTGTAAGGAGCTTTCTTCTCAGGTCACAGGAGGAGCAGGGCTAGCAGGGAGCGTGAGGTCTCTGTGCTCTTCCCAGAGAGCAGCAGCTGCACATCTCGCTGTCTGTGCAGGGCACAGTGGGCAGGGGTCCTTGGGACGATGCCTCCATGCATCACTGCCTGTGGTTGCCTGGCAGCCAGGAGCTGAGCCCGGTGGCTGGCCAAGCCCAGTGCTCCTCCACCACCTTGATGGACCAAAAAGCCAGCGTTACTGCCCTGGCTTCCTTTCCCAGCCAGTCCATGGCTCCTGCTCCAGCTGGGATGCATCCCTCAGAGCCCTGTAGCTTTTCTCTGGGATGTCACCATCCCTTTAAAGGCCAGCCTGGCCAATGGGGCTTTACTCTTTCTTCTCTCCCTCCCCTTCACTGCAGCTCCCCCCACCTGGAAAGCCACCCCCTTGTCAGCAAAGCTCAGATCATCGGGCTCTGCCAGAGCTTCAGGCTCTGGTTGTCTCCGAGATGCCTCTTGACGCTGATGTCCATCTTGGGAGGTGTTTCCTGGGGACCAGGGAACTGTGAGCCTTTGGACCAACGCCCAGGAGAGCCGGGTTTGCCTGGATCCTCCATAGCAGCATCCCTGGAGACAGGCAAGTAGCTGGGAAACAGGAGAAAACAGTCAGCCCCAGTTTGAGGAAGGTTAAGGAGTCAGACCAGGGGTGACAGAGACCTTTTCAGCAGCGCCTCATGCATGGCATGGCAAGGGAGGGAAACAAGGGGAGGTGGGGGGAGAAGGGTGGATCCTACAGGACTAATGGGGCTTTCCTAGGTCAGTGGGGGGCTTTGGGGCAAATCTGAGTTTGAGGGCTAACAGAAGGGTGGCTGATCATGAGCTCTGGGGTGACCAAACTCTGTGGATAAGGTCCTGGTGGAGTGGGCAGGGCACAGGCTGGAGGGGAAGGCAGAGGGCTGGCTGCTGATAAATCTTCTCCAGGGATGCAATAAATCTTCTCCAGGAACATGGGTCAGGGGTACGGACAGCTGGGTTGGTCCAGGTGATCCCAAGAGTTGCCTTCTAACCTCAACAATGCGGTCAAGGCTGGGGGAGTATGTGGGGGAGCAGAGGGATCTGGGGCTGTGGGAGGACATGGTGGGTCGAGGTGGTCAGTGCAGGATTATCAGGGAGGATTGGGGGTCTAGTGTTAATGCAGGGGCTGGGGGAAGGCATCTGGGGCGCAGGGTCAATGGGGAGGCTGGGGGGGGGGCGTGCAGTGGGTGGCTGAGGAGGTGGCAGTGAGGGCATTGGGAAGTCCATAGCTAGAGGGCTGCTGGTGCTGGGGACAGGAGACATGTCCCCAAGGAAAGGTGACCTGGCTCTGGCCTGACCAGTCCCGTGCGAGCCTGGGGGGTGGGGGCAGGACCATATGCTGCGGCCCTATAGGAGGGGTAGCGGCATGCTGCTGAATGTGCAGGTCCCGGGTGGCTATTCCTGGCGGCCCCCGCCTGCGCAGGCAGATTGGTTTGCAGGGAGGTGACAAGTGCCAGCCGAAGCCTATAAAAATCTCCCAGCCCCTGTTCTGGCTCAGTGACCTGGTTCCCCCCTCCCAGGACAGCCGGTTCCCCCCTCCCAGGACAGCCGTCCCGGAGCAGAGACTCTCCGTCCAGAGTGGAGACGCCTGGTCCAGAGCAGGGACCCCAGCTTCAGAGTCAAGATCCCAGATCTGGAGGAGATACCTTTGGTCTGGAGCAGGGACCCCAAAACAGAGCAGAGATCCCAGAGAAGAGACCCCCCAAAACACCCTCTTCTCCAGCCCCCCCGGCTTTGCAGCAATGACCGGCAAAACTGCACCTCCGGCCACAGACCCAGCTCCGGCAGCTCCAAAAGAAGAGCCAGTGCCAGCCCCAGCTGCTGAAGAGCCCCCAGCCCCTGAGCAGCCCCCAGCCCCTGCAGATGAGTCCGCTTCTGTCCCTACACCAGAAGCGACTCCAGCCCCTGAAGAAGGTCCCCCGGCTCCCCCAGCTGAACCCCAAGCCCCAGCCCCTGAACCGAAGCTTGAGAAACCAAAGGCAGGTGAGGACGGGATCGGACACCGAAGCGGGGAGGGGAGATATGCAAGGCTGGGAGGGGGCATGGGGGGTGCTGGGGTGAAGGGATGGAGGGATGAAGTCATCAAGGGTATTTTTGCAGTGGGATTAGGCTGGGGGATTAGGAGGAGGGGGGGGCTGAGGACCAACATGGAGGGTGGGTGATTGCCCTCCAGCAGCCCCAGTACTCGAGAGCCTGTCCTCACCACTGCGCTTGTTACAGAGCCGCCCAGCTCCCCCTTGTCCTTGGCTGTGGAAGGAGTGAGCGAAAACTCGGTTATGCTGACCTGGAAAGCCCCAGAACAGACAGGCCAGTCGGGCCTGGATGGATACGTGGTGGAGATCTGCAAAGATGGAAGTAGGCTTGGGCTTTCCTGCCTCGTAAGCGTGGAGAGCTGCTGTGTTGCTGGGGAGGCATGGGATGGAGCTGGGCAGAACCTGGAAGTGCGTGTCCCTGGGGACCATTTTCTTTTCTTTGCTCAAATGGGTTCATTTTAAATGATTTTTTTTTTTTTTTTCCATGGAGGAACAGGGCTTCCCACTGGCTTCAGATAGCAGTGGTGTCTTTAGCAGGGGTCTGGATGGGTTTTAATATCACTGCTGTGTTAGAGGGAGGAGGAGAGACCAGCATACCCAGTGAGGGTGGTCTCTGATGAACTCCAGCTCTGCAGAAACCTGGGGTTGGGATGGTGGTGTAAGACCTCAGGATGAAGAAGATGTGATTGTCCCACGTTAGTCTGAAATGAAGTGCAGAAGGAATGGGGGTAAGGTGGGAGGATGAGGGGGGAAAGGATCCTGGGCAGCGCAAGAGGGGCTACCATAGATCAGCAGGCAAGCCCTGCCTGAGCCAGATGGGGCTTGAGATGTTTGGAAGGAGAATGGCCATTGTGGATGGAGGTGGGCTGGTGGGTGGCAACAATTATCTGCGCTTCTCCAGTTGCATGGCTGGTTGGTGGAATGGGCTAGGTGGGTAAAACTTGTGTTTTGGGTGCTCTCTTGAAGCCCTGCTTGGCTTTGGGGTGAAAGTGAATGACTTGTGTGGCTGGGAGGATCTGCAAGGGGAGGCTGGGACTGGTGGGCTGGGTGCTGTATGTGGCTGCGGTGGTTTGAGAGACCCAGGTTGTCAATGGGCCTTGGGGAGCTTGGTCTGTGACCCTTGGCTGTTTAGCTCGTGGCACACACGATCAACACATGCTTGGCTGTGGGAGGCTTCCATCATTGGGCTGGGGACTGGGGAGGTAAACTGGGATGGGGGATGAGGCCCTTGTGTGGGAGAAGGAGAGATGCAGCCACTCCTGGAGGGTGCTGGCTGACAGCCACCCAAAGGTCACAGTTTTGGATGCTCTCCTAGCTTGCTTTGAGCTTGGCTGGGTGACAGGAGAGCGCTAGTCATTCAGTGAAAACCACATGGGCTCCGTGACTGCGGTATTTGGGCTAGTGCAAGACCCTGGGTGGCTAAAATACAGTGAGATCCCAGTGAGGGCTGGTGTGAGTAATGCCCATGGTGAAGGGCAAGAGGAGCTGGTGGGATCTGGCTAGTCCAATGGCCCTGACAGGAAAACCTTCTTGGTTTGAAGGTGCACATGGTGGCTTAGCAAACACCAGCACTCACGGGTGGCTCTAATTGCCCACCTGGGACAGCCAGTCCCTTGGTGACTGGGGCAGCTGTTTTCTAACTGAGAAACCTGTTAAGAGCTTTGGCACATCACAAGGCTGTGTTAGCTAGCTGTTGGGGGGGAGGCTTCTGCATCTTGGCTAGGGGGTGAGTTTGAGATGCCCCTTCCAAGCAGGAAGAACAGTCAGAGATGTCTAGCTGACAGGTGACGAGCAGACCTTGCCTGATGTGGAAGGTGTGCTGGGGAACATGGTGAGCCCCAGCAAGTTACCCTGGGGCAGTGAGGGGAGCAGACTGGCTGGCAGGGCTGTCAAAGGATCTTAACTACTTCTAGAAATTCACCTGGAAGGTCAGCAGGGACCATGTTTGCTGGCCTAATGCCTTTTCTTGCTTGCAAACAGCCTCCTGAACAACAGTTGAGCTTCTGCCAGCATTTCGTGCCCCACGCTCCCTGGCAGGGTGGGGTGGCCAACCTCCCCTCTAAGATACCTTTTTCTGCTGCTGCCCCAAATCATGCAGTCTTTGCAAGGAAGGGAGAGGCTCTTTACCTCTGGTTTCACCCCTGTGGCTTGATCCTGCTCTTTGGGGTGTGCGTCCGTCTGTCCACCGCACGGCTGAAGTGCTCTGCTTGTTCATCGCAGGCACAGACTGGACGGCCGTGAACGAGGAGCCTTTTCTTTCCACCCGCTACACAATCCAGGACCTCAACTCCGGTGACAAGGTCCATGTGCGGGTGAAGGCTGTCAGCGCCAGCGGGGCCAGTGTCCCGGCGACATTGGAGCAGCCAGTCCTCATCAAGGAGATCCTCCGTAAGTACCGCTCCTGCCGCGCGTGGGTCCTGTGGGCTTTGCCAGCCGTGCAAAGGAATCGCCGTCCATCCTTGTAGCCTGGGCAGCCTCCGCACTCTAACACGTCACAATCCAGCCCCTGACCAGGTTGTTATTCTCCATAACTCTGTCCAGTTCTCTTGGGGTGGGATGGAGTAGCTCCCTGACTTCACAACACTGATCCTGCAGATGGTGAAGCTTTGCGGGTGAAGGACTCGGTGCAGAGCCACATTTTCAGATTTCATTGCAAGATCTCAGAAACTGTTTCATTTCCAGCACATTCCCTCTTCTTGGCCATACTACATCTCTAGTATGCCATCACACACACATCGGACAGCTTTGTTTATTTAGCTAAGGAAAGTCACGAGCTGGTAGTCTGGAGCATGGGAACTTTAATCATGCTGAACTCGCCAATGAATGACTTTCTCCCATGCTTAGCAAGACTCGCATTCCTCCCGAGGTGCTGTGAATGTGCTGAGGCTGATGTATGACTGCAAGGTTAGTTTTCACTTAGCAAATACATAGACTTATTTTGCCTTTACAAGGAATTATTAAAGCGCGGGTTTTCCTATTACTCAAAGAACACATCATGTATTTCAGCTGCTTTAAAATAGTAATAATAATAACAAAAGTTATTTCCAGGAACCATCAGCTTTTCATAGGAAAAGGCTTGGAGAAGGCTATCAGCATCTGGAAGGGGTCCTGCAGGGTCTGTCCTCTCAGTCTGCCCGGAGGAGGTGAACATGGCTTTATGGTTGGCGTCTGCTGCCGTGTTTACCTCCAGATCTCAAAGCCATCCCAACATAACTTGTAGGACCAGGGAGGATGAGGCAGGGAGGACTGGTATGAGATACCAAGTACACAACTTGTGTTTCCCACTTCTAATCCTTCGCTGCGCCCACCACTTCAAACCCCCTGCCCCTGCTGCCTGAGCTCTGTCCCAACCGTGTGTACCAGCTGAGAGGTGTAAAACCCAAAAAGCTGAAGGACCCACGCACAGCTTGCTCTTGCTCCGTGCTGGTGAGGTGTTTGGGTTGGTTTCCTTCCCCCCTCTTTTCTTTTTACTGACTGAAACCCTTCATTAACAAGCAGCACGTGCCCACTCATGCATTTCATTTGAAATACAGCCCTGTGCACGTTGCCTGGCTTTGAGGAGCAAATTAGCCCCCAGTGTCCCTCTGCCCCCCTGTGTTCACTCCAGTGGTGCTGGTCTGTGTGGTGTCCACAACTCCATTCCTCTTTGCCCTGTCCGTTACCTTCTGATCTTCGCATTTTATTTGGGACTGCATTTTGTACTTATCGGTTCATTTATAGCATCACAAGGGATTTTAAATAGCAGCGATACAGACTGCAGAGAGTTTGGAAACAGGTGGGATGAGTGGGTTTGGGAAGTGGAGAGAGACAAGGAGAAACCAGATGAAGATTTGGTGTGGGAGTTACATTTTGCAGGGAGCTAGAGCAGGAAAAATGCCTTTCCACCCACAGCAGCACGTCACCTGGGCCACCAACCCTGTCCAGCCCTCTCCAGCTGAGCAAGGCGCACAGAGCTGGAGAAAGCACCCATGAATTAACATTCCTCCACCGAGGTCAGGTTTCTCTGCCCCGCTGAGACTGATGAGCCCAAGTGGCAGCATCGATGCACGGATCCCCGAAATGAATAGCAGCAAGAGCAGAGGAGGGACCATCTCAGCTGTCAGCGGGGCCATCTGGGACTGCTGGGCATCTCCCTGCCCTCCCCAGCCCACTGCCGGTGTTTCACGCTCACAGCTGTTTAGCCATTGCTCAGTCCCGGGTTAATTCTGACCATGCCCCCTCCCCAGAGCTAAGCTCCGGCACGTTTAATCCAGGCAGAGACATGCAGCTTTTTATGAGTGGCTCACGTAAACCCAATGCCTCTCCAGAAGGATCACCCAGTGGCACCGACCCGGTAGGGTTACATGGCTGCTGCTATTTTCACCCTGGGAAGGAGACTCCATCAACATTCTCCAGGGCGTTTTTTGCTTATCTTTGTTATGTTCCCTTGGGGATGTTAGCCTTCGTTTTAAGCCTGGGGCTTTCACAGCTCTGCTGTGAGGAACCATGCACCATCTTGGTCTTGCAATGGCCTTGAGCGCACATCGAAGGTGGAGGTCTGGCGAGCCTTGTCCTTGTTAAAAGTTGGGTTGTGTGCCTCTGGGCCGTCTGCTTTCTGAACTGGGGAGAAATATTTCCTAACGCAGAGATGCTGTCCTCTGCCTTGCTGCCGTGTAGGCTGTGCTGTGGCTCTTCTGGGTAAGCCCATGTTGGTGTCCGTGGCCTGGCTACAATGGAGGCGAATGGTCCATCGGGGTGGTGCTGTCGGGTTGGTGACCTGGGGGCTCAAGGATGGGTGTAATTTTGGGGTGCAGGCAATGGGGTAGGTTGGCACGGCCCTGCAGGGAAGCAAGCATGTCCAGGAGATGGGATGGAAGAGGTGGCTGTGTTTCTGGGTGGGATTTCTGGATGGCCAAGTGGGGGGATGCATGGGGTGGGTCAGCCAGCTGGGGGCTGTGATTTTCTTGGCCCCACTGCATAACTTTCTGGTCCCCAGAGCTCCCGAGGATCCGTGTGCCTCGTCACCTGCGGCAGACGTATGTCAGGCACGTTGGGGATGCTGTGAACATGATGATCCCTTTCCAGGTAGGTGGATGAATTGGGAGTTACTCCCCCAGGCTCTTTCTCTGCAGGTTGGCTTCTGCAGTGACTTTTCTAGCCCCCGTGACATGCCTGGGGCCAACAGTGGGCTGGCTTATCCTGATCCCCATGTCTCATGGGCCAAGGGTGGGAGATGGGGTGGGAACATCTCTCCCGTTCCTGCCTAGTTCCCATTTTTCTCCTGCTGCGTTTTTGTTGCTAGTAGTGACAACAGGACCACCCCAAACATGCTAGGGCATGGGCTAGCTATTGCTGCTGCCTCTGCCCATGAGCCCTGTTCAGCTCATGTTCCTGGCAGGGATCTGGCCATGTACCACAAGACCCCACAGCACAGCAGTGGGGACCTTCCTGGGGAAAGCAGCTGCCTTTGGAGCAGGGCAGCCCCAGGGCTGTGTGATGGGGGGAGTGATGCAGAAACTGGTGGGCCAGGCTGCAGGTCCTCTCCTCAACTGATCATATACTGTGTGGGGCATCACCAAAGCATCTCCATCATGGCATCTGAGATAGAGAAAACCAGTCCTGAAACATGCTGGTCAAGCAGGGGAAAGCGAGAGGCAGAAAGCTGCCCCAGAGTTGAGGGACATGTCCATGCCATGTCTCATAAGCAGCTGGGAGCCTGCTCTGCCTGTGCTCCAGGCATGAATTTGCCCTGGATGCTGAATTCAAGCCCCTGCTGCTAGGCTGGAACCTGGGCTCACTGTCTGCACCG
The DNA here is from genome assembly GCF_015220075.1 of Falco rusticolus. Taxonomy (NCBI): domain Eukaryota; kingdom Metazoa; phylum Chordata; class Aves; order Falconiformes; family Falconidae; genus Falco; species Falco rusticolus. The sequence continues at coordinate 1,227,902 of NC_051203.1, read as the reverse complement.
CAGGAGCACACCTTTGCCTGAGATACCCTGGGCAGGTAAAGCTGGGCTTGCTCCATAAGGACTCTGGGAGACCAGCATGTTCCAGCATCATCCCTGGAGCCTGATGGCTTCACATCAGTGGGACTGGCAGGGACCGGCTGTAGTTCCATCCCTGGGGACTGCTGGATGGGAGAGGCCAGATCCAGGCCACTGCTGCCTGGACAAAGCAGGTTGGCTCTGTCCACCCATCCTTCCCCGCAGGATGTGGTGGGACCATGTGCTCAAGTGGCTCCTAACCTGCCTGTGTGGGTTGCTCCAGGGAAAGCCGCAGCCTGAGGTGATCTGGACCAAGGGTGACCAGCCCCTGGACACCAGCCGCATCAACATCCGCAACTTGGAGAGTGACACCATCTTCTACATCCGCAACGCGCAGCGCAGCGATTCGGGCAAGTACGAGCTTGCCGTGCGGGTAAATGGAGCGGAGGACAAGGCTACCCTGGACATTCGAGTGATCGGTAAGGTTGGGGATGGGACCCTGCAGGGCCACCCTGGGGCTCATTTCTGCCCCTTGGCTGGGGATAGCTCTTGCTCTGGGTGGGATGGGACAGGGCTACCAACAAGGCAGGGGATTCTGGTGTCCCTCTTCCACGGGATCTTCTGCAGTGTCATGGAGATTAACTCCTCTGCCTGGGGATGCAGGGCTTCTGCCACCCATGCCCATTGCAGCTTCTCATCCCTCGTGTGCTGCAACAGGGTGATAAGAGATTAAAAGTGAGGTGCAAGGGGTGGTCAAGGCACAGAATGCAGGGGGAGCAAATTAGGATGCCACCCTGTGAGGGTTTGTGTTTGCAGAGCCACCAGGCCCCCCCCAGAACCTGAAGCTGGTGGATGTGTGGGGCTTTAATGTGGCGCTGGAGTGGACCCCCCCAGTGGACAATGGCAACTCCGACATTAAGGGCTACAGGGTGCAGAAGTCAGACAAGAAGAGTGGGGTGAGTCTGGGCACTCCTGTGTCCTGGTGCTGGGGATGTCCTGGTGGGAGTGGAGCAGCTGCACACCCCTGTCTCCCCACATGCCTTCTACATCCTTTGGACAGCCTGCCTTTCCTCACCACTCTTTTCACTCCCCTCCTCCCAGAAATGGTTCACAGCACTGGAGCGCTGCACCCGCACCAGCTGCACCATCTCCGACCTCATCATCGGCAATACCTACTCATTCCGGGTGTTCGCGGAAAACGCCTGTGGACTGAGCGAGAAGGCGGCTGTCGCCTCTGGAGTGGCCCACATCCAGAAGACAAGTAGGGACAAGGCTCTGGCTAAGGGGTTGGGGGATGCTGATGGGCAAGAGGGGTCCTATGCCCATTTGGGCTAGTGGGGCTTCCTCGGTGTTGTGGTGATGCTGCTGGGCTGATGCCAAGGCAGGTCCCTGTCCCCAGGCTGTGCAGCCCTGAGGGCGAGGTCCTCTGCCCTCCTTCTACACCTCCTTTTGCCTCCAAGGAAGACTTGTGCCATGGTCAGCCCCATAGGTGGGATCAAGGCATGGAAATTCCTGGGACGGAATCAAAGCAGGAGCTGGGAGGGGTGAGGATCAGCCCTGGCTTTAACCCCACAGCTCAGGGCCAGCAGAGGAAGGCACCCGTGCAGTGGTCCATCTCGGGGCCAAACCTCCAAACCAGCATCCCTCAGCCCCATTCTCCCTCCAGCTATTTCCATCCTGCTCCATGGTAGCACATAGTGAGCTGGGGTCTCTGCCACTTGCAGAGCTTATCTCCAGCTCCTACTTCTCTGCCCTGAATTTTGGGGATGGAGTAGGAGATCCAGAGAGGTGTCTGGCCTGTATCTGGCAAGCCGCATGTAGCATGCATTGCAGTGATGGTTTGCAGACTGGCATCTTCCCTGTCCCCTGCAGAGACTGGGAACTAACATGACATGGCTGGATGAGAAGGGATCTATAGACAGAGCTGGGCTGAGCTGAAGGCCAGGTCCTTGGGTCGGGCTAGATGCTGTCTGGCTTGTTTTGTGAGGGAGCAGAAACATTTTGGCGTATCTTGGGCTGAATTCCTGTGACTATGTACTGGTCAGCCCAGGAGCCCAAGCTCTGCCTCAGCCTAGACTTAATTATTTTCTTAGAAACTGTTTACCAGCCAGAAAAGATCCCCCAACGGGACATGATGGAGCCTCCAAAGTTCACCCAGCCCCTAACAGACCGAACCACGACCCGGGGCTACAGCACACATCTCTTCTGCTGCGTCCGGGGCTTCCCCCAGGTCAGTGGTTCCCCCCCTGGGCAGCCACCAGTGGGGATGCTGCAGGGTGGCTGGAGGTGCTGGGAGACAGTGGGTCATGTTGGGTTAGGGCTGGATGAGGTTAGAGGGCAATTCTGAGTGGGTTTGGAGTGTATAAACATAAGCATAAGCATGGAGATGGGTGACAGGTCTTAATTCAAGCCATGTCTTGTTTCTTTCTGCACTGGGGAAGGAACTGTGGAGCAGTGCTTAGGGCTCAAAAATGGGAAGTTTAGCTCTTCGAACTCCTGACTATGAATCCCACCATGGCCACCAGCTTCAGGCAGGGTCACGGCAGAGGGAGGTGGCTGCATTTTGGAGCCAGCTAGATTTCTCATTTCTCTCCCTGTCTTAACAAACAAACAAATCCTGTTGCCTTCCAGCCTAAAATCATCTGGATGAAAAATCAGATGGAGATACGGGAAGACCCCAAATACATAGCGATGATCGAGCAGGGTGTCTGCTCCCTGGAAATCCGCAAGCCCAGCCCTTTCGATGGGGGCATCTACACCTGCAAAGCTGTGAACCCCTTGGGGGAAGCCTCAGTAGACTGCAAACTTGATGTGAAAGGTAAAATTGGCTGAGGAGATAGAGGAGCAGGCCTCCTTGCCTGCTTTTCCTGTTCTCACTTTCACGGTGGTGTCGTTTGTCCCTGTTCTGTGTTGATCCTGGTGATGGTAAAGCCCAAGGACATGGGGCAGCCCTATGGGGCTGGAGCTGGAGCTTTGGGCTTCTTGGGTTATCGGTCTTGAAACACCTTGAAATTGCTTGCCTTCATTCATGGCCAATAAATGGGGAGGAAACCAGAAATTCCAGAGCCAGAGGACCAGAGGTGCTGGCGGAGGCTGGGACAGTCGTTTGTCCCTCACTGTGCCTACCAGCACTTGTGTCCCAAGCCAGGGGTGGGGTGGGGGTGGGGGCTCTGCTGAACGCCCTCCACTTGCACCTGGGTTGTTCTGATTTATGCCTCAGGATCCTGCCTAGAGCTCCCAGCTCACATTTCCCTGCCTCAGCAGAGCGCCCAGCCCAGCCCTTGCATGCGGGTGCCCTGCTTTGCTCCCTGCAGATGCTGCCTCTGCATGCTGCACACCCTCCTTGGCATGCAGGAGGATGCATGCCCACACACTACATGCATGTTCCTTGAGTGGCAGTGTGTCCTTAGACACGTGTCACACTTATTATTTCTCATTCCGTGGCTTCCCAGCACATGCTTGCCCCAAGACATGCTCTGCCCTACTTCTCACGCAGGCAGGGCTCTGATCCGGCAGGTGCCCAGCATCCTCGGTCCCTGCTGGAGCCACAGGGCTGCCAGCACGGCATGGGGTTGGTGCTGGCTCTGTGGCAGCTGGTGGCAGGGCTCCCAGCCCATGCAGTGAGCACTGACCCAGCCAGCCCTGACCACGCTGCCCTGCAGGTAGGGCTGTCAGCGCAGCCGTGCAGGCAGCACGGTGAAGTCTGCCAGGAGGATGAGCTGCTGGTTGTGCTGGGGACACCAAGCACCTGGGAGTCACCCAGGCTGGGATCTTGTGGGCAAGCTGGCCAGGAGCAGGCAGTGATGGGGATGTGCATGATTGCTTGGAGTGTGTATGTGTGAGGGTGGTGTGTGTAGGTGCGTGTTGGTACGTGTGCACATGAATAAGTTGGTTATACCCTGGCCTGCTTTTGGTAGCCAAAAGTGGAGTAAGACGAGGGAAGTTCAGGGGGTTTATATCTCCTGTGCTCTCCTGCAGTGCCCCAGTGAGGACAGATCAGAGCACAAGAAGAAGAGCAAGGTAGGTCTGGGTTGGGGCTGTGGGAAGGAGGGGGAGGGTGGATCACTTCATCGGGGTTGAGGTGGGTTGAGTGTCCTGAATTAGCCCTTGTCACCTGCTGACGGAGCCCCAGTCTCAGGTCTCCATCATCCCATGGCTGGAGATGCACTGGTGGGGTGGGAAAAACGGGTGCGGAGCCTGAGAGAAACCTGCCCTTTTGCAAGGTGGAGGGAGGGCTGTGAATATGGCCAGGAGGAAAAACATGCCCGTGGAGACTGATGTGCCTGGCAGGTGCAGGGGCAGCATGGCTAGCAGAGCTCCAGTTTGCAGACAGGGCTCAGAGACCTGGGGCATCAGGGGCTGGATGCACATGAGGGGTGTAGGTACTGGGGGCAGGTATAAAGGGGTGTGAAATGGGACTGCGGGGTGGAAAAGCAGAGCTAAAGCAGTTGCACCTGAGTTTTTTGGGGTGGGAGAGGGTGGAAGAGCTGGGCCGGGTTTGTCTTCCATTACAGCTGTAGCTGGGATGTGGTTTCCCATCTCATCCCTCACCACTGCTCTCTTGGCAGCAATGCCCTTGCAGGACTCAGATCTCATCCCTTTACTCAGGTGGATGCTGCAGCTGCTGTGTGGTAGCATGACATGTGGTGATGCTTCTGGCCATGGTCTCTGCTGGCCTGCCCCTCCCTGGCAGTTCTTGGCGGGGGGGGGGGGGGGGGCTGTACCTCAGCCTGCCATGGCATGGTCCCCTGTAGGAGCTGTGACAAGGAAACAAGCCCATCTCAGGGGCTTTGGTCCTAATAAAAAAGCCCAAACCGCTCTGTCCTGCTCCTTGTGGGGGTGTTGGGTGGGGGAGGTAGAGGGGAGAGAGCTGCCAGGTATGCTCCAGGTTCATATAATCATCCAATCAAACTGAGGATGGCTTTTCAGCTTGAAAAGAAAGGACCAGCTTTCTGAAGAATATATGAAGATGATTAAACCAGTAGCAACCCAACAACGGGAAGGAGAAGGACGGGGAAATGTTTCTTGCTGGAGAATAATTCTGGCTGGGGGGTGGAAAAAGCAATATCAAAACTGTGGCATGTTGATGCTTCTTCATGGAAGTACAATTTCTTTATCCATGCTAGCATAGCAATGATGCTGCCACCAGCATCCCTTCCCCACAGCATGAGACAGCAGGGGCAGGATGTGCCGATGTGTTATCTGGAGGAGGAGGGATGGTCCCTGTTAGCTACTGGTAGCTTGTGTGCATAAAGATGACTCCGTACAGCTCTGAGACAGCTCAGGTCAGATGCTGTTTATTAACAGAGAGCCCAGACAGATCCATCAAACTGACTAAGCACATCGTTAGCCAGGGGTCAGCAGCTTGGCGTACCCCCTCCTGCAGCACAGCATCCCTCTGGGGCTGGGGTGGGCAAGGGCAGGAGCTCTCTTCCCCATCTGCCAGCTTGGCCATGGGGCCAGACCCTGCCCTGAGCGAGGCATATCCTGGCAGGTGCTGGCACTGCTGGCGTGGGTGCAGATCCAGCCTGGGCATCTGCAGATCCGAGCCCAGCCCTTGGTGCCACTGGAGAGCAAAGCCAGGCAGTGCCCATAGCTGAAAGCTGTCCCTTCCCCGCAGCATCACTCCTGCAGCTCTGCTTTGTCCCTGCGTGCCCCCAGTCACCCCAGTCATGCCCAGGATGAAGTCTGTGGGGATACTGCTGTTCCCAGGGGCTCCGCACTGTCCACTCCAGCCATCCTTTCCACCATCAGAGGGCATTGTCGGATTAATTTTTACCCCAGCTGCTGGTCAGGCTGGTTTACCGAGGTGGTTGGGGTTAGTGGTGGCAGTGGGCAGAGGCTGCAGTGTGTCTGGCAGGTGGAGAGCAGCTCTTCCCCTGGCACGCTCCCACCTGCCCTCGGGCACTGCTGGGGATGTCCTGGCCCCCTTGACGTCCCTGGCATTTTGGCATGTGGCTTGGGCCAGTGGGAGCCTTTGGGGGACAGGGGCTGGGGCTGGGCTGTGTTAGCGGGGGGGTTGCTAACGCAGGGGGAAGCAGCAGCTCCAAGACTGTGTCATGCTGCATGCTGTGCCCTTTCCAGACTCTTAATGTGATCCTACGGGGCAAAGACTGTGTTTGTAACCCCACAGGGGACTGGGGTGGGTAACAGCATCCACATTTAGTGAGCTCTCCTAGGGAAAGGTCCAGAGAGCATGGAGTGGAAAAATCCACTAGATGTTTTTTTCTGAAAGCATTCACATGCCTTTTTATTTATGAGCATCCCAGTTGTCAGGTTTCTGGGCACCTTAGCAAGGATCAGGCAAAGGCATCAGTTCCAGGAAAGCAGCCTCTTGCAGGAATAAGATGCGAGTGGGAATCAGACCTGTGCTCGGTAAACAGCAGCCCTAATTCGGGGCCAGGCTACTGCTGTGCAAAGGGACTGTGGGCACGAGGTAGGGAGGTCCTCTCTGCACTAGCCTGGAGCTGCAGCATCCTCAGGCACTAATGATTTTGGGTTCCTCACATCAAGGAGGTTGGGAGGGTGTTCAGGACCCCTCCATTGCGATGAGGCCCAAGGGAAGGATTTGCTCCTGTCCTTGCTATTGCTTTTCTGCTCTGCTCCAGTTTTGCCCAGTGTGGTTTGAGCCAGGAGCCTGGATACAATATATTGATGCCCTTGCAAAATATGGGAGGCTGAGCCCCGCATCTCCTCTCTTTGCTGCCGTCCTCCTCCTTCCAGAGAAACAGAGGAACCCCCTCCGCGCTAAACAGAGCTGGCTGCAGCAGTGGGCAAAGGGGACACCCAACATATGCTACATGTGCACAGCATTGCTTTCCATAGCCAGCTAACAAGCCACCCATAAATCTCACCCTTCCAAGGTCCTTTTCCTCCCTGCACCACCTCCCAGCCCCTGCAGGAACTTGTCGCTGCAGTCACTTTGTCAGTTGGTGACTGGTGACGTCCAAGGGGCAACGACCCTTCTGGGACAGGGCCAGGGTCATAGGAAGTGTGTTTCCAATGGGAGAGTGCTGAACAAGGGATGCTGATAAGAAAGGAATAACAATTACCTCAAATTAACTCTTCCCACCACCTCTTTGGCCCTGGAAAAGGTCCTGCTGTAGATCAGGGACTGGCAGTGCAGCTGCCAGCATCCATAGGGACCACTGAGCTGGGTGGGGGTGATCATAGACTCATAGAACTGTTTAGGTTGGTAAAGACCTTTAAGATCATGGAGTCCAACCATGAACCCAGCACTGGTCCATCTCCTCAAAAGTAACCGATAATACACCCTGCTCACGGCCATACCTAAGGCAGGGATGCGGGGTGGGGAAGTGGCCCTGTGGCAGCATCAGCATGGCCACGGTGGCCTGCAGCCCTCCCTGCTTGGCCCCAGGGGGGTGCAGGTGCCCCTCTGCTCCCCTGGGCCGTGGAGGTGGCTGCATCAGCCACCAAGGTTTGGTCAAAAGGGTTTGGCTGCACAGGGAGGGTGGTAGGGAGTGACATGGGGGACACGGGGCAGGGGCTGGGAGATACTTGTGACTGCCTTCCACAGAAGGCAGGCAGGAGAAAAGAGGGAGAAATGACTCAACGCTGAAGTGAAAGGAGAGAAACGACACATGGAGGGGACACAGCTGTCTGGGTGTAGCTTGCAGGGCTGGTGGGTGCTGCTGGGCTCCGTGGGGAGCCATCGGGGCAGCGAAGGGTACTTCTTGCAGAGTACCCTGGGGTTATGCTTAAAGGCTTCCTTTCCCCTCTACCTACCTCCCTGGTATCTGTGAGTTGGAGAACGACTCTTTGCTCTGTGGGGATGGTGGGTTCGTCACCCTGGGCGTGCTGGCATTGCCACGGGGTGCCTTTTCCTATCTCTTCCCATGTCTCAGCCCAGCTCACCTCTCCGTGGGGGAAAGAAAGAGCTTGAAAGCTCCCAGCTTCAGAGCTGCAGAAACCACATTGCCCTGGGCTCTCCCAATTCCCAGCAGCTTCACTGCCATTCCACGGGTCCATGGATGCAGGGGCCAGGGTATGAGGTGTTCCCCGCATCACCAACTGCCACGCTCCAAGGAGCTAGAGGTCTCTCTCCATCAATGGCAGAGGACCTCCTGGGTGGTTTTTATCATTTACTTTATTTGCATGAAGATAAACTGCGTCTTTGTCTGTACAATTTCTCCTTAAATACTTGGCAACCCTTAAAAAAATGAAAAACAGAAACAAACAGGAAAAAAAAAAAAAGAAAGGAACATTGCAGGCTACAATATCAAAACAGTACGATGCTTGTGAATAAATAACCTCCTGGGGCAGCTGGGGGACACGGCTGTTTGGATTGCACAGGGCTGGTGAACCCAGCCTTCCCGGTCCTCTCTACCCTTTCCCCTGACAGCAGGGACAGTGGCCAGATGGCCCCATGTGGGCTGGGCACGGAGGACCCTCCTCTGCTCTCTCCCAGCCCCTAGTTGCCCGGCTCAGCCGTGGTGGTGCTGGCGTTTTTGTTGGTTTTGCAGCAGAAGTACTGGTTCCAGATCTGCAGGAAGGCTGTCCGGAACTTCTTGATCCTGAAGGCGTAGACAATGGGGTTCATGGCCGAGTTGCCATGGGTGAGGAAGATGGCGATGTAGGTGAGGATGTGTGGTGTCTCACAGGATGGGCAGAACAAGGTGATGCAGTTGAGGACGTGCAGAGGGAGCCAGCTGAGCGCGAAGAGGAAGAGGACCAGTGCTAATGACTTGGCGATCTTCAGCTCCTTCCCATAATACTTCTGGGGGTCGTTGGAGCTGGAGGAGACCTTCTTGTTGAGTTGCTTGCGGATGAGATTGAAGACTTCCAAGTAGATGAGCAGCATCAGCAACAGGGGAGGCAGGACCCAAACGAAGAAGTTGAAGTACACCATGTACTCCATGCTGATGACCGTCTCAAACTGGCACTTGATGACAAACTCCGTGTGGCTGCCATTCAGCTCCTGAGTCCTCCGCATCTTGTTCAGGTTGTTCCAGCCAAACATAGGGGTGAGTCCCACCAGAAAGGAGACGATCCAACAGCAAGCGATGGCCACTGCTGCCCGCCGGGGTGTCACCACACTCTTATACCTGTGGAAGAGACAGCAACCACAGGAAAGAATTAAACACAGGTGAGATGCTCTGCCTGGGGGCTGGCTGCTCCGTGTGGGGTGGCAGCACCCATACTGAGACGACATGATGCTCCTCATTCCCTTCCCTGGCAATTGGTAACAGCTTGTCCTGATAGATGTGTTAACGGACTGGTTTCTCTGCATGTGCCCTGGGGAACCTCACCCTGTCTCCCACCCCACGCCCCGGGGGGGTGCAGAGACCTCAGACATGATCCTGGAGCTCTGGGGGTTGATGCTAAGCCAAGAAGTGCATTAGCAACCTGGAGCATGCCTGCACGTTCAACTCGCATATCTAGGGGAGGTTTCACGTCACTCCAGCAGCCCACCTTACATGTGAGCACCCCGCACCCACAGCGGCAGGTCACTCTTCCCTCCCCCATGCACCCGCACTGCTGGCACCCTGTCCCAGACAATTCCCCCTGCGCCCGGGGAGGAAATCGCCAGCAAAAGCATCCTCTGGGACCCACTGGGCTGCAGGAAGGATCTGCCGGTGCTAATGGACCCCCGGGGAAGCTTCTGGGCACAGCCTGTTTCATTTCCTAATGTGCTGAGCTGATCGACAAAACCCTCTTTCCTAATGGGCCAGTGCCAAGGGAGGAGGAGGAGGAGGAGAGCTGTGCTCCGGCTGGGCTCTGCTCCCTCCCTGATGCCGCTGGGGAGCACGCCGGGGCTGGGCTGGTCTCTCCAGAGCTCTCCAAGCGGGAAGTGGAGCCTGCTAGATTGATTTTTCCCCCTGGCCCTCAAAGAAAAGCTTGTCTTTGGAGGCTGAGAAGATTCGGAGCCCAAGTGTTACTGCTTTCCACTGGAGGGGACTGAACAAAGGATGTTTTCCTGACTGTTTGCTGGGTTTGTCAGCGATGCTGGTGTTAACCCGGCCATGGGGACCGTGTGGAGGTGGCTGGCAAACCTGGATCTGCATCCTGATGCTCAGAGCTCTCTGCTGCATGACTGCAGCCTTTACCTTTGGTGGAAAAATGGAGAATTTTGGGGCTTTTTAATACAGCCAAGACCCCAAACCCCCTTGAAGGTCCTTTCTCAAGACCCATCTCAGGGGCAAGGTGTCTGGGTGGGAGCATGGAGGGGTGCAGGGTGGAGAGGGGGAACATCAAGCCTCAGAAGTTCAGAGTCCAGAGCCACCAGCCCCAAACAGCTTTCCTGAATGAACTCCCACTGGCCTGGGAAAAGATTCCCAGCATCCTAAAGGCAGCCAGGTCCTCCTCTGAGAGCTGAGGCTGGATCTGGAGGGTGATTTATTCCTTGTGGTGAGGAAAGAAGGCAGGAGACCCTGAGAAAGGTGCAGGGCAGGGAGAGCTGGGGCATGGGGTGGATGAGGGATGGTGGGGGAGCACCAGTGCTGTGGGCCAAGTGAGGGGAAAGGGTCAGGGACGACAACACAGGAGCGGCACAGGGATACTGGAGGCTCAGGCTCCCATGGGGTTGTGTGCTGGCCCATGTACCCCATGTCACCGATAACAGGTCCCTGGGGAGGGCTGATGTGCCCTTCCAGCCGTGACAGCCCACTGCCACCTCCCCAAGCTCCAGCAGCTTGTGGGGGAGCAATGCTAGAAATAACAGCACATACACACCCAACCCCACCCCGCCCAGTTCCTTCCCTCTTTGCAGTCCCCGCATCCCATCTCCCCACTCCCAGTGGTCTCTGCTCCCTGCCCTGCACCCATTGCTGAGCTGTGGAGCAGCAGCTGTGCCAGCATCGTCCCCAAACACTCTCCAGCGCTGGCAGCCAGCACCCAGGAGCAGAGCTGCTCCCCGAGCACCCACCCCTTCTCCCCCTGCCCGCATGCCTGGGCTGGGGGGGCACATGGGGCAGGGTGACCTCTAGACCTGTTGTTAGTCATGAACCAGGGTCAGAGCAGAGGACGCAGTGTTCACTCTTACAGCCAAAGCAGAGGGGATGGGGAACGGCTGCAGGGGGCCCAGCCCGGATGGTCCCGGCCCCCTGCAGCTCCAGAACACCGCGTGTTGTGCAGATGGCTATCAGGACAGCTGTGGAGGTCATGCAGACCTCAGGTCCCTGGATGCACACAAGCTCACATGGTCCAAAGTGTCTAATACATACATAGCAGAGCAACCACCCCACACGCTGCTGGCTGCTCGTTCATCTCCCCGCTTCAGTGCACGTCCCTCTGCCTCCTCACCACACATCTGTCCTCCTCAGTGCACATCCATACCTTCTCAATGCACATCCATCTCTCGTTAATGCACATCCATCTCTCATTAATGCACATCCATCTCTCGTTAATGCACATCCATCTCTCCTCTTCACTGCACATCCATCCCTCTTTGCCTCACATGGATGCCCCCACTTTGCTGCGCATCCATCCCTCCTCCTTGCCACACATCCATCTCTCTGCCATGCTCCATATCCATCCTTCCTCGCTGCACATCCATTTCCACCACCTCGCTGTACGTGCCTGGCCTGACACACTCAGCAGTTCAAGCACCAGGACCTGGCCCTCCCTGCTCCTCAAGTGACTTTGCACTGCGAGATTTAAGCGTGGCACTGCAGAAGCCACCAGCAGCTCAGAGCAAAGCCTGTCCATGCATCCCCCAGCAGGTGTGCACCACGGTCACAGGAACCGTGGCTGAACCAGAAAAATCCATAGAAAACAGCAACATTTGGATCCGGGGCTTTTGTTCCTTTTGCTCCTTCCAGCAACAAGCCAAGAGCAGAGGCAGCTGCAGTACCCTGCAGGGGAACATGCTCCCTGGGGGCTCTGGGATGTCCACTGTCCCCATCAGCCCTACACAGACAATGACAAAAGCCATGAAATGACTCAGTGCCACCTCTGTGCACCCCACAGAGCCTGCCCACACAGCTCTTGTGGGGCTCAAACCTCACTTAAAGGAGGGAAACGCAAGATCCTGCCTAACGCTCAACCGCATGGCACAGGGCATTTGGGAGGGGGCAATTAGCAGAGGGGTAGGGGCAGACTTTGCTGCTCCTGTATTTCTTCCTTGGTTATGCCATAAAGAAAAAGCCTTTCTCATTTACCTCATTCTGCATTAATATAATAGGACTAGAGTTTGGGATGGGTCTGGGTGGCGGAAGCACTAGAAAATGCTGATAATGGTTCACAATTAATAAATAATCTTATCATTATCATCAGCACTGGAACAATTGCTAACATCATTGCAATTTTATTACTACTATTATTTTTATTAACAGCTGTGACTAAACCATCCATGATAGTAGTCACCACCATCATCATACAATTTGGGTTTGTTTCCTTTGTCTGTGGGGCTTTAGGCTTGACCATAATTGCTAGATTTTCCTCCTGTCCTCCCTCACTGGTGGTTTTTGCACCATCCCTTCCCCACAGAGATGGGCATCACCCCAAGTCCTCCTGAATGCCCTGCCAAGGCCAGGAGAAAAGAGCCTGGAGGGAGCACAGCAAACATCCAGCCTCATTGATATCCTGGGATGGGCAGGAGCTCTGGTTTGCTGTGGAACAAAAATGTCTTTGTGGGTTTAGAAAATAATGCAAAGAGGCAAAATATCAATTATTGATAGAGTGCTGTTTGTGTCCTCAGGGGAACTGCAAAAAGTGATGGTTGGAGGCAGAGGCAAACAAACTGTCCCCCAGGGCTGTGCAGAGCTAACGGGGATATACGGAGCAGGGTCCTCCAGGGAGAGATGCTGTCTCGTGGTGGGATGCTCCAGGAGATATTGCAGAGTTTCTTGGGCTAAGCATGGAGTCACTGGGGGAGATATTAAGGCCCCTTTTCTCCAGAAGATCATTAAATGCTCCCTGGGCCCTCAACCCAAAGACACTATCCACCCTCCTTTCCCTTTGCTCATCATTCCCACACTTGACTCAACTTTTTCTGCCACATCCTGACGTAGCCAGACCTCTGCATCCCTCTCTGTGGCAGCAAAGGGAGCCCAGCTCAGCCCAGGACTTGCTCTTTAGGTGTCTGGCACTGGGTGGGCAAAGCCCCCATGGCCATTGAACATATCAGGACACATATGAAAACACACGGAGAGTGACACATTCATTGCATTTCTATTGATTTGACTTTTGTCTCAGGGTCTGTCCCCCAACAGGGAGACGAGGTCTCCTTTCCTAGGTCTCCAACCCACAGGTCGATCCCAATCTCACACTCACAAAACCCTTCTTGTTTTGGTTGAAAAAGCTTTAAAGATTCCAGGCCTGGTTTGAATAAAATTTGTTTGTTTTTAGTATTTCTGTGAATAACCTTTTTGTCCAGAAAACACTTGCAGCTGTCCAGAGAGCCCCAAAATGTGGCTTTGCTGGTCCTTGCTCTGGTAGAGTTTATTGCAGTGCAATTCCTGGGGAATTAATTCACTAATGAAGGCAGGCTATTGCTAATGAAATGAAGCTGGAGCCAACGTGGTAAGAGGAAAGGAGGCCAAGCTGACATGAAGCTCATCTGCATTATGAATGCAGCAAGGAAAAGCAGCCAGAGCATGTCCTGATCTAATTGAAAATCTCTAGACAAAAGTGCTTTGATGTCAGAGGATTTTGGTTCCTGCATCTTTTTTTCCTGGCTCTATCTTTGCTTCAGATCCTTCAGTGTCCTGGGGCTGCTGGGTGGGAAACTCCGATGTTGGTGTTCAAGCTGCTCAGAAATGCGAAGCTGAGAATACAAAGCGGCATCCAAGTGCTGTGAAGGGAAATCATCTCAGCTGTGGCTCCGGGCTGGGGCGAGGAGCTCCCTGGGTACCCGCACAAGGTAGACGTGCTGCAGGAGGGACACTGCTTCACAGAGAACCGTGCAGTCACTCCTTCGTCACCTCTAACTGGATGGGAAAAGTTTATTCCTGCTTCAGCCTCTTGCTTTGGTTATTTTTCTCCTTCCCTTCAGATCTCCTTTGGGCTTATTTAAGTAAAAACCTTAAGTTCAAAATTTCTTCGTGGGAAGGAGTGGGTCGGGCATTGGAACAGGCTGTCCAGGGAGAAGGTGGAATCACCACCCTCTAGAGGTGTTTAAAACACACCGAGATTGCGGTGCTTAGGGACAGGGCTTAGTGATGGACTTGGCAGTGCTGGGTTAACAGTTGGATTTGATGATTTCAAAGGTCTTTTCCAACCTAAATGATTCTATGATTCTAAGAAGAGGCTTTGGGGGGAGTCCAAAGCTGGTAGTCTGTGATGGGATCCAGGGATGGATGTCCCCGACAGCTGCCAGGTCCTGCCACGCTGCTGCGAGTCCCCCTGCGTGCAGTGAGCCATGATTTCAGAGGTCACAGCTGCCACCACAGCTGGGGCAGCACCCCTGACGAGGGGCAGAGCAGGGCTGGGACCCCACCCACCAAGAGTCAGAGAAGGATTTTCTCACAGTATGGTGTCCTTTCTGCTTGGCAACAGCTCTGCAAGCAGCTGGCACCTTTCTAAGCCCTCCAGCTCAGCCCACACCTGGTGCCCCACAGTCTACAGCAGCTCAGCCCCCCCGGCCTCAGCAGAGGGGAGCTGGGCTATGACCAACCTGTCTTTTAGGACCTCTGCTCCCAAAACACTCTGGGTCCGCTCCACCGCAGCAAGAGGCACCACACCATGAGGCTGCTTCATGCAAACCTCACCCAAAGCCACCGCGAGAGAGGATGAAAGCGTGTGCAGCGGCGTGTATAAATGCACTGGGCTGTGTGCATCCCACTGAAGTGCCTCCTGGTCCAGTCTGTGTCCAGGGTTTGGTTTTAGCATCCTGAGATGGGAGCTCTCTGCATGGGAATTATTCTGCACCAAGTGACTCCAAAGCACAAGTGGCCTCAGCCGAGCGAAGCAGCTGGCAGGGCCACCGAATGTTTCTAACCACTTTTAATAGCCACTGATTATTTAATGGATAAAGGCGAGGGTGATTATGAGGCTTATGAGAACAAATCCATCCTGCAAAACTGACTGGTCCCCACACACCAAGCCATGGTGTCCCCAGGGCTTTGGTGAGTGCTTCATTTAGCAATGGGTAAAGCTGGAGCTGGTCACATGGTAAGAAAGTGACAAAAAAAGGAGGTTTTGTGCTTTGAGCTTTTGCTGGAGAAGGTTGTGCAGGGGTCTGGACCATTTGCAGCCCTCCTGCACCCCAGACAGGGTGCAGACATCTCCCAGGACCTTGGAAGCACCCTGTGATCCCTGAGGACTGCAGAGCAATGTGGACACATCCAAATGCAGCCTAGGGACACAAATATCCCCACAAGAAGTAGGGGAAATAAGGTAGAAAAGCGCTTTATGGGTTACAGTGCCTGCAAATGGGGAATGATGCTTCTACAGGGCAGCCAGGCTGTGCCAGGGTATCTTCACCCCAGGCTGGCAGTACAAAACATGAGTCCATCAGAGATGTCCATCCAGTGGATGGCTGCAAGTGTGGGAGGAGGTGTCCTTCCCCAGCTCCAGCACTCCACAGCGTGGAACCAGAGGGCAGACACATCCCCCCACATCTGCCGCTCTTGTGATGCCATCACCCCTGGTGGGACCAAGCCTCAGAGCACACGTCACAGCTCAGCCCACCTTGAGTTTGGCATCTCCCATGGGGCAGTATCACCCACAGCCTCATGAGGCTGCTTAAGGGCTTGTTTCCCTGCTCCCCAATACCCATAGAGACACCCACGCTGGCTGCCTGGTTTTTGAGTCAAAACCTGCCGTATTTCAGGTTCTAGCTAGAGGATCAAGTCAAATCTTTGCCTGCTGAGCCAGAGAGATTTGTATTCTCACATCTCTGGTCCTCGGGATATTAGGAGCAGCCACAACATCACACCAGCCTAGATGAGTTCATCGCCAAGCACGCGTGCACCTCTCCTGGGGCTGCTCCTGGCTTCGATGGAGCAGTAGGTGCTGGCTGGACCTCTGCAGCCTGCTGCCTCCGGGATGTCTGTGCTGCTGGACTCCCTGGGCTCTGGCAATGAATCAAACCCATCTTTGGGAGCAAACCACCAGCTTCCAGTAACTGCAGAGCTTCTTTTCAGGTCACTTCTCAGTTGTCCTCATCTCAGAGGTGGAATGTGAGTAACCTCCATGGCAGCTCCACCATGGACCAGAGCCAATGCCTTCTGCTTGGGCATCCTGGTGGCTCCCACTGTGACAGTATCCTGCAAGGGGAAGGGAGAGCACAGGGCGGGGGGGGGGGAGTGGAGGTTGCAGAGCGGGAGGATGGGAAGCATGAGGACCTCACACACGTCCTCCCCCTCCAGGCTCTGCCCTGGCTGTAGAGGAGACACTACTGTTGTCCAAAGAAGGCAAAGGAGCGTGTGTCATCTGCTGCTGCTTAATGAGAAAGGCAATTTTCCTCACATCCTTCAAGCAGCATCCTTTAACCCAGCAGCAAATATAAATCCTTTGTGCACATAAAGTTAATCTTGTTTTCAAACTGGCCTTGGTTTACAGCCTGTGGCTGGATCCCGACACGTTCAAGTGCTCTGCCACTGCCTAAGTAGCAATTCTCTGCAAGGACTACTCACCCACTGCTCAGCCTGCTCACCCCAAATGTGGGTGGGTGGGGGTTAAGCAAGGGGCTGGGGACACCCAGGGCATCCAACGCCTGCTGGAAATGATAATTTAATTTGTGCCGACTGGGGAGTGCTGCCCTCTAACCTCAGCAGATCCCTCATGCCCCAAGGGAGCAGTGAGACCACCTGATGCTGTGGGCAGCACTGAGTGCATCCAAGGGTGCTGAGCGCCTGCACTGGGGTGGCCATGCTCTGGATGTGTCACCCTCCTGCTGCCATATGACAGTCCTGCATGTGCACCCAGTGTCCCTGGTCAATGGGGTACAAGTCGCACTGAGCCATAGATTTGCACCCAGGCAGCTCCAGGGATCCCTCCCAGCTCTACCATGTGTGGTCACAGCCCTCCAGGATTTTCCTGGATCGTTGGCTTCTCCCTCCAGGACCCCAAGGTAAGTGGGAGGGAAATGATTTAACACTATTGGCAACGGTTGCAAAATCGTGAAACGAGCTGAGAATCTCAGAACTGGAGGGAAAAAATGTGATGTTCTTGTTTTTTTGGCTCCTGGTTTCAGGCAGCAGCATTTTTGAGCATTTCTGTGCAATGCAAAGCATGAGAAGTGCTGCTTTAAAAGGGATTAGAAGCAGAAACTGAGATTCTTCTATAGCACTAGGATGTCAGGAGTTAGGGCACATACAGAGGAACAGCCCAGTCCCTAAGAGGTGGGGGTGAAATTATGAAAGTTGGGTACGTCGCTGATGGATAGAGTGATGGGCACAATGGATTTGTTTTAAGTGTTACCCCCAGACAGTAAATCTAATGGACATTTTTAGTGTCTAAACAGTTTTTTTGTAAAAAACAGAAATTTGGCATGCGGACATCTCCTTGGAGAGGAGCATGAGTCTGAGCCTGAGGGTGGGTCCTGCACGCCCCCATCACACAGCTGAGTCCCTTCTACACTGGGAGCAACCCCACCTCCAGCTGAAGACAATTTCTGCAGGGCAAGAAGGTTTCAGGAGGAGCCGCTCAAACCCCATGTGCGCGGCTCTGTGGGCAGCGGGCTGGAGCTGTTCCTCACCGAGCGCCCTGGCGGGGAGGTCAGTGTGCTTGGCCTCGCCTGCCCTCGCCATGCCGGACCACCACCCTGTGGATGTGGCCACCTCGCAGGCTCTCACACATCAGCCCTGCCCCTGTCGTGGCAATTAGCTGGGAGCTGATTGCCCAGGCTTGACTCCGCAGCTGATCCTGCGTGTCCCTGCGTGTCCCCCTGCGATTAGCGAAGTCGGGGCAGTGTACACATGTAGTACAAAGAAGGGATAAAAGGCAGCTTTGGCTATCTTCAGTGTAAATCCAGGGCTTCACTGGATAAAAGCAGTGGCTTTTTCAATTACTATTTGTATTGTACTTCAATTTTTCTATGCATTGCATATTTTTATCCTTTATGCAAAGGAACCTCTTTGAAATGAGGATTCTGGAAGTCAGCTCCCAAAATGGAGAAGGGAGGGGGAAGAGGAGAGAACGAAGAAAGCAAGCAGCTCTAAAACCCACTGAAAATGCCAAATCTGTCAAATGTGTGCTTTATGAGAAATTGCAATGAGATGGTAGATATAAAATGCCTGGTGTGACTGGGCTCCGAGAGCCTCCATGGCTCCTACTCCATCCCACAGACGCTGCGGCTTGCAGAAAGCCGGCCGTGCGAGGAGGAAGATGCCAGCAGAGGAAGCGCCTGGTGCCATCTGCACAGCACCAGGGCAGGTTGCCAGTGCCACCGTCCTTCCCTGCCTGTCACCACCGTGCTCTGCGAACGCTGATAAATCAAAGGCCAGGTTGGTACCCACAGGAGACCTCCAACCAGGTGAGTCTGAAAAGCACCAAGAGCCATTAAAAGGCAGGAGGAGATCAGAGGTCCCAACTAGAAGGGAAATAAGAGGCGTCCTGAGACCTGCTGTTGGCATTTTTTTCTGCATTCGACAGGACATCGAGTTCTGCTCCCTGGATAAATGGGAGGCAGGAAAATGGAGATAGCATCTCCTGTTAAGAGGCATTAACCCAGCCATGAAGCAGGGCTGAGGTGGGTCTTTATCTCTCCAATGCAGAAGCAGTCTTCAGAAAAAGACATATCCTAAATTGGAGCTGGAACAAGAGATTAGTACGGGCTGCCTTTTAATTTCTTGTTTTTTACACTTCTGCTAACCTGACTCCTGATTTCACAGTCAACAGCTGAACTCCTCAGTTTCTTAGGCTACAACTCGTTACTGCTGTCCAGGATCCCCACAGCACGATTTGTCGCTGCAAAGGGAACATTTCCCTCCCTGCACTTAGCCCAGTTCAAAGATAAGTACATTCAAAACCAAAAAATTGGCTGGGAGCTCACAAAATGTGGGGGGTTGTTCTCTCTGCCCAATGTCTAAATAAGAATTAGGCATGCCAGCAAGATCTGCTGTTTCTAAACCTCAGAGGACATGATAATCTAAAACAACCAGTTCAATGTCTTCTGTCCAATGCATATTTCCCCTGATCAAAAGATCAATTTCAAATGCAAAAAGCAGTTGGATTAATTTTTTATTTTTTTTTTTTGCTAGTGACTTCATATATGTACTTTCAATCAGTGAAATTAATTTTGGAGATGCTGTTTTGTGCTATGGTTGACTTTCAACCTGTCCAAGCACAGCTTGCCACAGAGCTTGAGGAAAACCTGTGCTATTCACCTGTCCACCACCCTATAAACCAGGAGGAGCACATATATGTCAAGCCATTAAGTTATTTGCATTGGGAAGAATCTGTTCAGTGCAGATCGATATATCTTGATCAGCCAAATTAAATGCCAAATTGAAAGTGAAGGCTCCAGTTAACACCACAATCAAATGTTCCCTCACCTCAGAGAATTGATCTTTCACCAGGAAAACAAATTAAAAGTGCAAATGTAAAGCAAACCTGAAGTTTAGTACTTAAACTCTGTTTCCTTTTTCAGATTTAAAGGATTATTTATTCCTTTGGAGGAAAACTGACTGACCTTGTTGCCTGGAAGGAAGTAGTTCAGTATTTCCATCAGGATGGTGGAGAGTAAGAGCTGAGCCCCAAGACGAGGAACAGCAGTGAAATGCATCAGTCAGGCAAAAATTACACCCTGTGCGTCTTCCTAATTACTCCGGCAGTTAAATCCAAGCAAGGAGCAATGTGCAGACACAGCCCGAGTCTACCCAGGCAGCCTGGCTGGTGCAGGGCATGGAGATGAAGGATGCGTGGGCCAGGCAGGATCAGGTCCTCCCCAAGCACAAGGGACATGTGAAGCCTGCGAGGGACCCAGCACCTCCTTCCCCGGCACACAAGGGACGTGCCGTGCGGCAAGAGGGTCCCCAGGCTGCTGGGGATGGACCTGTGGCACTTTGGGCAGGGGGTGGCCCTACGGAGGGTGGCACTGACGCTGCGAGCATCATGGCAGTGGCTGTAAAGGCAAGATGGGGATGGCTGCAGTATCGGAGCTCCTGGAGCTCCCTCTGAGCAAACAGACCTCGCTGAGCCCATAAAGCACCTGTGTCCCAGCAGTGCTGAACGTGGGGAATGATCTCCCTTAAAATAACCCCCTCTCGCCTGCACCCACGCCGGCGTCCGCCTGACTGCGCAGGCTTGGCCCGTCCATCTGTGCTCCGAGCTCTCCCCCAGGCTCGGCCACTCCGTGCCGCAGGCGAGCAGAGCTGTTTGCACAGAGGAAAAAGAGTGCTGCTTTTTTGCATGTTACAAGGCTTAAGTCACTGAATGTTGTTACCAGTGCAGAAAAGAGAGAAATAACTCTGTCTGTAAGACTGCTAGTTACAGCCGTGCCTGAGACAGCATTTCGCAGCATCAGCCTCTTGGCTCTTTCGGGGAGTTTGGAGCATCATTCCCTCTGTGAACAGATGGGGAAACTGAGTCGCAGAGGGGGGCTATGATGTGCCAAGTGAAGCAAGATGAAATGAGTTGAATGAGAAAGCCTCCCTGGTGCCAGGAGCTGGCACTTCCCTTGTTTGAAGGAGGCCAAGAAAAATCATCCTGGTCTCTGGACGCAGGAAGAGAAGTGGCCTGGAGAAGGTGGATGGACAGCTACGCCAGTGATGTCCCGGCTTTCTGTGCTCTGGCCCTCCTCTGAGGAGCAATGGAAAGGTGTTATCATCACCCCAGGCAGGGTCCAGGACCGGGGGATGTGACCTCCCTGCCTCTGTGTCCCTGTGGTCCTGCTTGGGCATCGCTGGTACCCAGGGGTCTGCATGCGAGAGCACTGCGGCTGGTCTCAGGGGCAACGTGGATGGAGGCTGCTGAGGAAGACAAGGGAACGGGGCCAGGAGAAAAATTCCCTTTCCTCCTCCAGCTCCTTTTTGTGAACAGAGACTTTTGTTCTTCACCAAAATCCAACCAGTCCCCCCAAGACTGCGACGGCTGCTGAAAGTGGTCCCCTGCTCAGTGCCAGGGGGCGAGGACCATGCCAGGACAGGATGGGGGGTAGGAGGGAAAAGGCAACAAGAGGTGGGGCAAGGGCGTGAGAAGGAGCTGCTGGGTCCCACCAGGCTTAGTGCAGTGAAAGGCAAATCCAGATGCCCAAAAAATTTCCAGTGACAGATCCTTCTCTGCACTGCCCTACATCACCAAAAGCTGTCCTTCCTCCTCTATTTGCCTGCCCCCTCCCCCCCCCCAATCTGAGCCTTAGCCCATTGCTGCCTGTGCTCTACAGAAAGGAGGATCTCAACCCCTTGGGGTTATTTTTGACTCTTGCTGATGGCATCAACGATGATGTCTCCTTAATACCCAGACCTGCCCATCCAGATGCCCTCCGGTGGGAAAGGTGGCTGCGTGCCCGGCTGCAGGCTGCAGTGGGGCTGGGTGCTGGTGGAGCAGGGGGTGCTCTGCTCAGCTCATTGCTATTCTGCAGGACACCCCACTGGCTGTGGGGCTTTTTTGTGACTGCCTTGGAGAGCATCAATTGCTCTTTCTTGCAACTGGGCATCCCACGCAAGAGCTGCGTGCCTGCCCCAGCAGCTGGGCAGCTGTGCTGCCAGAGAAGGCATCTCCCCGCCAGCAGCCTGGCCAGCCTCTGGGATGGCTGGTTTCCCATTCTGTAGGCTTAAAAGTTCAGGTCACCTTGGATGAGACGTGTCCCAAAAGGACAGGCTCCTTGGATCTGCTCCTCCCAGCCCATCAGCAGCCCCCATGCTGGGTTCTCCCAGCTCCTGTGTCCATCCCTGCTGCACCTGGCAGAATCCCTTCAAAAAATCATTAATTTATCTCCAGGATAAACCAGGGCTGTTAATATTAGTTCAGCTGTGCCAGCTGTCATTTCCCCAGGCTCTGAGATGATGCTGTTGTCCCCAAGGGGACGAACCTCTCAAGCTGTCCCCATCCCTTCCATGGTCTCCTCCATGCTCCACGTCCCGCTGTCTGCAGGGACAACCCGCCAGGACCTGTCTCTGGGCTTCCCTCACACCCCTGTGGGCAGGACCCTGCAAGGTTTTTCCCTGCCCTTCCTCCAGCCAGAGGTTTTCTTCCAGCCCATCAGTTTCTTTCCACTCTGAAATGACTCCTGTGTGTGTCACAATGAAACTCATCTCCCAGGTCATTGCACCACAGTGCCTCCTCCACATTTTCTTCCTTTTTACCATCCTCCTTTGTGTTGCAGTGACCTTTCTATCCCTGCTGCCTCCACACCTCTTGATTCCCTCACGTCTGCTCCAACTAGTCCCGGTGCCCCCCGTCTCTGTGCTGAGGCTCATGCTGTGAGCCCCGGCGTGAGTCACCCCCCCACTGTCAGGCTGATTTCGAGCAGGGCCACCTGGATGCGGTGACTTTATGGCCCCCAGCCCTGAGCCTTCACCCAGCCCTGCCTGCTCTGCCTTGGAGTCCCAGGGACGTTGAGGTCCCAGGCCACCCAGCTGGGTGGCTGCCATGTGCCCCCTGAGCACATCTCCATGTCCAATAGCCCCTTGGGTTTGGTTACAAGCTGCCTTGAGTTGTCCTAGAGGAGATCTTGCTGGGTCTGGCTCAGTGACTGCAGGCTACAGCTGCGGGTCTGGCAGTCCCTCCAGATCAGACTTCGAGAACAGTCTGGCGGGCTGTGTCCCAGCTGTCCAACATCCAATCTCATGGCCATAATCCCCTGTCTGGTCAACAGAGTCAACCTGGCACTTTTAAGACCCAGTTCAGCTTATTCTAACGCTGCGAATGGGCTAGAAAAACCATGCTGTGATGTGCCCTGGGGTGTAAAAGGAGCTGAGGGTGGCCTGGCTGGTGGTGGCCGCACGGCACATGTCCAACCAGAGCAGGACAGGCACCACACGCGTGTGCTAAGGGCTGGGCAATGACATGGCACCCAACCTGCGGCCCCAGAGCCGGTGGCTGGGGAGGGGGCTGGTGCTGGCCCCATGGCAGAGGAGTGCCTGAGCCTGCCTGCACGCCCAGCCCTGACCCCGTGAGTCACTTATTTCTGCTCTGTCACCGGCTCTGGCTGGCACGGAGCGGAGGTGGGACCATTTCTGTAAAGACCAAGTGATGACAATACCTGCTGTTGGAGTCACTTTCTTCCACCTCAGGGGTGGGGGAAGACCCGGGACCCCCCATCGAAGGGCTCCTGCATGCCCTGAGCCAGCACCAGCACCAGATGGCTGTGGTGGTGGCACATACCATGGTGAACTGGTCCTGACTCATTCATGACATGCTGCCTGCAGGGCCAGGCTGGGCTGGCAGGGACAGGGCGGGCTGAATCAGCAGCTTTTGCTTTGGCAGAGCCTCCTCCTGTAGGGTGTTTCGCTTGTCTCAGTGCCAGCAGCTGCACAGGGTCATTGGAAAGCACAGCGCACCAAGCCCCAGCGTGCATCACCCCCACCTCAGCGCCTCCACCAACCCAGTGCCCCCCGCTGGAAACACCCCAGCCGCTCCAGAAAGGGAGCACCATCTCCCCAGTGCTCAGCAGTGCTGTTGGAAGTGTGACATTCCCAGATGTTTTGGGAGCTCTGCTACTCAACCATGGGTCTGATGGACTATTGTACCATGGACACAGGACCATCACTCACCTGCAGTGAGGGACCTCACCTTACTCACTGCAGACACCTCACTGTCCATCTCACCATGTCCGGGTGGCCCTGGCTGTTGGTGCTCCTCACCTTTTGCTCAATGGGGACCTCATGGACAGTTCGTGTTGCCACGGGATGAAGAAACGTGAGCTGGCTAGTGTTCCATCTGGCCTGCTTTGTAGAGTACGTCCTCTTGGGTTGATGGTACCCAACAACCTGAATTACTGCTATGGACATGGGAGAGCCTTGCTGGGTTCCATCTACCCATCTTCACCTGGTTTGATGTCTGTGCTCCCTGCAGGATGAATTCATGGATGGGAGACCCCTCACCAAGGACGTTGTCCCTACAGAGGTGTCTCAGCCCCTTTTGACTCAGTAGATAGCAATGCTGTCACTTTTAATTAGGACTGATTGCTGACAGGAGTGACTTGGCATTCAAGCTCTGCAGCCCAGGGACCTGCAGCCCAGGGGGACCATCTGGCCTCCTGGATAACCCCGCTGCCTTGAGTTACTCCTGTACAGATCACCATGGCATGGGCTGGCATCACGGAGGAGCCTGGCTGCTGGGTGCCCTGGGCACAGCTGTGACATAAGACCAGCTGATCACTGCACAGTGCATGAACAGAAAGGCCAGGTTGTCCTGGCTTATCTCAATTTCCATACCTGCTGTGCCCCAGCCTCCGTCCCTGCCTGGTGGGGTCACCCTGAGTGAGACACGGCACTGCTCTGTGCCTCAGTTTCCCTGTCTGCAAAAGTGCTACTGCCCTTTCTGGGAGCATGCCTTCAAATTTACTGGTGACCCCTGCCAAAAGTCAATGCTTTAACCTGAAAATCAGTAGAAACGGGGGAAAAAAACCCAATGAAAATATCCCTAGAGCATGATTTTGGGGTGTAGCAGGTGAACATGAGCAAGGAGCTGGTTTTCGCTCATCACCCTGCAGTGCAATGCAGGCAGACGTAAGCTCTGCTGAGGAGACCGATGTTGACCCGCCGCTAATGAGGTCAGGGCAAAATGATACCCTGGGCGGATTACCCAGCACGGGAACCACATCGCGCCCTGCTCGGAGATGCAGAAGGGCTGGGATGAGAGGGGGTGCTGCTGCCCAGGAAGCCTGCCCAGGGTCTCTGGAGGCCATTCACCTCCCCTTACCCTTTTAATCCAGAAAACCTGGGAATAACCCCAAATATCAGCAAGTCTGGAGCATCCCTGCACAGGATTCACTGCTCTTCTCCCCTTCCCTCTGTGCTACCAAGAACACAGCATCCTACAGTCGGACCCTTGCTGCATCCCAAGGAGGCTGACACCTGCAAACCCCAGCGTTTTCCCTAAGAGCCTGGGAGCTGGGGACACTGCCTGCAGCCCAAACCACTTCCCTCTGGCTGGCATGGCAGCATCTGCAGCTTTTTCATGTGACCTGATTTTGCGTCTGTCGGCAAACGTCTCGTGGTGCTGCTGCGGCAGCTGTGCACGCTCCTGCCGAGCCTAATCCAGACGTCCCGTCACCCAGGGAAGAGCCCTCGTGGCTTTGATCTCTGACTTAGTGTGATCTGGGCTCAAATTTGCTCTGCCGATCAGAGGGTCATGCTGGAAACCAGCTCACCTGGGTATTTACCAGGATCTCAAGACCAATATAAGCTGTTGGTAAATCCCTTCCCATTTCCAAGGGTCTGAGTATTTTGGTGATACCAGAATTGAGCTCCTGGTCCTGGACTGGCTTAGCTCATCCATGCACCCCAGATCTGGTTCACACAGAGCTCGGTGTGAAACACTTGCTCTGATTTAGCATCCTGCTAAAGCTGCTGAGCTGGTGCAGGGTGCTGGAAGCTGCAGCTTGGAAACAGCCCAAAGTCTCCAGCAAACCTCTCTGGACTGTGATTTCTGCCTTTTATTCTCCATCCTTGGTTCAGATCTGCCTGTTCCTCAGGAATGAAGGTCTCCATAGATCACCTTAATTTGCTAAAAATATACCTGGTGGAGAGCAGCAAGGGAAAAAACAATGAGGCAGCTGCAAAGTCCTGCCAGTCCCCCAAATTTCCCCATTTTAGAAAAAATAGGAGCTTTTTCCTCAGAAATCCAATCTGCTTTCACAGGGGAGGACCTGTAAGGATGGATGGCATCTTTTTATTGACTAATGGAGGTTGAGAGAAACCTAGATGAGCTCCTGGGCATGAAAGTCCCCCTGCAGCTCTCTGAATTCACGCTTCTGGCTCTGAGACACCTGGACACTTTTGAAATGTTTCCTCTAAATTTAAAAATAAGCCTCAGAAGAGTCATGGTTTTGTTTATTCATTTGCCTGGCTGGACAGAATCACCCCCCATTGCCACCACTTATTATCTTCTATTTTGGCCAGGCTAGCTAGAGATGTCTCCAGTCACCCTTGCCTCCCTGGGGACACGTAAAACCCACCATCTGGCCAGCAAATTGCCCTCAGATGGAGCATACATTTCCTTTTCTTAATTTCATCCCATTGCTCTGGGTTGAAAACCTCATGACAGCCTGAAAAATTGCTTCCGCAGTTTGATACCTCCCCACTTCAGTGGGTACCATCCCCAGGGGACCAGCCTCTACAGGCCACCACACACCCCAGCCTGGTCTGACACACACATTCCCCCCCCCCATCTCCATCCTGGACTCATCTACTGGGTCTCAGAGCCCAAGTGTCTGGGGAGGTTTCCTGGCACTTAGCATTGGCAGTGCTGGAAAGATTGCCCATGCACCCTTAGGTGCTCTGGTGCCTGGGAATGTGGGCCAAAGCAGGGTCTCATCCTGACATCCTCCTCATCCCCCCCTCCCATGGCAGCGGGGTGCCCACCATTCTCCTGCCAAGATCCTCCTTGAACTCTCAGTAGAGGAAAGAGGGGAGGACTATCTCAGACGCATGCCCTGCTCCACGACCCAGCTGGCTGAGGGCAACGAGACTTCCTAGGCTTCCCTGTGACCCAGCCCCAGCTGGCCCCACGCCTGCAGCCCTTGGCAGGCCAGGAGAGAAGGGGAAAGAGCGCTGCAATCCCAGCAAGAGCCTGAGCTCAGGCAGGAGCTGAAAAGCTGTGAGGTCCAGTGCGGAAGCCTTCCTCCTTCTACTGCTGGGTCCATCCAAGGGCTCACAGGCTGCCCTCGAGTCCTCCTCACCTCCTGGCTTGCAGGGGCTGCAGTTCAGGGCTGAGGGAAGCTCCTGCCAGCCCTGAGCTGTTTTACCTCACAGGGCTCAGGACAGGGCACTTCTGAACCATTGGAGAATGCCAGTGCTGCCTGCAGACCCTGCTTTACCCCGGGCTCTCCCCCTGCTGCACCCCAGCCTCCTGCCCCCTCAATTCCCAGCAATTTCAAGCATGGTTTGATCTAATTTGCATGGCGTTGCAGCCTCACATGTGCATTCAAAACCTTCTGCAACACAAAACGCAGCTTGCCCTGGGAGGATGCTCCTTGGGATGCCACAGGGTGGGAAGGGCAGGGCCAGGGGGGCATCCCAGTGTCCAGGCCTGGGCACAGGGGGTGGAAGAGAGAGCAGAGTGAGAGACCCCACGTACAAGGGCTCATGGCTACCAGCAGATTTCTCCAGTTTTTATCTTCCTGGCATGTTTCAAAGTGTTTGAGGAAAGAGCTGGTGGTCCAAGCAAAGTGGACAAGGTGAGGACCCCCAGGGACACGCTAAGACAGGACCAGGCTGCTTCCATGCATCCACCACCCCTGGCCAAGGGGCTGTGGCTCCGCGTGTCCTGAGAACACCAGGTCCTTCTGCCACGGCCCTCTCCGAAAAGCCCAGTGTAGCACCTCAGAGCACAGAGGGGGGGCCCTGAGTCAGCAGAGGCTGGTGCCAAAGGAGCGACATCCCCTCACAAACATCCCTCCAGCCCGGTCCCCTCCAGCATCCTGCCACGAACCGGCCGCCGCGGGGCTGCCGAGCGGCCAGTTCCTGACAGACACCCCCGGCCGGCTGCTTCCCCTGCCTTTGAACTCATTTAATCTTCCCTGAGTGCGGCTGAGAGGGAAGTTTGGGCTGGGCTGGGGGACCCCGCTGTGCCTGGCTGGGGGGGACAACAGGACTGGGGTCCTGCCTTGCCGCCAGGCGGGGAGGAAGGATGCGAGAGGGGACATGTGAGCTTTTCCACCAGCATGAAGGCAACAAGCCTATTGTAGGTGGTTTCCAGCTGTTTACAGCAGTTCCTGTGGAGGCTGGGGACCGTGGTACCCTCTGCTTCAGCCTGCTCCACCCAAGCGATGCTTTTGCATCTCTCCGTAGTCAAGAAAAGGCCCCTTGGGAGGAGGCAGCATCCTTCGACCTCAGCAGCCAGGAGGGACCCTACCTAGGGGTTAAACAGAAAGCCTGGCAAGTCCAGGGGTGATGTTGCCTCTCCTTCAGACAACAATTCCCAGGCAATAGTCCCCACCTCACCCCAGTTGGTCAGTATGTGACAGGAATGTGGAAACCCTTACACACTCCTTCATGGACCCCAAAAATGAAGTGTGCCAGAGGAGAGACAGCATTTGTGGGGGTGGCCGGCACAAGGATGGAGCTGGGATGCACAGAGCCTCTCTCCTTGCTGCTCCCAGCCCCTGTCAGCTGCCCCTATGAAATGCATTTCATTGCCTGCTGTCCCCTCTCCCCAAGCCCTGGCAGAGCCAGGGCTGCCTGCGAGCAGAGCAGGGAGTGTGGGGGACTCCCATGCATGACAGCCCACAAGACCCCCTTGGCCATGCCAGGCCACGTGTGGGTCACGCTGGCGAGCATCCACCCTGTGCCAGGCTTATCTGGGGACTTTCTTTGGCACAGGAGTGAGCTGTGGCGTGCACGCTGTCTGCTGACCCTGTCCCCTCCGTGCCTGATGCTGGTCGGCCACGTGCAGACATGATGTCCCTGCTTCATGTCCTGGCTGCCCTTGGGATGTGGCTGAGGCAGAGATCCCCCCACATCGCTCCCTACCTGCCTGCAAATCACTGTGGGACGCCATCGCTGCCCAGGACGGGGTGCCATGGCTGCCTTCAGAGACGTTAGCAGCTCTCCCTGAGGTGTCCCAGGCATGAGTGGCCACTCGTGTCTCACGAGGGACCCAAGTCCCACCGAGGCATCGCAGGTTCTTGGCACCCAGCACCGATTTGCACACTGGTGGGTTCAGCGTCGCAGTGAGGAACACCAGCACGGAAGCCGTGATTTGAGCTGTCAGCACTGTCAAAGTGTTTTCAGCATCACCTTTTAGCATCTAGCAACAGGTTGGGAGAAACTTGAGGCATTTCAGATTCAGGGAGTATTCTTTTGTGGCGTTTTCTGTCCTATACGTGATCTCCAATGTTGTTTTGCTGCTGTGTCTAGGGCACAACGTCACCTAAAATCACCATGTTTGCCAACTGCCAGGAATTCACGCCAGGGAAAGAAGGAAACATCCAGGAATAAGTGAACAGGAGAGCTGGCAAAAGCAAACCCTTCTTGTTGTGGCCATGAAGCCTTTCAATATTAAAGCGAGCTACAAAAACTCAGAGAGAAATCTCATGATGTCGAGTGCTCAGGCACGTAACGGGAGAACAAAATTCAGGGTTGAAAGAACCCACCCGAAGTATCCACAGCACAGGGGGCTCTAACTTCATATTGCTCCCAGGAAATCTCATGGAATCAGGCAGAAATCTCCCCAAAAAGGCCCATTTGGTGCTCAGAGGCAGCAAGGGAGGAAAAAAGACTGGGTCTGTTGGGAAAATGACTGACAAGAGCTAGGCAGTGTTGCTATGTATAAAGCCGCAGTACTCCCACACCTGAACCCATCCCCGCCACACAGGGGATGCGGAAAGACCAAAAAAGCACCGAGAGCAATGACAGGGTGAGAATCACTTTGGTTACACCAACAGGCTGGAAGACGAGGATTTTTCAGGCTGGGAAAAATCACACTTAGGGAGGAAGTTGGGAACAGCCTGCGAAATCATGTGTAGCGAGGAGGGGGTGGGCAGGGACAGTGTTTTTATCCTGTGCCCCCCCTGTCTTACACTTCTTCACCGAGCAGCTTCTGCTACCCATAGCTGCAGGAAAACCCTCAAAGCAAGAGACCTCTGGCCTGATCCAGTGGATCTGGGGACAGAAGGGAGCAGTCGGTTGATCCCGACGCAGGTGCCTCCTGTCCATGTTTCCCTGTACAGGGAGGCAATTCCAGCACCAGAAAGGGTCCTACACCTGCTGGGGTCTGGGTGGCACCTAACACAAGGGGGCTGGGTCCCTTTTGGGGGACCTTTGTGCTGATGCAGGGTCGTGGACCCCTCCGGCAAATGGGCTGGAGCCCGCAGCTGAGCTGCAAAGGGGCTGGTGGGGTGACACGAGCTGGTGTGTGCTCAGCTGTCCTGGCCGGGCTCAGCTCTCCAGCAATGCCATCAGCAGTGGGAACCTTCCTGGAGCTGATGAGCCTGGCAAAGGTGTCCCTGCAGCCCGGGCACATCCTCGGACAGAGCAAGAGGGACCAGTGACAGTGACTGCACGGTGAGGGTCTGAGCCAGGACCCACCAGCTGCACTTGAGTGGCACCAACACCGGGTGTCACATCCCCTTCCATCCCGCTGACAGCCCCCAGTCCCACTGCAGCACCCCAGCCCTGCAGCTGCCTCCCCCCAGCCACAGAACCCCACCGGCGGGGAGGGAGCCAGACACAAAGTGGTTAAATATCTCCTCCCGGAGCAGCAGAGTTCAAATACAGTTCGTGCCCCTCTTTTACACTCCACAGTAGTTGCTACTGGCTTGGCTTTGACAGATACAGATGATGAGAAGAGGAAAAACAGGGAAAGGAGTAATTTGTGGGGTAGCCCCACAGCCAGGGGGTCCCTCCTGGGTGAGCCTGTCCCATAAGGCGTGCCAGGCTATCACCTCAGGTCCCTCAAAACCCCAAAGCTGTGTCCCACAAGTCCATGAGCAAGCAGGTTATCACCTCTGGGTTCCTGGGCTCAACACAGCAAGGGAAAACCTGGGCTGAAGACAAATCTATCGTCCCCTTTCCGCTCCCTGGAAAGGTGTTCTCCATGTGTGGTGGGACACACCTTGTCCCAGCCACGGGGACCCTGTGCGGGGCCACCCTGCCCTGCCTGCCAGCTGCCACGATGCAGTCCCTGCCTGTGCACCCAGTGCTCCCGCAAACCCCCAGGCGAAGCTGCCGGAGGCTCCAGGACCCCCAGCCCAGCCTGCCCCGAGTGCTGCTGCTGCAGCCAGATGTGCCTGGGTCGGCAGCCTGGAGGGGGACCTGCTTCCAGTGCTTCTCCAAGAGTCTGGGGCACACTCGCTCCTGTAACCCCACAGCAGCCACCGCGGAGCTGCTCTGGACGCATTTTCCTACCTGACAGGTATCTTCACCCGCAGGTATCGATCCACAGCGATGGCCAGGAGCGCCAGGATGGAGCTCTCAGTGAGGATGAGGACGGGACAGGCCACCATGAGGCAGCTGTAAAACTCTGTCTGTGGTCCAATGTTGATGATGATGGCCAGGGGGATGACCAGGGCCCCCACGGCCACGTCGGCCACCGCTAGAGAGACGATGAAGCAGAAAGTGGCATCTCGCAGCGCCTGGTTCATCTTCACAGCCCAAATGACCAGGATATTCCCTGGCACGGACACCAAAGCGATGAGGACTTCGATGGAGATGTAGGCAGCCTGGAAGGCTGAGACGGAGTGTGCCATGATGCTCCGGTGTCCCCCGGCCACTCACCGGGTCCCTCAGTCACCTGCAAACGCACGGGCAGGCGGGTGGCAACTGGCACCGGTAACTGCGCTGCGAGCCGGGCTGGAGCCTGTGCGGGGGGGTGGGACGGGACCCCCTCCCACCCTCCTCGCCTGTGCCGTCCCCTGGGGCTCCAGCCCCGCCGGGGCTCGTCCCGCACCCACCGGGGCCGTGGGGCGAGCGGGGGCCGCGGTCCACCGCCGGGGGGGAGCGGCGGAGCCCCCCCCGCCGCTCGGGGCAGCCCCGGGGCCGCCTGCCAGACCCCCGGGGCCGATACAGCTGCAGCGGGACTCGCCCCCCGCCCCCCCCCCCGCCCCCGGCTGGTTCCCGGCCCCGCAGCCGCCCGCTTCCCCCGGCCCCATCCCACCTCACCTGGTCCTGCCAGCCCGGGGCTGGTTCCGGGGCGCCCTCACCCCAAGGTAGCAGGAGCTGCCCCCCCGCAGGGTCCCCCGGGGGGCATGCTGGGGGTCCGGGGGCGCTGGGCACCGGGCTGGCCACGGCGAGTGGGGCTGCGCTCGGTCCCCGGTGCCCGGCACCGCGCGGTCCCGCAGGCTCCGCCAGCGCCCGCCGGAGCGGGAGCATCACACGGCGCCGCCCCCGGCCCTTTAAAGGGCGACTGACCCGGCCTGGGGCCCGCGAACGCGGGAGGGGCCGGGGGCGTGTGGCGGGGGGCAGAGCCAGCCCCAGGCTCCCCACACGCGTTTTTACACCGAACCCGGTTTTTGAGGTGGGGTGTGAGCGGCGGGGCCGGGGGGGGAGGGCGAGCAGGGGGGCAGAGCCTGAGCCTGGGGTGAGCGAGGACCCAGCGCATCACCGGGCTCCGGGCTCGCCCCCCGGGTCGGGACCCCCGACCAAAGAGCCGCTGCTCGCCCTGGCTCCGGCTGACAGCGTCTCCCCCAAATCACTACTGGGGTGGGTCGGGGCTCAGCCCCAAAGCACCCTTCACCCTCCGGATGGCACCCCTGGGTGCTGGGGTGGGGCTGCACCCCATGCTGGGGAGGGGGAAGGCGCAGGGCTGGCAGCATCCCTCACGCGGGGTCTGTTGGTGGGCACAGAGCTGCTGGGGCAGGCGGAGGGTCTTTGTGCAGAAGCCTGTGGAGGAAGAGTGGTCCCAAGCTGGTGGTCAGGATGGCCCGGGAGCTATTTAAGGTCCTAGAAGTTTCGAGGAAAATGGCCACCCCCAAATTCTGGCCCCTGGGCTGGGTAGCGCATGGGGACTCGGTCTGACTGGAGGAGCTGAACCAGCAGAGTCCTCCCGGGGACCCCCAGGTATGACCAGGCACCTGCAAGGATCATCCTGCATAAATTGCTCCCCGGGAGTGGAGCTGCCTTGTCCGAGTGCTGCAGGGACCAGGACCAGCTCTGACCTCCAAAATGGGGCACGGGGACTCTGCCAAACCCCACCTGCACCTCTCCCTGCCCTTTCCCCCTCCTCTGACAAGACCTGGGGCTGGGGTTGTACCCACCTGCTCTGCTCTGCCTCGGTGAGAGATGTCCCAACACCTGGATCTGCCCCTTGGCCCTGACCCTCCACCCCCTCCTCCATCAGAGGCTGCACACGCCAAGGCAGGGATGGGAACAGCTGTGGGACCATCACAAACCCAGTGCTGGACTTCTCCATCAGCTGGTGGCCCGTGGGCTTCCCCCTCACCTCCTTGGCTGAGTGGCCAGCGTAGGTCTGGTGGGTTTGAGCATCCAAGGGCTGTCTGGGGATGGTGGCAATGTGCCACCTCTGGCTGTTGGGCTGTGCCAGCAGCAGGGTGAGGAGAGCTTATATTTGGATTTGAACGATCTGTTTGCTCTGCAGAGAGAAAAATAAACTGAGGATGGCGGGCTCACATGAACACTGCGCTATTTATGGGAGGCGTTTGCTGGAGCATCTCGCAGTGCATCTCCTCACACATCCTCCACCGCAGGCAGGAAGCCGGGACCTCACTATACAGCTGAAGCTCTAAAGCCGGGGCAACACGTGGGGTGGGGGTGCTCAGGACAGGGTACCATCAGAGGAGAGTGCATCCTCAGAGAGCCCGAAACCCCTTGCCCACCAGCTTCCCAGGGTAATTGTCCTTGCAATCAACCTCTGGCTGGGAGCAGAGCAGGAAAACCAGCAGGTTCATCACGGGAGTGCAATGCGGAAGCAAACGCAGGCAGGTCCCGGCCTAATTGTATGCAAATCTCCCAAACAGAGATTGAAAACCACTCCTTTTCCTTAGCGGATTTGCAGTTTGTTCTCCCTCCCTGGACTCATGCCCCAGCATACTTAATTTTAGCAGCACCCCTGAAAAAAACATGTTATGTCCAAAATGAGCTGCCCGGCTGGGACTCTGCCAGACTGCCAGAGGAGGGTAGGAGCTCTGCCACCAGCCCAAGGGGACTGTCCCAGGGCCCTGGCAAAGGCTGCCAGGATTGAACGTGCAAATGTTGCAGGTGGCTGCGCTGAGTCCGTTCCTGATGGATGTGGCATCATCTGCTCATCCTCCTGGACACCAGCCTAGGGCTTGTGTTGGGGATTCCTTAAAAACCCATGAAAGGTAATTTTCTGGTGAACATCAAGCACTGAGAAGGTTATTCAGGGTCTTGAAGGCTCTTGCTGGGGTTTGCAAGGACAAAATGGCCTGAGATCTGCAGTGGTTTGTGATGGTCCCAAGGAAGTGTCCAATGCTGCTGCTGTGGGCAAACACTCACTGCCAGCCCTGGCGCAGGGGGAGAGGTGGGATGAAGGAGGGCAAAGAGGGGACACGACATGGCTTCAGTATTCCTGCACTGGCTTTTCCACCTCACCGCCTCCTGTGAGATGGGGACAGAACCTAACCTTGGCCATGGCAGGAGGGAACGGTTGGTGTCCGGCTCCGTGCCAGCGTGATGCACCAAAGGGTTTGGCGTGTTGGGGCTGGCTGAGCCAGCCTGCCTGGCTGACGAGGCCAAACCCCGACTGAACACCCCAGGGCTTGGCAGCAGCCAAGAAATGCTTTTCCAAGGAGGCAAGTCAGGGCGTGGGGAGCTCGTTTCCACCCATCTTTCTTCAGCCTGTCTTGGGGGTTTGAACTTTCCCTCTCCTGCCACAGTTTGCCTACATGAAGAGCAGCTCCATGCTGCCATCCCAGGTGCTCACAGCAGGAGAAGTTGAGGGTTTCTCCATCTCTTCCATCATGGTGACTATCCTGCAGCCCTTCTCGTCATGGAAAGGGGCCTCTTAATTAGGAAAGTTAATTAGGAGTGCGGCTGGTGCCAGCAGCACAGGGCTGTGTGCCTAGGGGACTGACGTGTCCACTAGATATTAATTAGGGTGAGTGACCCCTGAATGCCACGGTCCAGTGGGTCCAGACAAGATGGCACAAGGCAAAAAAAGAAGGACCAGACAAAGGGAAACCCCAGAGCTTTTCCAAGGATGCCTCTGCTGTGCTGAGATGCTGCAGAGTGATGCTCGCCCCATAGCACCAGCCCTGGGGCCACTGGTCTGTATGTGCCAGGTGACACAGAGACCCGGCGGGACTTCACTGAGGGTACCAGGCTGCTCCCTGACTTGTGCTCAGTTTCTCTCCCATTTAACGGGATCCGTGGCCCTTGGGAAGCCACTTGGAGAGCAGGGAGCACCACACTTTTGCAGGGTGATGCATCCCCATCTAGGCTTTGCAGCAGATACTCGGCAGCAATGACACAGCACAGAAAAAATTCCTCGAAGATAATTTATACCAGCAAATCCGGGAGGGTGGACAAAGCAGTGGCTGCTCCCCTGTGGGCTGACCCTCTCCACCAAGCACATCTCAGCCTCGGCAGCCCGAGTGGGTTTAAAAGCGGGTGGGCAGTGTGGCCCATGCGCAAGGGAGAAAGTGAGTCACGGATGGTGTCTGTGGTCACTCAGCAAGTGTGTCTGGCATGCAGACGTCCCCTGGCTCCCCTCTGCCCCGGGTAGATGCCACGTTCATGAGGCTGCAGGCTCCCACGCAGTGGCCAAAGGGGTCAGGCCCCACTCAGTGCTCTGCCAGATGCCAGCCAGATGTTGCCTGCAGGCAGTGTAGGAGCCAAGCCAGTACCTTGGCACAGCAGGGTGCTAACGGGTTTTTGTGCTTCCCTGGTGCAGAGGAGCTGCTGAGACATCACTTGATGGAAGAGAAAACATGTCCAAGCCCTGGCAAGCTCTCCGCCCGCCGTCCCTGGTGCAGCTGCAGGGTAGAGCAGAGGTCTGCCCGCGCCGGGATCGCTGCAGGGTGCCGGCATCTGCCCCCGTGCCCCAGCCCAGACCCTTTGCCTCTTCGCTGCTGCATCTTCCTCAACATGCACTGGGTTTATTTTAAACCTGAGGGAGCCCCAGGAGCGTTATCGAGCCAGGCTGCTGGCCAAGAGCTATTTCTGCCCACCGCTTCCAGCCAGCCCAGTGGTGCAGGAGGGGGTTAAACCTTTCCACCCCTGCAAATCAGTTTACAGGACGGTTAAAAGTCTTTGCCCCAGCCCATGGCCACCCCTTAAACAAACCCAGCACTTTTAAAGCCTCTCTTTTTATTTGAAGTAGCCCATGGAAAGGCAGGATGGTGCTTGCTACCTCCAGCCTCATGGGCACAGAGCTGTGCCCAAGGGGAGGGAGGAGGGAGGCTGGTGGTGTAAGTGCTCTGGAGCACGCAGCAGTGATGACAGATCTTTCTGGGGCAAAGACTCGGTGAAACTGACTTCCCAGGAAAGGAGGGGGGGGGGGGGAAAGGGGGAAGAGGAAAATGTAAAAGGAACAATATGGCTTCTGTGAGTCCTGGTTTGCTATGAGAGATGAATGAGGGGAACCTCCTCCCTTGATGGATCTCCAAGATGTTATAATAATTTTCTGATTTGCCTTTGGGGAAATACTGGGGAGGGGATGAAGACCTGAGCGAGTGCTGCGCCTGGAAGACCCCAGGGCCAGCCCCAGACCTGGGGCTGCAGTGGCTTGGGGACAGCTCTCCTCACCCACCGGAGGGGCAGTGGCAGATGAGGATTTGGGGTGAAGGAGGAAATGGGGGGTGAAGGAGCAACAACAAGGGAGGGGAGCAGCCAAGGAGGGCCAGGCTGGGCTGGTGCAGTGCCTCCAGGGTGAGGATGGAGAGGTGCCCCCTCACGCAGGGTGTAGAGGAAAGCCACGTCCCCACGGCTGCTGCTCCCAAAGTTTGCATTTCTTGCTTTAGAAACATGTCCCATATTTCTATTTTAAAATCCTCTCTTTTAGCTTCCAGCTGTCACTTACTGCATCTTTCTCTGCTGGCTGCGCAGCTCTCGGTTTCGGTAACAGGGCTCTTTTCCCCACTCAGACACTTACAGACCGTAACCACATTGCCAGCCTCCAACACAAAAGCTCTTCTTCCATCTGACTCCTGCAGTCTCTGAGCCCTGCGCTCCGCCGCTGCTCACATTCGTTGCTCCCAACCAACCTAAGCTGAAATTTTTTATTTCCAGAAATAAGTCAGGACAGAAATTCACTGGGCAGGTCCTCCACGTTGTAGGAAAAGCTGTTTAAACCCTTCCCACATGCCTAAACCTACAGATTCCTACCGAACATGTGGAAAATTCCTTGTCAGCAGAGGGGATCCGCCTCCTGCCCTGTTCCCCTTCTCTTCTTCCAGCTGTGATCCTTTCTCCCCAGAGCAGCACAAACATTATTCGAGCTGTCCAAGGGCCGGTAAAAACAGCCTCCCAGCCCCAGTCCCTGGGGGATGGCTTCTCCGGGACAGTGACGCTGCAGCGGGACATGTGACATTTTGCATTGCACAGAGCAACCCTGAGATGGTCGGCGGCGACATTCCCACAGCTGGCTGCCTTCCTCGGGGACGCGCGACCAGAAGTCCCCTGCCATGAGCTTGGAGCATATCAGCTTCAGTGGACATGGAGGCTGCTTCTCCTGCCTTTCCTCCCCTTGCTCCCATGGGTGGGGAGGATCTGGGGAGCAGGACCCAGCTTGGGGCTTATCCAACCTCGTAGTGGGAAGCCCAGAATGGACTTGTGCTCTGGGAGGAGGTGGCTTGGTGCAGCAATGCCCCGTGGAGTTGCTGCCGCAGCGGGGTGCTGCGTGGCTCTGGGGTTCAGGCATGATGAAGAAGTGAGGACCCATCAGTGGAGATTCACTGCTGCAGAGGCCAAGGGGTGTCAGATGGGTGGATGAAGCTTTTGGGGTGCTGAGAGACTCCAGATGCTCTCCTAGATCTGGGGGAGCAGGGAGGGGTGAGGGGGGATGCAGAGATCACCTTGCTGGGAAAGGCTGAGGAGGGGTGGGCTGAGAGGGCACCGGGCTGAAGGGCAGAGACCTCAGGCAAGCGTTGTGAAGGCAGCTGGGTGTGTAACCCCAAATTTCCTCTCCGCCCGGGAGCACCCCTTTCCCACACAAGGCCCTGGCCGAAGCAACGTTTGCCATCACTGTCCGTCTCCTCCATCCAGGGTGGATACACAGGGATGGAGCAGGGGAAGGAAGCGCCCTGCCATGTCCCCATCCCTTGTGTTTTCCTGAAGGGATGAAAGCAGGTGAACCCCCACCCCACAGCCTTCCCAAACACTGCAGGGGGCTGGGAGTTGGGGTGCTGCACCTCCGTGTATCCCCGGGGTTTAAGGGGAGCCTGGACCAGCACAGCCACTGGGGACCAGGAAAGAAAAATGCAGATACAGCCCCAGGCCCACCCTGGGGTCCCTCCTGGGGACAAGGGACCTGCCTGGCCTGAGGGCCAGCTGTGGCTCCCAGTTCCAACTCCCTAAATCAATGCTCTTGATAAGACAGACCGGCATGAATGCTGGTGGTTGAGGGGTTCGGCTCCCCCCAGCCACTTCACCCCCATAAAGCAAGTGAGTCCATGGGACCAAAGAGACTAGATGTGACACAGGCACTGGGCAAGAGCATCCTGTGAGGGACAGAGGCCACAGCTCCTGCAGGAGAAACACCTCCCAAAGCACATTCCTGTCCCTCCTGGCGGGGGGGGGTGGGGGGGTGGGGGGGACAGCCCCAGCTGCTCCCCAAGAGCCACCTGAGGGCAAGCGCGGCTGCTGGAGCCAAGATCAAAAACTCCTGTTCGGGAAAATTCCACCTCCAGCTGAGCACAAAAACGCAAAGGAAAGGGTTTCCGGGAAGTGCCCCCACTTCCCCGGAGCCTCCCCTCCCCGGATTGGGATGTTTTGGCCCAAAAGATGGAGGGGACGGGGAGAGGGGCAGGAACCGGAGGAAACTAAACTCCGGGAGCTATTTTCAGCCCTCGGGCAGGAAAAGCACCTGCTGGGGTCATTACGCCGCGGAAAAAAACAAACCTTGAGATTTTCTTCCCGGGGGGTTGGAAATAAATAGCTGGGCTCATCCCCGCTGGAACTGTGCGGGTGCGAGGGGTCACCCCGAGGGGTCCCGGGCCCCGACCCCCGCACCCGGCGGCCAGGCGACGGGCTGGGTCCGCACCCCGGGGCCTGGGGTGGGTGGGGTGTCTGCCTCCTGAAAAAAAACGGGGGAGGGCGTGGGGGGTTCGAAGGGGTCTGGGATGCTCCTGGCCGCCGCCGCTGCGTGCGCAGCCCCCGGGCGGCGCGGGCGGGAGGATGCCCGGGCTGATGCTGCCCTCTCCCGTCCGCCGCCGCACGGCCGGTGCCTCCTGCCTCCTGCCCTGGCCCCGACCCCCGGCCCGGGCAGGGGGCGGCCAGCCTCGGCCACAGCCTCAGGGCTCCGGGAATTTGCGTGTCAAGGCATTTCCCCTCGCAGGCAGCCGGGGGTGCATCTGCTCGGTGGTGGGGGTGCGCTGGCAGGAGCTCGATCCCTGCGGCGGGGCGGGGGGCACCCCAGGAACACTTCCCCCAGCCCCCCAGCCTTCCTCACCCCGCCCAGCCCTTCCTCATCCCCCCGGCTCCCACCTCCGCCGGCTGCGGTCCGGGTCCATCGGTCCGGTGGGCGAAGGACGCCCCCTCGAGGGGGGGGGGGGGCGGGGGTCCCCACGGGGTGCGGCGCTGCTGCCCCCCCCCCCCCGGCTCTGGCCGCTGCGGGGCCGCCCCCTGCCCCCGCCCCCCCCCCCCCCCACCAGCCTGCGGACAGCGGCTGAGGGGAGTGGGGGTGCTTTTGAGGAAGGGCCCCCCATGGGGCTGAACATCCCGACGAGGGGGAAAACCAGCCGCGGGGTGGGGGGTGGCACCGAGCCTGGGTGCTCATGGCGGGGGGGGGGGCTGAACTGGCAGCCTCTCCTCCTGCCATGGGAATTTGCTGGGTGAGGCCCCTCCGGAAGGGCTGGGTGCCCCTCCCTGGGGACCGGCCTTTCTGGCATCACGGCTGGCATGTCACGGGGTGGGGGGGAGGGTCTGCTGTCCCTTCGTCCCTTGGGCATCCCACCCCGAAGCCATGAGATCCCCACAACCCTCCCTCCATGACTCTCCAAGTTACCACGGTGTGTCAGCCTTCCTTGTGCCGACAGTTGCTGTCCCATGGGATGGGGGTAGAAAAATGCAGGAGTCACTGGTTTGTGTCCCGAAAGCCCCACATCAGCACCGCCAGCTCCTTTTCCCCTGTTCACCGGACCCTGATCCTGCAGCATCAGTCCCCGGTCAGGCCACGGGGGCTGAATGAGCCCCAGTGGGGATGTGCCCACCGTGGGGACAAGCTGATGGTCACCCACTCAGGAGACGGGGCTTACAGCCACCAGCTCCCTCCTGGCCCCCTCCCCGCATAGCTCCAGGCATCCACCTCAGGTCTGTCCCCCGCCGAGGGACACTGCTGTCCCCAGGTCCCATCCCCGGGCCTTGCGCCATCCCCCTGGCCCAGACAGCTGTCCCTCTCGGGGGTCGAATAGCCACCATATGTCGCTGCTGAATCCCTTGCATTCATGGGTCTTCCTCCAAACACCCACCTGTCCTCCAGCTCGCCCCAGCCAGGCTCTCCCACCCAGGGAAAACAGCCCCTTGTTGACAACCTGAGTCCCGTGTCCCCCCCAAGTCCCTCTGTGACACATGTGGGGACAGCCCAGCCAGTGCCACCGTGCAGCAATGGAGGAGCTGCCTCTAATGTGCTGGGGATGCCTCTGGCATGGGGGGCACTCTGGGTGGGAGAGCCCATGGTGGGGTTTGTTAGTGGGGGCCCTACTGGGTGAATCCCTCCTCCAGCTGCAATTTGGGGCTGGGGTCTGGGAAGGGGAAGGGCTGTGTCCGGGCCGTGGGCTTATGGAGCAGGGGAGGCCACGGTGGGGCAGAAATGCAGGTGGTTTAGTGCTGGCAGTGGGGCAGAGCATCACTTGATCAGTGCAGGCAAGTAGGGAGGTCAGGGCACCCCATATAGTCCTGGACTGGGAGCCAGTAGACTGGTGTGTTGGGGCACCTGGTTTGGTCCCCAGACTGGGGTCCCAGCAGCTGGTGGGTTAGGACACACAAGATAGTTGCAATAGGCTGTGGGTCAGTGTGCCCAGTAACATCCCCAGACTGGGATCCAGTGGACTGGTATGTTGGGGCACCCAGTGTAGTCCCCAGACTGGGATCCAGTGGACTGGGGGCTGCTCCACCACCAGCACCTCTCTGTTGATCCCTGCCCCCCATCCCAGGTCAAACCTCTAAAGACCAGTAATACCAAAACAAAACTGTTCTCCAGCTGGACTTTATACCTCCGTCATTATCCCTGATTTCGTGATGGGGAAACTGGGGCCCGGAGGCCGGTCCCTGGGGCTGTGGGGGTGAGTGATGCGGTGGGGAGCAGCGATGCTGAGCCCCATGGGGGCATGGCACTGCAGGGGCATGAGCAGCCCCAGCCCAGCACCCTCCCAGCAAACCCACCCGGGGTGAGGCAAGGGGTGTCAGCCGGTCCTGCCGCCACTGCTCCCACCCCAGCTGGGGACAGGTAGACGGACATTGTCCCCATCGCTCCCCACAGGCTGGACCTAACCCCAATCCCAAATCCCCACGGGCCGAGAGGTCGCTGTGCAAAGCTGCTGGCCGTGGGGATGGGGCTGAGGGGGCAGCTTCTGCCGTGGCCCCATCGTGGCCGAACAGCTGTTGCTGTCCCGAATCTCGGCGAGGAGGCATGTCGGAAATCCTGGGTGTCGCAGCAGAGGTCTGCTCTGCATTCCTCAGCCGGAGCGGGGAGAGGGCCAAGCATCTCCCCACCGCCTGCAGCTGCTCCCAAATATGTTACAACTTGTCACAGCGGCAGGAAAGGATGTTGGTGAGCCTGGAAAGCGAGAGGGGACGCCTGCCCAGGGGCGACGGGAAGGTGGGTCCCATTGGAAGCGGCATTTTGGTGGGACCCCTTTCCTGTGCTGAAATCCCAGCGGGATGATCTCTTTGCTGGGTCCTGGCCAGCCCCAGCCTTTCTCCCCACCGCTGTGGGTGTAGATGCTTCCGTGACCACGCGGCTTGTTTCACCAGCCCCTGAACCCTGCTGCTCTTTCTGCCCTTTCCAATAGAAGGAGCCGGCTGGCACCATTCCCACCATCCCCACCATCCCCACCATCCCCACCATCCCCAGCACCCCCAGCATGGGCACCGTGCAGCTCCGTGCGCCAAACAGGGACGTGCAAGCAGTGTGTGCAGCCCCGTGCACCGGGCAGGACCGTGCACCACGCAGGGTCGTGCACCAGGGTGCAACGTGCCGATGCGCTTCCCCAGATCCCAGCAAATCAGCCATGGTGGGAAGGCAAAACAGCCGGGGCAGCCCCCAGGCATCTCCGCAACCCTGCGCCATGGACCCGGCTTGGGAAGCTGCCCCGGAGGAGCAAGGGCAAACCCTCCTCGCTGAGATTTTCTCAATGGAGGGGTATTTTTAGCTCGGGCCTGGTGGCTGCCCATCCTAGGCGGCTGTGACGGGGTGAGCCGTCCCCGCGAGGCCTCCGCCAGCCGGGGAAGGTCACCCCGTGACAGATCGCAGCACGTTCTGCCCGGGGCTCGCACAGCGTTGCCTTTGTGTGCCTCCCAGCCGCCGCCATCCATCACGGGCTAACCTGACAGCCGGCAGCAGAGCCCTAATCCCCGACCGGCTCCAAATTACCCAGGGCGCAGCCTGCAGCCGCCATGGGCACCCATGGGACCCGGGAAAAGCCCCCCCACTCGCCCGTCCCCCAGCACTCCTCTTTGTGGGGTGCTCAGGGTGATGCAGGCCATACAGGGAGCCCCCTTGGCAGCCCAGGTGCCAGGGTCCCTCAGTGGCTACTGCTTGCCCAGTGATAATCATTATCCCTGGCTTGATATCAGTCAGGATGAGTCCACTGGACCCAGGGACTCCAGACCCCACTGTGTCCCCCGGCCTGTGTCCAGGATTAGGGTCATCTGGCATAGAGGGTCTGATGGAAGAGCAGAGCCACAGCCGGGTGGGCACAGCGTTATCCCGGCTCCCTGTATCGGTGGCAGCAGGGCAGCCTGGATGAGACCCCCCAAAAAGGATCTGGAGTGAATGCAGGGGCTGGGGTTGCCACCCAGTGCGGGGTCCTTCTTCCCCAGTCCCCATCCCAACTGGCACTGGCTGCTCTTTCCTCCTGATCTCCACGGGCTCCCTCCAGCCTTCACAGCCTGCTCAGGGACACAGTGGCCTCAGTGGCCCACCGAGGCTGGCTCAAGCCACTTCTCCTGGCCCGGGAAAGGCCACGGCAGCAGCCAGCGCCTGCTCTGCTGATGCTGCCCCTGTTTTATGAAGTGCTAAATGCTTGACTGCTCTCTTGGGTGGGTCCACCACGTGCCCCACAGAGCCAGTTATGTCACCGCCGGGTTCCTCATCCTCCAAACACACCCTTGCCATTACAAAAAGCCTGTTTATATGGCAGAGCCAGGGTGGTCCTGCAGGCATCCCTCACCCAGGGACCTGGCTGCAGCTCGAGGGGCTCACTTGGGTCATGTCCTCCACCAAGTGCCACTGTAAAGGTCTCCATCAGTGAGGCAAACTGCTTGACATGCTGCTGTGAAGCCCTCGGGCTCAGGTTT
Source organism: Falco rusticolus (assembly GCF_015220075.1). Lineage (NCBI taxonomy): Eukaryota > Metazoa > Chordata > Aves > Falconiformes > Falconidae > Falco > Falco rusticolus. The sequence goes on along the minus strand of NC_051203.1, from coordinate 1,184,781 downwards.
TCCCTCCCAGTGGCTTCACACCTGCCACTGGCCCCTCTGCAGGCTCTCAGGGCGAATCATGCCCCTTCCTCACTGCTTTAGTGCTGTCATCCTAAGCAGGGGACAAGCCAGTGCTCTGATTTCTTTCCTTCTTGAGCATTTGGGGGTTTGGTTAACCCTGAGGAGCACACGGGCTGTGCCGAGGGTGACCCTTGAGGGTGAGGGTCCTGCTTTCCTTACTGCAGATTTTTTATGGATGCTAAAACCATGGGGTCAGCAAACCCCCAGGGCTGAGACCCTGGGAGAGCTGAAATCGGTGTGAGGATGTGTTATAAGGCTTCTGGGCCCAAACAAGTCACTGCAAAGAGAGAAAAGCATTGTGGCAGGTTCCAAAAAGGCTAGAAATCAACCCGAAGTGAGCCAGGGTGCTGGTAGTGGGTGTGGGGAATGCACTGCGGCACAGCCTCTCTGGGGAGGGGGGGATTTGGGGAAGGAAAATCCCGGCAGGGTTGGCCCTGCTCTTTGCTGACATTCTTTCCACTGACCGATCCCTCGGCTGGAATCTGGCCTGGAGCAGGAATAGGAGGAGATGGGAGATGGTTTCTGACGTTCCTGATGGAAAAAAATAAATCCCTTCTGAATTAAAGACAAAGCTGGAGAGACATGGTCAAGAGGTTGGAGTCAGTAGAGAAGGGCTGGGGATGGGTTAAAAACACACCCATGCTGCTACTCAGGCAGTGCCCATGATGGTGCCTCAGTTTCCCCATTGGGAACATGGGAGCAACGTGTCTTTGCTGGGGACGGGTGCGGCAGGATGGTGCTGGGGCTTTGGTTATCCACATGTACAGGGGCCGGTACCAGAGACCAGCTGGGATGAGCCTGCTGGGGCAGGAGGGGATCCAGCCCAGCTAGGCTGCTCTGGTGGGGCATGGAGACACACAGGAGGAGGTGTCCTTTGGGTCTGGTGCATGGGAAGGGCCATGAACATGGATTTTGTACCAAAAATGCCACTCTGGGATAAGGGACTTGGCCAGGAACCTTCAGGAAGCCCGCAGCGGAGGAAGGGCTGAGCCTGGCACCATCCTGCCCGCTCTGTTCCTGCAGGACAGCAGGAGGGGTGCCCAGTGGCTGGCAGGGGATGGGTGCTGCGTGGCCAGGGGTGCCCATGGGGAAAGGGCTGCAGGGTCGTCCCTGCAGTGGGACATCGCTTCGGGGCTGAATTCCTCCGCTTCTCCACAGCCTCAGCCTTTATGTTGCAACATGCGACATGCAGTAGCACTTTCCCATGCAGGATGGGGCCATGGGAAATACGGGGGGTGAGCGGGAGCGGCGTGGGGCAGTGCGGGGTGGCAGGGGGCAAAGGCCAAGCAGCAGAGGATGCTGTGCTGGTGTCGGGTCTGACCACGGAGAAGGGATGGATCCGGGGTGCTGTGGGATGGCAGGTGGCAGCCAGGAAGGGGTGCGGGTGCCCGGCCGGGCAGGGCCACGAGGCCACCGTGGGCTGCCCCAGCCCTGCCATAACTGAAGGGACCAGATGAGGCAGGAATGCTGGGGGGAGCTGGCAGCCACCCGCGGCCCTGGTGGCACCTCTGGGCTCAAACAAAGCCCTTGTTTACGGGGCGGCCGGGCTGCCCTCCCCACTGTGCCAGCCCCCCCAGCCCCCCTAGAGCAGCCACGGTCCGGGCAGCGTAATCCCCGCAGGGAGAGCACATGAAATCAGATGGACAAGTTTTGATGTGAGGCAGCAGCTTAGGGTGGGCTCAGGTTTCCTTTAGGTTTTCTATATTTATCTCTGTGATTTAATGCCAGCGCTGGGGTTTAAATGGCACCAACCAGTTGGCGTGGGGAGAGGGAGCAGCCATCCCCAAGCCGCGCACACGTCCCTGAGCTGCCCGGGCGCCCATGGAGCTCTTTGAGACCAACCCTTACTTTTTCCCGGATCAGAGGTTTTACGATGGGGAAAATTTCCTGGGCTCCCGCTTGCAGGGCTACGAGCCGGCAGCGTACCCCGAGCGGCCCGAGGTGGCCCTGTGTCCCGAGGGCAGGGTGGCTTTGGAGGAGAAGGACTCAGCGCTGCCTGAGCACTGCCCCGGGCAGTGCCTGCCCTGGGCCTGCAAGGTGTGCAAGAGGAAGACGGTCTCCATCGACCGGCGGCGGGCGGCCACCCTGCGGGAGAAACGCAGGTTGAAGAAGGTGAACGAAGCCTTCGAGGCGCTGAAACGCAGCACCTTGCTCAACCCCAACCAGCGGCTGCCCAAGGTGGAGATCCTGCGCAGTGCCATCCAGTACATCGAGCGCCTGCAGAGCTTGCTCAGCACCCTCAACCAGCAGGAGCGGGAGCAGAGGGACCTGCGCTTCCGCCCCGCTGCTGCCCAGCCCGGGGTAAGTGCCGTCGTGCAGCCCCGCATCCCACACCAGGGCTGGGGACCAGCGTGGGGGTCATGCCTTATGGGGGTGATGCTCTATGGGGGTGATGCCATAGGGGGGAGATGCTCTATGGGGGTGATGCCATATGGGGGTGATGCTCTATGGGGGTGATGTTTTATGGGGGTGATCCCAGAAAGAGACACCCTGGGCAGCTCTGGGGCACTCTGCTGGGAGGAGTGGGACCCCCCAGCCCCGGGGGCAAGGCAGGTGCTGCTGTCGTGGGCTGGTGAATGTCTCCTGGGTAAAGGCACGGGGTGACATTGATCCAGTCCCGACTGGGTGCTCAAACCCCTGGGTAAAGGGGCCACTGGTGGTCTCTCCCTGTGTATGGATGTACTGGGGGCTGCATGCTTCAGTGCTGGGCACTGCACTGGGTGTGACACCTGTGCCTGGGCTTGGAAGGGATAATAAAGGTGAAAATGAAAGAAATAACATAAAATCAAAATAAATAAATTAAGAGAAAATAAAATGGAATAAAATTAAATAATGAAATGAATTAAAATGAGAGAAAATAAAGTAAATAAAATATAAAATTAAATTAAATTCCCCTGCTCACAGGCACACACACACACACTCCTGGTTTCTCCCTGTAAAGGCTCAGGGCAGCCCATCCCACAAAGCCTCCGACCAGACACCGCTGGGGGGTCACAACCTGCTGCCGCCCGCGGCGCTCCGCAGGGATCGGTGCTCCTGGGCACAACACCCGCAGCCTCGCTTCCCGCTCGCCCACTGCCATGCAATTGCCAGGGCCACGACATGCTGGGGCAAGGGGACTTGCTCTGGTGGTCAGCGTGGCACAGCACCCCCAGGCAGGGGACAGGCAGGGGACGAGGGGGTCAGCACGGGGCCACCTCGGGTTTCTCTGGCCAAAGGTGCTGATCGGTGAGCCAGGCGAGGATGAGGATGCTCGCAGCGGGTGTGTCTTGCCGCAGCCCCAGGCAGAGATGCCGCAAGCCAAGTCCGGTCGCGCTGCAAGATTTTGGTCATTTAACCAAGTTTTTGAAAGATATTTTCATCTGCCCTCTGATTTCTGGGCTGGGTGTCTGGGCGTGCACTACCCTCTGCTCTGAGGCTTTGGACACGGAAATGTGTAGGTAGCTATAGACAATACAGGTAGTGATGATATAGATGATACAGATAGATGTAGATGTACATATAGGTATAAGCATTGATGATATAGATTATATAGACGTAGAAGTAGATATAGATGTATAGATATGGATAGAACTATAGCTATATTGATAGATATAGAGATATTGATACAGGCGTAACTATAGATACAGAAGGACTTTACAAGAGGCACGGACAGGGCTACACAGGGGATTATCCCCTTTCAGACTAAAGGATTTAAGGACCAAACCGGCAGGTACCCAGGTAGCCCAACATTTAGAGCTGAATAAAGGACTGAAAAAGCTTTTAGGCTCCATCCTGTATATTCTTGAGACTTCCCGGTGTAATCCCAATGTACCCACCTGGGTGTATTTGTTGGCTGCCCCTGCAAATGCGCCCAAAACCACACTGAGCAGTTCCCATGTCACTGCTGCCCCGAGCCATCCCTTCTCTGAGGCATAGCCAGGGGTTCACATACTGAGTGCAAAATCCAGGATTTTTTGGGGGAAAAAAATCTGCAAGAATTTCCTACTTCAGTGGGAAATAAATCCAAGTGTTAATTAATTAGCCTGTGCTGCCGTGAGCTTGTAGACCCAAAGTACCATTTCGAGGCTGCTATGTATAGCTGGGTCCTTGGGGTTGCTCCTATAAATTGTATTTTGGGTTTAACCCCAGCCAGCATCACTTCCAGATAAAGACACACACAAAGAAAGTTACTTCAGAGCTTTGCTGAGTAACACTCTCATTTTTCAGGCTGTCAGCTCTTCCCTCTGCAATAGCAGAGTTAGGCCCCAAATCCACAAATCAGACTGCAAAAAGATCTTCCCCAGAAATCCCCTTGGGATGGCCTGAGAGTGTCCAGCCTGTGTGTCATTTTTTATAAGCCTGATTAGATGATTTTCAGCAAAAAACTGGTTTGCTCAAGGACATTGCTCCATCTCTAGCCCTTTCTCATAGTCACCAGATGAAGAGACATTTTTCTCACCTGCAGTGAGCAGATGGCCCCATTTCTCCTCTGTCCAGAGCCCAAAAGGGAGATTTTTCAGCCTTTATGGTTAAGGAAGCATCTGGCCCGGATGGGTCCTGGGGACCCCGAATGCTGTTGGCTCCTCCAGCTGCTTGCAGGTGGGGAGGGATGTGCCCACCCCTGCAGGGATGCTGTGCTGAGGTGACTGGGCACCCCAGGGTGTTTCTGGGGTGGCTGCTGGGGTTTGGCCAGGCTGGAGGAGGTGACAGCCATGGTCAGCATCTCTGCTCCTTGCAGGTGGCCAGCGAGTGCGGATCCGGCAGCTCATCCTGCAGTCCCGAGTGGAGCAGCCAGCTGGAGTTCAGCACCAACCCTGCAGGTAAGGTCCCCCCACCTTGTCCCGCATCCTGCAGTGACACCGGGCTCCGGGGCGGGGGCAGCAGCAGGGGACACCTCAGCTCTGGAGCAGAACATTGCTAAGCCAACCCCCCAAGAGGAGATGCTCAATGTGGAGGACAAAAGGAACCTTGTCCTTCCCTCCCCACCCCACTTTTGCAAAGACATGAGCTCCCCCCAGGCTCATAAATAGTCCAGCACTGCCTTGGCTCAGTGCTTGGTGAGTTCAGGCTTTTCCCACTGCCTGATTTCTCCAAGACGCCTGCTCTGAGGAGCCGAGCAGTTGGATGGCAGCAGCTCAGGGCCCCAGCAACTTGGTCCCCATCAAGGGTTCATCTGTTGCCACCCTTTGGCTTGGTTTTGCTGGCCGCGGTGCTGGGCATCACTGCATGTCGCTGCCCCGGCTCCCTTTCCGTCCCCATGCCCCACTCTGCAGCTGCTATTTTTTTTTTTTCCATTATTGCAGTTATCCCCACCCCCACCAAATCCACCTGTTTTTTTTTTCCCCAGAAGGCAGAAACTTAAATCTTATTTTCCAATGAGGAATAAAAGCTAAAAAGTGTCCAAAAGTTTCACTCTCCAGGGGAAGGTGTCACTTCCCCGCAGGGTGGGAGCTGGGAGTGGGTGCCCTGGTCACTCCATCTGTGCAGGGATCACTGGGTCCCCCCTGCACGGAGCCAGGAGCCATCCCCAGCACATGGTCCCCGTCCCCAGCAGCGTGATCATCCCCTTCCTCCCTGCAGATCACCTCCTGGCTGACGATGCGGTGGAGGACCGCAACCTCCACTCGCTCTCCTCCATCGTGGAGAGCATCGCTGTGGAGGACGTGGCCGTGACGTTCCAGGAGGAGCGGGTTCAAAACTGAGCCAGCGCAAACCCCGGTGGCTCTTCGAGCTGGTAATGGAGTGGGAATAAGATGCCGGAAGGGTCCAGCCACTGGAAATTGTATTTACCTCTCCGGCATTGTGGACTGCACCGCTGAAACCACTTGCCTCCTTCCCCACTCCTCGTGAAACGCTCCTGCCCAGCCAGCTAGAAAAAAATAATAGGGAGAGGTGGGATGTCGGCAGCGCTGCAGCCCCATGCTGGCAGCGGCCCTGGTTCCCGTGAGGGCGGCCGCCCGGTGTTGGGTTCCACTTCACTCCCTGTCCGGGGCGATCGGTTTTTGGGGGCCAATGTGTGTGCTGGGTTCGCTTGCTAATTTTTTTCCAAGATGCTCTTTGACCAACGTCTCTCTCCAGCTGGTGTCCTGCGGGTGCTGAGCCCCGCGGAGGCTGCCCGAGCTGTCTTTTCTACTGAACGCTGTGTGGAGTTGCCATTTTTTTTTTAATTATTATTTTTGCTAACTTATTTGGATTTTTTTTTTTTAAATAAAGGCATTCTTGTTTGAACTGCTCGGGGCTTCCTTTACTCCTGTTCGCCTCTGTGCAGGTCTGCCCTAATTCCCAGGTTGGGGATTTCTCCATATCAGAAAATCCAGCTGGACTCCAGTGTGGTCACTCAGCGGTGGAACTGGATGCCCCACACTCAAATCAGCCCTGCAGAGAACAGTGATCTCACTAGTCTGCAACTGTGGCTCAGCCCTGTGCCCCAAAAACTCTTGGGGGAGCTAAAGATTAATTGTATTTTTAATTTGGGCTCTAGAAAGAAGGCTCAAGCCAGCACTGTTTTAAAATCTTGTTTATTGGAACACACATACATCCTTTCCTGACCCGATCCAGGGTTTGGAGTCCATGCAGTACCAATAATATGACGAAAGAAGTAGGGCATTGATATAAAGGGCTCACTGACTCTTCAAATTAAAAAAATATTTAATACTGTATTAGGCAAATAATACACTGAAAAGACATCGTGACTGTATAGCCTCTCAGATATTGCACTTCCAGACAGCACATGATAAGTATAAGGTCATTCCAGCCATCAATAAATATCACATCAGAAATAGGGGCCACACAAGGCAAACGTGGCATAAGGAGACGAAGAGATCCTACCCTACGGGGAAGAAATGGGAAGAGTGAAGGGCCTCCTGGATTGATCCCTGCCCACAGCCTGGAGGCAGGAGAGGAGAGCATCTCCTCTGGTCCCAGAGGGGAAGGGATGGGCATGTCCCGGGGCGGGGGGTGCCCCCCGCTGTGTCTCCCCAGGTGCCCAAGGAAGGTCCCCTCTCCTGTGGGTGCTGGGTACCGTCCCGGCCAGCAGTGAGCCTATGGGGCGGTTCCAGCCCTTCCCCACGCAGCCCTTCATGGACCCGTCGTGCAGGCACAGCCTCCCCTCTACATGGCATCTGGCAGCACCCCAAAATGCAGCACCCTGACCACCTGCACCCTGGCAGACAGCCACCCTCCTCGCCCCTACGATGGCTGGTCTCTGCTCCACCCCATGCAGCACCGACCCTGGCACTGGCACTGGCCCCCGCTGGGGGCAGCTCCCTGCCTGGCCACCCCGGTGTGAGGATTTTCACGAGCCTGAATCTTCCTTGGCTTCAAGTCCTGTGGGCAGCAGAATTCCTGATGCCCAAGGGGGCTCAGATGAGTCAGTGCAGCAGCCCATGGTGTATTGGCAACATGAACCAGGCAGGAGAAAGGTTTCCAAATATTGCAGCCCGCTTTTGGGGTGTCTCTGCTGCTCCGTGATTGCACCACGCTTCTGCCAGCGACGGAGCAGGCACCCAGCAAGCGCACCCAAAGCCCGGCCAGTGTGGGGAGAGGTGGGTGGACAAGCCTCAGGCGGGAGCCATGGGGAGCTGGGGGAAGCGGTGGGGTGCACAAGCAGAAGGGAGAGCATCCTTTTCGGTCCACCGCAGCGAGACTGCAGCGTTTGTTGGTTTGGGCCAAGGAACAGGTGCAGGCTGGGCTCTTGTCCTGAAAGGCAGCCAGCACGTGGCCATACTGATAGTGGGGATGTGCTGAGAAACAAAGTGGGAAAGGCCCTGTGAGGATGGCGGCACACCTCCACCCGTGCACCCACAGGCCAGCAAACCCAGATGCAGTCAGTAATGAATCTTCCTGGCACAGGGGAACCATGCCCCAGGGTACAGCAGGATCCCAGGAGCATCTTTGAAGTGCTTGACTATCCTTCCCTCACCCCAGTGGGACCCCCCATCTAGGATGGCATTCTGGGGTCCCCAGTGGAGCTGTCTGTCCGAGGACTGGACAAACCGTACATGGTTGGGATGCTGAGCATCCCTCCTGCATCATCTCAAGGTCCTGTAAACCTCAGGCAGCAGCGGTGGGCTGTTCCCCCACCACTGAGGTCTCCATGGTCCTCCATGGCAAGGCAAACCTGTTGAAGGCAGACACCCTGCCTGGGTGATGCTGGACAGAGGACGCTGGGCCTCATGCTCTCCTCTCGGTCCCCATCCAGCTCCGAGGCCTTGGTCCTCCTCGCACTTACCCAGGGCTGGGCTGGTTCCTGTCACGCTGACCCTCAGCAGGAATATGTCCGGACCGTGGAGGTCTCCAGCCTTGGTGACCCAGAGGCACCAACTGGAAGTGAGTCAAAGAGCAGAGCATGCAATTAGCAACTGCTCCAATTAGCCCTCAGCTTTCCACCAAAATATTTGTTAGGCAGTATCTGTGTGCTGACGCCAAATGGAGATGAGGGTCAAAGGAAAAGGCATGTTTGCCCAGCTCTGATGCTCTCAAGGCTCCAGGGTATGTGGCAAGTTGCCACTTGCCATCCCCACTCTCGGCCAGCGAGCACCCTGCTACCCATGTCTGGGTGCTGTCAGACCCAGGGATTTTGTCCCAGGTTTCATTGTCATCAGCTGGGTGGGAACTGCAGCTCCCAGGGATGGGGTGGAAAGGGTTGAACAGGTTTGACCCAAAGCACTGGGTGAAAAGCTGTGAAATTTGAGCAAATCTGGAGGCAGGAGGAGAGCTGAGCCTGGAGTTTGGGGCCAGAAGGTGAAAGCATAACTTTTTAATTCTCATTCACACATTCATTTCTGAGCCTGTTGAAGCCAGCTCTGCACCACTGGGGATGTGGTGGGTGGCTTGGGACAGGGGCACCAGGGTGCCTGGTCCAGGGGACAAACCAGCTGGAGCTTGTGCCTTCCTACAGCTTTGGAAGGGACCAAAATACCTTGTAGAGAGGAGTCGTGTGGTGGGGACGTGCGTGCTCAGCTAAAACACGACAGCCAGCAGCACAGGCAGCAAGCGAGCCACAGCAGGTCCCTGCCAGCCTGGGAGAGGGGCTGCTCAGCAGCGCTCAGACTGGATTGAGCTGGTTAATTCTGTCCCTTTGGGGATGGGTCCCAAAAGGCTGGATGGACAAGACTGGCCCAGAGTGGGCTGCTGCTCCCTGACAGCCCCCAGTGCTACCCCAACAGGCTCAGACCTGGATGCCAGACCCAGGGTGAGTGAACATATCCCCAGTCCAGCCCTCTCCCTTGTCCTGGCAATTCAAAACAAAGAAATCACACACCAGACCAGAGTCTGAAAATATCATTTACAGCAGACAATGGCTCATGGATCACACGGATTCAGCATCACAGGTGATCAAGCCTCGCTCCCTCTCCTCTCCTAGTGGCACATCAATCCCCATATTCACCATGAGGTCTGAGCAGGGGTGCGAGAGGACCCTGGGCGGATGGGGGTGACCTACCTTCCGGGGGCATTTTCTTGGCAGAGGCGGATGGAGGGGGCAGGGGCACCACGCTGGTGACACGGAAGCCGGCGGGCAGCGTCTCGGCTGAGCCACTGAGCATGTTGATGCTGTGAACGTCTCGTGGGCGGAAGCGCTTTCGCCAGGACGGGGTTCGACGGAAGGTCTTGTCATCACCCTGTGAGGGAGGAGCAGGTTATGGGCCCGGCAGCTGTGGCAGCAGGACCTTCTCCCCCTGTGACACACTAGCACTACTTCCACCTAACAAGGGTGGGCCTGTACATGAGGGCCAACTCTACCATTGCAGAAGTGTGTCATCAAACTGGACCAAGGACATAGGAGACGTCTCCGGGATCCCATGACATAAGCTTTATCCTTTCCAGCTTGCCCATTTCTTCTCTCCAGCCTGCCTGCAAAGATGCCTTGGAGACATCAACACACATGGCTCAGTAAAGACCCCAAGGGATGCATCTAACCTTGGCCAGGTGATGGCATCTGGAAGTGCTTGCTTCCCTCCATGCTCTGAAAAGAGCCCTGACTAGCTCTGCTATCATATCTTAGTGAGGAAAGTTACACATCGGAGAGATCTAGATGAATTCCAGCCTTCAGTGACTCAACGTGAACAGTTTTCTGGCTGCTTAACAGGGCATCTCTAACCCACCACTGCAGATGTGCCATGCCCAGAATATCTGTGACTCCAAATGGCAACATTAAAGCAGCTGGCAAGGAAAGCCAGGTGAGCCTGCTTGAAACTCAGCCCCCTGAGCGTGAGGCTCGAAATGATGCACAAGGCTCTTCCTCACCTGCCTCCGCAGCCTGGCAGCACATTCCTTGGGGCCTTGTCTAATAGCTTTAGCTTATTCCACTGATACTGCTCATGCGACTGCTCTAGAGAGCCCGTGACGCACTATTTGACACCCCTGGACAAGGAGGGGGAGATCAGTGGTCCTCTTTCTCCTGTTTCTTGCACAAGAAGAGGTGCTCAGCATGATCTGGACATAGGAGGTTTGGTACTCACATCGTCCAGCCTCCGATCTGTGCCCAAGGCGAGCAGGTTGTTAAACTCCCTCTCCAGCACTTGTCGAGCCTGAAATTAACAAAAAATTAACAAGAAATGAGCATTCCCCATCGATGGAAATGGTTTCCAGCACAAACTCAGGAAAGCCTGAGAATGACAGAGGGAAAGTCCACACGCCATCCGAGTGCTCTCCTTTGAAAGGTAGAGCCAGGTTGGTGGGACTGGTGGAGTTCCATCGCAGCCATGTCCCATGCTGGCTACCCTCCTCCAAAATCCCCCAAGGATGCTGCTCTTACCTGCGTGTTCTGCGTGGGGATTTGCAACACGAGTGCCAGACTGTTGTGGTCGAAGTTCTCATCAAGGGCCAGGAGCGCCCCATGCACCCCGCTCTCAACGAGGTTGTTTGCATACTCGCGAAGCCCAATGGATTGGATCCAGTGAATGACCTGGTCATTGGTCCACACCAACACATCTGCAAAAGAGAGAGGGCATGTTCAGGGCCAGCTCAGGGTTGTGCGGGAGCCTGATGATGTCTGGAATCCCTTTTGCACTGCCCCAGGCTGATCCTGGGACTCTCTTTCCTGAGCCAGCAGCAGTACTGGGTGCTCAAGTGCCAGGAACAGCTCACTTCAATTTACCAAACTAAATGCTGAAATAACAGGCAGAAAACAACTGTGAAAATTAATCCTAAGAACCCACGGCTGCTGGTGTAATTAGGGGCATTATCAATAATGAGATGTAATCTAAGCAGCAGCCAGATGCGCAGGGAATCTCAGGACAGCCAACGAGGAAGGGGAGGCTGAGCAAGCTGCAGGGTGTCCTGAGCATCTGAAATAGGCAGGGTAAGATGATCTGATGATGCTCGGACTGGATCTATTCTGTTTTGACACCCTTCCTCCCTCCTCATGCCTGACTGGAGTAAGCTGCGTAAAGGCGCTTGGAGCAATCTCTTGGGGGAAATACTGCAGGGAGCTCCCCACTGGAGAACAGCCTTGTGGCTGTTCTGTTGCTCAGAAATCACGATTTTTCCAAGGCAAATGCAGTTAAAAGTAAGGGATAGGAGAGAGACCATCACTGGGCATCTCTTGGGAGGTTTCTCATCTCCTTTTCCAGAGCTGGATTGTGTACGTGGCTGCTGACCTTTGATTTCATGTTGGGTCTCTTCTCGCCTCCTCTCGAGCTCTTTGCGGTCGTAGTTGAGCCTCTTCAGGCACATGATGCCGTACTGCAGGCTGGTGCTGCAAGGACATGAGATGTTACCCAACCCTCACGAGGGCTCAGCGTCGTGCGTTGGGTGGCTCGGAGGGACCTGCAGAGGGACCCACTTCCCTGCTTGCTCTGACCCCAAAGGATGCTTCACTTCAGGGTTGGGTCACTACAGACACAACCCAAAGGGAAGATCTTAGCTGGAAAATCAGGAATGTCCTTCACTTCCATGGTAATTCCCCACTCCACCAGTTTTACCCTGTTCTACCTGCCTGAGAGCGCATGGATCCAAAAATCGGTACTCCGTGCTTGGTGGCAGGAGGGGGAAGGGAGAACCAGCCCATGGGGCTGCTCCAGGGCAAAGGGCTCATCCCCAGAGCAGGGGGCCCCTGGCAGGGCCACGGATACCACCCGTGGGCCAGGGTGGACGGTGGTATCCCATGACAGGGCTGGATACTGGTGTCTGAGCCGGGTGGTTGGGATGGCATAAGCCTTCTCCAAGCTGGGCTGCTGGCAGATGACTGCTCTGCCTGCCAGTGGGGTACCAGGTGGGATGAGCCCAAGGTTTGCTCCACAGCCAGGAGAAGGCTTGATCCTCTGCAGTTTTGCTGCAAGGAGTATGATGAAGGAGAACATTAGCCCATATGAGCTGCTCCAGACCAGGTGGTTGAGTTTAGCCTAGAGCACCAGGGCAGGCCAAGATGGGACAACCCCTCAGATTGCCCCATCCTCTGCTCCATGTGCAGACACTGCACCCCAGTGACCTCCCAAAGGAGAGGACTCACCGGTGGAAGCTATCCACCATCTTCAAGTGCACTCTGAGATCTTTCTTGGTGAGGTGGTCCAGCATCCGTGCATCAACAAGACACTCCATGAAGTAGCTGCGATATTGCGGGAGACCCAAGCTGGGCAGCCACTCGTTCCCAATCCACTCGTGGTTCATGTCCCCATAGGCCAGTGTCTGTGGAGAAGCAAATGGAGAAGCTAGGGAGAAACCATGGCTTGGTGGAGCTGCAGACTCCTAGGAAACCAGTGACAGTTTCAGTGCTGCAGCCTGGGGGTCGCTGTCCTAAGGACCAAACCTAGGCCAGAGGAGTTTAACCCCAGTTTCTATCAAAGGAACTGAAGGGAACAGTCCTGTTGGCCATGGTCTGTGTCCTGCTGGTGTCCCCCAAGGAGACAAGGCAGTAGCCAAAAAGCAAGCATAATGGATAGTTGGACTTTATGACTAGCTGCTTCTGGAAAAAGTATATTCATGAAAGCTGAAACAACTAAGAAAAAGGTTTCAGTGCATTTCCAATTGATTTTTAAGAAGCTTAGAAATCACCAAAAGATCTGCTTTATGACTTAAAAATGAAAATAACAGGTTTTGGGCAGAAGCTGATCCTGGGTCCAAAAATAAAATAAAACCCACCAGAAGAAAAGTAAAACATTTGAGAGTGATAAAACCAGAAGAGATGGATCCAAGCAGGACTCTTCCCTCCCACCTTTCAGTTAATGAGAATGGTTCGTATCCTGAACTTGGGGCTAAAAGAAAGGTGAACACTAAATGTCTGTGCAGCTAGAAACCTGTCTCCCATGCAGGGTGTTGGTGGTTTTTTTTAACGCAGCGTCTGTATCTTACAGGGGAGGTCCTAGAAAAAGCCACTCTGCCTGAAGCAGATGACACTGGTTGATGCAAGGTCCCAGGAGGACCACCAGGAGGACCACCCTGTACTTGAAAGATGGCTCAGAGGAGCAACCACAGGGCGCAGGTTCAGACTCCAACAAAGACCGGGTGAACACTGATGCCCCAAGCTCATCTCCCATGTGCCCCGTGATGTCCAGCTCTCCCTCCCATAACCACCCCATTTACCGCCCACAGAAAAGCGTAACATGGGACCTCACCTGTGCCCAGCTGCCTTCCTCTGTGTCCTAAGTGTGACACATGCAGCATGTCAACAGAAAGGACAGGTAAAGTCAGTACCCAGCGGCCCTGCACCATGAAATCGCGTGCCATGCATGCTGAGCGTGGGACCCCTCGGCACAGCGTGACCCAGAAGGGATGGGGGCTGGTCTCATGGCTGCACGGTCAGGGAGCTCAGCCTTGTCAGCAGGGTGCTGGGGACGCCCCGACCCTGATGGGTACAGGTTTCACCCCATCTCTTAGACAAGTGAGGAGGATACGGGATGAGGCTTTCCGGATGGGCCTTGGGCTGGAGATGGAACAGACACTGGGGCTCATACATCTTCCCTGGGAAATATGGGCACTTCTTGGGTTCCCCAAAGACCGATGGATGCAGAGAGAAACCCAAGCTTCAGCTCACGGGTCACAACCCCCAGAGGGGCTGCTCAACCCAATTCACCAATTTTGTAGCTATTTCCTCCCTTGTCAACCTGTGCTGGTTTTGCTCAACCTCACAAAACCCACCAAGGGAAAGTGTCACACCCCTGCCGTGCCTCTGAGCTTTCCTTTCCCAAAAGGCATCTGCCAGTTACAAGTCTGTGCTACCAGCAGACAAAAGCTTCAAAAAAATGCCTAATTCACACAACAAATCCAAAATGCTGCTCCTGCTCTGAGACATGGTCGTGGGGCCCATGTTTTCAGTTGCAGAGAGGGGAGCACGGCTACACCTCTCCAAAGGAGCCAGAGCTTCTGGAAGCATAGCCACATCCCTCCGAGGGACCCCAAGCTACCAGCCAGTGGTAGGGACAGACAGTGGGGACAATGTTTGGGTGTGCTAAGGTCAATGGGAGATTAGACAGCGACCTCTCTGGGTGCAGAGTGGCCAATGTGGGACTCAATCTCACGCATCCATCTTGAGATCACTCTCGTTTTTTGTCTTTCAGTTCTTTCCTCTAACTCACAACAGACAAGACAAGCCACTCTAGAAACCCAGCAAAACCCACCGGGGCTTGACAAAGGAAAATGCATCTGATGGTTTTTAAGCCAGTTTTAGAAATTGTTGGGATATTAAAGGTTGAAAGATGTTTTCCAAACAGGTGCACAGTGCTGGCCAAGAGCTGACACACGAGATGCAGCAAAGATCCCCTTCCCTCCCGGGGTTTAGTGTGTTAATGCACACCCGGAGCTCAGCTCGGTAACTGATACGCTGTGCAGCAGCAGTGGGGCCAGTCAGCCTCACCGTCTTGGTGGAAGTCGCCATGTTCTCCATCTCCTCGTGGGTGACCCAGACATTTCCAGAGGACTGCAGGGAAAAGAGCAGAGTGGTCAGGGTAAACCACCATGGAGCCACGGCCTCAGTTCACAACCGTGCTGGAAATAAGCCTGGCTCAGGCTGATGGAGGATCAGGCCACCCTTGCACTTGAAGCTGTACTGGGGAGGTCTTGCAGCGTCCTTGCAGCTCAGGCTGGTGGCACCCTGCTGCCCGTGGGAACCCTGGGCTGTCCGTGCAGCCACAGAGAGCGCAGCAAGGACCACTGGCCCTTTGGCTGCCTTTATACTTTGGTGTTACGCTCATGGAGCCTGCAGGCTTGTCTCTAACAGCTGTGAGCCCAGCCACGGCCAGCTGAAGGGACACAGCACGCTTGGGGCCTTTCCTTCTGCTGGCTGCATTTCTACAGATGTGTCTTGACATTACTGGGGCACCATTAACCCCTCGAGGGGTTTGGGGACCAGTACAAGACACGATCCCTCCATCTGCTCCATGTTCTATCCAGGGCAAAACTGGGACCTGCAGTTGCTCTGATTTGCCCCAGGAATTTCACGTGATCCCAGGAAAAGGCTGGTATTGAGAAAAAGGCTGTGCATAACTGAGTTGGCCCTGTAAATCACACACATGCTGTTTGGATGGGATTTTATCCTCTCCAGGGCAGACCGTCCCCGAGCTTTGCTCTTCGCGGGCTGCTCAGCAGGGTCAGCCTCTTGCTGACAGTCTCACAGTGTGAGGAAAAGAGCATTTGCTGGTGCCTCAAGACAGGAAAGTGCTTCACACTCGATGGTCATAAACGATCTTTGTGCCTGAGGACAAGTGTCTGGTGATTTGACTGGCCCATGAGGGAACGTCACCCCCTCCACGGCCACGTCTGCCTGCAACACTGGGACTCCCTGGTGACCGATGGACCACTGTGGTCACAACGAGCCAGAGGAAGGAGGGAAACCAGTGCGTTGTCCTGCTCCATGGAGGGTCTGTAGCACGGAGCACTTACCGTCCGTGAGGTGGGTGGTGCTGAGGGGCTCGTAAGTGAGACCATCTCCTGGATGGCCAGACGCAGTTTCAGGCGATGCAACGCATTGCTGATGCCGATCTCCCTCTGGATCTCAGTGTCAGACAGGGCCGACATGATGGCTCCGCTCTTCACGTTGGCTCGGCAAGCGGCAACATACCAGGCTGGCATCCCCACCCAGAGCTGCCAAAACAGGGCAAAGCTGGTGACTGCCTGACAGACCCCCTCTAACTACCGCCGGCAGGATCAAGGTCATCCTCTTTGAAGCTCAATATCAATAAACCCACATGGGGCTCCATTTTTGTTTGTAGCTTGCACAGATGGCCTGCAGGCACCCCAGCATCCCTATATCTGACGGACACAGCACAGGGAAAGAGCACCCACCAAGCCTTTCAACTCAAAGCTCTACTCAAATCACAACTGTACAGAATATGTGAGGGATCTGGGGATCTGCTCTGTTTCCCGCGGTTTTGTAACCACCAACCATGTGCATGGACCAAGCATGGTGGGACTGTGGGGTGCTGTACCGCTGTTGGGGGAGCACACTACAGACCAGCAGTGACTGCAAAGCCATTGGTGCATGGGGACGATGCACAGGTACACTCTGCCTCACCTCCAGCCAGGAGACAACAGTGGGGCCATCCCAGTGAGCAAAGGGCAATCCTTTCCTCCGAGCCTCTTCCAGGAGTTCGTGCCTGGAGGGAACAGAAGCACAAGAGTCATTTATTGGGGGCTTGTTGGGGAAAGGGGCTCCTGAAAGTGAGTAGACCATGGGCAATAAGAACCAGCTGGTAGCAAAGCAATAAAGGAGCTAACAGGGCTCAAGAGAAGGTGAAGATGAGAGGCCTTTTCCAGTCCCATGCTGCCCCTGCTTCTCAGCCATTGGGCAGGACATTTTTTTGCTGGGGCAGGGAAGAAGGTTCACTCACTTCTTCCGCAGGCGCCGATCCTTCTCGGCCTGAGCACCCAGCTTGCCAAGTCCCAGAGGGTCCTGCATGCCCACCTCCATCTCGGTCAGCAGCACTGCTGGGCAAGCAAGACATCCTCAGGTCAGCCTGATTTCCCTAGGGTCAGCATGACATCCCCCAGGGCCAGTGTGGGCACTCTCACAGTCCCCATGCCAGGGTGTTGGGGATGCACCATCACACCACAAGAGGTGACAGTCTCCATTTCCAACCCACCCACATAGCCCTCCTGCATCCCTGGAAAGCCCAAGGGGATCTCTGCCTGCCATGCCTCCCATTGCAAAATGCTAAACATCAAAGCAGAGAAGGATTTAAGAGTGGAAAAGCTGGTCCTACCAAAGGGCTCTACAAAATCAAGAAGGTCCTATGGCGAGGGAAGCAGATTTGGGGACATTAAAGATAAGGCACAGTGACAGGGGGTCACTATCCTCACTGCAGCTCTTGCAGAGCATTAAGAGTGATCCCATGCTCAGGCCAGAAAGGGCCATGGGGCAGAAAGCACCAGAACCCAATGGCCCTGTAGCTTCAGGGGGCCCAGAGCCAGTGGCCCCAACATCCCCAAACCAGCAGAGGTGTCCCTGCTCCTCCGTCTGTCACCCCAACAGCACCCTAAAGCCAGACAGTGCCAGGAGACGTGCAGAGAGCCTGGCCCAAGAGGACGCCCGCCCGGCACGCACAGGAATAGGGCTGCTCACGGACCCTGCCCCGTGGCCCCTTCTCTGCTCAGCTGAATCAAGCGACCCTTCTCTTTTTTCCCGAACAAGCGCCCGATGGAGGATTTGATCCCCTTCCTCTTGGAGCCCTTGTGCAAGGAGTCCTGGCTGCTGTTGCTGCTGGGGTTGCTGGCCTGCTCCTCCAGCGAGCTGGGGATGGAGGAGGGAGAGGAACAGCAAAGCCTTTCGGTTATTCCTGAGCAGCACACAAGCCATGGCAAACCCCAGCCCGTCCCACAATCCCACGCTTGCCCCATGTAAATCCTCAAACCAACAGAGCAGGCACTGGTGTGAGATCCAAAGGGTGCTCCACATACCTCTTCCCATCCTCCTGACTTAGCGCAGGGTGGCCCAGCTTCTCCAGCCGCAATGTCCTGGGTGAGGATGGGGGGGACGTCTCACATTTGATGGTGGTTTTATCCTCTCGGCTTTCGTCCCGAGCTGCAGGTGACTGAACAAGCACAGAAGCCATGAGGCTGGGCAGCCAAAGCCCACCTCCATCCTTGCCCTGCTGCCTGCCTCTCTCTTGCTCCATGGAGGCATGGCCAAAAGAGCCACCAGGGCCCTGAGGCTTTGCCACGCTCCAGGATTGGCCTGAACTAGAGCTCTGGCAATGGCTCGAGATGCCCAAGCAGATGGGGAGGATGTGGCCACATGGCCAAGAACCTGGGAATAGGGGGAAAAGAGGATGCAGCTCCATGGTCCATGTCAGGGTGTGGAGACAGGAGCTGCCGGCCCTCAGAAGAGGGCTCTGAGGAGCACAGATGGGAATGTCCCAAAGACTCCCTGTTGCCAGAGGGGACACACAATGTTTGAGGACCCAGTGGCTTTCTGAACCTCCCCATGTCCTGCCAGACCCCCCAGGCTGCCAGCCGGCACATCTCCAAGCACCTTATGGGATCCCCATGATCCTCCTGCTGAATCCCTGGGGTCCCCAGCTCCATCCCGCGCCTGCTGCACCCTGACCTGGTGTGGACAAAGCCAGGAGCAGGCTGGAAAAGGGGCTTGGACAAAAACCAACGGGATGGGAGCCACTCACTAGCAGTTTCCTCCGGTGCTTCCTCAAGTCGCTGGGCTGATTGCAAGGGGGAAAGCGAGAGAGACACAGAAAGGGGGGCAGTTAATGGAGAACCCCCCCGCAGAGCAGTCCCGGGGCCAGGTGTGCCAGGCTGGGAGACAGCGAACATGGGCACCCCCGTTCCACATCACCCTCCCGCACACCCACGTGGATGCCGGGGCATCGCTCCCACCCCAGGCAGCCATGCGCACACCCTGTCCAGCCCCCCGTCCACCGCGCCTGCCTCCTCACCAATGTCATGATCCCCATGCGGTCGAGGTCCTGAGCGGCGCTGCGGGAGGAGAGCTTGGGGGTGGAGCGGCCACTGAGCGGTGGGGATGAGCTGGCCAGGGACAGGGCCGTCAGTGACGTGGGGATGGAAGCCCTTTTGCAGAGCTGGGTGAGGTTGAGGCCTTCCATGCTGCCGCTCGTGACGCGGGTCTCCAGCTCCTCTGCGCGGAGCTCCGTGGACTCCTTCTCCTCTTGGATCATCCTGGAAGAGCAGCAGGGCTCAGGACTCCTGGCTCCCCACCTTTCTGGGGAGTCATCTCACACCTCCCAGCATAGGATCTCCCTACCCTGGGGAAATGCACCTTGGGTGTTGTGACTCAAGCGCCCTATCTCCAGGAATGGCAGCAAAGTTCCATCAGGATCCACATAAACCACAGCTGAGACATACCACGATTTCTTTTAATATTCATGGAGGACTTTTTTAAATAATGAACCTTTCTGTGAGCCAGCGCTGGTGCAGCTGAGGGACAGGGAGCCATGTGCAGGAAAGACCAAGCCCTGTGGGTGGATGTCCTAGAGCCATTTCCCTGACTGAAGCTCAACCAGGACCTCAACTTTAGGGCATCAGACCCTCCTGCCACCCCTGGAGCCATTTCAGAGCAAGGTGGTGGTGGGTTTTGGCCATGGTCACTACCTGATCTCCTCGTTGATGGCATCCAGCTGCTCCTGGAGCATCATAGCCAATGTCTGGGCGTCTGAGTGCCCGCCAGGGGAGAGCACGTCCATGGAGCTGAAGAGCGTCTCACGGTCATCGTCATCCACATCGGAGATCTCAGGGTCGCTGTCGAAAGCATGAGGCCCTGTGGCCAGGACGCCGCCTGCCTGGGTCTGCTCCCAGTCCTGGGGGAACAAGGTCCACTGGTCCTACTCGGCACCCCCATGTCTCCAAAAGCCAAACTGGAGACCTCCACGCAACAGTTACAACTCAACGCAACCCCAATGGGAAACCCATCCTGCCACACTAACCCCCCCCACGCACCAGGTGAATAACATTGCCCCATGAGGGCAATGAGACACATGAGACCAGCATGCAAGGCAGAAGGAGACCCCAACCCCAGCTCTGACTCCATGCTGGCATGAAGATGGATTACCTTGGCTGGCTCCTCTCGACGGGTGGCAAATCGGCCCTTCTGTGCCCGAGGCAGGCCCGGGGCTGTCCCGAAGGGCTCGGCGGGGGCATGGACCACAGCGCTCAGTGGGAAGCGCAGGTCCGTGGCACTGCCCATATGTGATCTGGGGAGAAAGAGCCCTGTTGCAGACATTGCTCCATGCAAGGATGCCCTCATCACCAGGCTACTCCCCTTGCAGCTCAGGCTTGCTCAGGACAGAGGAGGATGAGGCCACTCTGGGATGCCCACCCCAGCGATGCTTGCCTGCTCTCAGAAAACGATGCAAAACCAGGCTCTGGAAAAAGATGCCCCATTCCCCCATGCTGGCCCTGGTGATGTGCTCACAGACTGTAGGAAGCTCAGCCCTGGGCCCTGGCCTGCTGCTGCCTCCCCCTTCGCTGCAGTACCCACTGGGGCAGCCAGCCAAGCTCTGGCCAAAACCACCTGGCGCAGTGAGTCTGCTGCGAAACCATGAGCTGAACAGTCCCTTCCTGTCCCTCCCTCTCAAGAACAGCTTGCACCTCCCAACATGTACTGCTTTTCTCCTTCTATTTATATGTTCAACATTCTCATGAAATAAGAAAACCCAAACTCTGATGAAGAAAATCTCATTTGAAACAGATTTTCCAGGTGTGGGGACATAAGCATTCTCTGGGATCTCTCAGTAGAAACTGTCTGGGACTTCTCCATCCTCCTCCTCCATGCTTGGGCTGGTGCTTGGGAGTGGGTCCCCATGCCAGGCAGAGCAATACAGCAGCTGCTGTGGGACACGAGGCCACTTTTTGCCACCTGTGGTACCCACTGCATATCTCCACACTGCCTGGTTGCTCCTCCTCACCCTGAAGACCCAACCAGACAGCTGAGCAAAGTGCCTTCCTGGAGCAAGGGGACATTACTCTCTATATGCATTGCCATAGGAGGCGTGAGGGTTTTTTGGATTTACGATGACAAAAGCAGTTGTCCATGGCAAATAGCAGGTTTTCCACCACGGTGGGTCCAGTTTGCAGTGCAGATACAGATCTGGGCTCCAAAACCACTAACACAAGCAGCTTGGCTTGGTGTCAGTTTGGTGTTTGCAGATGAAGGCACAGCCCAAGTTTCAAGGGGATTTCTGTTGTGGAGCCACTGACAAGCTGCTCCCAAGCTAAAAACTGATAAAGGTGCCTTAGACAAAAGCTAACATTTCAGCTGGGGAATTATTCTGGCCTCTGTAACTCAAGCTTTCTGATGATTTTTCATCCAAGAAATAATAATTAAAAAAACCACCAACCCCAAATTGTACATCCTGTTCTTACAGACCTGTACAAAGAGGTCCCACAGGTGCTCCAGACACTCCCCTGGCACTCAGCTGTCCTTCATCCCCACAAGCTCTCCCTCACTCTCCCCTCCGTGACAGACACAGGGCCTCCAGGCCCTCCCCTCTCTGCCACAGCTGCTGAACAGATTTGAAGCTGGTTACACTGGCTCCTTTCCATCTCTTCCAGCCTTCCTGAGAGGTGAATTTTCCCCTCTGGATGTTGCTCTCGTTGATCCCTTGCTGCCTCTAACCCTTGTTGAAAATGCTCAGAAGAGGATGTGAACTCCCAGGTGGCTGCAGCAACATGGTGGGGTGCATCTCGTGCTGGCACCTTCCTTTTCTAACCCCCTGGTTTCTTGCAGCAGTGCTGGGTACCCTGAGCAGTGACAGAGGCTGAGACCCGATGGACTCATCTCTCCTCCTGGTGCTTTGGGCTGGTACCTCCCCATCTCCCAGCTGACTTTAAATGAAAAGGGTGTGGGAGGACCATTGTAGAAAGGAGGCGAAAAAATGAGGCGGTCATTGTCCTTTGCCTGCAACACCTCAAAAGAGATTCCTCCTTCTCCACCAGCCCATCCCCAGCACACCACAGAGGGAAATGTGTTTGGTGAACATCCAGCTTTCATAGAAAATTAAGCCCTTTGTGCAGAAAAAGAAACAAAGCCCAGTGGTTTTTCACCCATAGAGGAGCAGATTTGGGGCCATTCAGCTGGGCTGGGCTATTCCCAACAGCCTGTGTCCCACCCCAGGATAATCCACGATGGGGACAGCACAGCTGAGGCTGACCCTGCTGCGATGAACCACCCTGCAGTCCTGCACTGAGGCTTGGTGAAACCAGAAATGCCTGATGCCAACAGCATTTTGGAGCCCTAAAAAAGCAAAATGCCCCCAAAGCCGTGGATGCAGGATGCAAGCACACAGGCTGGCGGGGTTTTGGTGCGTGGCCCTTACCTTGTGTGCACGCTCTCCACAAACGTCCCACTTCTGGTCTTGAGCTGATCGACCTCCAGCCTCAGTTTGTCAATCTCATCAGACAACCGTCGCTGTTTGGGGTGAGACAAGAAACAGGCAGGGGTTGGTTTTGCTCTGAAGAGCTGCCAGGTTTGGGGCAATCCAAATCCTTAGCTATTTCCAGGTTTATATTCCCTTTACAAATCCCCATCCCAGGTTTAAAGCACCTTTGACACATCGGTAAAGAAACAGCTCATGCAGGCAATAATGAATGATGATGCTGGGGCGATGCTGCGAAGGGAGGGAGTGATCACAGGCCAGACAGACAGACACATGCGTGCTTGAAGCGATGCTGCTTTGAGAAATGAAGGAAAACTGGTCCCACTAGGATGCTCTGGTTGTGCTCCAGACGGCACGTGCACGTTCGTCTTGGCAAAGGGCTGGCAGCAAAGGACTCACTAGCCAAATCTGATGCTGGCCCTGTCCCTCCAGCTGCCAGCCCCATCCTCATCAGGAACCTGTGCCTGCACTAAGTGGCTGTGCTGTCCTGCGGGAGGTGTGAGGGGGCAGGCTGCGGGAGGGCAGGGAGGCAGGGGAGATGGGATCCTCCAGGCACAGCAGGATCCAGTCCTGTAGGCAAATGGGCCGTACTGGGGTGGGCAACATGCAGGCAGCGTCATGCGAGTCTCAGAGCTTTGCCTCTGCCTTGAGCTGAGCAGACATGGCTGGAAAGCGTGCGCAGTGCCTGCACATCCTCACCACAGGCAGGGAGCATCTGGGAGACCAAGACCCTGGGCAAGGGGGAAAGCAGCCCCCCCAAACCCCCCAACCATGCATGAGAGTAGGGGCACATCCTGAAAGATCCCATTGCTTCAAAAAGCTGCAACCCCCCAGATTTCCAGCACAGGCCAATGTGGACTCAAGTTGCAGACCCTACTTAGATGTTTCATCTGAGAGCAGGGGAGGTGCAAAGACCTATGGGGCCTTCTGCAAGCCGGGCATGGAGCAGATTTCCCCCCCAGTTTGAGTGAGGGGGTTGAGACAGCCTCAGGGACAAAGGGGACATGGCTGCCTGAGCAGCACTGTCCCTCGCAGCCAGGCTGCACCAAAGAGCACTGGGGTAAATCCTCCTCTAGACACGCGGGCGAAGCCACCCCGGCCTCACTGCTGTCCTCGGCGGGGGGGTCAGGGATGGATGAGTGTGATACAAATATGGAGACGGGACTGAACATGCCTGTTAGGGAACCGAACCGGGGGTCTCCAGGGAGGTGGGTGGCAGCTTCCATCCAGCCACTGCGTGGGTTAGTTTGTGGCCTCCTGCTGCTGGGCGCTTCGGGATCCCAGCTCCTCCGAAACTAGGGTATTTTAGGAGGTACGACTGCCACTAGCCGGGGATTAGGAGTGAGGAAGCGCAGTCACTAGGGCAGGCTCCCTGCAGCGGCATTTACCTTGTCGTGCTGGTGTTCCTCTATCTGCTTTTGGGTATTTTCCAGCTCTTGTAACAATGTGTTCTTTGAAAAACGAAACAAAAGAAAAGGGAACAAAAACAGGAAAGAAAAAGAGAGACCGTTTAGAAAACGGCCATGCAGCCTCCTGGGAACGGCCAGTGTGGAGCTGCTGTGTGGGCGGTGTGACGGATGCCTGGCAGGAGGGACAGCAATGGCTCCCTGATCTATTCCTCACCTACCTGCCTGTGAACCGGTCTTCTCTGCAGACCTCCTGCTCCTCAAGCAGGGCTGCCGTAGCTCAACTCCTGCCCCACACCGTGGCCAGGTCATGGCCATGGAGGGCAAGTGGTGATTAGAGATTTGGTGGGCAGGGCTTGAAGATTAGGAAACGTGTCTGAGAGGAGATCAACTTCTCAAGCAGCTGGATCAAGGGCAAAAATGTCCTCTACATCTAAGCTAGGGAATAGGCAGGGGGAAAAGAAGATGCGTTTGCAGCTGCCTGACCTCATGCTCTTTTTTGGGAGATGCTGGCAACCAAATAAGATCGTTTTTGCCTGTGGAAGACCTGGAGAAACAATCTGGGTGAGCCAGTGCCAGCAGCAGGCTGGGAAGCAGGTGATGCCCTTTTGCAATGTACCACCTCTCTGGTTGCTGTCACTTAATGGGGTGGGAATTTGTACTCGGCCTCATGTGTTGGGTCCTGCTCTTCACCCAGAGCTACTCAGACCTATCTGCTGAATGACTGGACATGCTGGCATAGCCAGATCTGGTTGGGGACAGGAGGTGCAGAGCAGCAGGGGAGACAGACCCAGCCCTGGAGGCATCAGCTGGGCGGTGCAACCCCTCTGTGCTGACTTACTAAAGGGAGCCTGGCCCTTGCAGGAACCCAGATAGAGGTGAATTATCAATGCCTGGCCTCCCATTGGCACTGCGAGGTTGATCCTTGCTCTGAGCCACCTGCTGTCCCAGCTAACTGCATTCATGCTGGGGCAGCAGCAACTCCAGCTGGCTCCTCAAAGGAAAGCTCAGATCCCCAGAAGGAGCGGGGTGGGAGCTGGAAGGCTGCTCATGGACTCTGCCCAGGCATGGAGAAAGCAGATCAGTCTGGGCTTGGGGGGCTGGAAGGTTTCAAGGCAGCATGTGTAGGGGATGGGCAGGTGGCACAGGATGAACGCTGCATTTTCTCCTGCAAAATGCAGTATAGTTTTGCTCCAACAGCCGGGTGCAGGCTGCAGTCAAGGCTGCGCCAAAAGAGACACAGGGAAGCGAGGGAATGGAGCAGGACAAACCCTGGTGCTGCCGGAGATCAAAGGTGGTGGGGAGTGGGTCTTACCGGGCAAGGGCTGGCTAGAGGTGAGGGTATGATGCAGAGCACACTTCCCTGCACTCCCATCAGCCCCAGTGCCCGGCTGGCATACTGCATGTGATCATTCCTCCATCCCTGCACAGGTACTTCCAAAGCCCTGGGCTGTGGCTGGCTGAGGCTCCACACTGGAGGGGCTGCAGACCCCTCAACCCCCCGACAGCCCCCCAGAGGACCCCCTGCCCCCCAGTCACTACCTTCTCCTCCAAGGCTGCCATCCTCTCCTTGAGATGCAGCTGCAGCCTCTCATTGGACTCGCTTAGCAGACGGTCCACAGTGTCTGAGAGCCGCTTGTTGTGCTCCTCATTCATCTTCTCCCGCTGGCGGGCCTGCAACGGCAAACAGCAACCGGCCCCATCAGATCCAGCAGATCGGCTCCTCTGGCCACGTGGGGCTCAGTGCCCTCCTGCCATCCCATGCCTGCTGGTGGTGTCAGAGCTGACCCACCTGGCTCAGCTTTTGAGGACAAACCCACCCCTTACAGCACTGATCAGACCCTCTGTGGGGTTCTGCCAGTCTCAGCCATTTCCCAGCCAGGGATGAACAGGAGAGGACAGGATTCAAAGAGATCCTGCCTGCCTGACCCTTTGTGGTGTGTGCAGGTACCCAGCCACCAAGACAAGGGGGAGCCAAGGTCAGATCAGAACCTGCCAGGACTCCCCGATCCAGGCTGAGCAGCACTTACCCTGGCCAGCTCCTGGTTCTTCTCCTCTAGCTGACTCTCCAGCTGCCGGAGGTGCTCCTCGATGCTCCCGTGCCTCTCTTCTGCCTGGGAAAAGCAGAGCAGCCCTCTTGGATGACGCTCCCCAAAACCATGTGGGGTCCTCCTGCATCCTTCCCTCCATTTCTGCATCCTTATCCTTCTGTGGGATGCAGCACTCTCTCCCACTGTCTGCATCCCCACCATGGTTCACCCTGTGCTCTGCACCCAAAACAGCCCAGCTAGCAAGGTGATGGGAGAGGGAGAGATGCTCTGTGAGCAATCAGGCACCCGTTCCAGTGCCCAGGAAGGGTAGAGCTGGCCGTATCCACATCTCCCTCCAGGCCTGAACCTTCCCAGATCCACCCTGGGTCCTTCCTCTTCCTGCTCATCCCAGAGTGGTCCCAGCACAACCTGAAGGCTATCCACACTGACAGGACTATGCTAGCCTTGAAGAAAGGAGCTGTGGGGAGGGGGCAAACCCCATGCATGCAGGACACATTGAGAACTTTAGAAACAGCGCATTGTCCCTGCAGCCATGGGGAAGGCAGAGGACAGCAAAGCTCAGAGGCTGAGGAGGACAGTGGGGTGCCTTGGGCCTGCCAGGGGGTCCATCACTGCAGGGGCATGGCCAGACCTGCCTCTTCCTCTGGTTCCTGTGCTCCCTTTCTGGCTCTGGTCCCCGAACACCCTGCACACTTGCCTTGGTGAGTGCAGCAATGCGCTGGGCCAGCTCCGCTTCCACCTCAGGCAGCGTCTCTGCCTTCCGCATTGTCTGTTGCAGCTTCTGCTCCGCCAGCTCCAGCAGCTCCTGCAGGTGCCGGGCTTTCTCCTCACACTGTGGGACAGGGCAGGGTGGGTGCCTGGCACCAAGGCTTGCCCGCTTCTCCCATCCCCAGCACCCACTTCTCCCTCCCAAGTCCCTGCGGTGGTGGGGAGTCTTTGGGTCCAGCTTTGGTACCTGGCGGTGCAGGGACTCCTTGTTGGCCAGCTCGCTTTCCAGCTTGTCATTGAGGTCATGGATGGAGGTTGCTTCTCGCTGGGCTGCTAGGTAGCGTTTTTCCAGTGTGGTGATCCTCTCCTCCATGTCCTCTTTCTGAGCCAGGGCCTGGGGAAGTGATGGGACTGTCACATACTGGTCTATGTCTACCATTCCCACTGTGGGAATAATTGGGCCACCCAGCTCCTGCGAGCCTGGGTCACCCCTGAGCCCAAGCATGCAATGAAAACCCTGCTTCATACAGGGATGAGGGACAGCAAAGTGGGAGAGCGACAAAGTGAGAGTCAAGCAATCACAAGAAAACTTTCTAGCATGGACACAGCTCACTGCCCCAGGTCCGCAGCACACCCAGGTATCTTTGTGTCTGCTTACAACCTCAGGGAAGCCCTGCTGATGGACTTGGGGACAATCTCCCAAAGGCAGTGGCCTCTTTTGGGGAACACAGGCCTTCACCCTGCATACAACAGCAGTTACAATCCCTTCCCAGCCCAGAGCATGTGGAAGCTCCTGTGAATGTCTCTGCAACTGCAACAGGCTTGGCAGTGCGAGAGGACAGTGTCTAACCTCTCGGAGGTCCCTCTGGTACTTGCTGCTCATCTCCTCCGATTTGATCAGATCCTTCCTGGCGGTGCCCAGATCCTCCTCCAGCTCAGCGACGCTGGCAGCCAATGCAGAGATGCGCTCCTTGGCCTGGACCACTTCGAAATTCTGCTTCTCCAGGAGCTCCTGTAGCTCCACCACCCGTCCTGCCTCATCATCCGGGTGGACGGAGCCATTGGAGAGCCGCTGCAAGGCAGCAGAGAGGGAGGCGGATGCCGGGCTGCCCCAGAGCATAGGCTGGCATTGCCTGCAGCTATGCACTGGGGGAAGATGGCCCTGCTGGGACGCAGTGAGGTGGTGGGGATGGAGACATGGGGCTCTGGGACCCCTTGTCAACAGTCTCCGCTAGCCAAGGATGTGGCTTCTCACAGGCATGATGGAATAGGGATGGTTGAGGGCTTCCCAGAGCACCCCTGGGAAGCAGAGCCCCTAGGAACATCCAAGCAGGAGCACAAACTCCCCTCCACTCAGAAATGGCCTGTATCTACCGGGAATAGCATCTCCCAGGGGGTTGGACCAAGGGGAGAAGGAAAAAAGTTTTCAGCACCCTGGAGGCAGCAACAAGGGGGCTGGAGTAATGATGACCTCAGTGAGCACAGTCAGAGCAGGGGTTTCTGGGGCTCTCACCTTCCAGGGAAGCTTCTGTGCTGGCTCCTTGGGCTCCCTCTCATCCCGCTCACCCGCTGGGGCCTCCCGAGAAGCACCTTGCTGCAGAGCTGCCACCTGCATGACAAAGGGCTTAATTAATGAGAGAAAGCAGATGAGACCAGCTGGTCTTGTCAGCTGGTGAGACCAGCCCTGGTGCACCCAGGTCTGCAGATGGCTTCCTGCTGGAATCCTCCACCTTCATACTCATTAGTGCCTATAGCTGAGGAGGAACTGGAGGGATCGCGTGAAGAAGAGAGGGGAAGGCAGAGATGCTCTGAAGGCTCAGCACTGATGGAGGGTGGAGCCTGTATGTCTTGCATGGACAGAGCGGTGCTCACTACAGGCACACAAAGAGCCTGAGCCCCAGCAGTAAGGTTTTCCTGGTGAGCCCTTGGGGACCTGAGCCCTGCATCCCAGGACTCCTTTCCAACTCATTTCACTAGTGTGCAGCCAGACAGACTCCAAACCTGGTGCAGACATAAGCAGCAGGAGCAGGGGATAAACATTGACATCGCACCCTGCTCTGCTGGGGGAGGATGGGGAAAGTTCCCTGCAAGGTGACTGAAGGCCAGGCACTGCCTCCCCACTGAGCCTGGGGAAGTACCATGAGACATCCTGGGAACTGGAAAGGGGAGCAAAATTTGGCCAGGCAGAGGCTATAAGGGTGGCTCTTTCCTTTTGGCAGTAGTGGCAGGGCACAAACTTCCGATCTAACTGCCTAAAAGCAGGGTTAATATAATTCCAGGATGAAAAGGACTAGATGTTGGGGACAGCAAAGTCCCCGTGCCAGGGTCTCAGCAAGGAAGGAGATGGATGATCCAAGGTGAGGTGCTCAGAGCAGTGAGGTCTGGGTCTCTGCTGAGGCAGGGAAATCCCAAGCCACTCTCAGCCCCCTGAAATGATTCACATTCAGGTTGCTTTTGTCAGTGAAATGAATACCAAACAGTAGAACACAAGAAACCTTGCCTGTGAGACACAAGTTTTCAGCATATTTACAAGATTTCCTTAAATACAGACAATCCTTCATTTAAATAGCAATTTTAGAATAAAAGCCTTACATTAAAAATGCCTAAATGCCAATTCTCTGATTTGCCTGATCGTTTGAGGCTGGTATTTCAGAAAAATCAACATGAATTCATGAATGTAGCACAGAGCAGTCCCAGCCCAGTGGGCACCCCAGCAAGGGGCCAGGGTAGGCTGCCCAAATACCTTACCTGCCGGTGTGCATCCACGAGCTGCTCCTC
The DNA here is from genome assembly GCF_015220075.1 of Falco rusticolus. Classification (NCBI taxonomy): domain Eukaryota; kingdom Metazoa; phylum Chordata; class Aves; order Falconiformes; family Falconidae; genus Falco; species Falco rusticolus. The sequence continues at coordinate 1,155,519 of NC_051203.1, read as the reverse complement.
CAAGGTTGCCACTCGCTCTAAGGCTGCTCGCAAGCGTTCCCTGACCTGCAGTTGTGTAAGACAATGGGAAAGGCCATTATTTACCTGTTACGAGGGTGCCCAGGATCTAGGCAAGCTCCCAGCCCCTTTTGTCTGGCTGACATCCAGGTTCAGGTGGATTCACATCCAGGACACAGGCTCAGGGATGCTCCAGCCCATCGCCTGGGAGAGTGAAAGCATGTTGGAGAGGACAGCCTGGGCCAAGCTGACTCTTGGAGACCTATGGTCAGGACAGCTTGAAGACATCTTTTAGCAAAGGAGATGATTGAGGTAAATGAATCAGGAGGAACAAGAGTTGTAAAGCAAAAGACTGAACCAGGGTGCCAAATGCCAGCGCTCACCACATGTGAGTAACCCGTGGAAGCAAGTTCCCCATCCTCGACAGCTTCAAACCCACAGCACCCACTTGCCAGCCCCACCAGTTCCTAAAATGAGGGTGTTGCAGATTTTGGATATCCAAGACCTTCCTCCTGAGGGACCCCATGTCACCACCCAGCTCAACAACAAAAAATGATGTCCAGCAGGAGGGAGAAGAAGGGTTGGGAGAAGGTCAGCTTTAAGCAGGGGATGCTCATGCAGCAAGCCAGGAGAGGTCCCAGCAGTCTGTCTCACCTTTTCATCTAGCGCCTTGTGATGCTCAAAGAGTGACTTCAGCGCCTTGAGCACCTCGACCTCACTGGAAACCCCGGACGGCGACTGGGCCTGACGCTTGACCACAGTCATCCTCAGGGACCGCTCATGCCTCGACACCAGGCACTCCAGGTGCTCCAGCAAGAGCTGCAAGAGGGCAAGCGTGAGGCTCTCACCACCCCTGGTCAATGCCGATATCGGCCCAGCAGCCTGCAGTGTCCCACATTTCTCAGGACTAAAAGCCAGAGACAAGGTTTTCTATGCTTACCCGGGTGTTATTGCGCTCAGCTTTCAGCTCCGAGATCTCCTCTTCCCTCTCCAGGAGCTGCTCCCGGCACGCACTGAGCTCCCGTGTCAGCGTTGCAAACTCCTGCAGAAATCAGAGCATAGCCATGAGCAGGGAGAGTGGGGTGGAGACTGGAGACAGAGCCAGTATTCTGGCCCCACTGCTGGGACCTCACGTGCAGAGCACTTCCCATCCAAACCCAACCGGGGAGAGACGGCGACACCAAGGGGAACATCGAGAAATTGGTGGAGAAGCACAGCCAGGCTGCGAGGCGATCTATTCCTGGCTTGCCTGAATGGTTTGGACTAGGAGAATGCAGGATCCCAATATTTATCCATTTGGTCTGGTGTCCAATGACACAAGAAACTCCTCTACAGCTCCAGAGGCACTCGATGGTATTTACAGCATTCCAGTCAAGGCCACCAGCATGCTCCCATCTCCACTGCCCCCTTGATGCAACCCAGCAGAGCACCCACCTTGGAGCATCCCATCAGGCTAAAACTCACCACAAAGCTGCAGCTGGCCAGGATGAGTCCCCTGGCCCTCAGCCTTAGCCATGGCTTCAGAACTGGATATCATCCAAAATCTCCTTCCGAAGGAAAGAGCAAGATCTGCCCCAGTCCAGCATGTAGGGTCCCATCAAGCTTCTTATGGGCACCCTTGAGCCCCAAGCCCCAGCTGAGGGAGATGGGGCAGAGCAGGAGATGTGGCAGCTGCCACCAGTCCTTGCTGCAGTTACGACTCCAGGGAGGTGACATCCAGCAAGGAAGAGCTGTGCACAGAGCAATGCCAAAGTAGAGCTGAAAAGGCAGCACATCCTTTGGGATATGATGGGCTTCTCAGAAACAGAGCAACTGCACTTGTGGCTGTGTCAGAGGGGGAAAGAAATTCGCTCTGGAGTTCCTAGGATGCAGGAGAAATCCAGGCTCCTGGGTTAGCTCAGGAGCACTCTCCCATTGCTCCCAGTTGCTCTTTTAATCACCAAGTGGTGGCAGGACGAAGCAACATTTTGCAGCTGAAATTTCTTGGGGTGAAAAACGCAAATGTGGAAACGCTTCATGAATTTACACCAGTTTCACAGTGTTGTTAAGAAGAACTTAAAAAGGAAAATGGTTTCAGAAGAGGCTGGGAAGGATTTGATCGAGCATTAACAAACCCAATTTTGACTGGGGGCTGAGAGCTGTTTTACAGCATGAAATTCTCTTTCACTTTAATTTTCAAGTTAAACAAATAAAACCCCTTCAAACTGAAGCAAAATGTTGAGGCTTAGGTTGAATCAAATGCTCTGCTCAGCTCAAAGTGAAATCTCTTGCAACAGCTGACATCCCTCCAAGAAATCAAGAGCTTTTTAATCTCTGTTTGTCCCAGCTAGATTTTCTCTCTCCCTTTCCACCCCAAACTGCTCACACCAGTGTGGTTTTTAGCGTGGGGTTGGTGGGGAAAGTGGTGTCACTGGTGATGCTGAGATCCCACAGTGGGACAGAGACTGAGCATGCCACAATGTGGAGGAAGGGAAAAAGCAATCGCAGAGGCCGAAGTCAGTCGTGATCCCAATAAACAGCTGCTTTTCTGCCCATCACTATGCCTCAGGGCTGCTGTCACCTGACATCCCTGCTCCAGCATCTCCGCAGGGCCTGAGTCCCCCAGCTCCTTTCCAGACCCACTCCTGCCCTGTTGCTTCCCCAAGGACCACTCCAGCCCTGGGGTCATCCCTGTCCCCATCACTTGTCCCAAAATCGATTGAAGCACTCCAAACCTCCATTACCAGCCTCTGCCATGCCCAGGCACCATCCTGTGCTTGCTCTCGGGACCATCCCATAGACCCCCAAAGTGCAGCGAGCCCCACTGCAGAGCCAGTTTCCCCAGGAGACCGCTGTGCTGGCCAAGCCTTTCCTGGAGCCACGCTCTCCCAGCCAGTGGGGATTATGGCTTGGCACAGCCCAGCAGCACACACACGTGTGTGCGCACCACCGGGTTATGCAAGCACTACGCACAAGAGTGAGCAGCTCGCGAGCATCCCTGCGGATTATATCAGCACTGGGACTTCCTGCTCACCAGCGTTGGGCAGAAAGTGTGCGAAAGCGGCAGCAGGAGGTGCCAAATTAGGTGCCCATGCATCACTGGTTGTTTCAGATTTAGGGACGTGTCACTTCCCCAGTCCCTCAATACACCAAGAGACAGGCAACAAGGCTGAAGGAGCTCAGCAAAAGCACCCTCACAGCCGTGACAGCCTCAAGAATGTCTTTCAGCAGCCCAAGCTGTAACAGTGGGTGACACATCGGCTGTGGACTCTCTCTCAGCACTGGGGCAGGGACCAAGCAGATCCAAAGCCCGCAGATCTGCAAAGGGTGGAAACCTCTTGCTCTGCTCCATGGCTGGCAGGGAAAACAGGGGCTGTGGACATGGATGCTCTCCTTGCTGGGGTGAGCAGCGTGGGATGGATGGGACAAGGCATTGGAGGCAGCAAGGGAAGAGAGATGCCATGCTGGGAACGGTGGTGGCCAGCGCTCAGCTCTCCTCACCCTGCATTGCCTGCATGGCCCACCCGGGCTGGCCAAGCTGTACAGATTGTGCCTGCAATCAGGCTTTCATCCTGAAAGGCAAGGAGATTAAAAGAGAGAGAAAATCCACTGGAGAGAGACAGACTGCCCCCACCCCGGCCAGCCCAATGCAGTGCACTGGTCAGCAGGTCAAAGCATGGTGGTGGCTCCACTCCAGGCACAGCACAAAACTTCTGCCCAAACCTATCCCACGGGGTGCTCCTCTCTGAGCACTCCACCCTGCCAGGAATGGCTGGCCAGATCCTGTGCTGCGCGCCCCAGAGAGGCTGTCAGGCCTGGAGCATCCTATGAGAAATAAGAGAGACCACGATAACTGTCCTCCCTTGGGGAAAGGCTGCAAAAAGGAGCATTTGTCACCAAAAATAGCAACACCCCTGCAGCAAGACAGGACAGCAGTAAGGGTGAGCCGAGTACACAGGGCTGGGGGGCACTTGCAAGCCTGATTTGATGCCTTGGGAATAAAAAAAGAGGAATACAACACTCCAGCACCCGCCTGTATCTACCTCCATCAGCCCCAGCTGTGCCCAACATCTGCCTCCTTGCTTCTGGGACACTGGCAGGCACCAGGTGAGTTTGGGGACCATGATGACAAACTGTCCCCAGCTCCCAGCTGCAGTGTCACATTGTGGAGTACAGCTTTCACCCCCATTCACAGGTATGCTATTGCCCTAGGTCCCAGCAAAGTGGTGATAAAGAGGACCTGGGTGATTTTCCTCTGCCCTGGACATGGCCAGGAACCTTCCAGGAGACGCAGAGGCCTCTGCCCCTGGCTCTGATAAGCTCTCAAACTAAGCAGGGACACCTATAAATGGATTAGAAAGTGAAGGAGAGGTGCCTGATCTGCAATCAAAGGATGGATGATGAGACACAGCTCTGGGAGTCCTCAGGAGCCCTACAGGAAGCCCAGCAGCCTGGGAAGTGGCTAATTTGGATTAAAACCAAACCACCCGAAGTGCACCTGCCTGGGCTCAGCCCCAAGCCCCAAGGTGGGAGGGAGCAGGGTGGACGGACGCTCTTTTCACCATCAAAGCAGGGATAGAGACCCAGAGCACCACACAAGGTATTGAAATGAGGCTTTTCGGTCAGCACCAGGCACGTTCAGGGTTCAGGGTCTTCCCCCTTGGCTGCATCAATAGGGAAGGCACAGGGAAGAGCTGGAGGGAGGCCAGAAATAAGCTACACAGAGACAGCTGGAGAGCAAGGATGGGTTTAGGAAGCTCAGGGAGAGAAGGCTCATAGCATGAAAAAGCTGAAATGCAAAAGTCCTCAGCCCAGAGCCATCTTCTGCCTCTCCCTGTGCCATCTGCAGCACAGACAAGGATGCAGTGAGACTGCACCAAAGTGAGCAAAATTCCCCCGTTTGTGGCAGGAACGCAGCCGCTGCTCCAACGCATCCGAGCCTTGGGAACAAACTGGCTCCAGCTGTGGGATTAATGGCATTTTAAAGCCCCTAATTGGAGTGATTGCTCCTGATGGGCCAGGCATGTGAAGGAGGGTGATGCGGGAAGGATATCTCTGGCAGAGGGTGATGCAAGAATGATGCCTGCACCGCACTGCTGACTTGGCACCTGAGGGGTGCAGCCCCATCCGTCCGTCTACCCACAGTGGGAGTTGGCAGACCACTCACCCCAGTTTCTCCTTGTTGTCCCAACAGCAGTGCAGAATTACAAGAAAGCCCTAAGTCACAGTCGAAGGGATAAACACGACCCTGAGCAGTGTGTAGCATGGGATTACAAAGATTAAATCCTACTGGGTAAACTCAGGGCTTCGACCGTCACCCATCCTCAGCACTGGGCAGTGTGTGGCATGTTCTGGACCTCTCAGCTACAGCACCATGACTCTGTGGGGACCATCCATGCAGAACTGGTGTCCTCCCTTCTCAACAGGCAGACATGATGTGTATTTCCACCCAGGATTGCTTGGAGAGGAGCATTGTACAGCTGAGCAAGCAAGAATTCAACATCTCAGTACCCTGGTCTTGTGGGAGCACAACCGGCTCCAATAGCTCATCACTGAGCCACCAGATCCCTCCACCCTTCCCCAAAATCTTGAGACATGTTAAAGGTCTTGTTCAGTGGGTGTTTTCCCTCCACCTGGAGCTGCTGAGGTTCCTATTTTAATGCTGCTTTTTGCAGGTGTTAACTCCAGATATATTTTTAAGTTAAATGGGAGGAATTTGGGGTGATTATCTGATGCCAGGACCTCCCCCAGCTCCTGGGGGACCTCCAGAGATCTTGGGGAGTCTTAGGGGGTCTGGCTACCCCAAAAAGCCCAGTTCTCAACTCCTCAGGCAGCTCCAAGAGGCAGCAAATGCACAGCAGAGCAGTGCCTGGAAGGAAGAACTGCAGGAGGTTTTTGTGGCCATTGGTAGCCCTCAGCACAGCAGCCCCTGTGAAATTTGGGAGCCTGTTCTCCCCCTGGCACAGCTGGGGACCAGGCACTCTTGCCAAATCCCCAAGCCCTGGCAGGACAGGGACTCCTGCCATCCCACACAGGATCCTGCACCAGGAAGACATCTGGATACACCTGGAGCCCTGCATGTTGCATCCCTGGGTGGTATGTACACCTAGGAGAGCAGAGGAGAAACCAAGCTGAGTGGCCAGGCAGGAGGGAGCTGGCAGCCGTGCCAGGGTCCCCGGGGCTGCTGAGAGCACCCGGACCCTGGTCAGGGCTTGGTCCTCAGCTGCAAACCCCCTGCACAAGCAGGGAAGGCAGAGGGATTGGAGCTGAGAGCTTTCAGCCCGATTAAGTCACATTCAGCACTCCCATATGAATAAATAAATCATGTAAGAAGCATTAAGGCAGCTTACGCTCCTCAGGAAATTGCCCTGGAGTTCTGCCTTTTGGGGGCTGAGGGATACCCCTATGGATTAAGGGGGGGATGGCTTGGCCATGTGGCAACCAAGCCCCACAAAGGCAAGGGGGAATGGGAGCTACAGGCAGGAACATCCCTGGAGCATCCCTGCCTGCCCCATGCAGGGGTTTGCTCCAGACAACAAACACATCCCCTGCCTGCCTCATGTGTGGGTCTACGCCAGACACATGTTCCCTGCCTGCCCCATCAAAGGCTCTGCTGGCACTCTGGACCCTGTGACAATGCAGTGACATCCAGCTGCCACTGTGCTCTGAAAAGATGCGGAGTGCCACGGCTCCCAGCCGCCATCTATCCCACCCTCCCCAGGCAGCATGTCCTCCGTACAGCTAGAGCCTGGCTCTTCCGTAGACTGGGAAAGGGCTGTCAGCCTTGTGGGTGACCACCGATGAGCCTGGGTGCCCAACCCTGCCACCCAAAAGGATTTCTTCAAGCAATCCAGCTTGAATCCCATGCCAATGGGGTCTGACATATTGCAGTAAGCTCCTGGGCAAAAGGGCACACAGAGGAAGAAGAAGATAGGACAGACCCGTGGAATGCCCCCATGCAGTGCCCTGGGGAAGAGACCGGCCGCGTCCCGCTTACCTGGTACATGCACATGCTGGGATTAATCCCATTGGGCAGGTGAGTGCCTTTGGGTTTGCTCCCCGTGTTCATGCTGAGCCCTCATCTCCTGTGAGGACAGCTAGTGCAGTCCCAAGGGTGAGTGGCACAGTGGGCTTTAGGGGCCGCCGTGCCCGGGCACAGAGCCCCAGTGCCCGCGCAGGGGCAGGCAGGGCAGTGGAAGGCAGCGGGAGCTCAGGGCAATTCCCCATCTGCCACCTGCCCTGATCACATCCCTCACAGGGGCAGGGGGCAGGAGGCAGCCCTGGCTGAACCGGGGCACCCAGCAGGCTTGTGGGTGCAGCGCTCCAACCGAGCCCCTTTGCACTGACCCAGTTTGCTCCGTCTGCACACCGCCCCTGCCGAGGCACCGAGGACCCCTTATTGGAGCAGGAGTGGAGACTAAATCCGCGTGGTCCCTTAATCCGAGGCGGCTGTGGTGGGGCGGGCAGTGTGTGCTCAGGGTGACCTGACTTGCTCTCTCCAGTGCACGCTGGCAGGGAAGCTGGGAGCAGAGGGGAGGAGAGTTGCCGGTGCATGCGAGGTGGTGGTGGTCCTGCCTGCACCCAGCACTTGGGTACAGCTCAGCACATCCCCAAGGACAGGGAGCAACTCATCCACGGGGACCCCAGGAGCTCCCAGGGAAGCACTGCTGGGTTTTTTGCTTTCAGCAGCCTGGGCAGAGCCAGGGCCAGCCCAGCTCTGTGCATGGAGACACAGGCTGCCTTGCTCCTGAGCTGCCTTCCCCTGTCCAGAGCGGATAATGGATGCCGAGAGCCCGCCAGCCAGCAGACCAAGCTCTGTCCTGGCTTGTGCCACCAGTTCTGATCCATTAGTTATTTCCCGTCTCCCTAGGGTGCCCCAAACCCAGCACCCAGGCAGGGAAGATCTGAGGTCTCAGCACCATCACAGTCAGAACAGGTATAAACATTTGAAGCCTCCTGCTTCCCCTGCCTGGTGCACTCCTCTCCACAACACACCCACAATGGAGCAGTGCAAAAGCCTCCCAAATCCTGCTCGCCCCAAGTCTGGGCCCTGGGACACCGCGTGCTGCCCCATGAGACTCTGCAGGGAAGGCGGGCAGCTCGGATCCACCCTGCACAGCCCTGTGACACTGATCCACCTCATCTTCCTCTGACCTGAGCATCTTTCTTCGTGGAGGCCAAGCTCAAGTCCAGGTCTCTGGTGTACCTGGATTGGGTCCTGCAGGTGGATGAGCTGGGAGCAGAGCAACACCAGAAACACCAGCAGAGCCATGGCAAGCCCTGATTTCCCTATGTCCTGGGCTACTCACTGAGCACAGACCTCTGGCAGCTCCCCCACCCACTGCCTATCTGCTCCAGCTCAGGGAACAAACTGGCCCATTGCAATGTCCCAGTCCCCACTCTGCCCCCAGCCTCCCATGTCAGGACCAAGCTCAAGACAAAGAAAGTCCGATCACCCCACCGGGCAGTGGGGCTGATGGAAAGGAGCTCTCCTGCTGAGGGAAGGGGCAGAGAGGGGGGGGCTTCAGCACTGGGGAAAGAACATGGTTAATGTCCTCATTTGGGGACTCTGTAAGTGCCAGTGTGGACTCATGAAACTGAGGCCTTTCTGACATCCCAAGGAGCTGGCCGGAGGCAGCAAGCCAGATCTGCTACCCAAAATGTGCCATCTGCTCCCCAAGCACTGTTCCCCAATGGGTAAGTGTGGGCTCTGCATCTGCCTCACTGTTGCCCTTGGGCATCCTCAGGAGATTTTGCCCCTTCTCCATACCCATTCTCCTGTGTAACGGAGGGGATTACAGTCTCACACCTCCCCACAGGGACTCACAGACAACAAGGGGTACAGAGAAGGGGAGATGCCCAAGGTGGTTGTGGCTTGGCCTTGGGAGAACCTATGGGTTTTACTATTGGCATGAGATGCAAAACATCCAGCAGCATCAATGCTATCACACCTGGTACCTTTCTAAATGCATGATCTCAAAATCACATCCAAGTGGCTGATCACCCTTGTATGCCTCATTTAAGGCTCACAATCATCCCAGGGCCAGATCTTTACCTGTGGGAGTGCTGAGTTGAGTTGCCTCTGGAGCTGGTCACGTTCCCGTAGGGTCTCCTGCAAGCGGCTCTGGGTGACAGAGAGCGTCTCACGGGTCTCCCGCAGGGTGTCCAGCAGCTTGTCCCTCTCATCCAGCATGTTCACCATCAGCTGCTCAAAGTCGGCATCCGCCTCAGAGCCCTGTGGGGGACCCAGAGGGTCCCCCTCGCTGATGGTGGGCATCACCTCGCACATCATGGCGGAGTGTGACAGGTGGGCAAGTGTCCTGAAGGTGCCCAGTGGGGCAGGCAGTGGGTGCTGTTGAGCTGCAGGGCCCTGATCACATTGCTACAGGCTCCCACGGGTCAGGGGAATCAGCACAGGAGGGGACAACGGGGTGGTGAAGGTGGAGGGAATACCCCATCACTTCTTGGGTACTAAGCAGAAGCTGGCATCACTCCGGCAGGGACAGAGGGACCTCCTTGGCACCGACAAGGCCCTCGTAGTCTTAAATCACTCCAGTCAGCTGCCTGTCACTGCCAGGGTCCCTTGTGTCACCTCTCTGACGCCTTTCGGAGGGGCTGCAGCATCAGTGAGCCACAGGGGTGTTCAGAGGCAGACAAAGTGACCCCTGAGGACTCGTTCCAATGGGAAGCCCAAGCTGGCAGCAGCACAGGGAGGGTGTGGGAGATATTTGGGCTGTTTGGGCATGCTGAGGAGTCTGGTGATGGTGGGCTGTTCTCCCCAAGGCTGGATGAGATGGTCACAACTGATGTGGGAACATGTCTCCGTTTGGCATCACAGCTCTTCAAACACACAGCGGTGACCTACAGGAGAGGGGACAAAGATCAGATCCCTCCTGCTGCCCCCAAAATGCCCAGGGCATCTGCCCAGCACCCTTTGCCCCCCATCAAACCCTGGTAGATTGCAACAGGTGGGCTCAGGACTCACAGGAATGGGATTCAGCCCTGGGGTCATGTGGGCACCCTCCACTCACCTCCACTTCTGCAAGGGGACAAACCATGGGCAAGATGAGTCGAGCAGCAAAACATGATGTAGCAAGCTTGGGGTGAGAGTCACTGGTCTAATCCTCATTATAGGGCAGTCCTCCTTAAGTTTTTAAACCTTTACAACAGATACAATGCTTGAGGACAGGTCCCAATATCCTTATATCACTCTCCTTTCAAACCAGCATACGCACACAGACAAAAAGGACCTGCACGCCATCATGGGCCAGATCAGCCTGTTCTGGCCCTTTGGACTGGAATAAAAGCTCATGTCTCAAACAGCTCGGCAGCACAGTGGGGCATTTCTCCCCAGTTCAAAGGCAGTGTGTGTAAGGAGATGCTTTTGTGCACACCCAGACGTGCAGACACATATTGCCAGGGCCAGGGGAACCATAGCTCCGTTCTTGGGATGACATTGGCTCATCAGCTGATGGGAAGTTTGACACAAAAAACCCTCTAAAAATAGAGAAGCTCTGGCAAAAACACCAGCCCCTCAATGTGTATGCAGCACTTTATGCTGAAAGCTGGCTCCTGCATGCCAGGGACGTGGGGCTGGACTGACCCGCAGGTAGCTGTCTGACTTCCTCCCCTTTACGGATTTGTCACATTCCTCAAGTGGAATAAAATCTGTTATGGGCCTGTAATGCTGTCGTGGTCCTTCGAGGCTTGTTCATGCTCCTTTCCTGGCTGTTGGGATGTGGATGACCAGGATAATTGTGCATTGTGGACATCCATCCCCACAGCTTCCCTGCAAAAAGGAGGCTGATAGAGGAAAAGGCACAGAGTGAGGAACCATTCCAATCCCCTGCTCTCCTTGGGTTGAGTTGGACATGAGCCTCATCCCCGTAATTAAGCAGGTAAAATGTTGTACAGTCCTCCCTCCCCGATTAGCAGTCCCAGTGGTACCCACACATGAACGTGGCCATGCTGCCAGCCTCCTCGGAGGGCAGACGCCCTCCCTCCCCAGGCTGTAGGGAGAGCTGGGGCCAAGAACAGCCAATACCAGCCTTACCCCAGGGCTAAGCTCTATTAATTTGGGTGCAAAGCCCAAATGAGGTGACTTTCATGCACCATTTTGCCACTGTACCTCTGCTTGTGGGATGAGCGTGGAGCAAGGATGTCCACACTGTGGAAAGCCAGATGGCCTCTTGATCACGATGTCAATGGCAAAATCAGCCACGTGGCCACATCCCTACCCCAGCTGCTGGCAAGGTACTGAATGAATTAGTAGGTGAATTAAGAGATATCAATCAAGGCAGGGAGGGAAGAGCCCTGCAGCCACTCAGGGAAGAGAAATGCTGCAGGGAATGGCCAAGACATAAATCTGACAGGAGCAATGATGGGATGGAAATTTATCCCAGCTGCAAAGGAGAGACTCACTTACCACGAGGAGACTCCACAGACCCCAGTCCCGGCAAAGCAGTGGTGCCTCCCCACACCCCATGGAGGTATTCCAAGGGGCTGAACCCACACAGTGCAGGAGGCAGCGCAGATTTACCCTAGGCATCACCCAAGGGCTAATTTTCTTTTTGCTTCCCCCATGGTTGAGCTTGCGCACAGGTGGCTGGGGCAGTTTAGGTAAACCCATGCGCTACTTTGCTTCACTGCAACCTGCTCCTGTGCACAGCTATATCCTGTTACATGTGTTATATGCTATATATGCTGGAGGGTGTCCAGAGAAGGGCAACAGAGCTGGGGAAGGGGCTGGAGCACAAGTCCGCTTGTCTTCTGCACCTGCTGCCTTCAAGCCTTTTGGAGCAGGAAGTGTGTTCAGCGAGCAACAGGCATGGGCGAGCATGCAGGGGTGTGCACACACCAGGGGCATGCACATGTGCAGCAATATCCATGCATGCAGGGATGTGCACATGAGTAGGAATGTGCATGGGTGCAGGGATGTGCAGGAACACATGCAGGAAGCTCCTGCCCAGGGTCAGCTCCCCTCAACACAAGCATCTTCTCATTTCTGTACCACCTCAAACCTTGGGATTTTCTTTGTTCTCCAAAAGCAACAGAGAATCACCCATTCCCACACATCTCTTCCCCTGGGAGCCCAGCTGCAGCTGCACACACAAAGATGCTGTCCCTGCAGAGCGCAGCTCAGCATTTCCTAAGCAGACCTCCATGTCCAACCGGTCACTTTTAAGGACCTTGAGGATGTCAGTGCGGACAACACTCCGAGCACATCACACACTTTGCTGGTGATTTTACAGCAGTGAGGGCAGACTGAAAGCAGCCCTTCGGCACTGGATGTCGGAGAGGTCCGAGCTTGCTCGCAATTAGCAGCAAAACACCGCCTGTGAATCTCAACCTTTCAACTGTGTTTGGTAAAACTACATAAATGTTACTGCCTGAGTTTAGAGGGCCTTAACTGATGGGATAATCATTGGGTAGAGGAGCGAGGATGTGAGGAGACAGCTGGTGAGCTGAGAAAACAGACACTGTGCAGCTCTAGCCCTTTGCTGAGTATTTTTAGTCCCGCAGGGCTGCCAGGCACAGACTTGCTGGAAGCAGGTTTGTTGCCAGTGAAAACGTGCTTGCTTTACTATACCCCCCCAGCCAAACGATGCTTTCCCCACTCTTTGAGATGGAAAACAGAACAGTCACGCACTGCCTGCTTGGAGAGGCCGGTTTGCAATGATGGTGCCCAGACATGGAGCAGCTCATGGAAAGCAGAGGAGTTTTTTTTGCCCTTGAGCTGATTATTTGCTCGGCATGACTCCGTAGCAAGCCTGTGGGATATGCTCAGTCCCAGGGAGCACCCCAGCTTTCTCTTTTCCACCAGAGCGAGAAGCATACCCAGCATTTATCCACACACAAAACCGCCTGTGCATTGAGGCAGAGACAGGCTTGCATTTTTTCTCTGAACAGCTTCACTCTCATCTCAGCCCTGACAAGAGAAACTAAAAAACCTCCACGGCTCTGTCAGCAAGATCATCACCCCAGCAGGCAGCTGGCAAAGAGGGTTTAACGCACACCTTGGAGGCAACAAGCTCATGGAGATTGATCATCCCATAAAAACGTCAGTTTGATCTCTTCTGCTCCTAGAAAATCCTCATCAGCTGCCTAACCTGGCCTCAAAAGAGCAGCACAGTCAGTGCAGCAGAGCCCACACCAGTACCCATTGCTTGCAGCTCACCAGCATGAGGACAGCTTCCCCTCCACCAAACCAGTCGAAGACGGGGTCCCAGCATCCTCCACTGACCCCTTCCCAGCCAGACCCAAGAGGAAGAAGGAGGGTGATGCCCTTCTGCTGTTGTTTTTTCCTTGCAGGACTTCTTTTTTTACCTTTTCTTTGTGATGCTCTGTTGAAAATGATTACATGGACAGGCTGTAAAAGTCTTGTATCCTGACATTTCCAGTGTTTCTGCAGAGAGCACCATGTCCTGGCATAAGTCCTTCCTACCCTCGTTGAAGTCAGACACCACCTTGGAGCAGCCAGGACATGTTGAGCCACCAAATCCCCATGGTCTGCCCCGGGGAAGGTCAGTCCTGACCCATCAAGCTGTGAGACAGCTTGTGGATGGCAGAGCAGGAACATCCTCAGCATCTCCACCAACCCACAGGGCCCGCTTTCCATTTTACGCTTGGTGGGAGATGTGGTAATTAGAGGCTGAGAAAACGGAAATTATTCCTGCGCACAAGACAAAGAGGGTGCTGAAGTGCCTTGGCTCAACAGTGGGAATTGCCGTTTTTAAGTGCAGAGCCTAGAAACGGAAATTTTCACCTGCAACAAGTCTTGGAGATGCCTTGGCCACATGCTCATGCGGGCCACCGGCTGAGATTTCACCTCCCCAAGGTGCTTCTGCCCTGCAACCACAGGACAGCTGCTGCTTGTGCCACGGCGTCTAGATGGGGCTTATCTGCATTGGAGATAGCCAGCTGAGCTCCACGTGTGCCAGGAGCTCCTCACATCCCTCTCTAAAGCCCCATAGACCCCGAGGGCCTCTCTCCATCCTTCCTTTCCTCCCTCTATCCCTATGTTTGGGCACAGACCCTTATCTATATACTCTACAGGTTTTTTACAGTTTTACAAGCCTGGATCTGAGCAGCCCCATCTGCAAACTCAAGCACCCTGGCTTCTCCACTCTGGGCAATCCACAGGGAAAAAGCTGCATTTTGATAAGAAAACCAATTGGCAGACACAGCCTCATCCCAGCATCTCTCCAGAGTCCTTACATTACTCCCAGGATGTACTGTGGCCTCTGGAGACCTCCAGTCCCCTGAGAAGGATAAGGAAGATCCAATTTACCATGGGGCCCATATGGTGATGGTGCCTCCACATTCCCTAATGCAGCCCCGCCAACGGCAGGGTACCGCACAGATGGTACCTGGCTGATGCCAGAGACAACCCGTGGCCAGGACACCCAGGGATAATAAGGGAAATGAGGTATTCTAGATAGAAGTAAGGTGCCAATTTTTAGCAGCAAATGATCACATACTAAAGGGTAAGATGGATTCACAGAGGGAGAATCACCGCTGCAGAGAACTGTGCTATGGATGTGATTGAGACCTGAGAAAAGATGTAGTGGTGCCTCTTCTCTCATCCAGGCCTGGGAAGTCACCTGGGGTCCCCACACCCACAGCAATGTGTCCTTTGCTCCCCAGGGGACAATGCCCAACTTGTCCCTTGCTGGAGATGCAACCCTGGAAGGACAGGACATTTGGGCAGCGTCTCCAGGTTTTGGACCTGTCTCAGAGGTGGCAGGGAAGCAGCGGGTGCACCTGAAGCATGGGGAAAGAGGAGACTGCAAGCAACAAGAGACAGCTACTCCCAGTATCTTACCTTAATGGGCACGCTTCTGCCCCAAAGGCTTGCTCCAAAACCAAAAAGCGGTTCCCATCCTCACCCCTTGCTTGCTCCAAGGCACTAAGCCAGAGGAGAAACCAGGAGGAAAAATGTCCAGATCTGGCTGTTTCTTTGCAGGGAGAAGTAAAGTGTTAGTATTCAACCGATATTTATACTTCCCAGTGGGAGGGGAGGCATTACACACAACTTCCAGTGGGTATTTTCAGAAAGCCACCTGCTCCTCGCCATTGTGCAGAAACACAATTGTTCCACAACAAAAAGCTTGTCAGACGATGAGCTGAAATCTCTGTCGGGTCCTCCAGCGCAGATATGGGGTGCATAGTGTGGAGGATGGTGAACACCCCTAACAGAGGTTGGCACCTAACTTTGTCACGTATACCATTTTACAGGACCGTGACACCCCTTGGAAAATGTTGTATCAGTCATGTTATGGTTCCTGACTCAGTTTCCCTGTTTCCAAAATGTGCTACGTGTCCTCAACTGACCCCAGAGAAAGGGACGATCTCAAATGCAAGGAGGAATCTGGCATGGCAAGGTTCTGCTGGGGTAAAGACACATCAACACACAACCCCCCTGCCTTGGCACTTTGGGGTGACATGACAGACAGGGATGAGCCTTGGAGGGGTTCCAAAGCAGATGATCTGTCTGACAAGTGGGAACCCAAAGCCTGGCCCAGAGACTCAGCAAGCCCAGGCACACCTTTATCTCTGGGTTTGCAACAGACAAAAACAGACAAAGAGGAGAGAGGACAACAGGTCTGAAGTTGCTGCTAAACCCACGAGGATCCCAGTGTGGCCAGGAGCTCATGTGGGAGCACAGCAAGCATGCTGGTGAAGCAAGGGAACATGGTCACTGTAACAAGCCCATGAGCTGGACTTCACCCCGCTGCAGACCTGCCCCAGCAGGCAGAAGGGGCTACCCCAAACCACTAGAAACACAAACCAAATCCCTCAAATCCTGTCACCACAATCCCGCCCCAGTCACCTGCACCGATACTGTTTTGTAGCGGATTTCTACAGAAGTCCAGCAGCACTGCTGACACGACAAGGAAACAGCGATTCCTTCAATGGGTGAGTGGTTGGGAAACCACTTTGTGCTGTGAGCCGGACTCCCTGGAAGGGAGGAGAAGGATGTGCCTGATGCATGACACTGAGCTCACATCCCTCTTCCAGGATGTGGTCTGCACTCAGATCTATCCACGGAGACAAGAAGGGGTATTAACAGCAACCGACCCGACACAAAAAAGCCACAACACTGGTTACAATCATTTCCTTTTTCAATAGCTGGTCCACTTGCCATCCCTGTACATGCACGTGGCTGTTTCGTCCTTTTTTTCGATAACTTTGCAACCAAACCCTATGTCCTTTGCTCTGTTAGGACAAAGCCTTTGATTTCTGCCTCTTTCAAGGTTAGTTTAAACAAGCAGCAGAGGCAAATGCAATTGCCACAGCTCTTCTGGAAGCAGCATGTCAAGGTTAACTAGTCCCTAGAAGAATCTCCAAGCTAAGCTGAGCACTGTGATCCCAGAAATTAGGCTGGTTTCCAGCCCAAGGTGGATGCAGACTCCTTTGAGAGGGGACGGCACAGAGAAGCAGTCTACAACTGGGGGGAGAAAATCATGTGCTTGTCACAGAGGCGGCATTGTTGCAGAAGCCCCCTCACCTTTGGGAAAGTGAGGGTTTGTGCCTCAGTTTCCCCAATAGCAGGGCATAACCTCAACCATCGCTGAGAGTCAGAGGATGGCTGGTGATTTTCCACGATTTCACTTGAGGTTTTGCCAGGGGTACATCCCCCCCACCCCATGACACTTTTGATAAAGAGTTATTTCATCTGGGAGCCTAACGCCCTGGAGCCGGGAGCCCTCCTCCTCACTGACAAACCAGTCCCTGCCCTGCTTTAGTCACACACTGTGAGCACTTGCTGGTGCTAATTTATTCAGTGATGGGGGAAGTGTCACCAGCACGCAGGGGGGCTGCTGAAATCTGCACTGTGGGTGCACCCGAACCCTGTGAAAAGATGCAGAGGTGCCTCTTCACCCACCCCAGCCCTGGTACCCACACTACAGCAGGCAGCTTGGGCTTCTGTGCCCAGCCCAGGGAACACACAAGGCTGCTGCCTGTAAAGAAATCCCACAGCCAACACCATGTGCATCCTAATGCAGTGGCTGCTCGCCCTAAGCAGCTTGCATGCCTCATCTGCCCAAGATTCAGGGTTTCCACCACATCGCCCAGCTTGCTGGCATCTCTTTCACACCCAGGAACATCATCCGCACCCTAAGCACGGCCCTCCGTGCAACGAGCCTCAGCAACAATAACTGCTCCCACATATCAGCTACACACCTGCCCATTTCCCATTATAAAATTTGGACACCAGCTCCATGAGTGGTGGAAAGGGAAAGCAGCTCAGCGACCTCCCCAGGACCCAGCGTAGCACCTCACTCCCTGCCCCGCTCAGGCAGGTGTTAAGCATTTTGCCACTATCATTCACTGGACCACAGATTTTGAGTGGTGTTGAGGAAAAGCCCAGGGAGGTAATTTGGGGAGCCAAAGAGGCAGACTGGGCTTTCAGTGTGAAATTTGGGAAGTATTAGAGGGCGTTCACAGCCACAGAGGACAGACCAGGAAAATGCCTAGTGCTGCTGGCTCCAGTCTGGACCATGGCAGGCTTGGGAACACATTTCTGCATCACACTTAGAGTGGTTTCACAGCCAACACAACCTGAAAGGGAAAAATAATGGTCCTGGAGCATGACCCGTGCCATGGGGGGGCCTCCAGAGCTCTGCAACACACCATCAACCACTTTAGCACACAAGCAGAGATAAAGGCGGTAAGACCTGCACCCCAAGCCTGCCTCATGCTCCCCATCCCACCTGCAAGCAATTCAGGGACTCTCCAGATGCAGCAGGACATTGCTTTCCTCCGTACTCCCAAAACACCGGAGGTTTTAGTCCTTCCTATTCAAGAAGAGCAGTGACATCTTGGCTTGGGCATTAGATGATCCCAGCCAGGGGCAACTTAGATGGTTTTGGTAATTCAAGAGATGGGGTGGAGTGGGGTGTGTGTCCCCCTTGTATTCATCCCTTCTGCTTTCCCTTTATTGTGCTAAGTAACTTTAGCAAGGTATTTAATCCCTTTTCTGATGGCACTGCTAATTACTAAACAGCTGCAGACATGCCCTGGTGAGGAGCAGGATACCAGCGTGACTCTCAGCTCTGTGCAGCCAGGCTCTCAGGATGTTCGGGCCAGATCCAGCACCAGAACAGCTCTGCAATATTCATGGGGAAAAAAACCTCAGACATACTCCATGCATCTCCACTCCTGCTGGGACACGTGGGTGGATGGGATCTCTGAGCTGTGGCTGCTCAGCTCTCTAGGGCAAGGCAGGATTGCAGGGTTAAATCCCCACCTGGTTGAAACCTGCTCTTCTTCCCAATCATCCTCATGCCGAGGATAACCACAACCTTCCCTGGCCAAGTCATGGTCCTTTGGCATCTTGTCTGTCCCCCCACATGGTTTGGAAGGGGTGGATGAAGCTGGCAGAGGAGAACAGAAGACAGGACTGGTGTCAGTAAGGAGCATGCAGAGATGGAGACAAACTCCAGCACAGCTCCCATGCACCCCCAAGCCAGGCTGGAATAACCCTGTTGCCACTCACACGGTGCCTGTGCCCATCAGGACCCAGGCAGCCGGGTGCCAGCTCCCGGCGTCTCATCCCTATGGTTCATGGCGAGTGACAGGACATGGCATGGCATAAGCAGCCGTACAGGGACATCTGAGGACAGTGACATTTAAAAGGTGGCCAGGGGCAAGGCACAGACACTAGAGCTCTGTCTGCTTCTGCCTAACCCACATCCAGCAAGTCCACTTATTCAACCCACCCTCTTCGTTATGCACAGTTAGCCACACAGCCTCCAGCCAGAGCAGCAGGAAAGCGCCAAGTGCCAGCCTTGGTCAGACAGTGCTGCAGAAAGGCTTCTCCTGCATTTGTCTTGCATTTTTAAGGCTTGTTTCTTGCAAGAAGGAGGTTCTGGTGATGATTCTGCCCCTGCACATCCTCAAACACCAAGAAGCAGAAGACTATGTTCCCAGCTCACTGCGCGAGTGAGGCGGAGGTCCTGAAGATGATGTGCTTTGAGAACTGAGTTGAGAAGGAAAATAGAAGTTGTCTCCTTTCAGGAGAATGGTGGAATTAGTCGACCATCTGGAGCTTATTCCTCCTAGATGTAGTCCACAAGGAAGACAAAAGGGATATTTAAGTCCAGTTCCCTCCAGAGATCCCAAGTACTGGAGGAGATTGGGAAGAACAAATCAAGCTTTTTGTGAATGTCACGAGCTGTGTTAGACCCAGCAGGGAGCTTTGAGCAGAGTCCCCGAGGGCTTCACCCAGCTCCACCAGCCCTCTCCTTCCTCTCTCTCTTCATTAACCAGCACCCCTGTCCCCCAGCTAATGACCCGCATGGTTTATGGGGCAGAAAGGCCATGTCCTGCAGCCCAGGCAGATGGAGCAGGGCCAGGTGGCCTGGAGGGCAGAGCAGCCACGGACACCAGCCAGCTCCCTACCCAGTGTGGTCCCCATCCCAGCTGGGAGCCTCGGTGTATCAGTGGGGAGAGACAAGGGTGCCACCGAGCAACCATCCCCTTGAGATGTCCCCAAGGCACCCCAGGGGTAAGTGAGCATGCTCCAGCCCATGCTATCACCATGCCATTTGGTGATCCTGTCACCCATCCTGCCTGCAGTGGTCCCAATGGTACATGCCCAGCACTGCCTTCATCCTTGTTCCTCTGCACCAGCACATGATCTAAGGATGCTCAGGACTGTGCTGGATGAGCAGAGAGACCAACCAGAGGAAATACAGTGACCCAGCACTGTTCCCCTGATTTGGGGGATTTGAAAAAAACAGCGTAAGCTTCAAATTGAGGGAACTAACACAAAATAGCTCCAGAAAGCGTGGGGAGTGTCGTGTCTGCAGTGATGCAGCAGTTCTCTGTGTCAGCAGAGCTCTCGTCTGAGCATTTATCGTCACAAAAAGCAGCACTGGGCATTAGTTCAGCTCAATTTCCAACTTGTTCCCTCTTAAAATGTCAGTTCTGTGGAGCTAAGGTAATGCAGTGAGCTCTGTGTCCTTGCTGGTAGCACTCAGTGCACCCCAGGCAAAGCCTCATGCCTGGCACCGAGAGCCCCAGCAGCTTGTCCCCTTGTCCCCACTGTGCTTCCTGCAAGGTCCCACAGTGATGGCCAGCTCACCCAAGAAGACCACTAAGGTGGTGGCCCCAGCCATGCCATCATCACTCCTGGCCTGTGTATCCACCCATCACCTCCGAAGCACGTCCAAGAAGCATCCACCCCCGTTACGCCCATCGATGCAGAGTGCCTTGACACAGCACTTTGCAATGGCCCCCAGCACTTCAACGAGCTCCTGCACAAACTGAGCTGAGCAAGCGTCCCTGTGGCCATGCACCGGTGCCAGGGATGATCCCCCAAACCCCCCCAGGAGGAGGCGAGAGCCGGATTTGGCCAATCCATGTGAGATATCACGAGGAGAGGGGGGAACAGTGTTTGCAGCTCAGCAGGCTTTTAGAGAAATTAAATGTAGGTAATTACACTCGTGCACAACTGGCTGGAAGAGATGCAGGCATGGTGGTTTCCACCCTGTCTGTCTGGTTGAGCAGTGCTCCTGTGAGCACTCAAAAAAATGTGGTGGCCAGGAACCTTGAAATCCCTGGAGGGGGGATGAAGAGTTGGGGATGACCCAATGCTTTGGCAACACATCTGCTGCCTGAGATGACAATGTCATGCACTATTAAAAGCAAGCAGCATATTAAAGCTCACAAGCCACCAGGATGCACATAGGGTTGGGAGTCCCTCTCCACACACAACTCAAGCACAACAGCTGAGCCAACATTTTCTAGAAGGTTTAGTGACCGTTTTGCAGCTAGCTTTCGATTTCTGGCTTCTATTCAACATGATTTTGGACGCTGGGCATCCTACAGTGCCCTGTTCCTGCAGATGTTAGACCAAGCAGAACCCAGCTCCACTGGCACTGGCTTAGGGATGATTCAGCCCAAAGCAGCCTGTCCCTGAGATCCACCACATCACTGCTGCAGTGCCAGCACCACGCTGCTGCGATGCTGCGCTCACTCCAGGGCAATGTAGGGGGAAAAAAGTGTCAGGGTTGGTGGGATGCTTACCCCAACAGAAGTGACTCCCTGCCTGGACTCCCACGCTGTGCCCTCCTCCCACCTTACCAAGCTCAGATGATGACTGCAGCCACCAGCCCACCTGAGATGAGCCAATACAGGGGCATTTGCCAAGTGATGCTCAGGACATGCACACCTGATAGACAGAGCTCCCCGACCTTGTCCCTACTAGGTAAATGCACTAATTTATCTTAACCAGTTTTGGAAGGGGCCCTGGTTTGGACAGCTGCAAGCCCTTCCCTGCCAAAATAGTGATTCAGTGCCAGCTTGTCTAAAGCGATGCTTGCTGCTGGGTTTCACCTTGCTACCACCTACATCAGGACCTTCAGTCTACACAGACAGAGCAACAATACCTCCTTGACCCAGAAATCAACCCAGTGCAGGAACTCAAAAGGATTGAATTTACTCTCGACCCAGCATCCTGAAAATGGGAGGTGGGATTTTTACGCATTGTCCTTTGCAAAGGGCTTGGCCCTGCTGAAGGACATGGTGGACTTCAGGCTTGACTAGCCTCAGCCAAAGCGTTCACAGCACCTCTGGGCATGCACATTAACACCCACCTTGTATATCTGCCATCGTCATGGCACAGTGTGAAGTGCTGTCCAAAGACCCTCTCTCCACTCCAACATCACAACCACACCTGCCAGTCACCTCATTTCAGCTCAGTAGAGCCACCTCCACCTATCTGGACCTGCTGAGAACTGACACCCCAGGACAGCTCAATGGCTGGGTTCATATGTAGCAACGCAGTGCATCCTTACAGGCAATGCAGCACACAAAACCTCTCCCAAGGTGCTCCCACTCGAGATGTAGAGTCAGCCTGAACAAGACTCATCTCTCCCTACAGCCAAAGCCACCTTCCTCCCAGGCAATGGGTCCCCATGGCACCTTTGCAGGTCCAAATCCTTCCATGCGTGCAGTAGGCATTGATATGAGCCCACCTTGCTCCTAGATCTCAACAGACTTTCAAAGAACATTGGCCAAGCCTGAGGGCTGAAAGAAGATAAGGACCAAATCTTCCAGAGATACGGAGGAATTTAGTTCCCGAGGCCCAAGAACTGCATACTCACCCAGACTGGGCCTCGCCATCTCCTGTGCCTTTTGAGAAGCACATGACCATCCTCTAGCTGTGTCTAGTCTGGGGAACATGGGACAGGACAACACAAGAGGGTTTCTGGGTCAATCTTGGTCTCGTGACAGGGAACAGATGGGTTTTCTGGTGGGACTGATGTTCTGAAAAGCAATTACACATGAAGACATCCCCAACAGACTATACTGTGCTCTGGCCCAGAGCCCAAGTCATCCTGGGTTTGGATTTTAATTAGCCCGGTTTTGGTATCTGTTCTCTACTTCCCTCCAGATAATGATTTAATTATTACAGACATGTCTTCAAATTAGCAGCTTCCTCAGTGGATTATTCAGCTGGGATCTCCTCAATTAGAGAGCCCATCTCACCACCATCAAAAGAGAGGCTGGAGAGAACAAAGGAAAACCGAAACCCTTCCTGGAAAGAGAAACCAAGCACCCAGCTCCTAAGCAGGGGGCACTGCCAAGCCCTTCTCCTACATTTATCCATGTCTCACAGTTGGTTAAGAAACCTAGCTCCAAAACGCACCCCAAACGTCTGTATCACGCATGACCACGGTGGCATCAAGGCTGGTCTTGTCTTCCCACCATCAAGCCTTCCCACTCAGCAGACCACAAGTATGGCCAAGCAAATTGTCCATGAGCCGTGACACAGACGCACTGCGTCCCCACTAACAGGATTGCACATTTGGGGATCTGCTAGGAGAAGGGATCCCGTGAGGACCTGGTGAGGACCCTGCTCATTGCTAGGCTACAAGTGCCCTTCTGCCCTCTGCCGGCTTGGTGCCACCCAGCAAGCCCCCCACGCTGGGAAGGACCACAAGGGAGAAGGGAAGGCAGGTGGCTGGTGGGGCCAGGCAGAGAGTGAGGCAAGGCCCCCTACAGTAACCCCCATCTCCTCTGGCAGTGGGACTAGGCAGGGGCCATGCTGAGGTTCAGCAGCGCTCCAGGCCTGA
Organism: Falco rusticolus; assembly: GCF_015220075.1. Classification (NCBI taxonomy): domain Eukaryota; kingdom Metazoa; phylum Chordata; class Aves; order Falconiformes; family Falconidae; genus Falco; species Falco rusticolus. The sequence continues at coordinate 1,132,456 of NC_051203.1, read as the reverse complement.
GGGACAAAGGCTGAAGAGAGAACAGCAGAAAAGGTTGCCCAAAAGAAATACCAAATGTACATGGAAAGTGAAGGACGTGGCACAGCAAGGGTGAAACCTTCCAAGTGCAGCTCTACAACACAACTTGGTGCCAATGAGCAGTAACTCACCCACAGAAAAGCTTTGCCCGCAGCTAAATTGCCAAGCAGACAGGTTGTCTCTCCACTGCAAGGCCTGGGCACAGCATCTCCATGCTGCAGGGCTTCAGCAAACCCTCCTCCCCAGCCTGGCACAATCCTTCTCCGCAATCTAGGCTGGGAAAAGTGGGAACACACTCATAAGGTACCCCATCTCTTGTTGCAAATGGCAATGAGCTCCAAGGACACATCAAGAACCACTTTGGTCCTTTTCCACCAATGCACTTGAACTACCGGTGACACATTGTGCTTCTCCCAGGACCCCCAAGATTTCCCTCACCAGTTAGTGCTACAATCCTCATGTTACTACCAGGGAACCAGATTTTGCAGCAGCCACTGGCAAAGCTCTACCGCCTCTCCCTCCTGTAGCATGGACAGCAGCAGAAAATCTCCCCTGGCTCCTCTGTCGCTGCAGTTCACACTCCAACAGATTAGCTTAAACCAGCTGCAGCTCCTGCTGCTGCAGGAAGAGCCCTAGAGCCACACGTGAGGCTGCAGCTGAAAACACAGCCCAGTTTTCTTGAAGCACAGACTAACACCCTGTCTGTGAGCTTAGAGCGACTCTCCTCCTCTGGTTCCCTTCCTGAACACAAGAAGAACAGCTGGACCGCAAAAATAGCCATGCAGTGCAGCCTGTTATCCCAGCTAAAGGGCTTGGGGATACAGCCTCGGCACCCCTTGTGCTCTGAGTGGGATATGGAGCCCTGTTCTCTGGGCAATGAGCCCCAGTCCACTGCACCACCACGGGCACCTTGCACCATGCCCCTCCAGGGCACGGCCTGGCTCTGTCCTCCCTGCCAGCCACCACAAGCCCCAGCATGTTTCAAGCTCTCCACCCCATCAGATTTGCTAAGGGAGATCAACAAATTTGCGAGCAAGCGTGGGGAGAAAAAAGCCCTGACAACACAAGTTCTTTCGTTTCATTTCCTTAAGATACCAGGCTAAAGAAGATGGGAGTGGAAGCGACACACAAGAGAAAGAGGGAAAGATTTTCATTAACCTGATCAGACCTCCTGGAATATGATAACAGAGGCAATAACAGACACCTCCCCCTTGGCCGAAGACAAAGAAAGGTTCCTAGGTATGAAGAAGAGGAAGAAAATTGGAGTAGAAGAAAGGAAATGACTCAAAAATAGCTGAAATGTCAGATGTTATTAAAAAGCCTCCACCCAGAGAGAAATAATGACTGATGAGAACAGGGATATGATGGGGGAAGCTGAACAGCTGGAGAACAAGTGGGATGGGGAGCAAGCACCTGAAAATGGCTCTGCTCATCCCTGAAAGCCACCCTGGTGACTACAGTGGTGGGCTGACTTCTGGAGGTGTGCCTGGTGTGACCTGTGAGAAATTTAGGATGCTTTTGGCTGTGCCAGCAAGGAAGGCAAGAGCAGCTGCAGGAGACAGCAGCCCCAGGCCAGCCTCACCCCCCTGCAGACCAGCAAGCCCTCTAGGAGCTGCCGTTAAATGCCTCCATATTTTGAAGCATCCTTCACAGAGGCCCTCATCCTGCTCTCCGGCCACTCCTGGGCCATGCTGCCACTGTACCACGTCACAGGGTCCCTGCTCTGACTGCCTGAGCAGCTTTCTCAGGGTGCTTGCAGCACCATCAGCACAGCCACAAACCCAGCTGCCAGAATCCCAAGCAGAAAAGCAAAGTGAGCAGTCCCTCTGGCATCCTCTGCAAAGGGTCACCCATGCCTCCAGCCCCCTACGGACCACCCCACCCTCAGAGGAGCTGAGCCAGAACATCTGCAGCCAGGGTGGAACAGGGCCAGGACTGCAGCCTCCAGCTGTAGCCGGCAGCAGCTGGTGCCTACGGTGCCTACGTTAGGCAAGCACAAGCACGGCCTTGCACGGCCCCGGCTTTTTCAGGCTGCTGCGGTGACAGCCAGGGAGAGGAGTGTCTGGGCTGTATCAGTGTCACGCAGCATTGCGGGCTCAGTGGCTGCCGCTCCAGAGCAAAGGTAGCTCCATCCCAGCCTGGGAGGTTGAGCTGAAGTCATGCTGCTCTTGCTCTTCCAGCGCTGACACAAAGCCCCTTTCCTGCTCCCAGCGCGGGGGCAAGCTGGCGCTCCCCAGCTGATCTGCCTCTCCAGCATCTCACAAGCAGCAGCGTGAGGAGTTTTGCAGGCAGGAGCCGCTCAGATTCCCCGCAGCAGCCTCCCTTCTTGGCATCTCTCTCTATCACTTTCCCAGCTTTCTGTGAGCTGCATTTGCAGATAACATCCTTCTGAAACCCCTCAGCAGAGACCTCGATGTGCACACACCCAGCTCCCACCCCAGCTATCCACAGAGGTAGACACGTGCGTGCTAAGCCTTGCTTTGGCTCCACATTAATATGCATATGATATGGCCGGAGTTGCTCTGAATCTGACAATATTCGCTTTTTGGAAAACAACAAGAAGCAAGAGTCCAACTGCACACATCTCCCTGCCGGAGCAAGGCTGAGGGCAGCTGGGAGCCAGGAGCTGCAGCTGCACAGAGGCCAGACTCTTTCAAACCCAGACCATCATCTTCAGAGGAAGACAGAGGCAATAAAACTGTCACAGCAGCCACCATCGCCTTCTCCTTAGCAGCATCCTCCTATCACCACCAGTCCGGACCACCTCTCTCCAGCCAGCCTGCTCTGGTTACTGGTGTTATTACCACCTGTCCTGTGCCCATGACTCCTCACAGATTTATGAAAGCTTTGGGCACTACCAAGTGCACTTGGCAGCTGCCTCAGAGCGGATCAGCCTCAAACCAAGCCAAGGGGGGATGGAGAGGGGCAAAAGGAGACCATGAAGGTCCCCAACTGCCCCAAAGACTGGTTAACCTGGACACTCATCAGCATCTCCCAATCATTTGGGGATAAATCCTGCTAAATCTCATGCTTTTGGGAGAACAGGCTCAGGCAAATCTCCAGCTCACCAGCGACTAGATTGTAGCTGCCCCATGGTCACTCTCCTTGTGTACACACTTGCATTGAAGGAAAGAGGGTGGAAAAAGCTGAGGGTGAAGGCAGTACATGGGAAAAACCTTCTACTTCCTTCTCCACAACAGGTTTTTGGCATTTTGAGGCACACCAGGTCAGCACACGTGGAGCCTTGGAAGGAGAAAATCTGGGCACTGAGTGATGGATGACCTACTGCATCTTGGTCTGATAGACCAGGGTGGCTCTTCCTGGTAAGTCACTACACTTGTCCCCACCTGGGGCAGTGGCAGTACCTGCCTGGCATCTCCAATGGCTGGATTTCCTCCTACTTGCAGTGGAGAGCTACTTGGGGGAAACCAAGTAGCCAGTGTCTGCCAGCTATGCGGGGCTGGTAGCTGGTTTCCTCACCTTTTAAGCCTCCAAAACATACTTTTCTTCCCCCCCGCCCCTAGACTGAGGGAATTATCAACGCTTGTGCTCATGGCCTGACCATATTGCAGCAGGGTGTAGAACTCCCAGCTACCAGCCAACTCTGTTAGCTGTGTGTGCCTCAAGCCTGTGCTCGCCCACTGCTCCAGGAAGCATTTACAGCTCAGAAATTAACTCCCCCAGCAGTGTAAGGGTTTATTGCATAGAGATGGAAAGAGGAAAATCCAAATACCTTCAATTCAAAGTCTCCTAAGAAACACATCCATTTAGAGCATCACTCATGTTTTATAGCCTCAGCACCTCCCAGCTATGCTGAACCTCTTTTCACATCCATTGCATCCAGCACGGCTCCAAAATCCCCCAGTCAATGCCACAAAGCCAGTAAGCCAGTTTTCCACTTCACCCCAAGATCACAGCACATGTTATTAGCCCCTGGCTTCATTTGTAGACCAACAGATGAGCTCTCCCTGCCCTGCCAGTAAGGTCAAGAGGCTGAAATATGCTGAAGAAAAAAAGCCTGCTTGCTTCCAAGTTACACACCAGTCTGTCCAGTGCCCTGCATGAACTGCAAACACCAGCATGCCCTCTGCATCACCCATTACAGAGAGAACCAGCTACTCAAACTGAAGCAGTCAGTCCCCTTCCCTGTATTCCACATCTCAAAGCCAGACATGCAAATGCAAATTATGTATTTACTGCAGAGGATGTAATAGACACCTGGGGCACACACACGGAGGGTATAACAGGAACGAAGTGCAGTACACTGCGTTATCAAGAGCTCCTAAAGTGGGCAGGTACTTGAGCACAAGAGCATCTTCATGGGTAGTGTTGGGGAGACGGGTCTGTTCACCTCTGCTCTCCTCACCACAGGGACAGCTCAGGGGCTTGGAGGGCTCCCGCGATGGGCTGGAAGGGATTTTGGAGTGCCTTTCCCGTGCCCCGAGATGGCCAAGCACACTTGGCCTGCCCTTCCCTGGGAAGGTCACCAACAACAATGGCATTTTCTTTGGCGGTCACTGAGGGTCCATCTCTTTGGTGAAAGGATGCGTTTTGCGGGGTATTTTGCTTGATGCTACATCAGGGATGAGTTTCCCCACCTGGACCCTGCTTCCCTGAACACTACTGCACCCCTGATTAACACATTTCACAGCACAGAGAGTAAAAGTAATAAATGTTCATTTACCCCAAAGATCGACACAGCTGCTTCATTACTTAAAGACCAGATTTCAAGAGCAGAATTTCACCCTTTGTAGCATAACAGATGTCCTGCACTGAGCCATGCAGCAATACTTAAATAAAAAATGGTGGCTGTACAATAGCCAAGTCATTTGAGAATTAAAGCGCTGGTATTTTTAGGCAGCAGGAGTACGTGTGGGAGAGATCTCAAAGTGCAGGCTGATGCCATTTACTGCAGGGCAGTTAGAATTAGATTTATTGACGACGTGTGATTTGAAAGCGACACCAGCGCTCATGAAGAGCCACGCGGTGATCAGCAATGCTGAGGCTTATTTCAGCTTCATTTTAAGAGACAAAATTTCTTTACATACATGCAAATATGAAGGACATGCAGAACGAAAGCCATTTCTACTTGCAGAGATGCTCTCATTGCCATCTCCAAAAATGGCCACTGCAAAAGACTTGTAACTAAATTAACTAGAAGCAGATGATCAAAAAGGGGAAAAATGCTCTTTTTTTTTTAATACGGCAGCCCCAAAGTGTTGGCAATAATCAAATGATTATCATCCAGGTTTTGATGCTGGGAAGGAGGAAAGAGAAGCCTCTCTTCATCAAATACTAGCTGCTCTCTGGGTGTCATATCTGGATACCAGACAGCTAACAGCAGCAAAGCAAACCCTTTCTGGACCTGGGCTCAAAGGAAACACAGCTCTGATCTAGAAAGATGAGCCTTCTGCCTCCAATTAAACACTTACTAGATTAAAATTAGTTAAGTCATATTATTCTGCACATGGCAACTGGAGAGCCCAATCCTCTGGAAGGGTTCAGGGAGGTGTCTCTCCAAGGGATGCTTGCAGTGACCTTAGAGACCTCGTTCTGTCCCCTGTGTCTCAACAAAGCTTGCAGGCACCTGCCTCCAGGTGCTGCGATGCTGGGGAGGAGTGAGGGCAGCAACTCTCCAAAGGCAGACGGGAATCTGCAGGACTTCCACTTACCCACAGTCTAGCACAGCCAAGTTTTCCAAGTGGCAAAGCAGCAGACAACATTTGGTTTGCTCAACAGCTCCATGGGTCCTTTAGGGGCTTGGGTTCACAGCTCCTCTGCCCTCACAAAGCTTCCCGCAATCCTCCCCAGCCTGCCTTAGCCAAAATGCCTGGCTCGCTCTCACCATGCAGGCCTGGCCCTGCCTGCCTCCTCACTGCAGATGTGGTCCCCCTTTGCTCATGCCAGTAGTGCATCCATGGCTGGACATTGCCACTGACGTCCCCAGACATGCAGCAACTACCAGGGTGGCACAGGGACTGGATCTCTGCTGCAACCAGCAGCTCTGCAGGGGGATGCAGCTGACGGAAATGCCATCCTCAGCTGGGGTAGGAAACACATTATCGGCACAATGGGATGGCAAAGGCACCGTCAGCGCTATGTCCCAGGGATGCCCACCCTGGCCGACCCACACTAGCCCTGGCCAGAAATCAGCTGCGGCGACACCAGGAAGCCCCATGGAAACAATCTCTTGTGCATACACAGGAGAAAAGCAGTATCTGGCTGTGCCGCCCTCACACTTCATTCCCACCACCCCTTCCTGAGAGCAGAGAACTCAGCTTTGCAGCATGCCAGGGGAAGCAAACATAACAAGAAGACATTCAGCACCACAGCTACCTCATCCTGCAGAGAAACTGTCCAAGACGCTGTGGCACTTTCCAAGCCTCAAACCGATGCCGTGTTCCAATGAGCCTTGAAATGCTGCCCTGTGCTCCCCAAACCTAGGTCTCACCCAGGGAGACCCACAGTCTAGCTGGGTGCTCCCTTGGATGAAGCAGGAATTTCAAGCCACAGTGCTTTCCACCACCCCAGGGACACAAGGCTCAGGTCTGTCCCTGAAGGACCAAGGACAGGAGGGTGCAGATCCTGTAATTCCCTGGCTGTGGGGCTGGCCTGACCTGAGCTCCCTGAGTGGGCTCGCAGGACAGTGAGCCATCAAGGCGCTTTATGAGAGCTCACTCCCCCAAATAAGAACATCATCTTGCAACTTCACCCAGAGAAATCACACTCGCACAAGGTACTTGCAGGTTATGTGGGACAGTTTGGGACCAGAATAACTTCCTTTCCTGGCTGATCAGTGTGTGAATAAATCAGCCACAGCCAAAAATAACCTCTGGACCTTTTCTGACTCCTTCCTCCAAAGCAGTTTTGGAGGGATGCTAGAAAGAGGCCAAGATCTAGTTAGTACAGCTGCCAGACACTGAATTATGGGGCAGATTAACTGGATTATCGAGGCTGTAAACTTTGTACAAGCCCATCTCTTTCCCCTCACTGTCTGCAGCCCCTGGCACCATGAATTTCTGCAAGGGGAACAGCAGTAGGCACCACCACCAGACCTATTTAATTCATGCCTAAGAGCTTCAGATCACGTTTATGACACCTGTTTTAATGCCACAGCAAGGCTACAAATATCTTTCCTGATTTTGGAAGCCAGAAAGGCCAGGCTTTGGCAGGAGAGGATCTGTTTGAAGATGTACTGCACTAATGAGACTCCCAGAAAGGTGAGCGCTGGGCTGGAAGCACGGCCAAACATTCCCCTTTCCCCAGGCTCCAGCTATCTGGTGTGCAGCCCAAGAGATAGCCTACCTCTTGCCTATCAAACCCCTCAGGGCACCACGCAGCAGCCAGCCCTGCAACAGTGCGTTTCTTCTGTCCCAGAAGATCAGCTGCATCACAAACAATGCTAGCCAGGGAGGTAAAACCCATTCGTAATTATGGAAAAAATTCATTTCTGCCAAGAAAAGGTGGAAACAGGAGCTTTAAATCAATGTGCCTGGTGGATGGGCAGCAATTTTGGGAGTGGGTCGCTTCCGGTGCTGTGCCATCCTGGCCTGACGATGGATCCTCTCCCCTCTGGGATGCTGGATGGAGAGTCCAGGCAGGAGAGCATCCTTCCCTGCTGCACATCCCCGCGGCACAGCACTCGCTATTTAAAGCTATCGGCCGCACGTTGTCAACGTCTCACCTCCCTGCAGAGGATCTGGGCCCATGCCCCAGCGTTTCCTGGCCTGACACTGCCTCCGTGACCCCCAGCATGCAGTGGCAGGGGCTCGGCACAGCTGATGCTGCCTGGGAGGCTGCAGGGGAGAGGGGCATCACACAGCAAAAAACCCTGGGAACTGCCCGCTCCTGGAAATTGGTCACAACAGACAGGAGGATGGGGGAAATGAGCTCTCATTCACCGCTTGCTTTCTTCTTCTTTTTTTTTTTTTTTTTTTTTTTTTTTTTTACACACACACACACACCACACACCCCCCGTTTGTTTTTTTTTTTAATGCAATTAAAGGCAGCCACCCAGCCGGTACTTCCTCGCGCTTGCCAAGAGAAGCGTGGCAGAAACTGAAAACCGGGAGCTGAAAAAAAATATCTATCTGCATTTCAGATAAATTCCAGCCTTGTCAGTCCTGCAGGATTACAGTGCTGGAGAGAGCGACCCATGAGCTGATTTAAAACACCAGGGTGGAGATTCAGGAAAGGAAGGGCAACTTGGAGGACACAGGGTCAGCCCCCTCCTGGCCAGCGACTTTTGGCCCTGTCTTTTGGAGAAGGTTTGGCACCCAGCTCCAAGATCCCTCCACCTCCCCACTGCAGGATGGAAATCGCTGCACTGCCAGTGCTGCACAGGGGCTGAGGGGCAGGCAGCGTTGCTCTATGCACAGCTTTGCACATAAATGAGAGAGAGAGAGAAACACCCACTTCATTCCTTAGGGCATCCTCACCGCACAAATTAAATGGAGGGCTTTACGATGTCCCCACAAGGATTTTAACCTGCTTGACCACAGCCCAGAAAAAAAATCCGATTATATCAGCACAACTTTTTTTAGCAAAGAGCCTTGAATCATTTTTCACTACTTCTACTCCAGATGGGCCCAAATGCGGACCTGTTCCCCAACACTGCAGTTGTTTCATGTGATATTTTCCCTTCCAAATGCCAACTCGTGTGTGCACACCCACACGTGCACCCACCTCCAAGCCTTTTGGCATCATTTGCTCTGAGAAGGGCCCTTTAAGCACTGAAAACTCCCAACCACATCCCTCAGGAGCTTGGTCAGGGCTTGGATCCACTTGTGGAGCCCAGACCAGAGCCCTCACCCTCAGTCAGGACCATCAGTCACCCCCATACTTGGTGCTTGGCATTTCACAGAAAGCACCTGTGAAGTAGGGGGTTGTTACTGCCTTTACACCTCTCTGGTAAGAAAGCTGGGCAATGGACTCAGCATCCTTCCCCTCCAGCTACCAGCCCGGAGACCTCCCAGCTCACTTTTGAGAATCACCTGGGAAACCTCAGACTCACCAAAGCATTCTTTAGGAAGAAATTAATTGTAAAACAAGGTTTCAAGGTTTGCTAAAAAAATCCAGTATATGTCTGCTTGGCTGGAAAACATGAAATGGCAGTGGACAGATACTTGCGCTGAAGTCATTCCTTGTCCCCAGAGAGTGGAGACCTCCAGAAGCATTTCCAGTTGGACCCAAGTCTGGGTTCAGCACCCTCTGAGGTTTCAGGGCTGCCTCCCTCAGCTTCAGCGCAAACTCCCACCTCTAACAGAGTATTTAGGCTCTCTCTTCACACTGACTCACGGCCATGATCTCCCCAGCCAGCACACCACGATCCCATCATCTGCCCAGCTCGCACTCACTCAGCCTCCTTCTCCTCACACTACCACACTTGTGCCTGTCCCTATCCCCCTGCACCCCAGCAGGAGCTGCCTGAAAGAGCAAGGCTTGAAAAAAAGGGCCCTCAAAAGATACGGGCAAGGAGGTTTTGAGGGTGTTTTTTACTGGCAGCACGTTCTTAGACAATTGAGACCGGCAGGAACCCAAATCTCCAGCAAGATCAATCCCCGAGCATCTGCTCTTCAACTGCTGGCAAGCGTGGAGGCACAGCTGGACCAAGCCACTGGTACAGAGCAAGACCTCCTCGCCCTCGCCATGAAGCCAGAAAGCTGCACAGAGATGGACAAGCCATTTAATCCCACATCGGCCAAGTCACAGCTGAGCTGGCCACCCCGGAAAGCCAGATCACCAGTCCCACCATCAATTTCTCAGAAACCTGCTAGTTTAGGGGCTCCCCATCACCCTCCAGCTGGTGATATAAGTCCCAGCCAACCTCTGGTCTGTCTCCTTGAAAAGAGATGTAGGAGAAGCAAGCACCAAAGCTGGGAAGTCGTCTGTGCAACTGAACACCTCTGGGTGCCACGGGGACAGCACCAGCATCCTGTGCTGGCAGCTCCCTGACAAATCTCTAGGGAAGTCCCTAGAGATCAGTCCTGTTTCCCAACCAGCACTGTCCTGAGATGCAGGGAGCACCACATTGTGGTATCCCCAACAGCACAGATACCTAAGACTCCCAGACCATCAGAGCTATGAAAACACTGACTTTCCACCTCCTGGGCAGGTTTCTGGGCAGCACTGCAAACAAGAAACTCCTGAATCACATGGGCACACTCATCCAGGTACCAAACTCCAGCTCACACCTTGCCTCTGTACCAGCTCACGCTCGCGAAGTGGCGTGGTGGTATCAAACCCACCAGGAAAACTTCATTCCAGCGTATGAGCAGATGGTGGCAAACGAGCTTAAATGAATACTTTGCCAACCCTGACTTGGCCAAAACCAGGGCGTCCCCAGAAGGTTTTGCACAGCTTTAACAAAACCCAGCTTCCTAAGCCAATTGCTGTTATAATGATGCAATTTAGGGGATAAACAAGCCCTTAAAGGCTGGTTATTCAGGAGAAAATCATGGTGTCTGGAGGCAGCTTGCCACAGCTGTGATGAGATGGCACCAGCTGACAAGAGGATGGGAACCAGTGTGAGCACAGCTGGAGCTAGCCAAGCTGGCTGGATGCTCACTGGGCTGGTCCAGCCCTGAGCACAGTGGGCATCTGCCCAGTGCCAATGTCCAGGCTGGACCAGCTTGGTGAGCATCTGCCCAGTTCCGAACTGGACCAGCTTGGTGGGCATTTACCTTCTACCAAGCTCCAGGCTGAACCAGCCCCATGAGCATCTGTCTAGCCAGCATCCCCATGAGCTGGTCCAGCCCAGAGCTCAGTGCCAAGCAGACACTCACTGGGCTGATACAGCCCAGAGATTTGCACTGGGTGGATGCTTGCAGGGCAGATGCTCGAGGGCTGGAGACAGTATTCAGGGAGGTAGGGGGATACAGTGTGGGGAAATCAGAGAAGCAGAAGGCCAGGGTAGGGCCAGTCTCACCAAGATGCCTTCCCCCCCTCCTCACTGTAAGGTGGCAGCATGAGGGGGATGTGGGGGGGTGCAAAAGGACAGCTTGGGACCATACTGAGGGGCTTCCAGGGGCAGAGAACAGCTGAAAACCCCTCCCCACTCCTGAGTTACAGGAACCACTGCCCCCCCCCCAAATCACGCAGCCTCAGGGGAGGTGGATGTGCCCACCCCTTCACCCCTCCTGCCTGCACACCCAGCGGGGATGGGGGAGCACATCTGCCTTCTCAGCCCCCTGCCTTGTGGCCAGCTGTGTGTGTGGGGTGAGCAAACCCTTGGCTCAGATGCCCAGCCTGGGGGTAATGTCAAGGGACAGCAAGTCCCCCCACAATCCAGATAGGGCGTGAGGATGACATCCCTCCAGCTCAGATGTAACCCAAGGGAAATGGAGGAGCTCAGCACACCGCCTGACCCAGACACCCCTCCAAGGGTAAAGGGGTGGGAGGACAAAGCACCCCCGGACTGAAGCAGCCCCTCCTGGGGGGCCAGAACATCCCTGCGGGGCAACCGCAGGCCAGAGCATCCCAAGCCCAGCCCCACCCGGGGGACAATGGGGAGCAAAGCCCCACCAGCTCACCCCCACGGGAGGGCGCAGAGCATCCCTTCGAGGGAGGGGGGGCAGAGCATCCCCGAGAAGGCAGAAAGGGTAGAGCCTCCCGAGTCCAGCCCCACCAAGGGGGCAGAAGCGAGGCTGAGCATCCCCTACCCAGCCCCTCTGGGGGACCACGGGGGCAGAGCGTCCTCCGCCCGGTTCCGCGTGGGGCGAAGCATCCCCCTGGGCAGCATGGGGCCGCCCGGCCCCGCCCGCACTCACCGACCGCCGAAGTCGCTGGAAGCCGCCGCCGCCACCGCGCCGCTGCCTCCCGCTGCCCGCCCCGCCCCGCCCCTGCGTCAGCATCCCCGCCTGGCCACGCCCCGCTGGCCACGCCCCGCGGGGTGAGGTAGGGGTCGGGGGGCTGGGGGGACAGGAACCCCCCTGGGAAGGGCATAGAACTCTCTTGGGGGGCAGGAACCTCCTTGTGGTTTAGTAGCCCCCAAGGGGGCAGGACTCTCCTGGGGGGCTTGTGTAGCCCTGGGTGTCCCTTCCCTCCCCCTCCAGCTGCAGAGACCACCACCGTGTGGGAGCAGAGATGGGCCAGGCGGTGAGCCCCATGCTCTGCCACATCCCCTTCCTCGCCATGCCGAGGCCCAGCTCTGAGCTGTGGGGGGGAACAAGGCACATCGCCCCTCCTGGTTTCGGTGGCAGTGGATGTGCGAGGCTGTACCATCGCCCTTGGCTCCTTCCCTGGTGAGGGTCTCTTGCACCCTAAAATGGGATTTGAGACAGAGGCTGCCCAGGAACTGCAGCGGGAGCAGCTGAAGGGCTAACCCACCCCAGCATCCTACCCCACACAGGGAGACATCGTTAACAGATAAGTGATTAATTTGGGGCCCCTGAAATCACAAGATGCCACTCCTCCCCTCACACAGCCCCAGCATCCAGCCCTCACCAAGGAGCTCTTCTCAGCAAGACAGCTGGGAACGAGTGGGATCACCGGCATCGTCAGGGAGCAGCACCAGCTCCATCATCGCACCGGGCTTTATCAGGGACATTGAGCTCATTCATCAGTATTTTTGCTGGAGAACTTTGGGGAGGTCTCAGACAAATACCCTCAACCTGCTAGGGGAGGAATTGTGCTGGATCTGAATCCCAGCCAGACTCAGAAACAACTGGCTTTGTATTGCTTCATTAACATCCTGGTAAAATTTTATCTGTTTTCCACATGCCAGAGTTTTCCAAGCCAAGACAACCTCTACTTTTCAAAAACAATACTGTGATATGGTTCTCGAATGATGATGATAAATAGCATAGTCCAAAGAAAACATTTTCAAGTACCAAAGAAGTGGGTAAAGCCATCGGAGCCAGGATCTGGTTGTATTAACTGCCATTCCCCTTAATTTGATTCAATTGTTTTAAAAACAGATGAATTAGAAATAGCATTTCTGTCAAGGAATGGCCTTTCCTGTCTGGGATGATCAAAAGTCTTCTCAATCATCAGGTATGTTCTTTGCTGATAAAATGCTCTTAACATATTTTAAGAAATGCTGAGAGAAAGAAATGTAGTCAGGAACATAAGTTACACACACTGTTAGCTCCTGGCTGTGCCTGGAAAGCAGAACAAATGTGGATTCCTGCGTACCCTGTGCATTGCCTTGTTTCAGGGAGGCATGAGAGGTGAAGCCACAGCCCTGAAAGCATCTCACCGCGGCCCCAGCCTCCCAAGAGCTGAATCATCTCCTGTGGTCTTGTAGTAAAGGAGCACAGGTGGAAAATGCAGCACTCTGGGGGCTGATCGGTGCCTGCTGAAGGAGGGAGAGCCAGACAGGGCTTGTGCTCTTCTGCTGTTGTGTAAATTCCAAAGGAGGGGAGTGGGACCCACCAGCCTCCCGGTTTGGACTCCTCCAGGACTAGCCAGGACTCCCAACCAGCATCTGCTCTTGGTGGTGCCCAGATCCCCGATTCAGCATGGCACTAACATTCAGCCGGTCACAGGCCCCAAAATTTCCATCAGACTCTGGGCTACTGTTCCCATTTTCTCTTTGTGGATCCTCTTTAAGTGGTTTCTCCCCCATGAGGTAGCATCACTTCTTCAACAAGCATGGAGTACCCGATCTAGCCCTAAAAGAAATAGTAAATGGTTTACAGCTGGTGACCACCCATGACTGCACCCGCAGGTGAGGTGACGCCCACCATGAACACATGGGATGGGCACTGGGAGCTGGTGGTGCAGGCTGCGCTCCCAGTCCCTGGTCAGCAGCTTTCTGCAGGGTGATGGTGAGCTTTGGCTGAGGCACCCCAGGGTGGTGGCGGACAGCCAGGGTCGGGGGCATGGCTGGAGCCAGGGATTTGGGGAGTGGAGGGGAGCGGGAGGGGGATCACACAGATGTTGGCACTGGGGAAGTGCTCAGGGGGACAGTGGGCACGAGTCGTTGCTGGAAGGGGTAATTGCTTCAGAGCCCCTTGTTACTGAAAGGACTGGGGGATGGACTGGTGATGCAGGTACCTCAGGGTCCTTGTGACTGGGAGGACTGGAGGGAGCCGTTTCCTCAGAGGCCCTCATCACATGGGAACACTGGCAGGCAATTACCTCAGAGGTCCCCATTACTGGTAGGACTGGGGACCCAGTTACCCCAGAAGCCCTTATTACTGGGAGAACCAGGGGTGGAAATCCCCACTGGGGCGCGCGCCTTGTTATGTGTGTGTGAGGTGACTACCTCAGAGGTCCCTGTTACCTGGAGGACTGGGGACCCAGTTACCTCAGAGGCCCTCATTACTGGGAGCACTGGGGAGCCAGCTATCCTAGAGGCCTCTGTAACTGGGCGGTGATGGGAGGCAATTACCTCAGAGACTCTCATTACTGGAAGGGGAGCTATCCCCTCAGGTGCCCTTGTTACTGGGGGGGGCGATTACCTCAAGGACCCTCATTACTGGGAGGTCAGTTACCTCAGGGACCTTCGTTATTGGGGGCGTTAACCCTCAGGGACCCTCGTTACTGAGGGGGCCAATTACCTCAGCGCCTCTCGTTACTGGGGGGTGTCCCCTCAGGGACCCTCGTTACTGAGAGGATAGACCGCTGGTACTGGGGCTGTTCTTACTGGGAGGACTGGGGCGGCAGGGGGCGCCACCCAGCGGCAGCACGCAGAGCTACCCCTCCCGTGCCTCCGTGACGTCAAAGCGGCGCGCCGGCGGGGTCGCGGTCGGATGACGTCATGGTCTCGCGCGGGGGCGGTGCTGTCCCCGCTGTCCCCGCGGCCCCGCTGCGGCCCGGGCGGGACATGGCCCCGCGCGGCCGCCCCGCCGCCGCCGCCATGCCCAAGAGGGGCGCCCGCAAGCGCCTCAAGTTTCGGGCCGATGATGTGTGCTCCGAGCGCGGTGAGGGCCGGGCCGGAGGGGAGCGGGGCCGGGCCGGGCCTGCAGCGGGGCCTGGGAGCAGCGGGGCCCGGCCCTGCCGGGGGGGGGCCGGCCTAGGCTGGCCCGAGAGCGGCGCCTGGGCCGGGGTCAGGGCCCGAGGGACGACGCGGCCTCGCCCGAGGGATCGAGGGGCCTGGGCCTGGCCTGGGCGAGGGGCGATGGGGACGGCCCAGGCTCAGCGGGAGGTGGATCTGGCTTGATGTGGGAGTGTGGGAACCAGCTGTGTTGGGCTGTGGAGGAGGAGCCTGGGCCGGGGGATCAGTCGGGCTGCGTGAGGCGCGGCGTGGGGCTTGGCGCTGGGTGAGGTGGAGGGAGGCAGAGACCCGGGCTGGGCAGGGGGGTGGGTCCCCTGGCCTCCTAGACTGTTGGGCGGGGGTAGAGGCCTGCTGGGGCTCCTGGCCTGCCGCTGTCTGCCTGGGTGCATTTTCCTGCTTGTGCATCTCCAGCTCAATCCTCTGTTCCTGTGGGGAGTGTCCCCTTGAGGGATTGCAGCTCTTAGACCTTCTATCTCCCCCCTTATAATCCGTAATCCTGCTGACGCCCTGTCTTCCAACTCTCCTTCAGTGACGGTGGCAGATTATGCTAACTCAGATCCGGCTGTTGTGAAATCTGGACGGGTGAAAAAAGCCGTGGCCAATGCAGTTCAGCAGGAAGGTGAGTCTACGCTGGCCAGTTTGCCTTCCCCAGGCTGCCTCCCTGTTTGCTGGCCTCTGCATGATGTGGGAAACTCCCCTTCCATGGCCTGAGAAAATCTGTCTCATTTAGTGCCTGAAAACAAGTCTCTGTCTCTCTGCAGAGTGAGGTATTAAGGATCTTAGGAGGTTTTACAGAAAGCCTGTCAGAAGTCCAGTAAGAATTGCTGAGTCTTTGTTAGTGCCTGAAATAGAGGGTCTTTTTCCGTTAACTACCGGGTGTTACCTCATGCTTGAAACAGAAAATAACATTGATGGGAGTCTTTTTTACCTCCTGTAAAACTGTAGACAACTTTATTAGCAGGTAAAACTCTTTGCAGTGAGAATAAGGTTATGATAGTTCTGGCATATTTGTTTGCCCCTCCCTGTGCTGTGAGCTGCAAGGTCTTTTGAGGGTGTTGCTGTTTCCTTGGTGAACTGTATAAAGGAGTTTCCTGGAAAGGTATTGTAATAAGTTGTTATCTACTTCCTCCTTGGTTTTTAGCTTCTGGGAACATTTGGAACCAACACACCCTGTTTGCTATTTGGGCCTCAACTTCTAAATGTAGCTGGTCACATGTGTTGCAGGTGAATGGTATTACATTGACAGTGACAACTGAACCCTTCATATAGGAAAACTCTTATTATATTGCTGAAATCTTACACCTTTAAAGAAGATATGCTCTTTGCAGGAGTGCCTGTCATAGGGAAGCTGTATGGGGCAGCTATGCTGGTAAATACCCTTTTTAGCAGCTGTTTCTCAAGCTTTTAAGATCAGGGCACCTCCCTCTTCTGTCACCTCCTTTGGGAGGGGGTTTCCCTCTTCCCATTCCCTCCCCTATTCATCCTTCTGTATTCTGTTTCTCTGAGGCAGTGGCTCAAAGTATTGCCCTTCAGTATTATACCTGGCAAACTGTTGTCTTTTCTTTCTCCCTGGCCCACCACCCTGAGTCCTTGCATCCAGCATTACCTGCTTTGTCCATCTTAACCCCTCTCCTACCATCCTGCTCTGTTTCTGGCTCACCTCCATGCTATCTAGATGACTCCAGGTCACGGCAGTTCCCTGCCTACCCCTTTCTCAGGTCTTTGCAGTGCAGAATCACTGGGGCTTTCCCTTCCTTATGCCGGGGATCCTCTGGATCTCTCCTTCCCAGCCCCAGGGCTGTGCTACAGCCTTATCTGGTGCAGTCCTGACGCATGCTACAGCCTTATCTGGTGCAGCAGGCCACGGCCATGGGGATAGCAGGCAGCCGGGAGGAGATGGCAGCCTCTGCCCAGGGAGCTTTAACCTTTGGCCTCACGCACCTCCTGTCTCTTGGCTCCAGGTAAACATTGCACTTTGTGCAGCTGCCCGCACGTGGGGAGCCAACCTCACGGGGAGGGAAGCAAAGGCCAGGTGGAATTTTCCTGAGCTTTTTTCCTCCACATCCTAACCCCCAGGGGTGGGGTGGAGATTAGGACAGTGAGATGAAGGGGAAGTGCCTCTGCAAGGTTGCAGTGCAGTGTGATTCGGGACTTGTGTGGTCGACTTAGATGTTGATCTTTCCTTTGCAGAGTTTGATGGTTCCTGTTTCTAAACCTCTCTCTGAGTCTCTTGTCAGTTGCCCTCTCTTGCTTGGCTGTATTTGATTTCATAATTTACTGTCATTTGTGTTGACATCTATTTTTCTTTTTGCCTAAGAAAGGTCTTGTAGAGAGGGCGGTATGATTTGACAGCGAGGAATGCCACTGGCATGAATGTATAGTGTACAGTGTAAATGTGCAAAGTGAGGCAGAACTGCTTTAGCAAAGCACTGAAGTATCTCTAGTCAGTGGGTACAATCAAGCTCTTTCTTAAGACTGTCTTTCCAGCTGCTGTCTTACCATTTCAGAACCTTGTTCTGTCATTAGAAATGAGAACATTTCTTGCCAGAGTTTGTTTAGTAAGTTCTCGATTTCCCCCAAACCCGCTGCTCTGTCCCTTTAATTCAAATAGCATGTCTTGCTCTCCAGTGGCTCTGGTGACTGTAACTGAAGTAGAAAACCATCCTGGGCTTCAGTTTGTGCTGGGTTAGAAAAGCTTTAGCAGTGCAAGCCTCCTCTGGTGTAGTCAGGTGCCTTTTCTTCACCCAGTACATTAGGTTGAAATTCAGCTTTCTTGAATTAATTCTACAGACTATTTGCAAAGCATTTGTAATGCTGTTACAATGTTGGTCGTTATGACAGTGCCTCATGCAGCTGTAATGTAGGACCACATCTTCCTTTTTCAAGGATGCCATTACTGCCTCACACGTGTATTTTTCTGCCCTAATGAGCCCTCTGTTTCCAGATCAAGTTTTAAAAATAATATTTCCTAGCGGGAGTGTGTCTAAACATCTCCCCAGAGGCAGCAAAACCCAAAACCAGCCCAAAACCCAACTCATTCGACTTGCTCTTTTCCTCATTAGGCCAGAGTCTTTCCCTTCACTGGATTCTAGGGTAAGTGGAGCTCCTGTGTGCTTGGCGCTCAGTTATATTGCTGATGGATTGTGTGTCATCAGCCACAGGATCTCTATTCTGCTGAGTAGGGCATCTTCTCTGTGTTCATAGAGCAATTACAGAGTAGGTGCTGGCTTTATACAGGCTGAGCAGTGGTCATTCAAAGAAGCTCTGGTGTGCAGGGGAACCAGTTAGCTCTGTAGAAAAAGAGCCTGTTGTTCTATTCAGTTGTAAACAGCTTCAGCTAAACCAATGGAATCATCTGCATAATGTGCTGTTAATCATCCTCATTGTTCATTCTTTAAAACAAAAAGCTGAATGATTATGTTTCCAGTTCTCTTACCCTTACTAATCTTTCTCTGACAAGGTAATCCTTGAGCCCAGGATTTACTTGCTTGTGTCACTCACCAGAAAGCTTTAATGCAGTTAGCATTCTTAGCTGTGGCAGTGGTTCCACTGAAATATCTCCTGAACTCGGATCACCTTTTCCTCTCTGCTATTATA
The DNA here is from genome assembly GCF_015220075.1 of Falco rusticolus. Taxonomy (NCBI): domain Eukaryota; kingdom Metazoa; phylum Chordata; class Aves; order Falconiformes; family Falconidae; genus Falco; species Falco rusticolus. The sequence continues at coordinate 1,113,900 of NC_051203.1, read as the reverse complement.
CTTACTGTGGTGTTGCTTGTCATTCTAGTAAAATCCCTCTGTGGTCTGGAAGCTTCTTGCGTTCCTGCTGAGGAAGTTCTCTCCGTGTCAGGAGAGTCTTGTGACAGCAGTGATGAAATGGATACAAAGGAAAGCATCAATGGGCGAACTGCATCTAGAAAAAAGAAGAGCAAAAGACACAAAGGTATGGTTGCCAGCTTCTCCTGGGGGTCTCTGTGGGGGCTGCATCTGCATCTTCTGCATGTGTGATGTTAATGTTTGCTATTTACAGGCTAGTCGTGGGGCTCTGGGGCGTTCTGTAACTTGTATGTGCACAAAGAAATGCCAAGGGTTAAATCACTTTTAAATCTGCTGGGACTTGGTCAGAGGTGTTGCCTTTTCACAAAGGCAGAGCCTTGGGCATGAAATCAAAGCCTGAGAGCTCATTGCCTTCAGTAAACTTCCCTCAACCTTGGAAAACAAATGCTGCCCTTCGAAAGAGTTGTGAAACTTTGCCACTGAACATGTTACTTCATTGCACAAGTTGGTGAAAGAAGGGTTTGCTTTAGGGGGGAGAAAACCACTGCTGCTTCCAGGATGTATTTGTTGGCAAAATACATTGTCTTGAGGATGTTTCCAAGGCTGTGGTTTGTTACAAATGAGTTTAGAGGGCTCTTCTTCCAGCAAGGGAATTTGGCCCTAGTGGCATCATTGTATCTTAATTCCAGGGAGATAGATCTGTCAGCATTTACACTGTGTGCAACTCTGTAGAAAGCAATTTGCAATGTAGTATAAGCAACACACTGTTCTGCCACACAGTGGAATCCTGCAGGAATTTCTAATAACAGGTTGCTTTCAGGCTGAGAATTAAAATTTTAACTTGGTTTCTTGAGCTTAAGAAAAACTTAATTTTATTAATGCTGATACTAATTTATGTAACGTGTCAACATCCACCACTGCCTGTAGGTGCCCAGCACTCCTCTGGGACAGGAGTTTAATCTCTTTTATTATTACATCCTTCAGAATCCTGGGAAAATAAGAATATCTGAGCAGATAGTTATGCAGGTTATGAGTCTGGAAGGGCAGTATTCTGTTCTACCACAGCCTTGTCTTACTTCTGCTACATGTGTAGGGAAGAAAAAATGGTAACGCACCAGTGGTGCTTCTGGCTGCACTCTGCAGTTCAGCAGTTGGGTAGTTTGATGGCTTGAGTCAGAGCTGAAAGAGCAAAGGGGACATTAAGCCCGTTGTGGGTGTGCCTGCCATAATTCTGTAGTGGTGTAGGGAAGTGATTGCATCCAGAGCTTTCTTTGGCAATGAACGTAGCAATAAAGTACTATCCTCATCATGTGAGGACAAAGTACTGCCCTATGTTATTAATCTGCTGTCTCGGGGTTAGATCTGGCACCCTCAAGTTCTTAAACACCTCTTTTTAGGCCACTTGTTTGCAAACCTCATAGCAGTTCTTCTGTTAGACTGTGTACAAGTTGTATGTTTTCTTTCTCTTTTCTTGATGTTCCTAATGCTTGGTATTGTTTAGTTATTTATGTTCTTTAAAAGTATTTTTTCTCCTAAAGTTGGAGCAATGGCTGTGGAAAAACATGTGGTGTTGACTTAAAAACACTGCAGGAGTGAAAAGAGTTTCTGAACCTTCAGTTCTGGTTGAGCAGTTCTGACACCTCCGAGAGTTAGAACAGGCCATTCTGTTCATGTGAATTGTGTTAAAAGTTTCCCATTCAAGAAGCTTTGATGCAATTACAGATTTAAAAAAAGCAACTGATTAGCCAGTTGCAGAAGAGATTGCTTGCTCTCCCTAGCAGAGCTCCTACAAAAATATCATGACCATTTGAACAAAGAATTGACGAGCTTGGCAATGCCTTAATATTCAGGGACTTCTAGTGTAAAGCATTTTTTGAAGACCTGTTAAATGAATGATTTTGATAAAAATGCATGAGCTTGGCCCTCCTTTGCATGAAGTTGGCAAATACAGAGCCATCCAATTTTTTACTGCTCCACTTAAATGTTACTTCTCAGCTGTGAAAAGTTCAAGCATTGAAACAGGGTCCAGAAAGGCTGTGGAGTTTCCATCCTTGGATACAGTCAGAACTTGAATAAGATCCTGAACAAAATTATCTAACTCATCCTGCTTTGAGCTGGGCTGCTTGGACTAGAGACCTCCAGAGAATCCTTTCAACCTGAATTATTATTTGAAGCTGCCACCTTGCATACTTGTGCAAACAGTGCAGCAGGGACAAGTGATGGCATATATACAGCAAAGGGAAAGTGTAATGGTCGTGGGGACGGGCAAGAGCACACTGAAGAAGACCGGGGGCAGTGATAATGAAGTTGTACTAACTCGGGTTTGTTTGGCTGACTGTGTGTATATAAGTATTGCAGCTACTTACCCTGTGCTACAGGTAGTAAAGCACATGCCTCTAGATGTGACTGATAAAGAGGTTCTTTACTACACTAACGTACCTTCATTGCATTTAGAAAATGCTGATGGGGGTGGCGGAGAAGAATACCCCATCGATATCTGGCTGTTGTTGGCTTCCTACATTCGCCCTGAAGACATTGTCCGGTTTTCTTTGATTTGCAAGAAAGCCTGGACTGTTACTTGCACTGCCGCCTTTTGGACCAGACTCTACAGAAGGTGAGACTCTAGAGAATTTTTAAACTATTTGTAGGAGGCTTCAGCAGTGACCAGCTCTCTGCAGAGCTGTAAATAGGGAAATAACTCCCTGCAGGCTAGGGTCCTATAATGTTTGCATATTGACATGGTGATGCAGGCCTTGTTTGGCCAGGGGTTGTGGTATATTGCATCTGCTTTGGGTCCGGAAATAGATCTATGTGGCATGTTCCTGGATGCTCTGTATAAAAATCTCAGAGCATTTTGTGCTTTTTTGCTAGCCATGGCCTACGCACTCCTGTTTGTAACAGTGTGCTTTGTGTGTAAAGCACTCAAAGTGTTTACAGTAAGGTCAGTGCCATTACCTTGCTGAAAACAGGCAGACATCCCTGATAGAAAACTTGCCCTGCCTCAAGCTTTGATCATGGCCACCTTCCTTTAATTTGGGTGACCTCAGAGAAACTAAGGTATTTGAAGCTGTCTCAGTGGCAGAAGTAAGTTATAAATAAAGTAAAGAAGAGAGCAAAGAGGTGGTGAAAATGTGAAAGAACCCTTCTGTCCTGTTGCTGTCAATTAGGGTTCCCTTCAGGCCAGAACGTTTCTTTACATTTCTTTGTCACCCAGGAGGCACAAGCAGCAGGAGTGCCAGAGCAAGTAGCAGCCATGGTCATCCTTCGCCTCTGGTTTTTATTGTGAATTTCCTTAGCAAAGGCTCCTTGGCATCTGATCACAAGACCGACCCTCAAGCGCAGGCATTCAGATCGCTCAGGCAGTTGTTTGTAAGCGTGCTGTCAAGCTCAGCTAAGCGAGTCCTTGAGAATCTGCTGGAATCTGCATGCAGCCTTTGTGCATCCTGCAGCTAAAACCATGTGGTATCTGGGGCACACTTCAAGGAGTTGTTGGGGAATTGTAGCGTGATAGGCTTATGTGTATGCTGAAAACCTCTCTGATGCAGGTAAAGTCTTTTAGACTGTCTTGTGATTTCATGTAGAGCAGTACAACCCCCTTGAAGCACTCGGAGTGACAAGAAGTCCTCTGATCAGCATGTTCAGTTTTTCTCTCAGCATTGATCTCTTCATAGCTCTCTCCTGCATGTCTCTGGCATTCTGACCCTTTAGCATGTGCTGGGTTTGTCGTTGGCTTTTCAGGCACTACAGTCTGGATGCGTACCTGCCTCTCCGCTTGCGGCCAGAGTCCATGGAGAAGCTGCACTGTCTCCGTGCGTGTGTCATCCGGTCGCTGTACCACATGTACGAGCCTTTCGCATCTCGAGTCTCCAGGAATCCAGCTATTCCAGACAGTACTCCCAGCACTTTAAAAAATTCCAGAGTAAGTGGAATCAGTAAGGACATTGGATATGTCAGAGATGTTGCTCTTCCTGCTTTTTGTTCTCTTTCTAAAAGAAAAATAGGTGATATTTAGACAGTGACCAGTGGAGCCTGGGTATAGGAGGGTTACTAATTGAATAGGGATTTTATAAGTGTGCTGGTTACTTGTATCTGTGTAGTTGCTACTGCAGAGGATTTTGGTACTCTTCTGGGTAACTCTGCCTAAGTCCTACCACAACATCTTTGTAATCAGCAAAAAAGCACTTCACTGAACATCAGAACTGCTAGGGATATTTGCAGCTCTCCCCGCCTCTGTTGCAAATTTGTTGCTGAAAGGAGGCTGCAGTAGGATCAGCTTTTATGTCTTCTGCTCTATTCTGACACTGTCTGCCAGAATACATCTTTCTCTGTAGCAGGCATCTTGGAGAGATGAGAAGTGACACCGATAGCCTCTGAAAGGGACTCATTTCATACTGCGTTCCTGTCGGTCATCCATCGACTTTGGTGTCTGGCCAAGGGAGGGTAGTGAGGTTGTGAGCATGGCAAGTGTGCAGAGCAGTTGCTTTGGGACTGGGGCTGCAGCTGTGTTGGGCTGTAAAGGGTTTGTCTCTGGTGTGGGCAGCCAATTCCCTTGCTATCCCAGCTTGGAGCATTTGCATATCCATTCCTCTGTAATTGCTGTTGACCATTAACTCTGAAATGCCTGTGTCTCTTGTTTGGTTTTAACTTGCAACTGGCTGATACTTTGTGAGCAGCTTAAGCAACAATGTGAATTCTCCACCCTCCAAATCCAAAGTCAAAAACCTGTTGAATGAGGTTTTTGGAGCCAAACTGAAGTGCTTTTGGTTCAAGAGTTGTACTTTCTTCTCCATGCAAAAGAGAGCAAACCTCATCTATCTGTACGGACATCCTCTCCTTTCTTCCTTCCTATCCCTGAGTGATACTGGGAAAAAAAAAGTCATACCACTCAGGGAACATCCAGCAGTAACACAAGGAAGTCGTGCTGCAGAGCAGGAGAAAAGCACGCAGTTCTGTGTGTAGTCTTATCTCTGCATCCAGAGCTCTTCATTCTCTTCCTGAAACCCCAGTTTGGGTATCATCTTTCTTAAAAAATAAAAATAAACAATAAACGTTCTAGGAAATTCCACTTAAGCTTAGTCCTTCTGAGTCTAACTTCCTACCACTGCTCGGATCTGGTAGCGTGGCTGTAAGAGCTAGAAACCCTGAAGTGATGCTGGCAGGGTTGGCATTTTGGAAGCATACATGTTGACATCATAACGGCTTTGGTGCCCACTGCTAGTGCTTCTACTGTACTAACAGTTTGAGGAAGATTCTTGAAGTGCAGTCTTTTATTATTCAGCTTTTCAAAAAGGAAATTAAATGGTGACGAGGCTTTGTTAGAACAGTAGAGGTTTGACCTAATCCCTTGGAGCGTAAAAGGCCATCCTGAGTCTGGTCGTGCTGCACTACTGCATTGCAAGACTCTGAGCTCCACCTGTGTTACTGTGCACAGAAATGCCTCGGCACAGTGGGTACAGAGGAGGATCTGACACTGCCTCCCCATGTTCTTGCTTTCATGGGCTTTGGTTATACCTTTACAGGTCGTTGAAACTAATGGCAAATGCCTACATAAACTGCATGTGGCAAGAGGAGACCCCAGGCCCGGGTGTTATCAAATCTAGCTTTTCCTCTTTAATTTCCTTTTTTCTTTCCCTAGCCTAGCTTGTGTGGGACACTGGAGCCGTTATGGTGTCAGCAGAAGTGTTTGCCCTTTAAAGACACCCCCATTATTTTTGGTGGAGCGGCAGGCCGTACGGCGCGTCTGAAGGGCAGGACGGCTGACCCGTGGACGACATCCTCTGCCCCTTAGGAGGTACTGACCATTTTGTGCTTCACTACTTGCCATGACCAAACAAGTTGCTAGATCAGGCTGTCTCTGCAGGTGAGCTACAAATGCCACTGATGGCAGCAGCATCTGCTGCTTACCTGAGTTAGCAAAGACCTGGAGAATTATTTTAATGGGAAAAAAACCTGAGGGCCACCTTATCCCAGGTGGAAGTGACTTGACACATTTCTGAGCTTGATTCCACATAGCTTTGGTGTTGACCTCATGAAGATTGTCAGGATAAAGGTCCTTTTTAGGACTCTTGTTTATGGATGTGACTCAAGAGTTTGAAGTAAATGGTCTTGTATTACCTGTAGTGTTTAATTATGGACCCCCCATGGTGGAAGCTGGCTTTGGCTTTATTTCATTTGGGGTCATGCTATCTTGGAATGAAATTAAATGTGTGCTTCACCCTGCAACCCAGTCAGGCTTTCTCTTGGCATGGGAGAGACTGTGCGTGGGTCATGGGGAGTTGTCTTTACTCATATTATTCTTCCTTTTCCTGCTGACATTGTTAAAAGATAAGACCAGCTGTGGTGGGCTGGCATCTGTGGTGTGGAAATGTTTTCAGGGCTGGTTGGACTGACTTGCTAGATTCTTTTCTCAGCTGTTGAAAGCTAGTTGCTTCTGCTCACTGTAGGCAGGGAATTTCCCTCCTGCTCAGTTCAACACAGGAGTTCTGCTGAAACTTCTGCTTAGAATGAGTGCAGCATGCTGGCATGGATCCTGTGGACACACAGTGATAAGCAGATTAAATTGGAGGACTCCTGGTGTATGCCTGCATGGGAGGGAAGTACTGGTTAGTTCCGATGCTGTTTGAAGCCCTTTTCTCATTTTCTTTTAAAAAGGGACAGTAGGTTGATCAGGCTGTGCTATCCCGGCAGTGTTTTTATACTCTGAAGTATGACAGTTAGTGCTTAGTGATGTCAAGATCTTTTGACACCACGGTGGCTTAGGAACTTTCTCATCTGTCACCTCATAGCTCATGTATTGGTCTTTGCATTTCCCTCTGGATTCTCTCCTTCTTGATCCTTAGCCTGTTTTCAGTTGTTCCTTGCTTTAGGTCTTGTTTGGGGTCCGTTTAATGGAGTTCTTGGTGGACGGGGGAAACAGGTGAGTTTGTACTGCTCATCTCTGCATTGTGGAAGGGGCAAATTGCACAACAGGATTTTTCTGTTTAGCACGTCAGTGGCCATGTGTTGTATCATCCAGTTGCATGATGAGTTGGCCAACTTGAAACTGGGAGATCTAAACTGCTGAGCCTGTTCTTCGAACATAATTAATTTGAAATAAATGGCTCCAAACTGTTCCTATGTAATTGTGTTTGTAATTGGAAGCCTTTATGCTCTGCTAAAACTTACTTAAAGTGGTACCTCTAAGGGTTTCATAATTCTGTGTTTCTTTTTTTTTTTCCCCTCCACCGCAGTGTCTGCTTTTCTGGTGCAAAAAGATTGAAGGGAACAGACAAGAAGCAATGTGGGAATTCAACTTCAAGTTCAAAAAGCAGGTATGAAAGAAGAACCAGAATGGCTGTGACTTTTTTTGAAGCAGTAACGATTTTTTCTGGGTGGCAGTGAGGAAGGTGGAAACTTTTTATTCATTCAGACAATAAATGGAAACTCTGACTCCCATGATCAACTAAAGCACATTCTGAAACTACACTCAGTTTTCAGTCTGTATTACCAAGACATTTAGAATCCTACATTTTTATTTCCTCATTAGGTGTCCTTTCTCCACTGTAAGATGTGGATCACTTGTTACCCCAAATAATCTAATCTTTGGGTCGTTGCTACTGATTACTACCAAAATCCAGACTGTTTGGCTTTAGTGGTCAAAATGTGGACCAAAATCTGAAACTTCTTGTTTTACCATTGGAAAGATTTTTCCAGAGAAGTGAAAAAAGCCAACACTGCCAATGAAAACCTCCAGCAGTCTCAGGAGAAGCAAGGAGTTTCAGGCAACCTGGGGGATTCTGTAGCTTTCCCCTGTAAAGAAATGGTCCTGCAAGTTGCCTGTACTGAATGATGGTTTTTTGTTGTTTATATAATGCTCTGCCCAAACACATGGGAATGTGGTGAGAACCTGCTAGTCAGCACTGGTGAGAAGCAGCCAAGCTCTCCTCATAGGTTTCTGCTTAGCTAAATAAATTTCTCCCTCTTTCAAGTCTCCCAGATTTAAGAGCAAGTGTTACAAAGGTCTTCAGCCACCAATTCAGTATGAAGAAGTCCATACAAATCCGGATCAGGATTGTTGTCTACTGCAGATCACCACCTTTAACTTCATATTCGTGCCAATAGTCATGGGTATGACGTTTACCTTGGTAAGTGAGCAATCTGCCAGGCAAACTTTGCATGTGCGGTTTTTGTAAGGAGATGGAGAGGACACCTCTTGGGTGTTGTGTAAATCATGCTGCTGCATCAACAAACCGATTCTGGGAATCTTAAGGAGATTGGAATCAGAGGAAATGCTTAGGATCTTCTCAGTTTAGCTTCTGCTTTTCCATCAGCTCTTCGCTATTTGGATGTAGACAATCTGCAAGGAGCTGTGATTGTGCAGCATCTGGGGGCAGATGAGTTGTCAGTACTCCAGCAGGGAGTGCAAGAGGTGGGGATGCAGGAGAAGAGGAGGTCTTCCCTCCTCGAGAAAATATCTCTTTACCTCATGGCAATAAATTGTAAGAGCAAAAATCTATATGAGCAAACTCTTTCGATGTGTATGTGGTCCCTGCCTCGTGGGAGAACAGAGCAGCTTTCGAACAAACTTCCACACGCCGTGCTGCAGACGGCAGCAGAGCAGGTATGCTTAGGCAAGAGCAGCAGTAAAGCGTGGGGCAGCACCTGCGGCTGTATGTGGGAGTCAGGCTTTCAGAGTGACCTGGGCCCAGGAGAGGTTCAGTCTGGCTGCATTTAAGAGCCAGGCAGTGAGTTCCAGGCTTCCTCAGACAGCCACTTGCTTTCAGGTTCACTTCTGGCATTATTATTTGGGGTTGCAAGCCAGAGAGAACTGGTTTGTGCTGTAGATTCAGAGTGCAGCTCTGCCAGCACCTGAAATACCTCAGACTTGTACGATTTAGAAGAATTAAAAAAAAATACATATATATCTAAAAGTGTACTGTTAAGAACTCTGTGTGTTCATGACTGCTTTTTCTGAAGCACCTCCTGGTCTCTTTTCTTGCAGTTCACCATCAATGTGAGTACAGACATGAGGCATCATCGCGTGCGCCTGGTGTTCCAGGATGCCCCAGTTCGCAACGGCAAGAAACCTCGCCTTGACCAAGGAGTGCAGGTTGTGCTGGACCCTGTGCATAGTGTGCGGCTCCTGGACTGGTGGCACCCGCAGTACCCCTTCTCTCCAAAAGCTTAGTGCTCTCCTGACTCTGCAGGAGCCGGCAGGTGACTGAATCTGGCAGGCTGAAGAGAATTTCTAGGAACCAGGAAATCCTATTTTTATTTCTTAAATAAATTCTGCAGTCTCCTTGCAAGTGGTTGAAGCTACTGAGCTAATCTGTATGTATATAACTTCTGGTCAGTGATGGGCAGAGCTGAGTGTAAAGCAGAAACTATTTGTAAACACACTTTTATGTAAAATTCACATTTTATGATTTGAAAGGAGCTCCCTGGAACTGTTCATTTAAAATCCTTTTGGTGCTAATGAAAGTGGTCCTGTTTTCTGTTCGGGAAGAAGCAGGAGGTTTTGCTTTCCAGCTTTAGTAGGACCAGAAACAATGAACAGACAAAATGCATGTTTGTTTTGCTCCAGCAGGATTGCATTCAAACACAGTGTGATATTTCAGTGTCTGAGGAGCAGTAAGCAAAGCAGCGGTGATCAACAATAATGCTAATTCGCAGTCCAACAGACAGGAGTTTAAGGAAAGAAAAAAGCATAGATGATCAAACAAAGGAATTATTTCAAAGAGGATTTGTAAGGCAAAAGTCTGTCTTGAATTTAAAGATACTCCAGGTTCTCACAGTGATGTTTCCTCTTTGAAAAGAAGATCTAAACCTTTAAAACCAGAAGGTGCTTTTCAGAGAAGATAAACAGAGGGAGGGAGAGGGGATGGAGGGGGTAAACTGAAATAACTGAAGCAGTGATGAAGGACTTGCCTGTGTCTTATCTAAGAGCAGTGGAGTAGTGTTGGCCTGTTGGCACTGGAAAGCCTGGAGGCAGTCTGTGGTCTGGCTTTTGCCTAAAGAAATTAATTCCTGTGAGGAAGAAGCGGCCCTGAAACTTTCTGTGGCTCTGGGTTGACTGAGAAGGGAGAGGGGCAGAGAGGTTGGGCCCGTCAGGAGCACGGACTGTTGCGTCCAGCGTGCGTCGGGCTGGAGAGGCGATGGCAGGTGAACACCTTGCTGCTGCCAGCCGGGGGTCTGGTGGAGGTGCTGGAGTGCAGGTGGGCCACAGTGGGAAGAGTAACCCTGGACTGGGTTTTGCTGCCTGTCAGTGCTTAGCTCCTCAGACCTGTTTCGCATCACATCTTGTCTCAAGCGGGAGTGAGCGAGTGCTCTTCCATGCCTAATGTTTAGTGAAGCTCCTGGAAGGAGAGAGAGTTCTGCCATCTCCGTTTGAATTTCATACACAAATACCCCCTGATCCCGGTGTAGCTGCCTGCGAGGAGTTCCTTGCGTGTGCCTCTGCCACTGTAAATCTCCACCAAGGACATCTGCCCCAAATGTGGATCTGCGTGAGGGTCTCTGTGCTGTTGACTTCAGACAAACGTATTTGGGAAAACTACCTTGCCATTCCCCTTTTCACTGCCACTGGACACACGTCGATGCCGACAGGTAGGTTTTGAAACTAGATTAATCAAAGTAGAGTTACAGGGCAAGAAAAACGTGCCGTTATCCATGATAACGAAGCTGGTTTCGGTGATGGTGCAGCCGAGTCTGAGCTGTTGCCTTTGCGGTGCAGGAGAGGAAGAACAGCAAGCTGGTGCAGGAGCCGTGCGTAAGGGCTGCAGCTGCAGTGCTCCAAGCGTTGCGCAGCACACGGCAGTGCCTGTGTGGCAGGAAGCAATGGGTAGATAACAATTTTCTTTTTATGGTGGGATGAACTCGGTGACAAGTCCTCTGGTCACAGGGTGGAGTTTCTCCACTGGAGTTGAGGAAGGAAACATGGACAGTGAACATGGTTACCTTTGCCTTGCGCCGGGGCTGTCTCAGCCGGTGTGTGCTGGCCCGGGGGGGCACCCAGCTGCTCGGGGCCTGTCTCCTGCAGAAGCCCAGGTGCTTTGAAGAGCTTCAGGGCACTTTCCACAGCGTACCCTGAGAAGTGCTGCTGGCCACGATGGTGCCAGCGCCACATGCCTGGTGGTTGCTGCTTGTGCTGTGCACAAGGTGTGGATGTGGAGGGTGGGGGCAGGGATGTTCTGTTCTGGGCTGGTGGCTGGGGTTTGTATGAAGCTCTGCCCTTGCTGGTGGAGAGCTGCTCCAGCCCAGTGGGGACGGCAACGGCAGCCTGTGCCTTGCTCTTGCTTCTGTGAAGAAACACAGAACAAATCTCAGGGCTGTGTGGTTTTGACATCTGTGGCAGCAGGAATATGTTCTAACCAGGCATACGGCATGTCCAGGGTGCGCTTCGTGTTCTGGAGCAGAGGTGCTGCAGCAGCACCCGTGCCAGATGGTGAATGGCTTTCAGCCCCATAACTCTCCCTGGGCAGCTGGCCCTTGAGCCGTGCGGGTGGCAGCGGCTGGGCGGGAGGTTTCGTGCTACCGACAGACTGGCTGGTTTCAGATAAGGACATTTAAATACGGACAGATGCCCCTACCTCAAAGAGGTGCCTCTCCTATGCCAGCTGCCTTTAAGTCTGAAATGCATAAAAGGTAGAGGAACAATGTTGAATTTTTTTCCTTTGCAATTAGCAAACCTTACGATGACTCCAGTGAGGGAGCTGTGTGGATCAGCAGTGTGGGCAGGGATCCAGGACCTGTTGTGATCCACGTGGGGAGACCAGTGAGGCAGTGGGGACGCTGCAGAGGTTGGGATCTGCTTGCCCACGTGTAGAGCCGCAGGGCACCGTGGTTTCCCCTCCCTGGCATCGTGATGGCCAGAGCCCGACGCTCTCCCTGCTGCGTGGGGCCCTCATTTACCTCCGCTTTGTCCTGCTTGGGCTCCTGAATAATGGAAGGCTTGTAAGCGGATCTGGCCCAGCTCTCTGGTTTCCCCAGGGGAAACACAGAGGCTCGGCCACCACCCTGCCCTCTCCTTGCCGGGCCTCAGGTGTAGGGTGGGAGCTGAGCCGGGGCAGGGTGAGCGCTGGGTGCCGTGGGGCAGGTGGCCGGTACCTGCGGGGAGTCCCCTGGTGCCTGTCCCACCCCAGTGCTCCGCTCCAGCCCCAGCTGGGGGGACTGGCCCTCCCTGGCCCCCCGCACAGGGTCTGTGCCTGTGCAGCCACATTGCACCTCTTGAAATAGCCTTTGGACCTGGGGCTTCGCTCTCCAGTTTATTCCAAGAACCAGCAAAAAATGTGCCTTTTAGCTTCGTTTGAGCCACCTCTGTTCTTCAGGCAAAATAATTCAGCGAGCAGAGTGCGAGCACTGGGTCCCAGGCCAGGGGGAGGTTTGCAAGTGGCTCTGGGGGCCAGAGCCCTGGTTGTGCCTGGGTGCTAACAATGTGCGGTGGCCCCTGGGGGGGAGGTGGGTGGAGAGGCCCTTTTCCAGACCCTGAATTCAGCATTTGGGATTTGCACCATAGCACAAGGGGGTGACAGGATGGGCTGGCTCAGGCTGGGCTTGTGGGACTTGCTTGGAAGGCAAGAGGGCCCAGGACCACGTGGCGGTGGGCACCGGGGGCTGCGTCCTGCCTGTGAATTCCTTTCCTGCTCCAGGCAGGCTCATGGATGTGCCTAGAGAGGGTCAAATTCTGCCCTAGCACTGCACCCTGAGATGGCACGTGGGGGGAACCAAAGGAGGGTTCTGGTGGCTCTGCAGCACCCGCAGCAGTGCTGTCCTGACAGGCGTGTTTCTGTGGCCGGGCTGCCTGTTGCACCCGCGAGTGCTGGCGACTCCAGGGCTGCGCTGGGCTCCGCGGCCGCCCGCCCTCCTCCTCCTTCCTGCGAGTGCAGGAAGGACCAAGCCCTGGTTCCTTCCTGCACAGGGATGGGGGTCATGGGGCATCTGCGGTGGGAAAAGCCCTCCCCATACTGTAGCTGCTGCTGGTGGTTTAGACATCCCCCACAAGCTACCGAGCCCCACATCCCTTCCTTACCGCGTGCGATTAAACAGCAGATCTCTGCTGGGTTGCACCATCCTGGCTCCCTTGGCTCTCCCAGCATCTTCCAGCCCTGCCCAGGTGTAGATGCTGGCTTTGCTCCAGTGCTGGCAGGGTGTCCCCACTGAGCTCCTCGGGACCCTGGTGTGACAGAGCCACAGGCATCCCGTGATGGGAATTTAAGGATTTAAAAATCAAGCAGAGTTTGAAAAGCAAAAGCCATCAGATCCAGGAGCCTGTGGACATCTCTTCCTCTCCTTCCCGGCGCCATCGCCTGCCTCCTGCCCTGCCTTGCCTCTCTGCAGCCCCTTGTCCTCGCAGAAGTGTCCAGGGCCAGCGGCTCCACTGGGACCCGCAGTAAGCAGCAGGGGCTGGGAGGTGTCACAGGGGATTTGTAGAAGATGGAGCCTGGGAAGAGACATTGGGGCCTTTCTGAAGGTAGGAGAGGTCCAAGCCAGCGAGGAGGGAAATGGGATCTGCGCTTCCATGTGGATTAATGGGGAGGTTGGGATGGAGGAGAAGGGAAGGGTCTCGCTCTCCTTGGGATGCTGTAGGTGAGTTGCCGTGTTGGAAGGTGGTGAGGAGCACCTGGCTGAGCTGGGTGCTGCTGTTGGGTGACTCATGGGTGCTCCGGGTCCACGTTCCCGCTGTGGGTCTGGAGGGAGGAAGCAGTGGGAGAGCAGCAAGGCTTGGAGGGTGGAGGAGCTGGGGGCCAGCTGGGCTGTGGGAAGAGCCCCGCGTGGCCCCCAGTGGCTCGTGGGGAGGGAAGAGGCTTTGTCCCCAGTCAGGGCTGTGATGCCCAGTGCTCCGGTGGGTGTGGGGCATGGGGGGGAGCCGTGGTGGTGCCCCTGTGGGATGCATCCCGGGTGGGATCCTGGCAGCCAGCCCTGCCCTGGCCTGGGTTGCCGGGGGTGCAGTTCTGGCTCGGCAGCCCCAGAGGTTTCTGCCATCTCGGCACAAGGGCTGGAACACGAACGGACGGGACAGCGCAGTGTCACCGTGGGAGTTTGGGGCGCTGGGGCTTGGTGAGAGCCCCTGGGGGTCTGACCCTGCCTGAGGGACCAGGGCTGCCAGCAGGGGCGGTGGGTGGGATACAGCCGGTGCCATGGGGGTGCCCAGTCCGGGCTAGGGGGGAAGCTGGGGTTGCCCTAACTCCCAGAGTGGGACTGGGGGGCCTTTGCCCCATCCCACCTGGGGTCCCCACCAGCGCGGCCAGTTCACCCAGTGCTCACCAGCATGGGGCAGAGGCCGCCAGCAGACGCTCCTCCTCTGCGGGAGGCAGACGAGGACTCGGGGTGGGGCTTTGCTGAGCGAGAAACCAGAGTCCAGCCAGCCCTGGGGAAGTTGCCAGGGCCGAGCACCCTGCGAGACAGCGAGGCTGCCTGGCTCCCACGGCTGAGCACCCACGCGCTGGGCTGCCGTGCACCCGTAAGTCTCTGCCGCCACGGTGGGCGCATCTGGAGCGGTGCTGGGCATCAGCTGCCTCACCGGTGTCATGGGACGGGGCTGCATGGGGAAGGGGTGCCCTGGGCCGGGGTCGCCTGGGGAGCTGGGGCGGGTGAGGGCGGGTTGGTGGCTGGGGGTCCCCATGCTGTCAGCTGTGGGGACCGGGTCAGACCCAGGTGTCCCTTTACTGAGCTGCTTGCAGAGCCCCCCTGTGCCGTGGGGCTGTGGGAGACCCGGGTTGACCTAAAGCTTTGGCTCCCAGTGTCCTGCACTACTGAAACGAGGCTTTTCCCCCCAGTTCCTCCCTGCGGGACATCCCCTGGAACAGGTAAACCAACAGTGTGGGGCTGGACCCCCGGCTGGCTCCCAGGGGGCCCAGGGGTGCCCCATCCCACGGAGCCCCAAGCTGCCGTAATTTGCCCATCGGGGACATCGTGCTGCCACAATTTGCCGTGTCCTCTGCTCAAGTGAGTGACGATAGCTGGCACTGGGTCACACCCTGCCCCTCTCCATCCCGGGGATCCACACCGAGAGGTGGTGGTGGGCACTGGGCCAGGATGCGGGAGATCTGGCACTTACCCGCTGGGTGATGCGTAGCCTTTTTCCGTGCCTCAGTTTCCCCCAGCATGGAGGGGTGCTTCTGGCAGTGGGACAGTGAACCCTGGTTGTTCCCCTCCTCCGCCGGCAACCAGCCCCAGTCTCCCCAGTGCTGGAGGAAGCAGCTGGAGCCGCCAGCGTGCAGGGAGCATCCGGCCCTTCCTCACAGCCTCGCGGGACCGAGGCTGTGTATTTACTCCTTGTCCTTCCCCTCCGCTGCTGAACTGAGTCATGGCTGCTGCGTCACGCAGCCCATTTGGCTGGGGCTCTCCTACTGAAGCAGAGGAGTTTGGCTCCAGGCAAGTGGCTCGCAGCAGCCAGCTGCTCCTGGCCACTGGCCCAATGTCTCCATAGGGCAGGAGCAGGAACCGGGATGCTTTGTGGAGGCACCCTGAGCAGCAGCAGCAGCCAAGAGGGTGCTGCATCCTGGTGATGTGTCTACAGTGGCATGGCCCTTGGTTGTGCCTGTCTAGCTTGGCTGCTCGTTTCTGCATGGAGCTAAAAATCAAAAGCCCAATTAGGGAGCTAATTATGGGGTAGCGTTCATTACCTTCTGTTCTGTTAAGCCTGTGATGTTGGAGGGGTGAGGTGCATGGGACCCCCTGTTCCCCACAGGCTCCGCAGATGATACTGCTGCCTGTGGGAGCTGGGGATGCTGAGCAGCACCTTGTTTTCCATCCAGGATGGGCTTCTGGCAGCCAACCGCCCTCCCGGCAGCCAGAAATCCTTTGGCCACCCAGAGCATAAATACGCCCAGCGCGGTGTGTGGCCAGCGGCCAAGCCTCATCGTTCCCAGTTTGCCCCACGGCCTCGCACTGCCCCGCAGAGCACGGAGGTCCGGGCCTGGAAATCCACCTCCAGGTGGCTCTGGGGTGGGGGGTCCCCTGGCCTGGGATGGGTCCCCAAAGCTGCTCCCCCCGCAGCCGGCAAAGCCTGTGCCCCATCGCTGCGGGGGGGGGGGGGGGGGGGGGATTTGGGGAGAGCTGGCCATAGGGCTGCCCCATGGCAATGAGCACCCCCAATTCTCCCCACCCAGCTGTGCCCTGGAAGGAGATTTTAAGCAGCTCCAGGAGCTTCTTGTCCCCCCAGTGCTTCGAAGAGCCAGCGATGGCGAGCTTGCGGCCACCACTGGGCTCGGGGGGGAGTGTGGGGGGGTGTGGGGGGGTGGCTCCTCCACCCTCCTTGGCCCAGGTGGGTCTGGATAATGGCACGGCTCAGCCCAGCCCTCCCCGGGAGAGAGCAGCTCGTGCTGTTTTAATTGCTTATCTGAGAAACTAGCAACGTTCCTGGGTGAGGTCAACGCAGCAAGGACAGCACGGGCTGCTGCGTTGGGGGAGGGGGACACGGGGGGGACACGGACACAAACGGACAGTACGGGACGACAACGTACGGACACCTGCTTGAGTCAACATCAGCCTGTTGAGAGGCTGAAAACCCTCCGAGGGACTCTTGGGCAGGAAAATGGGGGGTTTCTCCTTAAAATAAGCCCAGCACGTGCAGCAGGGCAGTGGCACAGAGGTGCTACGTGTTGGCTGCGGAGCAGCGGTTGATGCGGTGATGTTTTGGGAGAGAAGCCCTGGGCGAAGCCCAGCCTTCGTGCGGGCCGGCCGGCAGCTTTCTCACCGGCTTGTTGTACAACTTGTGAGTGCTTTGCCTCCATGTGGCTCATCCAAAGATGCTTTGTCCAAAAGGAGCTGCCGTGGCCTGAGGAGTTTGGATGGAGCTGGCTGTGTGTGCCCCGCCAGGCTGGGCGCTCGCTCGGTCTCCAGTTTCTCTCCCAGGGCAGACCCAGTCATATTTATAATGGAAAAACCCCAGGTGCACACAGGAGCCTTTTAGCCTCCTGCCACACCTCTGCTACGAGAGGTGAAGTATCTCGAGAGCAGTGTAACGTCCTTGAAGGTGACGCTCTCCTGCCTTGGGGACAGGTTTCTTGTCCTACCGAGCAAGTGATGTGGCTGGGACTGGGCAAACACGGCTGCCTGGAGGCAGGCAGGGAGCAGGGGGGGCTGGGGGAGCTGCTTCATCCTGGCCGTGCTGGAAGAGCAGCCTGGGCTCCCTTGAGACCTGAGTGTTTCCCAGGGCTTGGTGCCAAGTATCGAGGACTTGGTGGCTGCTCCTGGGGTGCCACCCTGACCCAAAAGCCTTCAGGGATGTGTGTGTCACCTGTGTTTCTTCTGCCTCTGGCTCTGGGGCTGCGGCGTGGGGTGTTGCAGGGCAGCTGGGGGCATTGGCAGGGCTGGTGGGGTGGATTTTGTACCTGGCTGAGTTTTGTTGGTGCTGGATCGGAGTGTCCTGCCCCTGCCTGCCCAAAGGGGACGGTGCACAAGTGCCCCATGGCTGCCCCAGGTGCGCACCCCTGGGTGCTCTGAGCAGAGGGGTGAGCCCCAGGGGTGCATGCAGGTGCCACCCCACTGTCCCACCCAGGGGACGGTGGTTTTCCCCAGCCTGTACCCGTTCCTCCAGCAGGCCTGAGCGTGCCAGCCTGGTGCTATGCGATGCTCCCTGAAGCGCTCTGTCACAGCTGTGCTTGCAGCCTCCTTCCTCCTCCTTCTCCTCCTCCTCCTCCATGGGGGCAGCCAGCAGGAACAGGATCACCCGGAGGTGAGTCCCCCGCCAATGATGTCCTACTGGAAGGGGCCTCTGGAGCATCCTCCATCCCTACCTGCCCCACATGGACCCCAAGCCCAGCTCTGCTCCCTTCCATGCACCGGATTGCTTCCAAACCCCAGCTCTGCCTTCCCTTCTCCCTGGGGCTGCCCAGTGTGCATGGGCCTTCCCTGATCCGGGAGCTGGGAGGGCAGGACAGGGGCTCCCCCTCATTTCTGGGTCTCCCTTTTATTTCTGGGTCTCTCTGTTGTCATTACCCCTTGCTCACGTGTGTCCATGGGATCTGACTTGGCTGCCTGCGGCTCCCATCCAGGTGGAGCTTAGGGGCTTGGCCCCAGACACCATCCTGCAGATGCTGCAGCCGGAAGGAGCCCAGCGCATCCTCAGGGACTCGGATGATCTCTCTGTGCTCCACAACATCTCCTACCACCTCCTCGCTGGCTCCCCGTCACCCCACAAAAGTGAGTGGCTCTTGGACCCTGGACTGAGCAGGGCTCTGGGTTTGCACATCTGCCCCGTTGCAGCTGCCCATCTCAGCATGGACCTGCCCTATCGCTGCTGCTGCCGTGGCAGCTCCTGTGGGTCTGCTTCCAACCTTGTGGGGATGGGGGACCTGCTGATACCTGGTGACTGCCTCCCTAGCCAGCCTTTGCTGCTCTGTTTGGGGAGATGGAGGGGTAGAGGAAGATCCATGTGGTCCAGGTGTGCTTCATACTTCTGCGCCTTGCACTGGGGCAGGTGTTTTGGGTTTCCCTGATCTCTGTGGGGTGGCTGAGATCCCGCAGCCTGCCACTGCCTCTCCTTTACCTTGCAGAATTCTTGGCGGTGGGTTTGGCATCAGTACGGCGGCCACGTGGCTACTACCTCCCGGCCACGCTCCAGTCCCTCTTCAAGCAGTCGACAGAGGAGGAGCTGCAGGAGATGGTGGTGGTGGTGCACCTGGCAGATGCAGACCCTGGGTGGAATGCGCGTGTGGCCGCCAACATCGCCCACAAGTTTGCTCACCAGATCCTCCTGGGCCGGCTCCTGCTTATCCACGCCCCCCACGAGTTTTATCCCACCCTGGAAGGCCTGAAGAGAAACTACAATGACCCAGAGGAGCGGGTGAAGTTCAGGTCCAAGCAGAACGTGGACTATGCCTTCCTCCTCGCCTTCTCCGCCAACCTCTCGTCCTACTACTTGATGATCGAGGATGATGTGTGGTGCGCCAAGTCCTTCCTGACGGCCATCCGCAAGGCACTGGCTTCCCAGGAAGGCTCCAACTGGGCCACCCTTGAGTTCTCCAAGCTGGGCTACATCGGTAAGCTCTACCGCTCCAGTGACCTTCCTCGCCTGGCTCGCTTCCTCCTCCTCTTCTACCAGGAGATGCCGTGCGACTGGCTGCTGGTTCACTTCCGCCTCCTGCTCACCCAGAAGGACGTCATCCGCTTCAAGCCCTCCCTCTTCCAGCACATGGGCCTCTACTCCTCCTTCCAGGGCACCGTCAACCGGCTGGAGGACGATGAGTTCCAGGCCGATGCCTTGGACCTCCCAGACAACCCGCCAGCCGCCTTGTTCACCAGCATGTCCATCTTCGAGAACTATGAGCCCCTCAAGGCTTACAGCACGGCAGAGGGGTACTTCTGGGGGAAGGACCCAGCAGCCGGCAGCGTCTTCTCCGTCGTCTTCCAGCAGCCGGCCCGTGTCACCCGTGTCCGGGTACGCACCGGCTCCAGCGAGCGCCGCAGCGATTTCCTGCACGCGGGGGTGCTGGAGCTGGGCCGGCGGCAGCGGGCCGATGGCCGCGACTGCGCTGCCTACACCACGGTGGGCACCTTTGAGAAAGGGACCTTTGAGCGGCGGGGCCTGGAGAGGGGCATGCCCAGCCCCGTGGAGTGCGTGAGGATCCGGGTGACTCGGAACCAGAGCGAGTGGCTCATCATCCAGAGCATCGACATCTGGACCGCAACAGACACCTGACCGCGGACGTGGCAGGCTGCCAGAGCGGCTGGATTTTGTATTAAGAGAGCCTTTATTTTTATCACTCGCTTTTTTGATAAGGAATTAAATTATTGACTGCCGCTGGCACTGCTGCCCGTCTCTGGAGGGATGGCAGGCGCTGCTGTGGGGGCCACCAGGCTGTGCTGGCTGGGGGGTGCCCGCGCGAGCAGCGCAAGGGTGTGGAGAGGAGCAGAGGCTTGGGAGCCTCAGGCTGGGCAGTAGAAAACATTTCGTCCTGGGGAGGGTGGTGTACAGAACAAAGCTAATCAACCAATTAACAAACCCAGTAATTAACCAGGCAGCGGCATTTTTTGCAACCTCTCCACAGTCCCTTCCCCATCTGAGGTCTCCAACCCACTGCCTCCCGACATCCAGCCTGCGCGGTTTTTCCTCTCCTGTCCCATTTTCAAGCTGTTCCGGGGGGCGGGGGGTGTCGCTCACCAACCCCTCCCCCCTGCCCTCCAGGATCAGGGACCCAGGGGTGCAGGACCCCCACCGCTGGTGATCACCCACGGCTCGGCGCTGACCCGAGGGGCACCGGCCACCAGATGGACCCATCGCACCAGCCCGGTCCCGCACGACACCTCGGCAGCTCAGCCAGCCCCTGCTTCTGTTCACACTCGTAAAAGTTTTGTTGGTTTTTTTTCCCCTCTCAGGGGCTGCAGTTCCCAGGGACCAACACCGTGTCCACGAGGGATGGACAAGGAAGATGAGGTTTCAAAAAGGGGGAGAAAGATCCAACGATTGAGCACCACGGAACAAGGATGGATGAAGGAAAAATGTGACCTCGGTACGATGTGCAGCTCTGGGTACTTTTTAGCCCAGCGAGGTGCTGAGGGGTAACTGGGGTTCACGTAGGCAGCGGGCACAAAGCCCCCAGAAGGTTCCGTTTGGATTTGTCTGGCAGGATCAGCGGGAAGGGCTAGATCCTGCTGGGCAGCTCCATCAAAAGCCGCTGGCACTAGCATGCAAGGCGGTGACCAGTGCCTCTCCCAGTTAAGCTTTTAGCACCAATTGCCCAACTTCCCGCAAGCGAGGAATTCTGATCCGCTCGGCCCCCCCGCTGGGCAGCTCGGGGCTGACCTCTGCCACACAGGAGTGCTCTGGTGGGCTGCCGTTTTAAGACCTGCTCTCCTGGAGCAAGACAGTCACCCCCCGAGCACAGACAGACCAAAGCCAGTGCCCGGGGATCCACCTGTGGTGCAGAAACACCCGAGTGCCGTAAGCACAGCTCTGTCTTGAGGTCTTGTGGCCTGCCGGGCGCTGAAGGCTGCCTGGAGAGCAGCCACCCAGTGCTGGGAGCCCCAGACCTGGCATCATGGGACCTTTCCCTGAAAAAAAGCCAGCTGTGTACTAGATCTTTGTCTGCATTTAATAGAGAGATGCTACATGATAAACTCCAGCACCTTCCTGACATTACAAATGTTCTCAGTGGGATCAGTATATACATTGCAGATTCACTTCAGTTTCCTCCACACAGCTCAAGTACAGTCAGAGCTCTCCGAGTGTTTTGAGCAGCACAAGTGTCCCCTTTCCAGGGCCCCAGGACCCAGACAAGTGTTTACGGTGCTCCAGTAGACCCTTTACTCAAGTTCTCCTGGACACAAATGCTCTTCACCCCAGGGAGAGCACCAAGGGTTACCAACGTGGGTACAAACGGAAGGCTTTCCTCCCCAGTATGCTTTTATCCACTGATAAAGCAGGAAAAGATAGGAATGTAAATCAACCTTTTACCTGCTGGTCTCTTACTTCTGAATGGACTAATCAGTTCTGTGATATGCACCTACACAGAAACAAGCTGCAGTCTCAGTTATGCTGGTGTAGATCTGGACAGACTCCACTGAAGGGAGTGGAAATCCACTCCGTTTACACCAGGGTAAGTGCAAGCAGCAGCTGACCGTTGGCAGGGAAACCCCTCCTCGTCCTTCCACACACTTGTCTCAGCACCTGACACCCAATTAACATCGGTGTAAACTGGAGGAGGGGGTGGCTTCTTTGTCCTGAAGGAGCGCCACATAATTTATCCCACATAAAAATTATCCCACTATATTTATCCCAGAAGGCCTCAGCCAGCTTCCAACACTCCGCAGCGAGACCCCTGTCTCTGATGCGGGGGTGGGCTGACGGAGACTTCAGTCCCAGCAGGTGGTGCCTGCAGGGCCCAGCCGAGCACAGTGCGCTGGAGCTGCAGCCCCGCTGGAGCCAGCTCGTGGCCGGGGCAGCAGCGTTGCACGCGACTGACCGCTTACATGCAGCCACGGGGCTAACGGTCAGCGCAGAGCTCAGCCAGGTGAGGGTTAAGGAGCCTCTGGGCTGAGAGGTAAAGGGCAAGGGGACAAAACCAGAGGCAAGCATTTTGGTCTGCTTCTCTCTACGAAGACGGTAAATCAGAGAGGGTTAGAGCTGTCAGTCAAACACCACGAATGTCCTGAAGGGTGACCTGCTGTCTGTCTTGACCAGCGGAGCTTCCCTGTCTTTTGGGAAGTGGTGCCACATAGCTCAGCAAAGATCTAGCTCAGCATCTTGTGGCGGTCAAAAACTGTCTTCCTCTGCTCCTGCACCTGGCGCTTCCAGCGCTGCTGGGCCCCCTCCACCCTCTCCAGCACCGTGTTGGCTCTGGCGCCAGACGGGGTGGGGGCTGTGGCCAAGGAGCGAGCATCCTGCAACGGAAAGAAACGGTAAAAGAGACTAAGGCATGCCCAGCCCAAACGCAGCAGGTGGCAGCTTGACTCTGGAAGAAACTTCAGCTGAAAGAGCAGTTCAAGGCTTGAGTTGTCCTGACAAAGAACTCATTTTCAGAGCTCCCCAACTCTACTGGAGAGCTTGCTCTTGGGGACCACCCATGGTAAAGACACAGGCCTCAAATAAAAGCCCTTAGGAGAGGAACTGCACCAAGTCTAAACCTCTGCTGGAAAGCCACTGCTAGGAGTCTGCAGGGAGCCGCACTGCTAAAGCAAAACTGCATCACCCTGCTGAAACGAGGCCAACAATTTCTGTTGTCCTCGGCGCACTTAGCTTACATAGTAGCTGCTCATCTGTCTCTCAGACGGTGCTGCAGGAGTTTTGTCCAGCCCTGCTGTTCAGACTGCTCAAACAACCGCATTTACACAGCAGTAATGTCAGATGGCCCCTTCAATGGGGACCCATCGTGGCACACAAACACCAAGGCACACAGAGTTTACAGTCCAGCACACTGGCATACGATAAACTTCATCTAAGATCAGGAATTACAGTGCGCACCTAGATCTAAATCTGAATTATTGCTGTGGAGCAAAAGCATAATCAGATAGCATCCAGAGTCACCACTTGCTAGGGAAGGCCTCCTCACGAGTGTCCTCCCAGCAGCCCGGGGGTGGCAGCCGGGGTGATGCTCGAGCAGTGCCCTGGGGTTTGGAACAGCTCCGGGAGAGCTCTGCGCCTGGCTAAACTGCGCGTGTGTGAACCGAGCAAGCCCCAGGGAAAGCTGTGTCACAGAGCCACGCGCTACGCTCAGAGCCAGCCAGCCTGGGACAGCCCTTGCATCCTACAAACAGAGCGTGAGCTACAGATGCAATCAAGCATGAGAGCTAATCACTGTTCATGCAGCCACTCCACTCCACACAGATTTACAAGGGTGCCCTTGTTCTGAAATCCCCCTTGGAATCGGGCCCGATCTTTCCCCCTAAAGCACTGCCTCTCTCCCAGGGGGAAGGATGTTGTAAGCTGGATGCTGAAATTGCATGAATTTCATGCGGCAAGAAATTTGTTCTCTCCCGACATCTGAGAGAGATTGAGAGTAGCTCTCTTCAGCTGGGTTCTGATCTTCTTACCCAAGACTTTGTAGGCCAAGTACCCCAGAAAGATGGAATCTGACTGAAATTCTGCTCTGGGAAGAAGCACAAGGGACAAGAGCCTAGATACAACAGGGCCCAGCCCCAGAGCAGGGTCAAACAACACCTCAGAGGCCAATCTTTCAAGCATCTAGAAAAGAGGCCTGCCTGATGTTTCAGCACATCATTAAACCCATCCCTCCCTGGAAGCTCACCACCAAGTAACTACACCTAGGACACTGCACAAACAGGAACTGTTTGACTTTCAGTTTCATCTAGACAGACATACCGAATTCAAGTCACTTGGTGAAAAAGCCACCCCCTGCCCCAGAGGACGGGTCTCATCCGGGCTCATAATACAGAACTTGTACTCTGAGTATTTCTTTGTGCTTCAGCATGATTTGCACAGATTTGAGTCTAAACGTTTACCTGTGATAAGTGCCCAAAGATCAATGGAGTTGGTCCCACACTGGATCAGAGGGGACAAGCACAAGGTCACTCTGTTTCCCTGTCAGTCCTTCTCTTGTCGCCCTACCACCCCGTCTCCACCATGACCACAGCCACCCGCATGCATCAAGCGGCACAGCCTCACCTCATTCTCCTCCTCATTGTGCAGGGGCTGGGTGTAAGCATCTGGCTTCCGGATCAGAGGGTCCACCAGCACAAGGAAAGCCATGTAAAGCAGCAGTGCCCCCACCACGGACAAGTAAATGATGATGATCACCTGCAGTTAAGGACAGCATAGTGGAAAAGGATCAGCAATGTAGAGGAGAAGCAGACAGAGGATGGGAAGCTCCCTTCACAACTGCCTCTCACATCTGATCTCTCATTCTAATTCTGCTCACTAGAAAGCCTCCCGCACTTGCAGGAAGGCTGAGGAGACCTAAGTGCCATCGCTGCATAACCTGTGCTGATCTGCTCTGCACTGTGCCAGTTTTGGGCATGTGCTGCATGTGAGAGGAGACCAGCATGATGGGTCCCTGCTCAGAGGTGCTTGGCACTGTCACACATCCTCAGCAAGAAGACTGGGCTCCTGTGCAGCCTGCTCCTCACGCCAGGAAGCCTCCTGACTCAGACACGGTGCTCCTGGCACTACCACCGTGTAGTAGCTGTGACAGTTTTATTTTCCCTTTCTGGGCTCTTCTCCATGAGCCCACCAGTCTCGCTGTGCCTGTGATGGCATGGCATGGCAAGGAGAAGGAGCCAGCCACGGGGAGCAGACCCACAATTACCTTGATGGTGGTGGTGCTGCGCTCCTCGTACTTGCATTCACACAGCAGGCAGTAGGCCTCCACATCATTCCCTGGCACGGGCATTGGCTCCACAACGTGCAGGCAGTTGCTGCAACACAAAATCAGTGACAGTACAAAGTGACACTCATGCTCTGTGGAAGGACGCTGAGGTGACTTTGCATGTCCCAGCTTTCCCATCAGGCTGATAACACCGATCCGGTTTTAAGAGTTCCCCTCACAGCTCAACTGGCCCAAAGCTCCTGGGACAGACTGTCCAAGCGCCTTCTACAGGGATCCAGTCCAGGTGAAACAGACTGGAGGGTATGCCCTACATCTGCTGAGAGCCGCAGCTTAAGAAGTCACGCCTCCCAGATTCCTCAATCCCTGTTCAAAAAATGCCCCTTGCCTGGGTTGAACATCACCTACCAAAACTGCTTCCTCTGCAAATGCACAGGTAGGGAACTACTTCCTTAGCAGCAGCTGGAAACTCTGGAGCGTTGGACCAACCCCTCAGGCTTCAACCCACAACTCACCAGTCCTTCTGCGACACATTCTTGTTGTAAATATGCCCACTGATGTTCCGGTATGGGGGACAGATGCACTTGCAGCGGATGTCCTCTGAGCTCTGCAGAAGCAAGAGGAGACGGCACTAGTGAGCGAACACGTGTGTCCAGTTCTGCTGCCCTGGCCACGCAGGGGTGTGGGAAGAGGCAAAACATTCTCAGAGAGAGGACTTCACACATCTCTTCTTGTGCTGCTTCTTTGACATCAATAACTTCACAGTTTTAAAACGCCTTGAGCACCTCTGCTCCAGATGCAAGGTACTTTTCAAACAAATTTTAAAATACAAACTCCAAAATACGGCAGAAGACAGGGCAGAGGCTACCATCACGTACATTCACAGCTCTACATACGATAAATGCACAACTGCTATAGCACTCCTTATCTTTGCAAACTTCCACAGAAAAACAGCTGCTTCTCTGCCATTGCTGTTTGTGTTGTACTACACACACGGTTCACTGCTTGTGTCTGAAGCTGTTCACTCACCTTGCTGGCTTGTGCTGGGGGAGAAAGGATGCAGCACAGCAGCACAATCAGCAGTACGGAGCTCGCACACTTCCAGGTGCACTGGACAAACATCATGGAAGCCTGAGGAAACAAAAATGCATATCCAGGATGAAGTATCTCAGCTGAATGCAGCCAGAATGAGTTAGTTTGAGCTTTCTTTTTTGGCCCACTTGCTTCTATTTTGCCCAGGAAGTAGAAATTTATCCCTGAATCAAGGCTGATGCCAGTTGGAACCTCCTGGAAACACTTTACACAGATCCCAAGAAATACTCAAATAAAACTCTCAAGGCTTTCACCATCTAGAGCCACAAATCCAAACTCTCATAGTCCTGCAAAAAAATACTGCTGACTTCCTCACAATTTGACTTCTGCAACTCCAGATAACCTCCTGTTACTCTCCAGCTACTGAAGAGCTCTGCAACAGGTACTTTGCTGCTGACAGTTTCGCCCAGTAAAAGACACAGAACCAGAAAAGCCACGGACCAAGACTGACCTGAAGAAGTACAGTTGGGCCTCGCTGGTGGACTGTGTAAGTGTTAAATCGTTCACCTTCTGATACTCATTTTGCTTCTGAAGGGGTCAGCATATTTTCCTCTCTCAAGAGCCATTAACTATGGCAATGGAATGGAATATTTACTGATTCCTAAACCTCCTTTACCTCAAGACAACTGTTCCGTACAAACCTAGTTTCTAAAAATTACTTCAAGTTGCTAGGCTGCTGAATTCATTATATGCGTTTTGCTCTATATGCATAGGTAAAGTTGTTCTAGAGACGTGTGTTTGCACAAATCCAAAAGAATATGGGTTCATTTTCTTTGCCGCAAAAGGAAAGTCAGTCCATTAACAAGGCTGGCATTCACATTGCAACAGCAGCAGCTCGGAGACAAAAGGCACGGCAGGCCTCATGGTGTCACCCTGGGGAGAGCTCTGAAAAGCCACTTCAGCACAGCTTTATTCAGGGAAGGTAATTTACACCTTTATTAATCAGCTCTATACGGCACATGTAATCCCACAGCTAACTGCAGGTACTTATACTCTATTACCTAACATAATTCCATTCGTATTTACATCACTGGGATGCTCTATCACCGTTTGCTTTATCCTGTGTGAACTCTCTTAAAAATTAATGTAACAGGTTACAAACACCAAGTTCCTCTCTCCTTTATCTAAACAAAACACCAGTTAAACAAGCTGACCTGCCAAAAACCATCAAAATGCATTCCAGTCCTACCTACCAGCCTATCGCAGGATTTCTTAACCCTTTGCACCCCAGTTAGCAGAAACCTCCACAAACAATGTATTTTTCTTTGGAGACATCAGGGGTTTATCTCTATCAGAAATGCTGGTTAGTGTACGGCCTAGCTGCACAGTGCACGTGCCCCACTGTAGGTGGTTTCGGGTTGCTGCTTGCTTGGATTTATAATTCAGCAACCGAGCACGTACTTAGAATTTTGTTTTAGCCTGGTCAACTAAATTCAGATCATCTGAACAATTCATAACTGTCATTTTTAATAAAAGCAGGGGAAAACGCGTCGTCTAGTAGACCGTGCCTCCCAGCAACGCAATACGAATTTGGGGTGCCGCTGGCCAGGCGCCACCCGTCACCTGCGAGGCACCGTGACCACGCCGAGGGCAGCGCAGCCCCGGCCCCACGGCGTGCCCAGGGGCACCGGCCCCCGCGCCTGGAGCCGGCTCTTCCCAGCGCATCAGCCCGGCCCCCCGCAGGCACCTGCCCAACGGCACCCGCATCCCGACCGCCCCAACCGGGAACAGCCGCGGAGCAGCGGGGCTCACACGCGGCGAGGTAGTCGCGACTGAGGCGCCTGGCAGCGCCCCCGGGTCACCCCGACACCGGCTCCACCTTCAGGTCCCCCGCAGCCCCCCGAGAGTAAACCCGGCCCCGCTCCGCCCCGGGCTCCGCGTTGCAGCCGCGGCGGCGCTCACCCGGCCCCTCGGCCCCGCAAGGCGCGGGGCTGCCCCCGGCCGCGGCCCCCCGGTGCCCGCCGAAGGGCGGCAGGTGCTCAGCCCCTCAGCGGCTCCCCCGACGCCGCTGCCCCCGCTCCGGCGGCTCGGCCGCCCGAGGGGCCTCCGGCAATCCAGGCCGCTGCCACCGCAGGAGCCGCAGGCCGCCGCCACCGGAGCGCCCCCGCCCACCAAGCATCCGCCCACCGGGTTCCCCCGCGGGCCGGCGAGGCCACTCACGGCTCAGGCCCGGGGGGCAGGGAGGCGGCGCGGGGCAGGGAACGGGCCGGGTCCGGCCTCCCCTCAGGCCGCTCCGAGCGCGGGGACCCTACCTGCCCCTCCACACCGCCGCGCACGGCTCGCCGCGCCGGCCCCCACAAGCCCCGCCCCCGCCCCGCTCCCCGCGCTCCCATTGGTGCGAGGGGTGACGTCCAGTGACAGGCAGTAGTCCGCAGCCAGTCGGGAGGCAGGTCTCCCGGGCGGCTCCTGAGGAGCGGCTCCGCGCCCCGTTCGCGCCCCGCAAGGTGAGGGACGGGCCGGCCGCCATCGGCCCCGGCGGGCCCGGGCGGCAGCAGGCGGCGTTAGGCGGACCTGGCCTGGGGCAACCCCCGCGTGGCTGCCCCCTCGTCGGGCAGGGCAGGGCAGGCCAGGCCAGGCCAGGCCGCCCCCTTCTGAGGCTGAGCCACGGGAGAGCCCCGTTCTCTCTCAGTTCTCCCCCGCCCCAGCTCCTCCCCCTCCCCTCAGCTCCCCCCCCCTCAGGTCCCCCCCCCAGCTCCCTCCCTCTCAGCTTCCCCCCCCCCAGCTCCCCCACTCCCCCCCCCCCCCCCCCGCTCTCCCCCCCAGCGCCCCCCCTTAATTGGCCTCACACCTTTCGCAGGAAAGGCATTGCTGTCCATCAGAGGAGAAAACCCAGGCCACATAACCTTGGTTATGATGTTTTGGCTGATACGTAGTTATAAATGTTATTTGTGATCTTCTAGGCTCAAAGACTGTGGGTCTGTAGTCAGTCTCTTGTATTAGAAGCCAATGACTCATTTTTGCTCTATCATTATGCCAGGAAGAGCGTTGTGCCTTTCCAAGCCTGTGGGGTCTTGTGTTTGTCCAAAGAGAACGTTTCTGAGACCTGGCTCGAGAACCAGCTGGGTTTTGCCCCATTTTCTGTGGCTGCACCCTTTGCTTCAGGCGTGCACAGAGCCGCGGCTGTGGCCCTGCTTCTGTGGCAGCCCCCTGGAAGGGTTGAGTTGCTTCTCCGCTTGCTCCAGTCTTCTGCTGGTTGACCTGAGCTCTATCTGTGGCGCTGGATAAAATCAGGATCTAATTCTCTTTCAGATAAAAAGCATCCATTGATGGAACAGGGGAAAAAGGAGGCCCAAACCTGAGGTCTAAAGTCTTCAAACCTGGTGGCTGTGCCTCACCTGGCGTGTGCCCGCGGCCATGTCTGTGCAGCGATGGGACCATTCCATGCAGCACTGCAGCCCTGTCCCGTGTTGGTGGCAAGACCCTTTCTGCATCGATGCTTCTTTGATGAAAATAAAAATGAGAAGACTGAGGTGAGAGATATTCAGCCTGAAATTTGTGTAAATCAGAGGGGAATGTCTGTCTGGCATAGATAAGTTGTAACTTTTTAGAAAGGAGTAAATTGATTGAGGCTGCTTGTTTTAGGGTTTGCAGAATGTATAGACTGTGGCAACTGCCAGCCTTTAAAATGCCCCACACTGCTCTATGCACCCAGGGATGGGAATTACTGATGTAAAAGTGTTTTCTAACCCCATTGCTGTAATGTGTACAATCCTGACCCTGCCACAGCTGCATTCCCCCCATACTCAGCTGGAGTCGGTTATGGGACTGTGGCCTACATCAGCTGGACTGATCTAAGGAAATATTCCATGAGAATAATCCTGGGTATTAGATGCACAAGGGACTTCTAATTCCTTCCTCCTACTCCAGCACTGCTGAGCGGAAGAACCTCTTTGGTGCTAACTCACAGATCTCACTTCAGAGAAGAACCTTAGGCCTGGCTGTGGGACACTGCCAATGTTGTGAAATAACTGAGTTTTTATAGGTTTAAGAGCCAGATGACCATGGGGATTTTATGTTACCAACTTTCCCAGCACACAACTGGTGAGGAGATATTTTTGTCTTCTCTGACATGCCTGTTGTCAATCTGTTCTTCTGTGTTCTTGTGCAGCCCAAAGGTACCTATCGCTGCTTCTTGTGGGGCTGGAGTAAGCTGAATAGAAACCTACAGGAAGCAGCCTGAACTCGTGACAAGACACTGAGAAATCCCCTTGGAATAAATAAAGGAACAGCCCAGGCAGTTGAGACACTGAATGCAGGGATCACGTTTTTCAGGTGAGTGCCTCAAAGACAGACCCACCAAACACTACACGAGCTTGGAAGTTGCATTTCGCTTTCAAGGCTGTTTTTCAAGAGACTGATTTGCGATCCCTCGGAAAGGAGACTTAGCTGTGTGTGCATTTTCTTCGTAGTGATGGGAGGGAGATCTCACACACAACACCTCCAGGAGAGTTTTCTGTTTCCTTTCTTGCTGGCTGTCCCCCTGCCCAGTACAGCTTTTTTGTCTGTTCGAGGTAACTCAGATGTAGCAGGATCAGTTATTGTCTGGATGTCACCCCTGTTGCTGTGTTTAAAGCCCAGCAGCAGTGAAAAAACAGAGTTTGGCTGGAGGGAGCAGGATTTGCCGCTTTATTTCTTTATTCATAAGTGCACTGCTACACAGATCCAACAGATGTGGTCACGTTTCCTGAATTTCTCAGTGTGCTGAATGCTGGTCCCTGCAAAAATCTAGCTCCAGTAGTGTGTCCTGAACACTTAGAGATCTTGCCCTGGATTCCAAGATATTTGATGTTAGCTACTGAAATTGGCCTGCAGGGGTCTGTGACTTGCATGGTGGTCTGTGGAGGGGCTTCATCATACTTTGGAGACCGCAGGATCAGCAATGACTTTGTGGGGCTGTTCATTCCCAGTTTTTCCCTCTAGCTTTGTTGGCAGCAGAAAACTGAGAGAGGTGCCTCAGAGGAGCTTTCCATAGGCAGCATCCTGGGAATACAACCCAAACACAAATCATTTGGCATGGAGGGAGAAGGAATTGGAGATCAGCATAGGAAACAAAGAAACACAAATACATAAAAGAGGAGAAATGCGTCAGGCGCCACTGTTAGTGCCCTGAACTCTCCCCTTACCGATGTATTTAGTCCTTACTGGTATTTGTGGTATCAGCTTCTGAAGGACAGGTGGCATTTTTGTTAACGTGACCAATGGCTAAGGACACAGAGCAGCTTGTCCTTGCTCTTTCTGGAAATGGGTGTTAGTGACTACACTGTAAACCTTTTTCCAGCACAACGATGGGGTCACATCAGCTGCCAGATATTTAAAGGGCAATTTATTTAATATTGTAAACAAACAGATTGACTTGTAAATATTCTCGGGATACATCCTACCATTATAAAAGGTGTCCTATAATTCAGGGAGAAGACAATTCACTCCTCACCTGCAACAAAATGATCTGGTCTTTGTATTAAGCTCAAAACAAGGTGCTTCCCTTGACAAGAAAGGATGCAAGGGTGCTTGGGCATTGGCCCAACCTCCCTGAGCTCTCTTCCTTGTGCGGGATGGTTGGTTAGACCAAGGAACAGCAATTCTTCTCTTTTTGCTGTCACCTCCCTTACAACTCCAAGGAAGCGGCTTCTGGTGATGTGCCTCAGTTTTCTCAGTCAAATGGTATGCAGCAGTGCTCTAGGGTTCCTGTGAGGGTGACTGAAGACTGTATGGGGATCACAAGAACTGCTTGTGAGGGTGCATTAAGGTCTCAACATGAAAGACCTGACAATCTTAAAAAGACATGTAGAAGCCTTATAGAGATTTCTGAGTATATGTTGATGAACAAACGTTGTCAATCACAAGCAGGAGCAGCTGGTGTGCGTGTGGGGGTTGACAGAAGGTGTGGCTTTCCCAGCATGCTGGACTCCGATAGCCCGGGAGATGCAGTGTCAGTATGTGTCCTTTGGTCGTGCACAGACAAGCTGGTGTTGTGAAGGACCCTCTGTCAACCATGATCTCCTGTGGGATGAATGTGTTGGAGAACAACCATTAATGTAACGGCCATGGAAGGATAAATCTAGACCGTGGAATTTGGTGTTGTGTCACACAGCTCACAGCTGTGCAGCTATTGCTCACTTGCACCTCGAAGTGTTATGGCGAGGAGACTCCTAGCATTGGCGGCAGGGTGTCTCTGGGTTGGCGAGGGGG
Source organism: Falco rusticolus (assembly GCF_015220075.1). NCBI lineage: Eukaryota > Metazoa > Chordata > Aves > Falconiformes > Falconidae > Falco > Falco rusticolus. The sequence goes on along the minus strand of NC_051203.1, from coordinate 1,081,900 downwards.
AAACAACCCAGGCATGGCTTATATCCCAAAGGGCTTGAGTCATGCTTCTCCACCTTAGTTGCATTTAACTGTTCCGTAGGCTGCCTCTGCCCCTAGGTTGGAAACCATTTCCAGTCTAAATATGCACAGGTCAGTGGAGGAGAGAGGCCTTGTCCAAGCTCACCCAGCAGTGCTAAGACTAGAAGAAAGAGCTGCTACACCCCAGGGAAGTGCTCTAGCCACTGGTCCACACTGCTTCCCTCTGCCTGAGCTCGGTTCCCAAGTAAAGAACAGAGGCCTTGTTAGAAGGAAAAGAGAATTCTTTCTGACCTGCAGTATTTCTTCAAGAGCTGATGCTCTGTCCTGAAGCCTGGGAGGTGTGTAGAGATGCAGCTCTACTGTGAACCACACAGGAACTTGAGAAATAGCCTCATCTGCTGGAGCTGCCACCTGAAGGGGTAGGAGAATGTGTTCTTACGGGGTTGGGGCAGATAGAGACTTTGCAGAGCCAGATACATAACTGTTTTCATCTTCTAAGACGGTGCTTATAAGAGCACTGCCTACAGAGGTGGTGCTTACGGCATGGTTTGGGTGTATAGAAGTCTGTGAAGTGTCAGCGGCACCCTTCCTGCTATCCTCCTGCTAACCTGTATGTGATGTGGGGGAAGAGGGGAAGGAATAAAATCAGGCTGGTTGTGATAGATCACGTTTGTGAGACTGAGCGGCTACAGCCTCTGGTGACAGTCCTCTGCTGTTTGGCTGCTTGGGCTTCCCTGTAAGTCTCCTCCTGATTGGCAGAGAAACGCTGCATTTGGCATTCTTTTCTGTGAGATCTGGTTCAGCCAAAAATAAGTTTCTCCAAGATTTTTGATGGAATGGCATGGAACACTGGAACAGTTAGGCCTAAGTGTACTATTGGCATCAGGCCTGCAGCAGCTTGGTTTTACCTTCTAAGGTCATGCTCCTGCTTGGCTGCAGCCACCCCAGCCCACCTCCCGCTGTGATCTACTCCACTTTGTTAGCTAAGAGCTGTTGAGCTGGGCTGATAGTCAGGGATCCCTCTTTCTTGTTCAGAGTGGGTCGTGATTTAACTCTGGCCAGCAACTGAGCTCTGCGCAGCCACTTGCTTGGTCCCACTTGGTGGGATGGAGGAGAGAATCCTGAGTAAAAGTGAGAAAACTTGTGGGTTGAGATAAAGACATTTTAACAGGTAAAGCAAAAGCCACGTGCTCAAGCAAAGCAAAACAAAGAATTCATTCACCACTTCCCATGGCAGGCAGGTGCTCAGCCATCCCCAGGACAGCCGGGCTCCATCACACCCAGTGGGGACTTGGGAAGACAAAACGCTGTAACTCTGAGCATTCCCCTTTCCTCCTTCCCCAGCCTTATATACTGAGCATGACGGTCTATGGTATGGAATATCCTTTGGCCAGTCGGGGTCAGCTGTCCCGGCTGTGTCGCCTCCCAGCTTCTGGTGCCCCCCTAGCCTGCTCACTGGTGGGGTGAGAGGCAGAAAAGGCCTTGGCTCTGTGTAAGTGCTGCTCAGCAGTAATGAAAACATCGCTGTATTGTCATCACGGTGACTAGCACAAATCCAAAATATATCCCCATACTAGCTACTATGAAGACAATTAACTCTATCACAGCCAAAACCAGCACAGTGCGGGAAAGTGCTTTGTGTGAGACCAAGGAAATCATTCCTGCCAGAGGTCACTGCTTTCGGAGCAGTTCAAAGCCAGGTCTCCATGGTTTGGAAGGGTTGCTTGGTGCTAGTTTGGGAGCAGCAGTATTGGAGCAGATGTCTAAGCCCTCTTCCAGCTTACACAGCTGGGGTTTTGTTTCCCTAAAAATTCCCAAGCCTCAACTGGATACAGGATTCATCATCTTCTGACCTGCTGTGCTGAGCTGCTGCTAAACAGCTGCTCTGTTTTGAAAAGAGTGAAGTGATTTTTGTAGAGACTTCCGGGCAGAATGAGTTTCCAGCATGTGGAAGGGCTGGTGGGACTGGGAGAGGGCTGTGGTTGTAGGATCCCGTCTGTATTTGGCTCCCTTGGAGCAAGGTGCTCTCCAGAAACGTTAGTAGCAACTTGGAGAAATGATTCAGCTGCATTTGGAGGAGGTAATTTTCAGTGTAAGTAAAGTATATTCTCAGTTTCTCTGGCACAGAAGAGAATACAAAAATGTTAGCAAGTGGACAAGTTCCCTCAGTCCCAAACGCTGTGCCATCAGCTTTTAATTTGGGAGTCTCCAGATGGGACATCACTATGGATCCATCAATGTGGATGGGAGTTTTGCCTCTCATGCCAGGGCCTTGCCTCAAATTGGAGAGCAATGGAGGCTCCAGCCACAGTAGCCTGTCGTCTTCTGTGTGGACCGGCACTAGGGAGGGCTGAGAGGGGTTGTCTGTGGGTTTTGTGGCTTTTGGAAAAGGACAGGGAATGTTCATAAGCCTTTTATTTCTATATTACTTGGAGGAATTAAGCCATAAGTCAGACAAGCAAGCACTGGCATGCAGGTGGGAAGCTCCTGAAGGCTCCCCATATTACATCAGTCACTTCAACGCAAGTACAAAAATACACTCGTATGACACCGCATCACAGCATCTAGCCAAATAACCTGCTTCTCTCTTCGTGTGACAGTGATGTGTAGGGCAGGGTGCAAGAGCTGTAGTAGTGTTCAAGGATCCAGTTCCTGGTGTGCCTCAAAGGTCCATCTGTCTGTGAGTTAGGAACTTCCTGAACCAAAGACCGTGGGCTCGTTTCAGTATTTAATAGCTGCTTGATGAAGTTTCCTCAGAGAACAGGAGCGTAGGCCTAATCCACTGTTGTCTCCACAGCTTTTGTTGTCAGCTGTAGCGGAGTACATATATTTATGGTCAATTAAAGTGACATATTACAGCCACATGATGTCATCGGCAGTCACCCCAGCTGTGCTGAAATTAACCCAAACTGTTGTATTTCCAGCTGGGGGACTCCTATCCATGAGGGATTGTCTGTGGTGTGGGATTTCCCTGTACGTGATCTTTTCAGGTCAGACTTGCTCCCCAGAAGGTAGTGACACTTTTGTTAGAAAATATTCCATCCTCTCTAAATTAATCTTTTTGTTACTAATCTTGGAAGTAATAAGATAGTGTTGTGGCAGGCAGTGCACTCATCACACATGTAGGTTGTATTAAAAATAGACCTTAAAAAATAATTTCTTGGGCCCTTTTAAAATGATCCTGGATCTTTGTCAAGAGAACTCCATGCTTTTCCTCCCCCAGCATTCCTCTCTCCTTGGAATCCTGCTCTCCTCATGGCTTTTTGGTTAGCCTTGCTTGCTGCCATAGATATTATTTCTCATATTATATTTCATCTTCCCCCTCCCCATGTTGCTCTGCAGCCACTGAACAGGACAGTCCCTCATCCCAGTCTCAGCAGGACGAGAGGGGATAATGTTGCTGACAGAAGACTATACGAGGCAATTAACAGCTTTTACCAGCAAGTGGATACTGATTGGAAAGCTGTAATTCTGTACTTGTCAAAGAGCCTTCTGCTTGGAAAGGAAGACAAAAGGGCCTGGGCACAGAAGCTGGTCCGTGCTACTGCTACGGCAGCTTTCTGCTTGGTCAGGATTTATTTGAGACTGGGTTCCAAGGGATATATTTGATGGGGTTGGCCTGTGCAAATGTGACACGCCACCACTCAATGCTTCTGCATCACCAAGACCTGTGCTGGATTGTTCTGGGCTTCCAGCTCTGTGTAACAAAGGGTCCCATGAGCAGTAGGAGCATGCCAAAAATCCTGTTTCCCTCCATTGCTCTTCTGAGCTCAGGGACTGAGGGGTGTGTAATGCAGAGTGAGATTCATCAGCCTGTGGTTGTAACAGTGAAGAACATCTATGGAGGGAGATACTTGCCCTTTCTATGGAAACATGGGTGATCTGCACTGCTGGGACTGGCAGAACCCTGAGTGCAGCCTTTGTGCAGAGAGAGGGATGGGGGATGCTGTGCCAGAGGGTGTTTGATGCAACACTGGAAGATACTGGTCAGTTACTGGAAGGTGCTGGTGGTGGTATTCTGCTTCACATTGCACTGGCAGTGCTGGAAAGGCTGACACCAACATCAGTGAGTGCTGCACCTGGCGTCACAAGCGTCTCCTGAACCTTGCCGTTGGCTCAGCTTAGTCTGCTGCAGGGATGTGGGGTCTCTGCTGGAGCTTTGCCACAGGTGTTGGAGCAGTGCAGGCCTGTGCTCCTGGCAGGAGAGCTGGAGAATGTCCAGAGCCAGTCTGCTCTGGAGGGAGCTCTGGACTGATCAGTGATCTGCCAGACTGCCCCAGCCTTGCAGGGTCAGGCCTCTGCTGCCTAGTGCTGTGTTGTTTACTTACCACTAGTTCCCTCCAAACATATGCCTGAGACTAACATATCTAGTGGGTGGCAGCATACATCCCCTGTTCCTCTCTCAGTTGGCCCTATTTATAGATATCAAATGTTGGCAGGTAGGGGAAGTGAGACATCTGAAGTATGAGAGACTGTCACCGAGAAGGCAGGGTTATTTATCTGAGTTGATGAAACTTCTTGTCATTGCGGTGTATTAGGAACTCTGCACATGTGTTCCAAATCATCATTTCCAGGGCATTGGTGGGCTTGTTATTCAGGACAAAGCAAACAAAATGTTGTTAGAGTGGGAAGAGAGATTTCTACCTGAATAAATTATATCTAGTTATCACCACCTGGATGGCAGTCACATGCCAGGAAATTTCTCCTCAGGGCTAAGATAACATCTCTCCCTTTATATTTCAACAGTCTGATCTCCCGAGCTGTACTGTTTATCTTTTCTACGTACACAGGACGAGTGGAGGGAAGGACCACTCAGCCACGTGTCAGATGGGCAGAAATCTCTCCCTGGTGATTTAAAGACAATGGAGAGTGTCTCTGTTATTGCCACCATTCCTTCTTTTGTCTTATCTACAGGAGGCTACTGCAGCTGCTCACCAGGAACCTCTGCTGCTTGCTGCTCAGTGGTTGGTTCTTTCTCAGTGTGCTGTGAGACCCCCTTAGATCTCTATAGATCTTCTGCCTCAAACGCAACAGAAATAGGGAAGATTATCCTGAAAGCTGGTCTTTCTACCATGGCCAGATTTCACAGTCCCTTCCCAGTCTCAATGACTCTTTCCTTGTTGGGGAATACTCATGTCTGATAGTACAGGGGTGGCCAGATAGCCCATAGGAGTGGTGGCCAGGTCTGCAGGGTGTCCCAGTGGCAGGGAATACCACTGCATTCACAATAACCAGCTCATACTGGCGCAGAGAGCTGCGATCCTACAGAAGGTGGGTGTATGCCCCTTCTCTGCAGCCTTCTCCCACTGCAAAGGTGTTTATCCTATTGACAAGTGCTGTGGTCCTTTCATAACTGCTGCATTAGCAGAGGATCGAGTAGCACTTAATGGGAGCAGTCTCCCTCATGAAGTGTGATTGAAAAGGTCACCAAGGTGGAAGGGAAAATATTTGCAGCAGGCTGACATAAGCCTTGGCTTCTGATTGACAACAGGTGTATATTTTATGGGCTGCCCTCCCCATCCAGCATTTTTGCTGCCCTCCTCTCCTTCCATGTATTGGCTCAGTGTTTCGCAGTGGCGCCATGGAGCATCTGCAGAGCTCAGTGGGTGGCAGACAGGGGGAATACAACCTGCTGCAGAATTCAGGGAAAAGGTGATTTCAGGCCAAGTGTTGCCTTCTGAATTAGTGAAAGCAAGGGAATCGGGTGAGGTGTAAACAAAGCTTTCTTGTGAAACTGCTCCAAGCTGAATTAGTAGGTTGACCGTGGCTGAGCTCTTTGCTTTAATGGCACAATAAATAGCTTTATTCTCCAAGGCTACTGGTTTTGCTGGGTTTTGCCTCTCCCTTCTCTTGACCCTACGGTGAGTTTGTTGAAATGAGGTTGCTGCATCTCAGCCAGCCTACATTTTGGACACTCCCAGTTTGTTCAGCTGCAATCTTACTACTGCCCCTGGCAAGCCTGCCACTGAAGTCAGACACATACCAATTGCTTTGCATGTCTTCTCACTCTACTTTCTTGCTGCTTTTAGTGTCCCATCTGCCTTATATGGTTTCTTTTGGGACAATACAGGGTATTCAGTCCAGGCCAAGTTGCTGATGACAAGCTAATTAAAGATCTAGCAAGAGAGGAGCAGCCTAATGAGGGAGAAGTGGGAGGAAGGGCAGTTTGCCAGGACTCTGCTGTGACACTTGCTTAGGGGAGCTAATTGTATGTTGCAATTGATGGTTCAAGGGAGCTATTCACCACACAGAGTAGGGCAGAGTAACAGAGACCTCTTTTGATGGCATGTCCTGAAAGGCTGTGATGGGATCACAACTTCCCAGGTCCAGTTCTTCCTCTATGGTGTCATGTAAATACCTCTATCATGGAGTTACGCCGTCTTACCATGTTACAATGGGTGATCTGGAAAGTATGCTACATCTGTGGCAGTGGGGACAAAAAGCCTATAGCAGGAATGGCATCTTCTCAGGACTACTGGTGGTCATGCTGAAGGTCATGTGCTACCCAGCAGCCCTGACTGCGAGCCAGCTCACCTTCCTGCAGCGTACAGTGCACAGAGAGCAACAATCAGCGCAAAAGGGAGGTGGATTCTGGCACTGGCAGGAGCAGATGCTCTGCTGGGTCATTTCATTAGGAACGTGTGTGCTGGTAACTTGCAGGGTAACGCGGGGTTGGCCCAGCCCGGACTCACAGGGAGTCGGCGGCAAACGGCCAAGTCACAGCAGTGTGCTGGCGATGAGGCTGCTGACAGAGCTGCATAGCCCGACACTGGTCTCAGTGCCCCACTCGGTGTCTGCTTCTCCCACTTCATCCAAATTAGTCCAAGCAGGGCAATTCTTCACCTCTGGGGGATGCTCGAGTATGAGGAAAAGCTCGCTTATGAGTATGAAGAGGCTTTTATTTGGCTTTGCTTCCTGGCTATGCTTCCATGATGAGCTTCCTTTCTGAATGGTGTCACTGAGATTTCTGTGAATCACAACCAAATTACTGCCTCTCACCAAACATGGAAAATTAATCAGAGAGCCTCTGGATGGTCTCTGTAGCTCTGAAAGGGACTGTGGACTGTAATGCAGTTGTGTCAGGTCTTGTGTGTCTTGTCCTAAAGTCTGAAGAAAGACTTTTCTAGTAGTTGCCTCAGGAACGCTCATTTCTCAAGTTAACAAATCATGCAGTAGCTCTGTCTCCCACCTCCTCAAGAAACAGTCTGGGGATTCACGGTCCAGCAAAACGTTCTTACCCAAAAGGCACAGTACAAGTGCTGTTGTTGTTGCAGTTGTGTTTGGCACAGGCCTCTGCCAGGGAGATCTATTTGCAGGGTGAGCTCCCGTCCTTGAAGCCAAGTGCCCAGGGGTGTCAGTAGGTGTATACAGCCACATTCACACTGTCCTCCCTGCCACTGCAACCCCTCCTCACAGCTTCTAAAATTCCTCTCACCAGGGAGGTTATTTCCTTATTATTAACACCTGTTCGGGCAGGCAGATGCGCGGACCACTTACAGAGCCACTAGGACTGAAAGCTTTTATGCATAACTATATCAAGAGGTGTTAAAACTGGCCGTGTGTAATTTATAGTCTGTAGCAGGGGAGTCAGCCCACTAGACTGAGCATGCTGGAGCATTAGCTCTGCTGTCAGCTCAATTGTCAGCCGGATGCCGAAGGAGGTGGAGTGGATACTCTGGGTCACAGCTTTCCGCATTCTTGATCACAAGTCAGCAGAGTTATGAACCCTAAGACAACTGTTGTGATTCTTAGGCCCTGAAGCACTCAGCAAATCAAATCAAGTACTGTCAAGCAGGCATGCACACAAATACACACATCTACACACCAAATGATGGAAGAATCACCACTATAACTGACATAGGAGAAGACAGACACACAACAGTGGTATTTCCGCCTCTATGAAATACCAAACTATGATTTCTACCTAAAAGATGTGGAGGTCTTGCTAGCAGGTGAGAACTGGGACCTTCTATTCTAAGGGCATCACTGGCCTGGATGTTGGTAGCGCTTAAAGCTTGTGTAATGCTGGCTTGTTAGTTCAAATGAGTACACTGTCTTACTTAAAGCTTTCTTCATTGCCGTGCTGCTGGCCTGGTAGATGGGTGCCCTACCGTGCTGTGCACAAAGTTCACTATGATTTGGCTATTGGAAGAGAATGCCTGAGGGCAGGGACAACAAATTGCCAAAATAACTGTACAGCAAGTCACTCCCAAATGGCATTTACTGCAGCCAAGGGTTTCTGAGTTCAGTGTCTCCGGGCCATTTGTCCCCCCAGACTTCACTCCTGACCTTAGAAAAGACCTCTGAATCTGAGTGGCAGAAAGTTGTGTCACAGAGTTCCCATTATAAAATAAATAAACCTCTGTTAACTCTGTCAGATGCTCTGCCTTATTATTCTAACTAGGAGGCTGTATTAGTCAGATTTAATAGTGAAAAATCTCCTGATATTCCTCTTTATAGTCAGTTATTTCCATTTGTCCTTCTTTCACCTTGTCCCCCCTTTTGATATTTACTTTTGTAAGGTATTTAATAGTATTTTCCCCCCTTCTCTCTTTTGCTGGGCTGAACAAACTAACCTTATTCATTCTTTTTTAATATAGCTTGCTCTTCACTACCTTGAACAGCCCATGATGCCATCTCCATACACCTTCTTACTTAAGAAAATTGTTCCTGAATATGAACAAACAGCAGTGTTCCCCGTATTCTGGTGTAGGCCTCAAAAACTGAGATTGAAAGCTGGCACTGATGTTTTTCTAACAGCAATACTTCATCAGCTTGTACTGGAGTTGCACATGGAGTTTTTCTTCCACTGCTTTCACGGTAATTTCTGTTTCTGTTCCCTCTGTTCTCATGTCAGCTTTGTTGTCATAATTATCACTGTCATTATTATTGAAAACTGAGGCTTCACACATTCTCACCCTCTCAACACTGCAGAGTGAACCCATTTAATCTTCTTTTTTTGTCTAGATTTTTTCACTGTTTTAAGGAATTTGTACTATCCTACTGTGGTTGATATTTGTCACTTCTTGAACACAGCATATCCTGATTTTGAAAACAAACCAGGTTGGAAAAGGCATAAAAACTATTAAAACATCCTTTCTCAAACTCATCAGGACAAGAAACCTGACAGAATCTCTAGGTGTGAAGAAGGTGTGAAGGAAGTACGCTGGAAAATTAAGGTCACAGCAGAAAAAAAGCCCAATATTTTTTTTATATCTGTGTTCAGTGTGGAGGTCCCTACTCTTTGGTTTCTCATTTGTGAGTGTCTCCGCTGGAGCCTCTCTCAGACTGAAGTCTCAGAAAGTTATGGAACGTATAGATGAAATGAAACCAACAGATTTCAAGGACCAGATAGATTAAAATCTGCCCCAATGTAGGGATTAAATAGCTGAACTATTATCTTTACACTTAAAATTGACTTTGTACCATGCCAAAGACTTGAAGGTTAGAGTCAGGGTCCTGAGTGTAGGAACAGGCCATAATGGCCCTGGCAGGATTGGTGTTTTCATACACCCATGCAAGGTCAAAGGAACCTGATCGTGCAAGGTCTCTTACTCACTTAAGGCAGATGAAAGTAACTTGTATCCTCTCTGAGCATGCACAAATTTACTCCTTTAATAAACTAGGACTTCCTAGTTGTTAATAATAACTGATATCAGACTGTAGCATGTCAGCAATTTTTCGTAGAGCCTTAATGACAGACTTCAATGGCAGGCAAGACCATTAGAAGAGAAATGTTGCCAGGAATCCTAAATCCCTGACTCTGGCATGCTGAGGTTTGGAAGCTTCCACCCCAACCTGCTCTATGGGGGATGGTTTATCAAGATGGTTGTTGACTCTCAGAAGTTCTCTTTTCTGTATTGCTTGCCCTTCTTTCTTTATGGTCATGCCTTTGCTGATATGCCTTGTCACTCCACCTTCGTCTTGATCTCTACTGTATTCATGATTGTTATCTTCTTTTAGCCCTTCACCTGTTTCCATATTTTTTAACAAAGCAAGTTCCTTCAGTTTTGCCCTAGTACTTGTACACAGAAAGTGCTTATCCAGTAAAATTGTTAATATCTCCAAGGATGGAGATATGATCTCTCTGGGCTGTTGTTCCAGAGTTTGACCACTCTCACAGGATTTTTTTTCCCTAACATCTTATTGGAACTGCTCTTGTACCTTGTGTCTGTTGTTTCTTGTGATGATAGGAGTTTGGCTCTGCCTTCGCTGTAAGCCACCCTAGGTAGCACAGGAGATTGAAATTCAGACCTACCCCATCCTTTCTTCTCCAGGCTGAAAACATCCAGCTCCTTCAGCCTGTCTGCCTCATGGGCTCTAACCCCCTACTGAACCTCCTATTTGTTGGCTTTCCACTGGACTCACTCCAGTATGTCCAGACCTTTTTTTTTTTTAACTGGGGAGCCAAAACCTGTACATACTACTTCAGATGTGGCCTCAGAAAAGGAGGGGAAGAACTGCTCCTTTTGACCTGCTGGCCGTGTTCTTGCTGATGCAGCAGAGAGCACTACAGGCCTCAGCTGCTTTGTAGACTCTCACAGCTTTCCTGCCACCTTCTGACCAGGTCGGTGTGACTGGCTGCCTGGGACCTGTAGACTTCTTGCCTGATACACCATATAGGTGAGTGTTAAAGAACATTTCCTGCGTGTTCAAACAATTAAGGAACTGCTATAACTACTTGTGTTTAAAAGAGGCTTCAGTTCATTGAGACTTGTAAAGGTAAACTGGGACCATCCTTCTCCTTTGACCCTCTTGGTTGAGCTCAGAAATCAGCTGACATAGTTAAGCTGACAGTCATTAGATTTATATGTCCTTTGCTTCTGGCATTCTGTCCCGCTGTCTGATCTGGCAGTTTGGGTCTGTTGACCTTTGTGGCATGTGGCAAGGCCAGTATATCTTGGCTTCTGCCTCAGACGGCTGTGGCTTGTTGTTTAAGGAAGTTTATTTCTCAAGGATATGGTCATAAGTCAGCAATGCGCATGTTCTATTTTTGCAGGCATACCTAGAGAGTCAGGAAGGAGGCCAAAACCCTTCCAGAGAAGACAAACTGCAGATCTCAATGTTCTTATCAATGAGATATAAGTTCATAAGCTACAAAGAAGATACAAGTTATCCAACAGGATAAATAGAGGACAGGGAAAAGAAGGGCACCTGGGATATGAGATAGCCACTTAGAAGATGATGGATAGATAGGAAAATAATACACCAGGATGAAAAAGTTGAATTTTTAGTGTATTTGTATGGGACAGAGAACTAAAATTATACTTCGAAAGATGGACATGTTTTAATAAACACAAAGCCCAGAAATTGTGTCTTCATATTCTTGCAGAAGGTGAGTAGCAACAGTTAATGGTTTACTTGTTTGCTCCCTGCTTTTTAAAGCTTTCCAGAGTTTTTCTCTGTGTCTTCTTGGGCTGCTAGAAGTCTTGTTCTCTGTGCCAGATTGACGCTCCTGCATCAGCAGCCTCCCACTCTGCTGCTGTTGCCAGTTCAGAGTGTTAACACAAGTTCTTTAATATTGCCATGAAAGGAATGCTAAGGATGGCGAAGAGGAGCATCTCACTAGTGCATTCCTCCTCCCAACAAGGACTGGGGAATTGTCAGCGTGACCCAGCTGGCCCTGAGGAACCACAGGGGGTCCAAAGTTGTAGTGCCACTGAGGAATACAGGCCAGCCATCTCGGATGATACACATGTGAGGTTTCTCCTCTTCTGTGGTCCACCATGGGCTGCACAGACAGCTCCACCCCTGTATGGTCACTGTGGAAGGAATAATACCTTTGCTCTGGTTACAACCCCTTCAAAGTAGAAACACTTACTGGGTGAAAAGAGAGGAGTGAAAGTGGTGAGTGTAAAATGAGATATGCCTGAAAAATAAGCTGAATGAAGCTGAAAAGCACGAGTGGCTGAGACGATGACCCATTCACTGTCATGGTCATTGACAGCTCTGAACCATCTAGGACTCAATCTGTCAAAGTGATTGACAAGGACATGCTGGACTTTGTGAAGGCCCAAACTGCAAGCAATTTGCTTGCTGTTCAGTTTGTCTCAGAGCCACAGACTAGTTCTGTCTAAATGAAGGGTTAATCAGGGCCTTTTCGTGGGTCTTGTTTCCTTCTGCTCAGCTCCTGGCACTGATATTGTCTGCCCCAGCCACCCTTCCCAGAAGACAGTCCTCCCTCATCCATCACCCGTTCTGACACAGGACCCGACTCTTGACACCCACTCCTCCTTTCCTCTCTTCTTGTCTGGCTGCGACGTATCAGCACCCCTGACATTATCCTGTCTGTTTCAGTGATGCGTCTATCCATCCGTCTGCCTTGAAAAGTGACCTGCTCACTATGTCCCTCTACCCTTCAATCAGACAGGAGCCTGCCTGTCTGCCTGACTGAGAGCAGGCAGAACGTGCTTGGTGGTGGAAAATACAGAGCACATGCAACTGAATGTCACCAAAGGCAATACATAAAAAGTACGTCCTGGAGACTGTCAGAGACCGGGATGTAAACTGGTCCACAAGATGTTGTATCATCGTCTGGTTCCTATTTGGAGGCTCTGCCTTTCCCAGGCAGTTGCAAACTTAGCTGTGTCATAGGGAGTAACATTGCAATGAGATGACAGAACTCAGTGTGAGATGTTAAAGGAGGGGAAGGTGATTTTATTTTAAAACAAAATGATTTCATTCATTCAGACTCATGCATGTACGTTATATCCCAGTGGTCTTCCCAGCATGTGGGCACCAAGACATGTGCATCCAGGTGATCCCAGTGATGTCAGGGAAGGCTTGAGGTACTGACCTATTAGTCAGGTCTGGACACTTCAAACTGAGATGTTCATTGAAAAATGAAATCTTGTATCTTCAGAAGCATTGAAGTACTGGCAGTGACTTCATCATCTAACACAGCCAAGCACTAGGCCACATGGCAGTCTGACCATCATTCTTTGATGCTCTTTACTGGGCACCTCCAGTTCTGTGCTTGTCTCATCCCTGGGTCAATGGAATAACTGGCTAAAGGAGAGCCCTGTGGTTGGGGACACAGCTGGTACAGCTTCACAGCACAATGAATTGAACATCCCTAGCAAGGAACTATTTTGCTGAAGACTACGGAGACCTTCCCACAAGAGCTAGTTGCAGTTTTGATCCTAAACAGAAAGATTACTGTCTGTGATGCTTTTTAGAAAGTCAGCTTTAGTTTGAAAGGCAAAGTAATTTTTAGAAAGTCAACATTAGTGTGAAGAGCAGGTACCTCCAGGGATGAACTTGGATGAAGACCGTTGTGTAGACAGCACTGATCAATCCACTGCATATACTCGAGTGAGGAAATGGCACAAGAACCAAATTAAATTCCTTGTGGAAAGTCTTGCCATGTTGTTTAAAGTGGGATCGCATAGATTCATTCTAGAGGCTGAGAGAGCATGGAAGGGAGCAGCATCTCAGTCTGAAAATTTCAGAAAAACAGAATATCCTAACAAAAATGGACTTTCCTCTTTAGTTCCAAAGTAGTGAAGAGTACGTTCAATGAAATGGTACAGTTTTTCCTGTCATATGCTGGGGAGTGAGAGGAGAGGGAGGTAAACCTCTGTACTTGACTGCCTGTCCATTGCCCGGTGCATTTTCTGCTTGCTACCTGCCCCTCCCCCTGGCTCTGCTCCCACCATCCCCTTCAGTCATGAACAGGGAAGGCGCCTGGGGCAGATGAGTGCTGCCGAGGGAATAGAGAGGTTGTTTGGGCCTAGAAGTCAGCAGAAGAGCAGAACCACCCATAGAAGCAGGACAATTTAGGGAAGGCAGGGTGGGAGGGAAGGGGGAGCTGAATTTGAAGCATGGTGCTGAGCCCCTTTTGGTTGCAAGGCCTAGGCGAGCTGCTGTGTCACAGGAATAAAGTTCTGAAATCCAGGGATGGGGCTCTGAGGGCACTAATAGGCCTTAATTGCCCTGAGCATCCTCACATGGGACCCCTTCCCACACCCTCCACTTATGGCCCAGGAGCTCTACTTAAACTCAGGCCTGGGCCTTTGTCCCCCTCCTGCCCTTTGCTGTAGTTGCACCTGTATTCAGGCTGGTGCCTGAACTCTTGTGTGGATTTCCCAGGTTGACCTTGGCCTTGACTTTTTACCATCACCTCTCCGCTAGCCCGCACCAGGTGCTGGGTGAGAGCACCTGGTTAGTAAGGTACGTGCTGCTGCTGGGGCTGCCCCTTCCATTGGGGACCAGCCCAGCCCCGCCTGCTCCCCAGCATCCAGCTCTTACAGGTATTTCCCTGCTAAGGACCCTGGGCTGGCCTTGTGACTGGTAGCGAGCAGTAAAGGCCTGTGACTGTCACACACTGGGTCACTATCACGTGGGAGAACAAGCGAGAGAACTGGCTGCCACGGGGTGTTTGGGGGCAAAAAGCTCAGCTGCCTTCATGGTGTGGTAAAAGCCCTCACAAGGCCATCAGGATCCCTGCAACTGTCAGCCAAGCCAGAGTGAGAGGGTGATATCGGACCTGCCTTGGGCCAGGACCAAGGAGGCGTTTGTAGGCTGGACACTTACCGTCTTGCTTAGTGTCAGCTGGCCTGGTTTGTGCCCACAGGCAGAGGTCAGGTTACCCAGATAGCAATCAGAGCTTACAAGGGCAGGCTGCTGTCTGTCAGTGGTTCTGGGTCAGGTGAGCTCCAGTGAATCCCCTTTGGCACATACTAATTCCATTTGAAGAAGGCTGGAAGAGGTGAATGGTTTCTGACCCAGTTTGGTTATCCCTGCTGCTTAGGTTTTGGCCCATCTTTTTTTATGTGACATTACCTGGGGCATTCTCATGTCCTCCTGCTGCTATTCTGAAGATGCAGTTACTGATCTGGCGGATGTGGGTGGCTGAGGGGTGGGGAAAAGGGACGTGCAATAGTTGAAAAAGAAGCTCTGGTGGTGATGGCCCTTAGTTTGTCTTGTAGCTGAACCCCCGGGAAGGCTCTGAGTGCTTTTGGATGCTTCAGTAACTTGTCTTCTCTGCCTAACAGGTGCTCACTGCCCCTTTGGCAGGAGGCTGTAGGACAACTAAGAGGGGAGTCTGCCTTTATACCCTGGGCCTGGGTAATTGAGGGGATCCCAGCACTTTACTTGGTAGAGTTTCTGGTTTTGAACCATACCCTCCACTTGATGTCCGGATGCTTATGCCGAGCTCCTGGCTGTTGGGTAGGTCATTCAGCTCATGGGCTTGTTCTCCACAGAAGCTGGGTACCTGAGATCAGCCTCCCTAGAGGCGAGACTTCCAGTGATTACTGACACAGTGTGGCCTTTGAAGGCAATAGTGAATTGTACATGCTCAGGTGCCTGAAGGGACTGTGATGTATTGTTCTGGCTGGATGCTTGAGAGATGACAAACATAATCAAAATGGATCTTTGGTCCCTCAGAGGGATGCTTTGCTGCCAGGCTGCATCCTGGTTTGGTGTGGAGCCTGTGCTTTGGGTCTGAAGCAGTGTTGTTGTGCCTTGCTGTGGGACACTTTTGTCAAGACTACATGCTGGGAGTATGAAAATGGCTGAGATGTGACAATTTGTACAACTGTCTCTAGTGTCCATGTCCAGTTCCTTGAGACTCCATACTTTTTGAGCATAAAGCTTGAGAAGAGCACAAAGTGGATTGTATTCTTAGTCTGTCACAGCAGAGGTTCAGGGTTCTCAGGCTTAATGCACTAGTAGGTTGTTTCCGTGTTTTATCCTCATTTGATGTAGAGGTGTGAAGGTTTTTGTGCCCTCAGTACAACTTCTAACGGACAATTTAATGACTGGGTTGCAACGTGGAAGGGGAGAGGGCCAGAGCTGGTCAAGCTGACAGTGTTTTAGGATAATACTCTGCGGGAGAGTAACAAAATCTGTCTGTGTCGTAAATAAATCTGAATGGCTTATTTTGGCAAAGAATTTTCATTCCCGACAAATGCAATTTTGAGACAACCAATAACCACTTGCTAATTTGGGATGAAATTACAATTGGAATCTCACATCCTCAGGTCAGCGCGGTCATAGTATTTGGTGGGTTTCCAGTAGAGTTCTCTCACATGTCTGATAGGAAATAATATTTATGAGGGTTGTCAAAGGGAAGGGAATACCCAGGCGTACAAATTGTTGAAGTGGGTTATTGGAAAGGGATGTGTCAGGATTGCTAAGTAAAGCACATTACATAAGGCTGCCCTTTGGGTTTCTGAGGTCTGGTAACTGGGACATATTTTCAAGTCTATCATCAGACTGATTTTAGCATCTCCTGGGTTGTTGGTACTCTGCTTTTTGCAGCAGAAGACCTTTTTTCTCTTCTACCACATGAAATGGGACCTTCTATGTTTTGCTGACTGCAAGTGTGTGTAAATGTGATTCTTTGGGATGTCACCTGCACTTTATGGCTTAAATCTGTTCCAGTATAACTTCAGCAGATTGTGCGACAGCTCAAGCGCTCTCACTTACAAGAAGGATGCTTAGCTATTGATGGGCAAGGTAGGAAATCCTCAGCAGATTTCAGTTGGCCACTGTGATGTCAAGGGACTGAGAATCCAAACTCAAAAAGCTGATTAATCTGAAGTAAAAGGGTTAGGGAATGATAACCCCATTTGAGTTATCTGATTTCCTGGAAAGTACATAAAAGTACAAGCAAAACTGCTGTCCTCCTGCTACTTCATCTTCATACTTCTTGCTGTGCCTTCTTAACAATTAAGGGCTTACCGAGGCTTGGTGCACTGGAGGTATAGTTTTATGCGGGGTGCAATAGGCCCGTTGCCTGGTGTGTGTGGGTTTGCTTTCAAGTGGTTGGAAGCAAAACCTTTGAAAATTATGTTTTCCTTAGATTCTTGCATCTCCTGTTGGATGGCGCTGGACTAGCTGGTGTGATTCCAGGCTAGGTTACATCGTTGGGGCTGTGGACTTTGCCCACGTTTCAGTGCTTGAAGTGCTTCATGTACAGCCTATGCCACAAGCACATTTTATTTCTTGAAGAGGACAAGCTGCTGAACTTTATCCATCTGCTTTTTAAAAGCTCTGATGTGCTTGTGTGCGCCTTCCCTCACAGTTTGTGCAGGATTGCCTTTGAGATTAGTGAGTATGGCTGACATTATCACCCAAGGTGTGACTGTCCCTGAGGTGAACAATGTGGGCAATGAAACACCAGAAATGTCTGTAGCTTGCAAACCTACGAGGGGTGGGAGCAAGGAGAGCTTTGGGTAGTCCATGGGTGCCCACTACCCTCTGCAAGCTGAGGAAACTGTGTGTGTAAACCTCTTCATCCCCTGCCTTAGGCTCTTTTATTTTGGGACTCTCTTTTGTTTTCATTAAGTTTTATCTAGATTAGCTCCAGGTGACTCTGGATAAATGTCTCCTAGCAGAAGAAGCCTTTCCTGATAAGCAGAACCTAGTCCGTACATCTGATCTCCATTTCCAGCCTGACCTAACGGTTCCTAATTGCCTGCTAATGCTTCTGAGGTACCTTTAGTTCCAAGGGGTATGCACAGCTATGCAGGTAACGGAGGCTGCTCTCAGCCATGTCACTGGAGTGCAGGCTCATGCTTTTCAACTGCAAGCTAATAAATTCTGTGAACTGGTGCTGTGAAATGTTCTGTTCATCCTTTATATTTGTAATACTAACTCTTCAAAGAGTTATTTTTAAAAGGAGCATATTTGGAGACGCCTCATCTTTAAATGTCTTGGCCACTCGACCGAAGTTAGTAACCCTAGCTGTTCTTGAGATTGGTTTCAAACCAATAAAGCTGCAGTTTCCTTTAAAACATCCAGAGCCATTCAGCTGTGTCAAAGTTTTTAATGAGTTGCTGTGAAGAGGAAACACAATCTGCAGAAAAAGCACCACTCCAATGACTTGTGAAATGGTGAAGAATTATGTTAATCTCAAATTTGTCCAGCACCATTACTGGTATGGACTGAAATAATAATGAATAGGAGGCAGGTGCATCAGGTTCCCATAAAAAAATATCATCTGGATGTCTCACAGGCTAACAGCCCTGTGACAGGCTTCACCTACCAGAGGGAGAGGGCGAGAGAGAGATTTAAGTGTGAGAGAAGGGGAGGCAGAAGGCGAGACGGAGGGAGCAGCTGAGGATCCCAAGGACCCAGTACTGATCTTACAACTGAGCACTGACAGCAGAAAGGACTGGGGGGAGCTGCAGCTTGGACAGCTGTCAGGGCAGAAGAGGACCTCTGCGGTGGCACAGGCAGGTGGGTGCTGTGTACCTGTTTCGGTAGCCGTGTTTGCTGTGAGCCAAGGTGTGTTCGAGCTCCTTGCGATCCCCTTCACAAGGCGGGAAGGGTGACTGATGGGGAGTGACAGACCCTGCTAGTTTCATGACTGCAGAAGGGGGGACACTGCAACACTTTTGTGAAAATGCAGGATTCCTGGAGCAAGGAGGGGTAAAAGGGGGGAGATGCTGTCCTTTCCACTGTGATTATTTCTGTTTTAGTTATTTCTCCATTGGATGCTGGCATAGTTTTCTGTCTCAGGATGACACTTATTTATTCCATTATTTAGTGCTGGATAAGGAGAGAGTTTGACAGAGAACAACCTTCAGAAGTAATCGGATGGCATTCCCAGCGATGGGAGTCCTCTGGCACCATGTTAACTTGGGCAGGCAAAGGTCAGGCAGGGCAGCACTAGAACAATGCCGACAATAATATTCAGGTGTCCTGCAGAGAGAGCGGGAAGGTGGTACATGCTGCGGACTCTTGGTGTTTCAGAGAGATTTTCTTACTGTTTGTTTCAGTGTCAAACTTCCTGGGACATTAGAGCATGAAATATTAAAATAGCTTGTCATGCGAGGACTGGGCTTTTTTCATCTGTTGCCACTGAGAGGTTGGGGAAACAAATAAATAAACCAGAAGCGGGGTATTTGTTGTGTGCTCTAGTTTGAAGCAGGGCCAGGGGAGGGGGGGTCGGGAATGAGAAAAAGCCTTAAAACTTGAGTCTTTTGTGGCATCTGAATAGCACAATTTTATTTTTTTTTTTTTCGCTGTTTGTAGTGAGCTTTATTAACCCTCTGCATGGCCAAGGGGTGGCGTATGCAAAGTGGTTCAAATATACATAGTGAATGTATATTTAAATGTGAATAGAGAAGAAGACATTTGGCAAAGTCCAGTGGCCATATAGGGTCAAATGAAAGCGATGCAGGCATGCCTGACTTTCTATATTCATTAAAGCACACAGCAGGTTAAAATGTTGTTTTTTTCAGTATCTCAAGGAGGGGTGAAAAGTACTGGTGGGGTGGTATGTCTGGTAACATGTTGATGTTTAATCGCATCTTTGGTGAGTCTGGTAAGTGAAACCCAACACTGGCCAGCCTAGGCATTGGAGCATGTAAGAAAGTCATTAGAGCAGCTATCGTAAGGGGAAAGATATCATAGATTGGATAGAAAGAAATCATAGATCATGCTAGCAAGCCCCTCCAGTCAGTCATGGCTGCAAACAGATTAAATCGGTCCTGACCAAGGGAATAGAAGGAATTCCATGCACCGTGGGAAGCAGGGAGCTAATCTACAGTGTGAAAGCAGAGCGCTGCTGCTTCTTGAATTTGTTACCCTGATTCTAATCTTTTCCTTATGCTGAGTTGCATCTCAGCGTCTGAAAGTCCAGCTAACAGCAGTGGGTCTAATCATGGCTCTGCGTGAACAGTGATGACAGACCTCAGCTTGCTGGTAGCAAAGGGGCAGAGTGGCATCTTGGGTGTGGGAGGTAAAATAACCAAGGCTTCAAGCCTTAAAATAGTCCTTTAAATTTCTTCTGGAGTGTACAACATGGATGAGCTGATGTTGAGGAACTGGGCTGAGCATGAGCTTCTTCCACTGAAATCAAAGTGAGCTGTGAGTACTCAATACTTGGTACATCACATATATTTCAAATAAAATACTATGAGTCCAGAAGACTCATTTGCGGCACCCACTTGTGTGGTGTGAGTATTCCTTATCCTGGTGCAGGGCATTCTCCTGGTAAAAATAAAATGTCTTCCTGTGACCCACCGGGTCCATGGCCTGATCTGAATGATAAAATGTCCTTTTACTTATACATGACTAGCAAGATTGGTACTGTCAGACTCACCTGACTCAATGCAGTATGCTGGGTGGCGGTAGGAATGCAGGTAACTGGTAGTCTTCAGTGAATTTGGACCTTTATTCCATTTTTTATGCCCTTTCCCATCCTTGAATGAATGCAACTTTTTTTTTGTGTGTGTGCAGTGTTTATGGGGTTCTCATTGCAATTATTTCGAAGTAGCCTTTGAACCCAAGTTCTGAGCTTTGCATACCTTGACCTGTTACATATCTCTGAATATTTCTGCCCCAAAGCCTCCCTGACATCGCCTTGACCTTCAGCGCAGCGACTGACCAGACCCCCACGCTGCAGGGCAATGGTGTGGCTTGGCCAATAGACTCAAGTAAAAGACTAACTTTTGACCTTGGTCATCTGTTAGTGAACTGGAAAGTCCAGTCAGCTTTTTGGACCTACCAGGTCTTGGTTTCTTCACTTCTTGCTCTGTCTGAGCCATGTGGTGGGCACCAATTGTCTATAAGAAGAGTTGTGCCAGTGTCACTGGTCAGAATGGGTAGACTTCATATTGATATGCTGAAGAAGGGAATTGCAGGGAAAACAGAAGACAGGAATAGTGGGAATAGTCTTGTTTCCAGATAAAATATACTTTTCGATTCAGTCCTGAAATAACTGTCCTGCAGCTGTTGCTTCTTGACACTTCTTCACTGCCCTTCATTAGGGGAATGAACTTGCTTCCAGGGAAAAACGTGTCCCCTTTGCAGTGAAAGCAGTGACCGCTGCTGAATGTGCCAGGATTCATTATGACATTTTGCAGGTTTTCAGTGGTATGTGGTAGCTTATCCACTGGCATGCAGGGGTTAACAGGACTTTTGGGTGGGCGGGTGGAAAGCAAACTGTGAAATGGAAGAAGGTCAGTCTCTTGGAGGACTCTGCTCTGTCACAGATGGTTTTAAGTTGTCAGTCCATCTGTAAGAGAGGTCTCCCTGCCTTCCCCGCCAAGAAAACTGTAAAACCAGGGCTGGAAATAGGTCAAAGCCCTATCAGGTCCAGGTTCAATGGACCAGGCAGAGTTGTGGCTCTCCTGGTACTTGCTAGACCCAACTGCCTATCTAATTAGGAATTCCTCAGTTGTTCAGGCAGAGACCAACAGCTAAATTGTCATTATGTACGCATACACCAGATACTCTACAGCTATTTATTTATGAAAGTGGCATTGATGGAAATGACACATTGATAGAAATGTCTTTGATTTGAGACTAAATATCATCGGCTGTGGGCTTTCAGTGGGGAGAAAATCATTGGGAAGGGGAACAGCAGTAAGCCTTGTGCCTCTGGGATGGCTCAGGTCCTTTGCTTGAGCTAACTCTGCTACGCGGACGGCTCTTGCTGCAGTTGATGAGAGCTGAAATCAGCCTTTAGTAGAAGCTAATAAATGCTTCCTCTGGGAGCGTTCCTATGGCTTACCTGAAGTGTCGCTGTCTTTTGAGTCTTGCGTAGCAACTGGTTTTATTAAAGGTACTTAATGTTAAGGCTAAGCATTTGGTCAACAAAGTAACATAACTGCTGCCCCGGACCAGTAAGACTAATGTCTGAGGAAGTGTCCTTGGGGTGATCATTGGCCAAAACAGGCAGAGAAAGATGTTGTGGGAAACCACTGGGACACCACTAGAAAACAGTGTCTGCTCCTGAGTGCGAGGATTTTCCAGCAGCAGACGGAAAGTCCTTGTTGTCTTATTTTCTTAGTTTGTTAACTTTCAAATTGTTTATATTTGACTTTGGAATTGCTTCTACTTTTATATCACTGTGAATGTAACAAGAGATGTAGAACGGAATGATTTTAGCCCAAGCATCAGTTTGAACAATCACATTTTCCTCTATCAACATGTTTTCTTTTGCACTGGGAAGGTATAAATACGGTCACCAGCAATAACTGTCAAAAAGAAAGAAGGAATGAAGAAAATTACTCCAGAATTTCATTTTCACATTTCAAATTGTTGATTAAAATGGTGATCCCCAGCCCTGCAAAGGACAAGTTTTTGATAGCTGTTTCAGAACAGCTGACGAATCATACTGCTACCAAAACGGAAAGATCATCTTTCTAAGATTAGCAGAAACGGTGCTTTTCGTGGTTCTTCTTTGTCCTGTGTAACACGAGTCCTAGCTATAGGACCAAGTTTTTACTTTATGTTCCCTTTCCCATTAAAGACAGCTTTTAGAACTCTAATCTCCTGATAGGAAAGCAGAGGAAAACCTTGTTCTGGAGGTCAGCATGACAAAAGTAATTCCATTGCCAACTTCTGGAGCCAGAATCTCAGAGCTGAATGTGAGGATTTAGTATGGCACACAATGCAAAGGAAAAAAAGATTGTAAGTTCTCAGCCAGACACGAAGGAAAGTAGACTCCCAGACTGAGTAGGCTTTGTTGCCTGCATGTAGTGGTGCTGGGAGAAGATAGCATTTGATCCCAGACTGGCCATCTCTGTGAACATCAGGAACTAAATAGAGGCACCTTTGCTTCTAAGTCAGTTTTCTGAGTAGAGGAAGAAAGGCTTACAGGTTGCAAGGGCAGACTGGAAGCAAAAGATTTTGGGGCACTTGCACTTCTAGGGTAAACCTGTCCATGGAAGTAAGGGGCCTTCTTGCTGCTCATGGGAGCAGGGATCAGCCTGTGGCTGTGTTGGAAGGAAAGACTGTGAATTGAGGTGTCTGTTTTGGCTGTAGTGGTGAAGCTGTTCTAGGAGGAACTGGATTTCTTTCAGACCTCTCAGAACAGCACAGACTGAAAGACTTTACTTATGAAGGCCAAGCCCAGGCATGGTTGCCCCATACACAAATGCAATAGTTCACCGGTTTTACTTCTCTGCTAAGCAATTATGAGATCTCCTGAGGACTCAACGACCTCTGAGAAACAGTTTACTGGTGTGTCGTACAAAACTTGGATGTACAGGTTGTCCCTTCCTTGGACAAGCCGTTGATCTGCACAAATGTTTGTCCTTCCTTGAGGTACAAAGTCTTGACCCAGCTTACACTTGGAAATCCAGCATTGCCTTGACTGATGGTCGCATCTGACCAAGTTGGCCCACTGCCTTGGTTGAGGCTTGCCAAAGGCAGTGGGGTTCAGTTGCACCTCCCCTGGTGCTGTGGGAGGCATGGGCGGGTAACAAGCCCCCTACAACTGCGCACAGCACAGTATAGAGACGCCCTGACTTGGCAGCTACTGAGCACAGACTTAGCTTCTAGGAGAGTGGAGAGGTGTGTGGGGGACAAGAACTTGTCATTTCTTTTGCCACTTAGTGACATTTACAACAGATTAATAAGGGGCGTGGCTTCTTTCATACAGATCGCTAATATCTGTGACCAAGAGACCTGTTGAACACCTATGAAGAGCTCTGTGGTCTGAGCCAACAGACAGAGCCACCGTGGTGCCAGGAGACACAGTGCTGACTTCAAGCAGGATCATCTCCGAAGTTCAACTTACAAGGTAGTGAGTTTGGTTATGTCACCGCTGAGATTTGTGTAGGGCTGATACAGAGTTGGGAGGATGAAGTGACACCTTCACTGTCACAGTAGGCATTGCTCTGGGTTGCAGTAGGTCTGAAAATTGTTGAAAATGCTCTGGGAGGAGTGGTCTCCTACAGCATACGTTGATTGCCCCAGTAAGATGGCAGGCTGTTGGAGATCTCCTGTAACTGTCCCATGGAGCTAACATAGGGCTTGTGGCCCAGGTACACTATGGTTTCTAAAGCTGTTGTTTGGTTTTTTTTTTTTATCTTGGACACATTGTTTCTTGGGACAGTAAGTAGGGATATGTTATTTTTTCTTCTGGATGTTTAGTAGAACTCTGTTGTATTTGCTCTGTTATGCTGGCTTTAAATTTATTGACTGTATGAAAATGCACATGTAAATTATGAAAGAATTCATAGGTATGTTGTGGACATCAAAAGGAACAGACTGACCTGTTGTCGTGTGGTCATCCCATACCTGCTTCACCAAACTGACGTGAATTCACTGTCCTCTTCACCACTGTTGGGCCTTAATTGCTTTCATTCACTTAGAAAATATAGATAATGTGTCTCTCCTTCTGGCATTTTCTATCAGTGCCACTTTCATAAATAAATAGCTGTGGAGTATCTGGTGTATGCGTACGTAAATTGTGGACAGCATGAGCAATCGCTTATGTTATATTCATAATCCCTGAGGCAGAAGAGAAGATCAAGTCAAGTATAGATTTACCGAAGGGATAAGTCACACAAAATCTGATCCTTGGGCATTCCTCCCCACTCTACATAAGACCATTCATCACTGGAGTGCTTGTGACGTTCCCCCTCTGTGACCTGCTCAGAAGTTGTCATGAAGTTGCACTTCTGCAGTTGCTGGCCTTCAGTTCTGTGGTTCTAACCAAAGTCTTTGAGATTTTTCTTTAAAAATCTTCTGAAATGGGAAGACTCAAGCTCAAAATATTACTTAAAGTTAACAAATAAACAAAGCAAGCCCACCCAAAGCTAAAAGAGAAATTTTCAGTGAGAAATCCTTCTTAGTGAGTACCTGGGTTTCTGGTGTAAAGCACAGCTAGAATTTAAGACTGAGCACAATTTGGTATTTGTGTCCAACACAAAATATTTGTTGTGTTAGAACTGTCCTGATTTTTATGAATTACAAAGAGAAATAGAATGGTACATCTGTTGCCATTAATATAATCAAAAAATAAAGATGATTCAAGTCTTCTGCTGTGGTCTATGCTAATGGCTTTGTACTCCACATTTACTGTGCTTGTGCCAATGTCTGTGGTACATCCCGTGCCTCTGGACCCATCACCTCTGTCCGAACCAGTCACTGCCTGTCACTTCTTTACAAGTTTGGCTAATTTTGCCCACCAGTCTCTGCCAGCAATTATGTCACATCTTGTCTGTCTGTTCCACTGTCTGAACCTCATAAATAACTGTGTGACACCACTAGTACCTCCAAATCCTGTGAGTCCCAAATGTTTTCCTT
Organism: Falco rusticolus; assembly: GCF_015220075.1. NCBI lineage: Eukaryota > Metazoa > Chordata > Aves > Falconiformes > Falconidae > Falco > Falco rusticolus. The sequence continues at coordinate 1,056,883 of NC_051203.1, read as the reverse complement.
ATTCACTTAACTGATTAATGGCTCTATCACTAGTGTCCAGTCAGACTGCAAAAGGGAATGGGCTCTTGCTCTATCTCATTTGGACAGATTGATGGATAGACAAAATGAAGGGCAGATCTCCCACGCCATCAGGCTATCTGGTTTATTTTTGTAGATTAGAAATATCTACAAGTCAAGGTCTTGCTCCTGCTCTGCATTCAAAGCTGTGGAAGCTTTGCCACATCTCCAAAGAGAATGTCTCCACAGCTGAAAAGCAGGCAGACTTCTGCCTGGGCTGGGAAATAGCCCAGTCTTGGTTAGCTGGGCAAGGGTGACGCAAGGGTGAAAGGCTAGGTGGGCAAGGGTGATGTATTTTTCAGAGGAGTGAGAGTGTTGAGCTACTTCCAGCATTAGCCCTGTTGTGCTGGGGATATTGCTCAGCAGCATTTCACCTAGGGAGAAGCAGATAGCCTTTTGGAAGTATTTGTCTGTCTCTGTTGAATAGATAGCAACCTCAGTGATCATCTTAGTGTGGACACCTATGTTTCAAGCATCTGTGAGTGAAGATGTGAATTACACTGTGGTAATTTTTGGAAGGCTTTTGCTGTCTTTCATTTCTTGTAAAAATTCTGTGATTTCTCGTCTAGGATTGAACTGAAGTCAAAGAAAAACCATGGTTATTCATGTAAGAAGGGAGCAGAAATTTTAAAAGTAAGCAGGAAAGGGTCTGAATGAGTCTCTGCCAGCTGATACGTTATTTTCTGGTCCTCATTTAACATAGAAGACACTAGAAAAGGCGATGTGGTTGGATTAATTACGCTGAAGGAATGTTCTCTTGCGTATCCTGGCACTGTTATTTTAACTGTGCAATCAATGTGTGGCATTAACATGCTTCTGTCTCACTCTCCAGAAGGCAAGAATTCACAGGAGTATAAGGAGTCACAGCAGCTTATCTTTAATCCAGGTGAATTTCTGAAATAGTTAAGGCCCTGTAAACTCAGGAGGTTATGCATAGTGCCTGTATGGCATATTGTACATTGAGAAGATGCATATGTGGTGTCTGTTACCACCGATGCATATATCATCATTATTTCTTTTTTTAAACTACATTTGAATATGGTCATCTCTCATCTCTCAATAGGTTATAATTATGTTATGTCACACTGGACTGGGAACAACCGTATGACATGATACATTTGGTAACAAGAAAAGAGTAAGTTTCTTGATAGCTTTGGACCTGAGAATTTGGACCATGTTCCTGTTTCATTGTAGATACTCGTCAATATTGCCTAGTGTAGAGAGAAGTCATGAGGAGTAGCAAAGAAGAAATGTGAGCGTAACCTAAAAAGAGCTTAGTAGAATACTGTTGCAAGCTGATGTCAAGTCATCATGTCTGCTGAAAACTGTAATCATTAGACATTTCAGCTCAGGAGTTTAGGAAGATACAAGACTACAGAAGGCAATAGGGGATTATAATGCTCACTGTTAATACAGTTCAGTACTTTGGAGGACAAAATAAATCCATCAGAAGAGGATGATCAAGAGTCTCTGAAAAACTCTGCCATTTGCTATGCAATGCCCTGCCCGGTGCAGGGCAGGGTGCCCTGGAATCATCGTATTTTCCTTTCACTTTTCCATCTTTTCCCTCCCACAAGCTGTTTGTTCCCTTCACTTGCAATTTTTAAAACATCTGCCAATGGTTTTCAGAAGTGACTATGTGATACGCCAAAATATCAGCACACGGAAGCTGGAGCACTGAAATGTAAAACTCTTGTTTTGGTGTATAGCAGCAAAAGTCACCCACACCAGACGGGGAGGTGACATAGAGGACTTGGCTGTCATTTGCACAGTCCCATCTATCATTTCCCATTTCTGTTGTTTCATGTGCATTTCCACTGAAGCCAGTGAGGCTAACAGAATGATTTTCCAAGTAATCAATTATTTATGAGATTTGTATAGTCTGCAGAGCCCTAAAATAAGGTTTGTGTTAAGGGCAGCAGTGGAGCCAGTGATTTGTTGTGGAGAGATGTCTACGTTCCTGTTTGCCACTGCCGATTAACAGAAAAACAAAGTTTATCCTTTTGGTTCAGAATTTGACCCAGAAGTGCTGTGAGTTACACTTTCTTTGGCCTATCTATGGGACATGCGACACAAATTATTTTTGTTAGCTTAGTTGTCTTTTACCCTTAGCTGAAACCAAGTGTCATACAACTAATGCAACTCCAAGCTAAGCATATAACAAGGGGATGTTGGGGTCCTAGTTTTCATCCAGTATAGTGTGGCAATATTAGATTGGATGAATGGCTGATATAGGGAACAGAATTAAAACCATGGGTGTGCTGACAGAGTCCATCTGCCTTTTAAAACTGTTGAAAGTTGCATGTTCTTCTGTGACTGTGTTGACTGAAGGAGTGCAGAGGGTAAACAGAGAGACAGCATTAATCCCACATGGGAATCTAATCTAATTGCTCTTTCAGAGCTTCAGTAACTCTATAGTTCCCGAGCATCTCTCATATGACAAGGAATCTGCCTTCACAGTTCACTTGCAAGATAGTGATGTGTTACATTACATGTTGTCCAATTTCTAAATACAGGGAAAGAGACACCTTTAGCAGGAGGTCACATGAGTGATCTATAACAATAGCTAGTTAACGCCAAGTTCACACTTCACTATTTCCTTCTAAAGTAGGTAGTAGCTTATAGTCTGCTCTCAGGTCTGTTGCTAATTTAAACAAGCTAATTTAGATCAGGATGTGCTTCTGCTTCATGCCCCAGTTTAGACATCCATTTCTGTGGCTTTCTTCTCAGCAACTGCTCTTGTCATCCATCAGAACTCACCACGTGAGTGCCATGTGGTGTAATATTTGCCTGAAATATGAGAGGAGGTCTTTGGAGGCAAGCCAGATGACATGGAAATGGAAGAGGTGACAGAGGGATGCTGTTAGATGCATACGTTTTCCATTTAGCCCTGCTAGCCATTTCGTACCTGGTTTGCATTGGTTCAGAACTGTGTCATGATGTGTTTTGGAAAGGCATACCACGGTGTGTTGATTGGCAGGCCTTTTTCAACTTGGCTGCTAGGATGTGGCAAGTGAGGAAGGGCAAACTGTATCATAGAAGTGAGCAGTATTAATGTCTGACAGAAGTGAGCAGTATTAATGTCTGACATTTTCCTTGTGATCTGCGAATAAATGAAATGATTTGTCTTTTTCACAGGAGAACCTGTAGTCTGTTTGTGCTGACCATAGGCAGCTGTGTAAAGCACCATGACAAGCCATCAGGCAGGTGAGAGAATAAACACAGCAATGAAAACCGGGGTACCCCTGAGAAAAAGCCCAACTTGCTTTTCTTGTTTGGTAGGTAGGTATCTGTCTTTCACCACCACAAGGAGAGATACCAGTAACTGGCCCATCAGGTTCTGCTGACCTTTGCAATAGTGTCTTTGTCATGTCAGATTCGGAAGTTTTATTTGGAACAATAACAGAACATAAAGCATTCTCTATCCAGGTCGCCACTAGACCTGTAAGCCGATGTGGCCCTGGATTGTGATCTCTCTTTCAGATTTTCCCATTGGGCCCTAGCTTGGCAATGAATCAGCACAACATCACAGACTGTAACGCTCCAGCCTTTGGACACGCTTACAGCCTGTAGTACTAGAATGCAGGTGTCCTTTATAGCAGGAACAGCTACTGTTCCACAGAGGCAATGCAGATTGAGAGAGTTTCTAAAGGACAAATTATCTTAACTGAATGTATTTTTCCTTGCCTTCCTAGTAAGATCCTTCAAGAAATCTTCCATCCCAGGAGTTGTTATAACCCAGTTTGTGGATGATATTCCAAAAGGATGCAGCACACCTGACTTTGAGCGGAAACCCGTCACTCTGACATTGCAGGAAGGTGAGATTCTTGAAGAGCAGTCAAAGCCACAGACCATCTCACCTTCATTAAGCAATTATCATAATTAAAGGAAGCTAGTCTCTAAGGAGATTTGACTATACCAGAAAAAAGTGTTGTGTGGCCAAAGTCTTTGTTGTACTGATGAAAATGCCATCAGTACTGATAGAGGTATTCCGAGTTTTCGCTAGCATATGCAAGATCAAAATCTGGCTCCTAATGTGTACAACAATTCCTGTGAATTCTGCAGGAAGCTCTCCAAGTATTTCACAGCAAAAGATTAAGGGCATGGAAAAAGTCGGTTTTTCCTGTTGAACTAACTACTATAGAGTGTTCAGCACCAAAATTAACTGCTTTTTGAAGTAAGATATACTGACTGCAGATGCTGTTTAGGCTGTACTTCAAGAAGCAGTATGGATCGTTAGAGTACAGAGAAGGCAACTAACGAACACCCTGGCTTTCAGTGTCGTTACGCCCATCGGTTGATTTTCACGAGCCATTGAGATTTTATGAAGGAGCGCAGTGGCCTCTAGTGGTACCTTCCTCCTCCTCCACCTTCCTCCCATTGCACGTTTCAGGCGTGAACCAGGGCGGTTTGGTCAGCCGTCCTGCCTAAATTTCTCAAGTTATTTCATTTGCAGTAGGTTCCTCGTAGTTCACATACAAGATGTTAGGGCCTCCAGGCTGGTCACTGTGAACTGAATTCAGTGGCTGTGCAGAGGCACGAGTGTCTCTGTATCACCGTTGCCCCATTGCATTCAGTGCCTGGATTAGCTGATACTCCTAGCTGTGGACTTGTGTCCTGTGACAGATGGCAAGGATAGGAATTTGCAGCCAGAATGCCTAAAATTTGGCAAAGGTATAATCAGTTGGAAACAACCTTAATATTAGATAGTACCGCAAGCTCAGAAATAGTTGGAAGATGTCTTTTGATAAGAATCTGTTGGCAGGAGCTTGCTGCATCAATTAAGTTTTTTGGTGTTGACTGCAGAAGGGTGTGGGAAATATTGCAAGACTTTCTGGGGAGAATTTTTAACAGTGTTGGTCACCTGAAGACCAAAACTATTGCATAAGAAAGATAGTAATCGTTTCCACCCTGAGCTACATCCCCAGTCACAACTCATCTCCGTTCCTATTGCCCTGTGACACTCCCGCTTACCTACACGAGTCATTTCTGTGTTTTGTTTCATATTGTTTCCTATGTCTTTGAAGCCTTTTGGGAAAAAAAAAAAAAAAGGTTTGTACTAGGCAGTGGTAAAGCGGTTAGAGGTTTCTGTGGTCAGCTGCAGTGTACTCGGGGTTTTAGGAAGCAGAGGTGAATGAGAGAGCTCACAGGTAAACCCCATCCACTTCTCCCTTCCTTGCCTCTTTGAGTAGCTGAGCCTGGTGTGTTTGGGGTGCAAGGTGGTGCTAAGCTAGCAGACAAGGAAGATATTCCAGACAGAAGACATGTAGGGAGTCATGGGGAAACACCCTAATCTGCATGGGTCTTCCCAGTTGTGGTACAGTGTTGTCTGTTAAGAATGGGTTTTCTGAAGTGTGCAGAGGGGGTATTTTCTGGTTTCCACCTCCTAATAAATCCAAATTTATCCAGATGAAAAAGAGACCAGGAGCTGCAACTATTTACAGGTGAACTTTACCGGTGACTGTAGAGACAGGGGACTCCAGCACACTAAGTCCTTTGTTATTTAGCATCCAGCCCAGCATGGTCACAGCAAAGAAAATAGTCTGAAGGAATGGAGAGGCAATGGGAACTTTAGGGGAATATATGCGTGACGAGAATGGATCTGGGCATTTCATGGCGGTGGCACAAGTAGTTCATACAAGTAGCCAGAAGCAAGTCTAGGCTGAACTTGCTATAGCACCACTGATTTCAGAGACTCACAGGATGTTAGCAGCCACGTCTGGCAGGCTAACACCACATTTTAAGGACTTTTTATGGTTGAATACAGGCAAACCCTGACATTACTGGTGTGGGGAAAGGTAGCCCAGCCTGGACTTGAGCTAATAACTGCTTGCTTTTTGACCCTGCCCAAGTATTGAGGGAGGTCAAAGTCAAACCAAGATACCAAAATGCTGCTCTCTTGGGTACATGATTTCTCTTAGCCACATGGCTGTGCAATAAAAACGTAGGCAAAGGCCATACGTGTCAGTGGTGAATTTTGAAGTTAGTTTTCAAGTAATCTCTTTGAAAGACAGTGAGTTAGGATGGAGATTATGGCAGATGTCTCACAGTAATTTGGGCATTCAATGCAACTTAAATTGGTAATTTGGGCATCTTTTACAGAGAAAACAAAAAGATATAATTATTTTTGAAGAATGTTTCTGCCTAAAACAAAACAGATGTCTCACTCTGGAGATCAGTCTGTTGACAAAATAAGGGGCCTGACATGAAAGTGCTTACATTCAAGCTGTCTTAAATAATTAATTTCTTGTCTCTTTTCAAAGGTAAAAATGCCATTTTCAGAGCTGTCGTCAAAGGTGTCCCAACCCCTGACGTGAAATGGACACGTATGCGAGGAGGAATGGATGATCCTGCCAAATACGAAACATTCTTCAATAACATTACAAATGAATTCATTCTGCAGGTAAAGATCAAATATTTCAGACAGGACTCATGGAACCAAGAGTGCAATGGAAAGGAAAAACCTGCAGTGGGCTGATACAGATGTCAGCAGGTCTGAGAACACAAAGATAAGCAAACTAAGCTTTTTAGATCATTCTGGGAACAGAAGAAAGATCTGAGATGTCATTTAGTAGCTGTTTTATTAGAAGCTGAAGGTGTGTGAGCTGAACCACGGCACTTGTGAGCTTTTACTGTGTTCCTCTTTTTAAGATAAACCAACTGACTACAGATGACAGTGATTTGTATCGTTGCTGTGCTGTGAATGAATATGGGGAAGCTGCATGCTCTGCCGGCCTCAGGATCATACAAGGTAGGATTGCCAGGTTCTGTCCTCCAGAGGTCCTGTGGTCCCAAGCGGTTTGCTTTGCTGTCCTCTGGGGGTGGGTGCCCAGAGCATTGTCTAAGTATCCTTGCTGTGAAGGTCTGTTTTTCCCCTCACTGGGGACTGGAGGTCTCCTGTGACTCCCCTCATGTTAGTGGCTCCATGACAGTATGAACCTTAAGGCAAGGGAGAAGAAATTGTGGGCACTGCACTGGACCATAGTCAGACACTCTGGATTTAGTGTTGAATTGGCTGAATAATTGCTTTATGATGTTGAACAAATCAGTATTTTGGAAGGGATTCGTCCCACTTCAGACATCTGTGGTGTCCACCTGACCTAGTCCCCTGCTTCCCTTTATATTCAGTGGAGAGAAATGAGGACTTTGTGGGTACGATATAACGGAACTATTCTTGGAATCTACTTGAGTAGGAGGTGAACTATGTTGGAAGCATCCGTTTCACCTGTGTGCCTGTAACGTAAGCTTAGAAGGAAACTATCTGTGTTTGGCCAGATAATCCTTGCACCTTGGCTCCCCATCTCTAAAACAAGATGTTAATATTTCATACCATTGCTTAAACTATAAGCTTCATAGGGCAGAAAATTTCCTCCACTGTGGAGAGTATCCAGTAAGCACAGAGTTGGTTGTTACAGAAATATTGCATTCGTAGATGGAGATTACTAGGAGTCAGGGTCAGATTGACAAGGAAATTCAGACTAGGATTTCCTCTTGCATTGGTATCAGATACAGAGGGTTTATAGTTCAGTGGTTTACTGGTGTTAGTTTGAGTGTTAATTTGTTCAATTTACGGCTTGTTTTCCCTGTTTTCTCTTATAAACTACAGTTGGCTTTAAGAGGAAAGCGAAATACGTTCCTGTTCATCCTGCTGATGGTAAGTTAGAGGGTTTCTATATATATATGTATATACACACACATATATATAAAAATATAAATATACAGTTAGATATAATTTCTTTTTTTGGGGAGTGGTATAATTAATTCTTCTCTGTCTACCACATTACCACTGCCCCAAACTTGTAAAGAATAAAGTAAGACAAGGGTTAATGAACTCTGATGTTCTGTCATCTCTTTCTGCTTGCTCTTTACCTTTGGGTAAAGTGACATTCTTAGACATGGCTTTGAGCTGTTCTAAGTAATGATTCTGGAATTGTTAATGCTAGAAAAGGGTTTTGTGATGTCAAATACAGCTGGATCAAACACAACATGGCTGGAATATAGTGGGTCTCTACAGTGTCCTCTCTAGAAAGAGAGGAAAGCCCCCTAGGAAAAGATGATCTTTAACCCCACTCAAAGATGTGAGTATGGCAGAGAATACTGGCTCTAAGTTTCATGATAGTTTTTTTGTAAAGTGTGAAAAAATCACCAGGGGTAAACAGCGTAGTAGAATGGCCTGTTTTCTGTGGCTGTTTTGCATTATCTTCTTTTTGGGGATGTATTTTACAGTGTTGGGTATCTGAATGTTTGTTGTTCCCCCCCGCTCCCCTTTAATAGAGTTAAAGAAGATGCTTCAGGACTTCAGGAAGCTGCTGAGGAAGCGGTAAGCCTCTAATGAAGGCCATTGTTACACTTCCAAGATGTTTCTTGTTGATAGGGGACAGCTTCATAGATCTTCAAGGCAACATGTCTTGTTTCCAAAATTGTTGACAATCAATATGGAGAGACATAACAAGACTGTTTGCCACTGTCTGTAAGGCTGAGATAAAGAGCAGGTGTCAACCTCATTTTGAGGTGTACGTTCCTTTGCACCACAAGTGTTTGATTTAAAAGATCTGTTTCTCTGCTTTCTTGTTTTTAGCTCAGAAATAACTTCCTAAATGACAAGTCTTCATCATCTTTCTGGCTGATCAGGGACTGAGCCCTGGCTCCCAGGCCAACTGCACAAACTGCCATGTGCACATTGCAGAAACCCCTTCACTTCCCAGGTGGGACCCTTCAGAGATTGCCTAATGGGAATGATCTCTGGCCTGTGCAACATCCCAAATTGTGCTGAGAAGTTACTGGAGAGAGTGCAGGCTGGCCTGGGCCAAAGTGTGCCAGTGACCAACAATTTAACAATGCAGCCAACTGCATTAGTCTCGCCCTGTACAGCCCAGGGCAAGACTGTACCCTGGCAGCATTGAATTTGTAGCATAGATGCAGAATACTTGTTCTGGAAGAGTCCCATTCTTTCTTGTCTACATCTACAGGGCCAAGTAAACTACAAAAATGGAGAGAGAGATGAAAGAGGATTAAATACAGAAAAACAAGACATCTTGTTGCCTGTCAAAATATTTTGATTTTTTTTTTCCCCTTCCTGGTTCTAAGGGCCCCAGCACCAAAACCAAAACCCTTGGACAAAGAAGCAGTCTGGCAACTGTTGCTGCATGCAGATAGGAGAGATTATGAAAAAATCTGTATGAAATACGGAATTGTTGACTTCCGTGGGATGCTGAGAAAGCTGCAGGAGCTGAGGAAGGACGCGGAGAGTGAACAAGGAGAGGTAAAATAAACTGAAACCACTGAAAACACTGATTTTTAACAAATTGCAGAGTGCTATAGTTCTGCAGTAGCTTCTGAAAACAGGCTAAACCTTCCTAAATTTGCTTTGTAGATGAAATTTTTATTGCATGACAGAGAATGATTTATGACAATGTTTTAAAGAGGTCCTACCTCTATACTCATGCAGATGAAAATGCTATTGACTTTTTTGAAGTTCCGTTCATAAATTACAGGGGATTCTGACCATAGGGTAATGCTAAAATCTGTATTCGGTTGCCTCTGATGAGAATCTGGACCCCAAATTGAAAAGTTATATGCCTGAGAGTCAAAACCGGCCTTTACGTACCAGAACATGTAGAAACCTGGATTCTTAGTGGCTGCATAGTGTGTGAATGACTAGGACGTAGCACATAAAATATAATTTGCCTACAAGAGGAAACTCTGGAAACTTACAGATGTTTCTTCTATACACATGAAGTTAGAGGTAGCTCTTTTCTCTGCAGTTAAAATGTAGATTTCACCTTAGTTCAACAATTTAAGAACTTCTGTCATGGTAGCCTTATTTAATAGGCTCTTGTATCTTTCTTTGCAGCTAATACACAGTATCAAAAACTTTGGACACATCAAGGTCAACAAGGAGGGAAAAGCTATGTTCACTCTGGAGATGGACCTGAAAAATAGTAATAGCAAAGTTTATCTGCTGAAGGTGAGGGGGTGAGATGAGTTGGCCAGCTTACAGCAGCCACTGAAGTCTTCTTGCATAAAATGCTTGATCTGCTGGGCAGTGTCTGAGAGCAAATAAGCTTCTTAAAGTTGTCTGTCCACTGCAGAAACCTAGATTGGCTGGGGAGAAGTGTTGGTGTGGGTATCCAGGAGGTCTTTGGTGGTGAATATCTCTTGGGATTTGTAGATCCATGTAGAGGGGAAACAGTCAGTTACTGACATCCTTTTGGCTTCAAGAGCTCTTCCAGTAAGAGGAAATTCTAACAGTGTCTTTCAGGCTCATATAAGAAAAACAGACTGATTTTATTCACCTTCTCGAGTGTGTTATTCCACTACAATTCACTTTTGTGAAAGAAGATCTCAAGGAAGTAAAACATCCCATCTAGTTCTGTAGTTATCCTGGTGTGATCCCCAGGTGATCAGTGCTGTGGATGGTTTTCTGGAAGATACATTTCAAACTGTGGTTAGTGGCTTTAATACAGGGGAAATTGGAATTCATTAAAGAGGAGGTCAGATGAACTCTATGAACTTCTGAATCAAATGCATGACATGAAGTCGATGCAGCCACAGGATGGAGAACATAACCCAAGTGTTTTCCTGTCTGTAAAGTGGTGAACTCACCTGCTTTATGGCATCCATCTATGAGGATGCTAAGTCTAAGCAAAGAAAGTACTTTGTCCTCCAAGTTACAATAACTGTGTATTATTTAAGTTTCAAACCCTTATCTGAGCTAGCAAAGTGCTATTGTTTTGCCCAGTTCGAGGGTCTGATGCTCTGCTCTGTGCAGGACTTACTGCACATAGTATTACCTGTGCGTTACATAAGCAATGAGCCCTGTGAGTAGTAATAGAGTGTAGGCTTCTCTGTTGTTAATTGTTTATATCAAGGTGATCATAATACAAATTTGGCCTCATTTGCTTGGAATGACATGCACTAGTTGTGCACTGCCTTTAAGAGCGTATTCTTTCTCTTCCTAGGATGGTGAGAGGGTCAGATATGGAACGGAGGATGAATACAGAAAGTACTGCCTGAGGAGAATTGGAAAAAGGTATAATTTCATTGTCAACGATGTACAGCCAGAAGATGCAGGCATGTACCAAGTCAGAGTGGAGGACGTACCTGTTTTCTCAACTGAACTGGATGCTGAATGTAAGGAATCGAGTTAGATGCATGTGATGTGCAACTGTAACAAGGAATTATTTTTGGCTGGAAAATTGTATATAGGAACATATGCAAAGCTCAGCAGTAAAGCCTGATAACTACAGAAGATGTTTTTGTGTTGCCAAGTAAGGGCTGCTTATATGACACAAGAAAAAGAGGGAGGATGATTATGTGATATGGGTGTTGCATTTGTGGTCGGAAGTACTGGGTTCAAGTACCACTTTTGTTCTGACTTCTGGATGACAGTGAGAAAATTCCTTAACTTACCCATGCTATAGTTTCCTTTTGTAAGCTCAGAATAATAACTACCATCTTGATACAAGTATCATGCTGCTGAAATACATTAATGACTACAAATTACCACACATCACTGCGATGTGCTGATATAAATATCTCAGAAGATAACAAAAATCTATTTTTCTGCTTTTCTGTCCTGTAGAACTGGGCACAGGAGCACATCTCACTTTTTCCTTTTTCTGCTTAAACCAGTGCTTGCAGACATGGCAAGTTCCTGTCTGTCTGTCTTCCTTCAGCTGCAACAACTTCTTCTTGGAGGACAGAAATAGCTCTCTGTTTCCCTTCTACAGCTTTTGATTTTTCCATTGCAGCCATCCCTGTGAGATTTGAGCGGCCACTCAGTGATGTGCGCTGTCCTGAGGAACAAGATGCCGTCTTTGAATGTAACCTACGCACACCCTGCTACGACGCTGTGTGGCTACACAAAACCCACCTCCTCGAAGCAAGTGAGAAGCACCAGATCTCCGTAACACCTGACGGTCTGACCCACCAGCTGATTATCAAAAACGTTGTGCCCTCTGACAATGGCATGTACACGCTCGACACCGGACTCTGCTCCTCAAATGCCTGGCTTGTTGTAGAGTGTAAGTGACACTGCATTATTCTCATGGTGTTGGCTTGAGGTCTGTTAACAAAACAATATTCCTCTCACTGCCCGATTGCTTATTGAGCTGATTCTATGCTGAGAAATGAATTACTAAGCCTCTAGTTCCTAAATTATATTTGGAAAAATGAAGGTCTGGTTAGACCCTGGCCTCTTCAAATGAGAGATTTTTTTTCCTTTTTATTAGTCCTGACAAATCCTATTGGCTTATTTACAGCTACTCTGCGCATGAGAGATTTTGTAACTCCTCCAGGGCTGGAGGGAGAAGGCAGAAGGAACTAATGAGTCCCAGAAACAATCTAAGCCCCTCTAAATTAGACCTGTAATGCTGGAAATTTGCCTTGGTTTTCTGCTTTTTTTGTTTTGTTTATATGGGTTTTTTAACAAGCATGTTTCCACTAAAAATAATTGTCTCTTTAACTAAGAAATGTAAAATTACATCTGAATGTGACACTGAAAAAGTCAAGGTTTGAACTGAATTGAAATGTATATAAATATATTATGTTTCTGTGTCCTAGAATGAAATTATAACAAATGCTAACACATTTTATTTGGCTGTTGGTGCAGTACATGACCCATTAATTGTTCTTTTTTCCCCCTCTCTTTTCCTGTAAATTATATCTCCTACAATGAAACAATGCATCTTCAATACAGATGCCAAAGGAAAGAGAAGACAGCATGAAGGAGATGAAAGAGAGAAATCTGAGTGGCTGAAAGAAACATTACCAGATAAAGACAGGGCTAAGAAACTTCGACGCAGAGAATATGTTGGTGATGAAGATAATCTTATGGACACTGGCACGGAAGAAGATGGCTTGTACAGAAATGGTCAAGGCCATTCCATTGATATGGATAGAAACCGTAGATTTTTGGGAAAAGATGAGCTACATGGAGCCCATGGAAATGGAAGGATGGGATTTGGGCAGTTTTCTGGAGCAGGCCTAGATGGAGACTCAGTGGCAAGTGATGGTAGTGTCTTTGGATTAAAAGGCTTAGGAGGCAAAAGTGGGCTAAGGCCTTTCCATGGCAAGGATTCTGTGACAGACAGAGCAGACACTGGTGATGAATTAGGAGAAGTGGGTGAACGGCATTCTGTGGGTGGCAGAGATGATGGTACGCTGGGTGCTGTTAACATTGGCATGGGTGATAGAGGTGTGGGCTCTCAGCGTGACAAGGATGGTAGATTAGGTGATGCTAGTTACAAAGCTGGCTTTGGGAGTGTTGGGAGATTAGGTGCTACTGATGGAAGTTCTGTGTTAGGCAGACTCGATCATGATTCAGCTGGAGGAGGAGATGGTAAAGGTGATCGGTTCAGTCGGACTAGTCTGGGGACTGGAGCTAGAAAAAATGTTGCAGATACTGAGACTGCAGGAGGAATGAGGACCTCCTATGGCAAGGATGGTCTGCCAACTGCAGCCGATATGAATGGTGCAAGCATGAACAGAGGACAAACAGGGACTCCCTATGGCAAGGATGGCCCGACACTTAATGCTAGCGGTCATTTAGGTCAGGCAGGAAGGTCAGGCTTGCTATATGGCCCAGGCGGTCTTCCAGCTGGAGACAGGGCTATATCTGGTGCAGGTGGCAGTACCACAGGAGAAATGGAGGCATTGTACGATCCAGATGGTCATCCATTTGGAGCACGTCTTGGTGATGCTGGTGTAGCTGATGCACGTGGAATTGGGTCTCCCTATGGAAAGGATGGTTTCCCAGCTGGCAAAGCCATTGTTGGTGCCGGTGTAGATGGTGCAGACATATATAGGACTTCTTATGGAAAGGATGGTCTCCCAGGTGGCACAGGCATTGGTGGTGCTGGTATAACTGGTGCTGGGGGAGTTGGGTATCCCTATGGAAAGGATGGTCTTCCAGCTGGTGCAGGTGTTGGTGGTGCAGCGGGAGTTGGGTCTCCCTATGGCAAGGATGGTCTCCCAGCTGGTGCAGGTGCTGGTGTTGGTTCTCCCTATGGGAAGGGTGGTCTCCCAGCTGGTGCAGGTGTTGGTGCAGGTGCTGGTGCAATGGGAGTTGGGTATCCCTATGGCAAGGATGGTCTTCCAGCTGGTGCTGTTGTAGGTGGTGCAGGGGGATTTGTGTCTCCGTATGGAAAGGATGGTCTCCCAGCTGGTGCAGGTGTTGGTGCAGGTGCTGGTGCAATGGGAGTTGGGTATCCATATGGCAAGGATGATCTTCCAGCTGGTGCTGTTGTAGGTAGTGCAGGGGGATTTGCATCTCCCTATGGAAAGGATGGTCTCCCAGCTGGTGCAGGTATTGGTGTAGCTGGTGCAGCAGGAGTTGGGTCACCATATGGAAAGGATGGTCTCCCAGCTGGTGCAGGTGCTGGTGTAGGGGGATTTGGGTCTCCCTACGGAAAGGATGGTGTCCCAGCTGGTGCAGGTGTTGGCGGTGCTGGTGTAGGGGGAGTTGGGTATCCATATGGAAAGGATGGTCTTCCAGCAGGTGCTGGTGTAGGGGGAGTTGGTTCTCCCTATGGAAAGGATGGTCTCCCAGCTGGTGCAGGTGCAGGTGCAGCTGGTGCAGGGGGAGTTGGATCTCCGTATGGAATGGATGGATTTACAGCTGGTGCTGGTGTTGGTGCAGGTGCTGGTGCAGGGGGAGTTGGGTCTCCCTACGGAAAGGATGGTCTCCCAGCTGGTGCAGGTGTTGGTGCAGGTGCTGGTGCAATGGGAGTTGGGTATCCCTATGGCAAGGATGGTCTTCCAGCTGGTGCTGATGTAGGTAGTGCAGGGGGATTTGCGTCTCCCTATGGAAAGGATGGTCTCCCAGCTGGTGCAGGTACTGGTATAGCTGGTGCAGCGGGAGTTGGGTCACCATATGGAAAGGATGGTCTCCCAGCTGGTGCAGGTGTTGGTGTAGCCGGTGCAGGGGGAGTTGGGTCACCATATGGAAAGGATGGTCTTCCAGCAGGTGCTGGTGTAGCTGGTGCAGCGGGAGTTGGGTCTCGCTATGGAAAGGATGGTCTCCCAGCTGGAGCAGGTGCTGGTGCAGCGGGAGTTGGTTCTCCCTATGGAAAGGATGGTCTTCCAGCAGGTGCAGGTGCTGGTGCAGCTGGTGCAGGGGGAGTTGGATCTCCGTATGGAATGGATGGATTTACAGCTGGTGTTGGAGCAGGTGCTGGTGCAGGGGGAGTTGGGTCTCCCTATGGGAAGGGTGGTCTCCCAGCTGGTGCAGGTGTTGGTGCAGGTGCTGGTGCAATGGGAGTTGGGTATCCATATGGAAAGGATGGTCTCCCAGCTGGTGCAGGTTTTGGAGCAGGGGGAGTGGGGTCTCCCTGTGGAAAGGATGGTCTTCCAGCCGGTGCTGGTGTTGCCGGTGCTGGTGTAGAGGGAGTTGGTTCTCCCTATGGAAAGGATGGTCTCCCAGCTGGTGCAGGGGGAGTGGGGTCTCCATATGGAAAGGATAGTCTTCCAGCAGGTGCTGGTGTTGGCGGTGCTGGTGTAGGGGGAGTTGGTTCTCTCTATGGAAAGGATGGTCTCCCAGCTGGTGCAGGTTTTGGAGCAGGGGGAGTGGGGTCTCCCTGTGGAAAGGATGGTCTTCCAGCCGGTGCTGGTGTTGCCGGTGCTGGTGTAGAGGGAGTTGGTTCTCCCTATGGAAAGGATGGTCTCCCAGCTGGTGCAGGTGCTGGTGTAGCTGGTGCAGCGGGTCTTGGGTCACCATATGGAAAGGATGGTCTCCCAGCTGGTGCTGATGTAGGTGGTGCAGGGGGATTTGCGTCTCCGTGTGGAAAGGATGGTCTCCCAGCTGGTGCAGGTATTGGTGCAGCTGGTGCAGGGGGTGTTGGGTCTCCCTATGGGAAGGATGGTCTCCCAGCTGGTGCAGGTATTGGTGTAGCTGGTGCAGGGGGAGTTGGGTCACCATATGGAAAGGATGGTCTCCCAGCTGGTGCAGGTATTGGTGTAGCTGGTGCAGGGGGTGTTGGGTCTCCCTATGGGAAGGATGGTCTCCCAGCTGGTGCAGGTATTGGTGTAGCTGGTGCAGGGGGTGTTGGGTCTCCCTATGGGAAGGATGGTCTCCCAGCTGGTGCAGGTGCTGGTGCAGCTGGTGCAGGGGGAGTTGGATCTCCATATGGAAAGGATGGATTTACAGCTGGTGCTGGTGTTGGTGCAGGTGCTAGTGCAGGGGGAGTTGGGTCTCCCTACGGAACGGATGGTCTCCCAGCTGGTGCAGGTGCTGGTGTTGGTTCTCCCTATGGGAAGGGTGGTCTCCCAGCTGGTGCAGGTGTTGGTGCAGGTGCTGGTGCAATGGGAGTTGGGTATCCCTATGGCAAGGATGGTCTTCCAGCTGGTGCTGATGTAGGTGGTGCAGGGGGATTTGCGTCTCCCTATGGAAAGGATGGTCTCCCAGCTGGTGCAGGTGTTGGTGCAGCTGGTGCAGGGGGATTTGCGTCTCCCTATGGAAAGGATGGTCTCCCAGCTGGTGCAGGTATTGGTGTAGCTGGTGCAGGGGGAGTTGGTTCTCCCTATGGAAAGGATGGTCTCCCAGCTGGTGCAGGTATTGGTGTAGCTGGTGCAGCGGGTATTGGGTCACCATATGGAAAGGATGGTCTCCCAGCTGGTGCAGGTATTGGTGTAGCTGGTGCAGGGGGAGTTGGTTCTCCCTATGGAAAGGATGGTCTCCCAGCTGGAGTAGGTGTTGGTGCAGGGGGAGTGGGGTCTCCCTATGGAAAGGATGGTCTTCCAGCAGGTGCTGGTGTTGGCGGTGCTGGTGTAGGAGGAATTGGTTCTCTCTATGGAAAGGATGGTCTCCCAGCTGGTGCAGGTTTTGGAGCAGGGGGAGTGGGGTCTCCCTGTGGAAAGGATGGTCTTCCAGCCGGTGCTGGTGTTGCCGGTGCTGGTGTAGAGGGAGTTGGTTCTCCCTATGGAAAGGATGGTCTCCCAGCTGGTGCAGGTGCTGGTGTAGCTGGTGCAGCGGGTATTGGGTCACCATATGGAAAGGATGGTCTCCCAGCTGGTGCAGCGGGACTTGGGTCTCCCTATGGAAAGGATGGTCTCCCAGCTGGAGCAGGTGTTGGCGCAGGGGGAGTTGGGTCTCCCTATGGAAAGGATGGTCTTCCAGCAGGTGCTGGTGTTGGCGGTGCTGGTGTAGGGGGAGCTGGGTCTCCCTATGGAAAGGATGGTCTCCCAGCTGGAGCAGGTGTTGGAGCAGGGGGAGTTGGGTCTCCCTATGGAAAGGATGGCCTCCCAGTTGGTGCAGGTGTTGGTGTAGCTGGTGCAGCGGGAGTTGGGTCACTATATGGAAAGGATGGTCTCCCAGCAGGTGCAGGTGCTGGTGCAGCTGGTGCAGGGGGAGTTGGATCTCCATATGGAATGGATGGATTTACAGCTGGTGTTGGTGCAGGTGCTGGTGCAGGGGGAGTTGGGTCTCCCTACGGAACGGATGGTCTCCCAGCTGGTGCAGGTGCTGGTGTTGGTTCTCCCTATGGGAAGGGTGGTCTCCCAGCTGGTGCAGGTGTTGGTGCAGGTGCTGGTGCAATGGGAGTTGGGTATCCCTATGGCAAGGATGGTCTTCCAGCTGGTGCTGATGTAGGTAGTGCAGGGGGATTTGTGTCTCCGTATGGAAAGGATGGTCTTCCAGCAGGTGCTGGTGTAGCTGGTGCAGGGGGAGTTGTGTATCCATATGGAAAGGATGGTATCCCAGCTGGTGCAGGTGCTGGTGTAGCTGGTGCAGCGGGTATTGGGTCACCATATGGAAAGGATGGTCTCCCAGCTGGTGCAGGTGTTGGTGCAGCTGGTGCAGGGGGAGTTGGTTCTCCCTATGGAAAGGATGGTGTCCCAGCTGGTGCAGGTATTGGTGTAGCTCACGCAGGGGCAGTTGGTTCTCCTTATGGAAAGGGTGGTTTCCCAGCTGGGAGTTATGGTGATGCTGGCTTAGCTGGTGCAGGTGAATTTGTTTCTTCTTATGGAAAAGATGGTCTTCCAGGTCGAATGGGAACCGGATTTGGTACTGGTGCATCTGATTTTGGTGGTTTTGGATCTCCATATGGAAAGGATGGTCTCCCAGGTGGGCATGAGGCTGGTGCTGGTGTATCTGGTGCAAGGGGTGTTGGTTCTTTCTACGGCAAGGATGGTCTCCCAACTGGGACTGTGGGAGGAGCTGCTCGTGTTCCGTTTGGAGGTGAAGAATCAGTGGGATCTTATCGTGGCAAGGATAGTATGCTGAGTAGAGGTCAGGGATATATGGGTGGATCAGGAGGAGACAGCTTTTCCTCAGAAGGTGGTGGTGTTGCAGGGTCTGCAATACGGGGTGCTGGGTCTCCCTACGGCAAGGACACTGGGTCTGCTGGGGCCAGGGCTGGCATGGGTGGTGGTGGGAGGCTGGGAGGTGATGAAAGGGGGTTACATTCAGTCCGTGGTAAAGAAGATGCTGTTGGACGAGGTGGTGAATATAGGCACGGTTCACATCCTGGCAAATCTTCTATGGGAGGTGAACCTGGAAAGGGCACTGCCAGTGATTTCAGAGGATCAGGGAACAAAGGTTCATCTGATGACAGAGGTTCGCATTCAGGTCAAGTTGATGCCAAGGGTCAGGACAGAGATTTAGGCCAGGTAGACTCCCTTTATGGCAAAAATTCTGCCTTTGGAGGGACAGGGAGTAAATCCCGTAACAGATCTGCTGATGGGAGGAATTCAGGTGGTTTTGGTCAAGGTTCAGTGGATTATGGCCAGATGTCAGATCTTTATGGTGGACCTCCTTCAGTAAATCTGAGAGAACAGGAACCCAGCCTTGATATTAAAGCCAATGATTTCTTGAGTACGGAAAGTATGGAAAAAAGAAGACGTTACTGTCTAGATGATCTGAAAGGTACGTGTTTAACTGATGGCTTCTGTATTGGTGGTCTTTGCATTTTGATACTCACATTCCTAATCCTGGAGAGAAATTGAATGTTATGGTTTAGACGAATGTAGCTATATGTAGAAATTTGGTTATATCATGGTCTATTCCTAATTTTACAAATGATTTGCTGTGTAGTCTTACTCAATTTGCTCAGATCAAACTGCCGTAAAAGGTCTAAATGGTCTTTATTTAAATTATCTAGAGCAGGTATCACCTGTTCATTCAAGTGTATGATTCATATCCACATGGAACAGACTTCAGTTCACAAACATATTAGTTCCCATATAGTTTCAAGGAATATGGCCATGTTTCTTTTATATTGTTCCAATTTGAAACTTATTGTTTCACTTTGTTCTAACATCTAGTGCAAAGATCTGTGTATTTCCAAGTTCTGGGAATAAATCTGTGCCTGCTTATATTGGATTAATATGCACATTGAGCCTAATGTAAAGAGCTCTTTTCTCTTGTAACATCAGAAATAATAAGGTGTTGCATATAGTAAAAGGAGAGTAATGTGTATGCAGCTCTTTGACTTAGACCAGTGGCAAGACTAGCGAGACAATACTTTGAAAACTGTAGAAATGAGAAACTTCAAATGTATAACTGAAGGGGAATATTTGCCTAATGGAATTCTGACAAGTTAGAAATTATCAAGACAAACAAAACATCAGTATAAATAAGGAAGTAAAATCAACAAAATTGGGGAGGGAGATGGGGTGTTTATTAGAGAGGGGATGAGCTTGTTAATGGAGAAGAACTTGGGACGGGAAAGAGGAATATGGGGGGTAGAGAATAGTGTGACCGGGGGCTGTTTGGGGGGAAGTGGTTGGGCAGCCCTGGATCTGGTCAGTGCAGAGGAGAACGGTGTAATAGTATATCCATATCCCAAAGTACCCTGCTTCTTTCCACTGGCTGCAGAGGGAGCCAAGACAATTAGCGCAGATTTAACATAGCAAATCTGTAGATGGATAATGTGATTCGTGATGAATCCATTGCCCATTAGATTGATGTCAGGACTATATGGTATGCAGGCCAGCTGGCATGTGCCTTCAGTGCAATAAGTTAATGCCAGCTGGCCCACAGTCTTGTTGTACAAAAGCCTGCCATGACCACAGTATGTTTTTTTAAAAAGCTTTCTTTTCTTCTCATGTGCACATGCATTTCCATTTATACATTTCTCCCGGTCAGTATAACACAGAGTTAGCATCTTTTCAACATTTTCTTTTCTGAATGTTCAGCACCACGCTGTTTTATCAACAAACAGTTATTTGATGTCAGAGTCCTGAAAGGGGAACCAGCCGAGCTGTCTTGCACTGTCAGTAAAGATGAAGTGACAGGAACCTGGTTTAAAGATGGATTAAAGGTGGGTGTTCTCTAGCTGCTGTTTTCTTTGGTTAGCAATGCTCTGCTCGCTGGCTCTACCTCTTAAGTGTCATGTCAAAGTGTCCTTCCCTCTGCCAGTCTTACTGTAGTCTGAGTATGGCCCTGGAAGGATTCTGTGGGAGCCTTTTGATAACAAAACTCTTGATACAAACCCACCAAGATTTCTCCTCTTCCTGCTGCAAGACATTTCCCTTCTTGATGACAACAGAAGTCTTTGTGCTTTCTATTCTTTTTCTTGTGTGGAGATGGTGTGGGTCTCTCCCTTGCAACACAATCCTTTTCCTTGGTGAATGTAAGAAACATGCAAAAGGCGAGGGAAAAATCTTCAAAGGATCCTTCCTTCCAGCAGGCATAACACAGAGTGCTTTTTCAAATTAGTGCTTAAGGTCAAACAGACATCGTATTCAATCTTCCAAAACAGCACTAAACAGTAATTCCAGTTGTGGGACCTGGATGATACTGTAGGAGTTCTGAGGTGTCGTACTGGAGCGTGGGCCAAAGTTTTTGTCATTAAGAATAGAAAGAAAGAGCTTGGAGATTTTACTAAAATTCATTTTAATGGTGTTTGAATCAAGTCTTTGTGGGAAGTATGTTGATAATGCTTATATGCGATGTTGCCAGATGAGTAATCCCAGAATATTACTGTAATTAAATGTGTATCATTCATAAGTCTTTTCAATTACATTTTGAATTTTTGTCTGTTTAAGTTTGGATTGCCCTTTTTTAAAGAATGGTCTCTGTGCTTTACCTTGTAGTTAAAAAACATGGATGGAATCTTTTTTGAAAAGAAAGGTCTAGTCCACAAACTAATTATTAATAAAGTGGAAGATATTCATGCCGGGAAATACAGGTTTGAAGGTGGGGATATAAAAACTGAAGCTTCAGTTTTTGTTGAAGGTGAGTCTATTCAAACTACCAATGCAGTACGCTAGCCTTGATGTGCTCTAAACCTAATACGTTTTCTCAGAGACCTCCAGCTGGTTATTGTGGCAGCTTTATTATAAAGAATTACCATGTAAATGGGAGATAGGTTTTGTACAGGTTGGTGCATTTTGTATTTACAAATTTAACTAGGTTGCCTTCCTGAATAGCTTCTGTTATTAACCCAGAGGGGTTGTTTGGGGTGCATATAACACTTTGTCAGCCCAGATTCTTCATTCTTGTGTTTAGCGTATTGCCTATGAGAAAGTTGCTCCGTTGAAAAGGGCAGTGTGATACCACAAATGCTTTGCAATAATTATCCTGTTGCAAAGTACACATATGTATGTGAAGCACCGAGCACGCAACTAAAGGTGAAGGTCCAAATGTTCTGAGCTTCTAAGCATTAGTGGCAGCATCATGAGGGGAAGCCTTTCCCTCCAAGGTGAGCCTTATCCTCTTTGAACTGCAGTTTTTAATGATCTTGTATCACCTGCTTAGATCCTCCACAGGTTGACAAAGTTCTCCTCAAAAACTTAACAAGCGTTCCTACTGTGGCCAAGGCAGGGCAGCAAGTAAAGATCAAGATCCCTTTTGAAGGTCGGCTACCAGTCAGAACAACATGGCTGAAGGACAGAATGGAGCTAGCAGATGACACCAGGATTCGTGTTGATAAAACAGAGACCTTTACCATGCTGTCCATCTCCAGCAGTGAGAGAAAGGACTGTGGGGATTACAAAGTCAGGCTGAAGAATGACAGCGGAGTCCTGGAGATTAACTTAAAGCTTGTGGTAATAGGTAAGAGCCCCACAACATCCACTGTGGCTTTCATTGTAAAGCTTAGGCAGGCAACCCGTTAATACTGGCGACAACCTTATTTAGAGCTATTGCCTATTCCAAGATGAACAAGACTATGTAATTTTCCACTAAATTAGGGTCCAAGCAAAGATTGCTGACATGTTTCTTGCCCTTTAATATGAGGTGGGACAAATCTAGTTTGGTTTTACACAGCCTCAGCAGCTGAGTTTTGAATGTTGGGTGACTGTGGGAGCTGGAACTATGAGCAACAGGGAAATTTATTAACATTAGGTTATCAAGGCCAAGTTCAGCCCTGCCATAAATGCCGGTACTCTTTTGGAAGACCAGAAATGGTGTTCTTCCTTTATAAGCAAGCTGAATTGGTGCCGTGCTTATGAGGACAATTAGCTCATGGAGCAAGGGCCTACCTTCCCCTCACCACCCCTCCTTATCAAAAGTTAGTGGAAGTATTTAAGAGACAATTCAAGCACCCATCCCTCGTTCTGCAATTATGCATGTATTCCATCAGAATCGGAGTCTCCCAGCTGGTGAGCAAGAGACAGTGTTTGCTCCAAACCCAGGGGCACGTCTGGCTCTGGAGCCAACTCATAGTCTCTCTGTGTTCATCTTTTCAGACAAGCCACAGCCACCTGCAGGACCCATCAAAGTTGTAGAAAGCTCTGCAAATGACATCACCATTCAGTGGAAGCCCCCAAAGGATGATGGAGGCAAACCAGTACAAAGCTACATTGTTGAGAGTCAGCAGGTAGGCAAGAACGACTGGGTGACGTTGGGAGAAGTGCCCAGGAGCTGTACTACGTTCACCACGAACAAAGTGGAACAAGACATGAGCTACTACTTCAGGGTGAGAGCTGTAAATGCCGAGGGAACTAGTGATGCACTGGAATCAGATGAAGTGAAGGCTGTCAGTAAAGGTAAGTAAATACTTTCCATAATAGTGTTCAACACTATCTGGGAAATTCATTATCAAAGCTGATATCAGACTCACTGCATTGTAGATGTTGCTACAGATCTAACTTGAATCATGGCTGTGAATTCTTCACACAAATCCATGGAGATTGCATATCAAGACTAGAAGTTTATTGCAGGCTCTGGTGGTCTGAGTGAGATGGCGTTATGTTCTCATTTATGCTCCATTCTGAATTGGAAAGCAAGTTTCATGGGGGAAATGTAATATGCATAAAGATCAAAGGAAATTTTTGGCTGGAAGGGGAACATGTGAGGCCTTTTCTTGACTCCATAGGTAAAGGAGTGTCTCCATATGTGCAACATTTTTCAGCATGACCGCTTCATTCCCCTGATTCCCAAACTACTAATTCTATTTTTTGTCCCTTAATGAGTTTAAATACTAGAACAGTTTTGCCGTGGGCATGAATGTAGTACTAGAGAGAAAGCGATGCTCTATTCTATTTCCAATTATCTTCTTTCTACATTCTCCTCCTCATGATTATGAGAATCTCTGTACTTTGCTTTAGCAGAGGGCTAAGAAAATCCATTTTGTTTCCACTTTCTGTCATGAAAAGTAAGAATAATGCTGACTTGTTCTACTGTGTAAGAATGACATACTTCACTCGGTAGGCTGACAGTGGAATCGTCAGTCATGGTGACAGCAGGTCATTCATGAAAATGAAATTCAGGAACAGAGGTCCATCATGGATCCTGTTTGTGTGGGGAATAAGATACACAGCTTTAGGTCTCAGTCAAACGGTTTCAAAACACATCCATATGAATACCTTGGGGAAACTGGAAGAGTAAGTGACACAGAAGACATTCTTATCTTGCAATAAAAATATACCTGCTAATAATGAAACACTAATCTCTCTCTAGCTTCACCTGGTGCCCCAGATCCCCCTGAGATTGTCAGTGCCAGCAAAGACACCATCACAATATCCTGGAAAGCACCTCGTAAAACTGGCAGTTCCCAAATCGTGGGATATATAATTCAAAAGCGTAAGAAGGGTACCGTGACCTGGCTGCCAGTCAACAACGTGCCTATAGCAGGTAGGTAGCTTAAATCCCGGAACACACTGGAAGACTTGAAAAAGACAAAAAGGTCAGCTGGGTTCAGGAGCTGCTTAGGATCTTACACCTTTTCACATCAGTGTTTTTCTTCATGAATTCTTGAGATGCTTGCTGTCCCTGTCGCAATCATGTTACCCCGATCTGAAGTTTTACCTTACCTTCCACAGCTGTAGTGTATATGTTTCCTCACAGCTAAGGTTCACAGCTATGCCGTAGCAAAGCCAGGTCTTGAGTTTATATACAACTGAATGCCTGAGAGGAGGATTATGATCTTTTCTAGATTGTGTGGAAGCATATGGCTGGAGAAGTGTGCAGAGATGCTCACTGCTGCATCCTGGGATGTAGCTCCTCTACAGATAAACTGAGGTCTCCAATTTCTGGAACTAAAGTCTTCACATGCAGAACTACTGTCCTCAGTTCTTGCACTAGGAACTCATCAGATGGAAATTTTTAAGTGGAAGGCATATAAAGAAACCCAAGTGAAATGTATGAGCTCCAAGATGCATTTTGACTATAGCTAACATTATCTATCAGGTGCAAGCTAGGACTTCTTATCTGGTGTAGAAGAGTTCAGGATCATTCCATGAGGGAAAGCAGTATTATGCTTTCTCTAACTTTTAATAGCTTTTAAGTGCTGTTTGATTTGAAAGGGAATATAATGATCATGTCCCAGAAGTACACATGCTCTTGGGTGGGGAAGGGCAGGGTAATCAGTGACAGCATTTTTACATGACTCCAGAGAATTATTCAATCCACAGTTCTACAGGGAGTAAAGTACAGCATTGGTGTCTTCCCCTTTCTTGCTTGAGGAACACCTGAGCCAACACACTCCTTTTCTTTCTGCAGACAAGAAGCTGAAAATGACCAGTCTCAAGAAAGGTCTGCAGTATGAATTTCGTGTGGCAGCTGTCAATGCTGCTGGCATAGGAGATGCCAGTGAACCGTCACAGCCTGTCTTTGCGCGGGATTCCACGAGTAAGTGCACTGCCCCCCATCCTTCTGGCTTGGGGATACATAAAGCTGAATGTAGACTGACAATGTATGTTTTTAAATGCTTTGTGAAAAAGTATGTGAAAACAAAGATCAAAGAATTGGGGAATGTTTCATGGCTGAGAATCTGCTATCGGCATGAGGAAGCAATGGAAGGATTTCCTGTGTGATGTCTAAGTTGGATATGGCAGACTCCTGCGTGGGGGTTACATACAGTGTGGAGAAGTATTCAGGATGGGTTGCAGACCATTTCAGGAGTGTCATAGGTTGTACTGCATAGCTGGCAGGAGTGGGCATCTGGATCCAGCTTTGAAGAACTGGAACAAGGTGGAGTCAAGACAGCAGGGTGGATATCCAGTGCACTTCCTGAGATGCCCCAACATTCTTGAAGTGACTCAAAAGAGGGGACAGAAATCCTAGAAAAATTGTAAAAGTTTAAAAAATATAAAAATGTAAATAAAATTCCTGTTTCCAGAACCTCCAGGTCCAGTGCAAGACCTTAAAGTGAGCAGCAGCAACAGCACTAGTGTCACCTTGACATGGAAGAGACCTGAAGCAAAGGATGGGATGGATGTGAAAGGCTATGAGGTGGAGATGCGGTCTTCTAACAACCTCAGCTGGACCAAATGCAATACTCTCCCCATAGAGGTGGCCACTTACACAGTTAAAGGCCTCCAAGCCAAGGAGATTTACTTTCTGCGTGTGAGAGCCATCAATGACAGTGGCTCAGGAGAAGCCACAGAGGTTGAAGCTTGCATTGAAGCTGCTCCCGCTGTAGGTAAGTCAGAGCGGGCTGCTCTCAGAGTGAACGAGCTCATTCTATAGGTAATGGGATGCAAGCAAGGTCTGCAGGACGCTGTGAAGAGCTGCTTTCAAGTCCCAGACTGCAGCAGAAGGACAAGTACTACATTACTCCTGTAGAGTATGGGTCTTATTAAGTCACGTCATGAGGAAATTCTGAAGATTTAACTAATAATAAATGTATAATGCACAGTGTTCAGCTCATGTTAAAGACTCATTATGATAAAAGAACCCCTAAACCTCTGTTTTTGCCTGGGATTTATGTTTCGCCCCCTGTGCGGAGCTATACCACAGTCACAATCACCAAACAGAAACTGCACATGCTTTGTGCTCTATTAAGGGAAAAATAGAGGTTTCAGTCAATTTTTAATACAGTCTTGTGGAACCCAGCATTTTATTTCATTCTATTAAATCGCAATTGTTATGCTGTTTTTTGTAACCTTTATTTTCCTTTTTAATTTTCTAGTTTGAAAGTTTTTACCTTTTTCACTTTTTCATCTTTACAGTCTGTAGCTCTGTTTTTTCCCCTGCTGTTTGGGAATATTGCAGAAATGCAGGAGTAAGAGATAACTGTGTGAGGGATTCATCTTCCTTAACTTGGATCCCAAGTGAAAATGTCTACTTTTGGCCTATGCTTGCAGACTCCTTTTGTAACTGCTCAGTAAATAGATAAATGTGGGTCCATCTGGGAAGCAGTTTTTTCAGTTTGAAACTGGACGTGCTAGATACAACTTAGCACTATTGACTTTGGCATTTTTAGAAAAATGCTAAGTACAGTAGTATATAATATTGATGAAAAGAGAGAATAAAGAAAAAATATTTTAAATACTAAAGAAGCTTATTTTTAATAAACTCAGGCTAGTTTCTTGAGGATGTTCTGTACTCTGTATTGCATGTATATTTCGTAAGCGTCCGTTGCAATCTCCTTGTCCCCAGATGTCATTTATACAAAATCATCCATATGATGGGGTAAAGTGTGTCAAAGAGACAGTTTCTCTGCGACTGAGACATCACATGTATACAAACGTTGTTGTGAATGTGGTTTTTCATCATTTCCCGTTGTTTACTCATAGTGGCAAATAGTAAAGAAGTGTGAAAGGTGTAAACTCTGGTACTGAATCGAGGAGCATCTTTTCCACAGTAGCACTATGAGTTTATCAACAGCCTGCAGACCTGCTGTTGGAAAGGCATTAGGGGTAGCAAACACGCGTATGAATTTGTCAGCCAGTGACTCTGTAATAATGTACAACTTTTTATTGTAATTACTGTCTTTTCCAGTTTCTCCCAGGATACTAATAGATGACAAGGTGAAAAGCTCCCTGGTTATAAAAGCAGGAAATACCATCCGAGTGGATATTCCCTTTGAAGTAAGTATTCAAATGTGTTTTGAAATTCCCCATCTGTTTCTATGTTGTATTCAATAGCAGGCATGAAAACTGAGCTACTGTTTTCTTGGCATGAAATTTTGTTTACAAGACAATGGGCAAATCCTTTAACCTGCCTGTGCTGGGTATACTTTCTGCATGAGAAAAACATGAATGAGAATTCAGCTGTCACTCTTGACATTAGTGTTTTTATGAGATTGTGGTCATTCATTAGCCTCTGCAAACAAGGCACAATGCTATTCATCAACCATGACAGATTAGTACCAGAAAATATTGATATACTTAGAGTTTAAAAATCCATCAGTTTCCCTCTGATTCCCTCAGAAGGCCTCGTGGCAGCATTTCTAGCAACATCTTGACTGTTTGTCCTACTAAGCAGTAGGACTTGAGAAACAGGCATGCACTGGCAGAAATCCTGTGTTCTTTGACAAGCTTGGAACAACATAGGTGAGGTCTGGGGTATCAGGAAAATGTTGATGAAGGCAAAGGGTGTGCATTTGCTGGCCTTTCTCCTAATCTCATGGAGAATAGAGACCAAAGATGGCACAATGGAAATAAAGACTTTGAGGATGTGTTTTCTTTCCAAAACCAGCACATCTTTTAAAAAGTAGAAAATACTAACTACTGATGTCATCTGTTGTTCTTGATCTAGCACACCTTGTTTGTCATAGTTAACCTGAACACCTTACTACAATAACATTCTTAAAAGACACAGAGAAAGAGAAAAGTTACAAAGAAACTTCAGAGCAGCCCTTTATCTATGGCGTTTAGATCCATCTTGGATCTGTATTTCTAAATATTACTTTACTGTGTCATGTAGGTATACATTTGGGATGGAATTCATACAGGTAATGAAACTGAAGATGTGAAGACACAATCTGGAGGCAAAACATGCGGGCTTATAACTTGTGTTGTTCTTTACAGGCATCACCAGATCCAGTGGTGACCTGGTTAAAGGATGGGCTTCCTCTTCCAAACCGGGCTACAATAAACACCAAGGATGGTACCACCCAGCTGCTGATTGGAGCAGCTGAGTTCACTGACAGTGGCATCTACACTGTTGAGCTCCAGAATGGCTTAGGGAAAAGAGAAACGTTCAGCTTCCAAGTTCGAGTTACAGGTAACTCGCTCACTACCATATACACGCACAGATTTACTGCGGATAGGCAGTAGGCGATGAGCTGAGTTGAGCGCAGCGAGCTCTGATGCAGTTAGGCCGTGCAGGCACAGGGAGAACTAGAGCACAATTTTCCTGGAGGTTCACTCTGTCCGTTTTGTGATATCACTTGGCCATGTCTGCAGGACAGAGCAGTCTACTAATTAGAATTGCACTCAGCTTCCAGAGTGACTCTGCTTAAAAAGGCGAGGTTGCACAGATGGATAGTGCAAACTGCAGAGGAGTAGTTCATGCTCTTTGTAACAGTCTAAGGTTAGCCAGCAGCAGGCTGTAGGACATTTAGTCATAGCTACAACAATTGTATATGCTGCCTCTCCAAGAGGTGTAAAAGTTCAGCTGTACCAGCCCTCATCGCCTCCCTTCATGGGAAGGCAGCCCAGCAACGCAGGTGTAATGCAGCAGAAGGTCAGTTAATAGCAAATGAGTTTTGGGGACTGGAGGAGGAATCAAATTTTATTCCTTCTAATGACCAGGATGTTTACTCAGCCCCCAGACAGAATGGACTCAAAGTTTTTAGGGTTCTGTACTGTGCCACTTTCCCTACATTTCCCTACATATTTACCTTCATCTGACAGATACCCCACAGTCTCCTGGGCCTATTCAATTGCAAGAGAATGTGCCAAATACAGTGACAGTAACCTGGGAGCCATCACCATCCGAGAAATGGGAAAGTGATCTCTACTACACAGTCCTGAAACGTGAATCACAGAAGGGCTTGTGGCATGTGGTGGGTGACCTGATCTACACTAACAAGTTCACATTCACCAAACTGATCCCAGGCCGGGACTACTACTTTAGGGTTGTGGCAAAAAATAACTTGGGAGCCAGTGGTCCGTCTGAAACTCTGAAGCCTTGGAGAATTCAAAAACCAAAGGGTAAAACAGCTTTTACAAATATTTATCTGTGCGTTGTTTCTTTTGTTGTTTTTAACACACCATCCTGAAATGGGTCTTTCCTCCTGTGAACATTTAGTTGCCCAGAACAAGAACCTGTAGAGATACCCTAAGAAATTCCAGTTTAACAGGGAAGGCTTGTCCTTTCTGCGTGGACACTGTGCAGACAGATCCTTTGTTTCCAGCCATTATATCATGCAATTCACCCCAAAATTAATTTCCAACAAAATCTAACGCTTAAGTTTTGGAGAAGCTAAAGTTTCTGACTTCAGCGTTAAATACTGGCTAATTTGAGAAGAAACATAGATTACAGATAACAATTCTTAGGTGCATGGGATGTCTGGCCATTTACAGTGCAGGATGCCAGACATTCTGCACAACAAAGTGTCATGATTAAAACCCAGTCCTCTAAACCCTGACGTGGGTAGCTGTGGAGCAGTATCTGAGTGTATGTTTGTAAGTTGCTGTTGTGTTTTTCTTCTTTTTACAGCTGAATGTCATGTCAAACCACAGAAATACAGGGGAGTTAATCAAAACCAGCCCCCGAGATTCCTCGTCCCATTGAAGCCTCATGTGGTGACTACTGGGAGCGAGTGCCGTATGAGCTGTGCGGTTGGAGGCCATCCGTCTCCAAAGATCACGTGGTACAAGGACAGCAGAGACCTCTCCAATGATCCTGCCTATTTTTGCACAAATGACTTTGGTGTCTGCTCCCTGGTCATCCTCGGTGTCACCAAATGTGATGAAGGACAATATATGGTAGAAGCCACCAATGAATCGGGCCATGCATTCAGCAAAGCCTTCCTCACTATTAAAGGTAACAAACTTCAGTGCTTCTCTTCCTTCATCATGTGATGTCAAGATGTGTCATTGCTGTCAAGATGCCCATACAGCTTTATTTACTGACAAGAACAATCTCCTATAAGGCAGTGTATGTGCTTTACTGAATTTTTATTGTCTTACTAATGATCAAGTATGAAACAAATAGAAATGAAAAGGCAGACATGAGAAAAACACATGATTTCTACGTGAGCCAGAGGTTTTGGCTGATGTTGGGAATATCTTTTAGAAACTTTCCCATCTTCATTTGATAATATCTAGGTCAGATATTTCTACAGTGCAGGAACTGCAGAATAGAAGATCCTGCAAGGTGTGCAAGGGTAGGTGACACAGTGAGGAAACAGCCTGTTAGGTGGCCAAAGGCAATGAGAAGTGAGGAAAGAGAGGGACGTGGTATAAGTTAAATGGGGTCACTGGGGATCCTGATGTGAACAGAGAATCAGTGTAGTTGACTGGGGATAGACTCATGGTGGATGCACTTGTGGATGAATACTGTTGGCAGTTTTACTGAGTTAATTATGAAATATCCTTTACTTTGAGTCAAGTATTTCCCTTTTAATGCAACTTGGAATACCTTGGTAGGATTATATGAGTGGAGAAATGGGTCAGTTAAATCCCTGTAACGCTTTTGCAGACATTGGTCTTTTTGTCCCCGTAACATTTCAGGTCCCCGTCCTAGTGTACCTTACAGACTGTCTGTCTCCCTCATTACAATATTGAGCTACTCTCTCTTTCTTTTGTTTTCAGACTCCACCCTGTAGCATGACCTTCCTGAGAAAATCTCTCCACTACTATGTGACGGCAAAGGTTTTTATTGTGAACTGGCCTATATGAAGGCTATGTATTTATTTTCAAATGTTCATTATAGTCTGAGTGTTTATTTTTCAGATCCAGTAGCTGCATTTTAAACATGATGCTGCATTGTAGTCAAAATGGGGAAAAAAGCTTTAAGATAATTGTATCTTTTTGTAAAGATCATGGCTTTCCACTAGACCTTTAAAACACAGATTAGAAGCTTCAGGAACACAGAACATGAGAAGAAAAACAATAGGCCAAAATGAAAGTTTCCACAGAGATCACCTGCTGTCAGGCTGCAACAAGAATATCTCTTGGCACCAGAGATCTATGAAGCTGGCCTTTTAGCATGTTATTTTCTAATCCAAAGCAGTCATTTTAGATTCTATATAATTTTCAACAGGTTTCTTAATTCTGGTAGAAGCAGTTCTGCATGTATTTTACTACCAGTAGCAGCTAATATATTATTTCCCTTAATCTCTAAGCTGCAAAGAGTATCTGCCTGCTAGTTTTATCTGGGCAAGAAATTCATTCTCAGACTAGGCTAACATGGGGTAGCGCTACTCACAGTGAATACAGAAACAAATGGAAATTTAGAACCAGTTATATTACTGTGAGCAGACTGGTGCTTACTTAAATCTCCAATAGCAAGTGCCATAAAAAAGGATGTATCAGTCCTGAACCGCCCCATTAGTATCACCCTTGAAACATAACTGCCCCTACCTCATGACATTGCTAGAGTGGTTTTGCCTGATGCAAAAAGAGGTTAAAAACATTTTGTGTTTGAGCAGAAATATGAGGTACCACCAGAGATCTTCTGTCGTGGCTGGGGAATTCCACCACTGAGCGGAGAAGGAACCTGGAAAGCAAAATATTATGATGCCTGTACGAACGTCTGGCATTGTAGCCTTAGCACCAAAGGTTCTTTGATGACAGCATCTAGAAGACAGGAGAGTGTAGATCGAAGACTCAAAGCCACTGGATCCTCAGACAGCCAGTCAAACATTTATGTGGGGCTGAAATGTTGTTTTTGATTATATTTTGTACAATGTTGTACAGACGTAGCGACAGTAGATTGTGAAATTAAACTATAATTAAGTAAAATTAAGTAAAAACTACCATGAGCAAGTGTTTATTTTGGAGAAGGAAACCCAGCCAGCTCCTAAATGCCAATCCACGTCTGTTGCAGTTTTT
This sequence comes from Falco rusticolus, assembly GCF_015220075.1. Taxonomy (NCBI): domain Eukaryota; kingdom Metazoa; phylum Chordata; class Aves; order Falconiformes; family Falconidae; genus Falco; species Falco rusticolus. The sequence continues at coordinate 1,024,714 of NC_051203.1, read as the reverse complement.
GCATGCCCGGCCTGTGTACTTTGCTGTGCTGAGGCCACTTGTCCCTGGTACACTGACATCTCGAGCAGCTTTGGTAGCCAGGTCAGTCAGGCCCCTTCATGTGCTGCTACTTGTCCGTCCTTTGGAGGTGCTTGGAAACTGGGCACGGAGGGTAAGTGTCGCTGAGCCGTCCGCCGTCGTTCGGCGGGTGAAGTGGTGTCAGGATGTGCTGAGCCAGAGGCGCAGGGCCGTGGTCGGGAAAGCAAGTGCCTGTTGCTACCGCTGAGGGACTCTGTGCTCAGCTGGGAGCTGCTGTGCTGCACCTGGGGGAGGGCCCGTTGGGATTTAGATGTTTCTTTTGAGGTGGCCTTTTGCTCCCTGCAAAGAGGGAAAATTAATTCCTACAAGGAGTGGGATGTGCTGCTCCCTTCCCTTGGAGGAAGGGCACCTCTGTTTATGATTCTCTGTCGATAAGGACCAAGATTTCCTTCCCTGCAATCTGCACGTTCGTGGATCCCAGCAGGCCTGAATTAGGTTCATTCCTGGAGATGCACTTGCTGCCGTTCGTACTCTGAACATGCTCAGAGGAGAGAGATGCTTTCTTGCATGGGTGAGTGACGAGCACCAAGCTTTCAGTAGCTTCAGACCGGCTGACACGGGTGCGATGCTGTAGGAGCGCGCTGTAGTTTCTGTGGCCAGCGCAGCACTGCGGTTACTTTTGCTGTTTTCTTCTTGACTGATAAGCATAAGGGCCGAGCTTGTTGGAAGGACCTGAACGTCTGAGATTGAAGCCTGAGTGGTCTCTGGAAGGACCTGGCACGCCAGGAGCAGGAGCCTCTTGCAAGTCTTGCTGAGGTGCACAGATTTATCCCTGTGCCCAAATGGCAGCATCTATTCAAGCTAGTCCTCTGCTGTTATCCTCTTAAATGTTTTATATTGCAGCCCCACGTGCTTAAAGCACCAGTACTTACACCTGGGGAGCGGGGCTGAGCCAGCAGCTCAGGCAGGGCTGTGGGACAGAGCCTGACCAGTGGCATGTGGCCAGGTGAGGCTGGTGGGCTAGAAACGGCCAGGCAGCAGGAGAGGCTGCTGAACGCTTCGGAGTCAGCAGCGCTGCACTTTGATCACAGCCAAGCGGTGCCCCCCTCCCGGGAATCGCCCTCCCCCGTGGAAAACCAGATGCTGCAGGGGCAGCCGAAGGGGAGAGCGTGGCCTGGAGGGAGCCGTGGCGGGGCAGGAGAGAGCTGTCGGTCAAACTTTCCTGGTCTGAAAGTGAGTGGCCTCCCCGAGTCACGAAGGGGAAGCAGGCCACAAAAGCCTTGGGCTCTCCAGAGACACCCTGAGCTCTACTTCCCCTGTTTCTTGCAGTGAAAATCTTCTCATCAAGGTGGTCCCAAACCAGCTCTCTGGATGCTGGCACCAGCAGCAGTCACCCAGTCCCTGGCATGCTGAGAGGGAGGAATCGAGCTGATAAACCCCTCTTGCATCCCTGGTGCTGCTCATTTGCCACTGGCTCAGCAAGAGGGTCTCATGCCATGCTCGCTGTGGGCTGGCCAGCAGCTCCCGGCACCCTGGGGGTGGCTGAGCTCATACTCCAGCTCGGTGGCATTTAGAGAATTCCACGTCCCTTTTGCATGGTTTGCTGTCACTCTTTGCAGTCGCTGTTTGACTTTAGAAGATGGTAGCTGGGGAGCTGGGGTGGGCCTGACCACTCTTCTTCCCAGGAACCACTTGTAGCACTCCAAGGATGCTGTAAGGGTACCCTAGCCCGTGGCCTCATGTCACCAGGGGTGCCCTGGGGCTGCTGGCATGTGGCACTGCTGCAGCCTGCCTTTGCAGCTTTGCAGCGCTCAGCCTCTGCTGGCACTTGCCTTGCAGCCCCTTGGAGCTGCTCCCCCAGATTCCCATCTGAAGAGGGAGCAGCAACACCAGGTTAGTGGAGTTTGTCCCCAAAATCAGGTTATGAGCACGGAGGAAAGCGATGCTCCTCAGCTGGGAGGGACAGAGGAGCTCTTCTGCCAACTGCTACCCCAGGTGGAGGGCACGGGGTGGGCTGGTGGATGTGCCGAGCTGTGCCTCTGCCAGCACAGGGATTTTCACCTCTCTGCACAGGCAGGGCTGGGCCTGGCTGATGTTGGCGTGTGTGTCACTGCAGAGGGTGAGCAGCTGTGTCAGCTTGGGGCGAACAGCGTAAGAGCAAGATCACCTCAGCCCCCGAGTACGCGGCAGTGGACCCTGCCGGGGCAGGAGGCAGGTCCTCACGCAGGAGCCTTCCGTGGCAGTAGGTGTGCTTGCATATTTTGCCTGATCTGCAGCAAAAAAACCCCACAAAACCAACATTCTCGTGTTAGCACTCCAACTTCTGTGGTTTTTGGTGACTTGGAGAATGAGATCAGGTCTGCTCCTAGATCAGCAGTGCTTTTCCGTGCTGTTTTCTGAGAGCTAGTGTCAGCTCTGGGGACTCTCTGGACCTTCTCTCCTTCCTTGCTGATTTTTCCTTCTTAGGCCCTGCTTAGCGAAGGCTTTTCTGCACCCATCGCAGCCACCGACCAAGGCTCTAAGGGGCAGGAGCCCCCCGCTCCTTCCCCTGCGGGTTCCCGGTCTGCGGTGCGCTGCGGGGGCCGGTGTCCCGCAGAGCCGTGTGTCCTGGCTCCCTTCCCTGCAGGACAGCACTGCCCACGCTGCAGGCCCGCTTTCGGTGGGAGCCCTCCGTGAGGAGATGCTGCTACTTTCCTGCCTCGGCGTGCACCCGAGTGTGAAGGCTGGGTGGTGGTCTGGTTTGGCCAGGGGGCAGGAGGTGGTGTGGGGTTTTACACGGGTGTCTTTGGGGAGCCTCTCAAGATGCAGAGCCTGGGTGCATCTGGCAGCGTAGCACCCTTCCCCACAGATGGGTCTGGCTGTGTGGTGGGAGCAGCCCATGGGGTGGAATTCTGGGTCTTTTCCTCTCTGGGCAGGACAAATCCTCCCTAGCTGCAGGGGCTCCCAGCCCACCCTCCTGGCAGGTGCTGATGGATGGACGCTGGGCAGCTCGGAGCAGTGACTGCCGACCTCTGCATCCATCTCTGCATCCATCTCCTGGGCCTGGCTGCTGCAGGAGGGGTCCTGGCCGCCCCTGGGACTGCAGCGCTCTGCAGGGACCGGCAGCCTTGGGGGCAGCCCCTGCCCACCCCCCACCCCCTACCCCCAGCCAGCCCCAGCCCCTCTGCCCCAGGGAGCAGTGCGGTGGGACCCCTGGTTCCCCCGGGGACAGTGCGGAGTGGGTGTTAGTGCAGAAGCCTCTGCGATTCCAGCCCCTTCAGAGGCCCGAGACGCTTCAGGACCCCCCTGAGACTTCAAGAGCTGCCACTGGCATGTTCTGACCCCCAGCCAGCGGGCTGAGCACGGCTTTCCTGCATGCTGAGGGCAGGGCAGGAGCAGTGCACACCCAAGGGTGCCCTGGCAGCGTCACCCCCAAATCTTTGAGGATGCTGCCCTTCTGTAGCTGAGATCCAAACATCATCATCCCTGCTTCCAAAGCCTGCCTCTCCCTTGCTCCTGAGCGGGGTCATTGCAGCCTGTCTGGAGGTGCAGACCAGGAGGCAGCCACTGCCGGAGCTCCCGGCGGGAGGTGAGGAAGGCGAGGAAGGCACACGTGCCGCAGGCAGAGGGGCTCGCAGGCTTTGCCGAGGCAGGGATTCAGCCTGCGTGAGAGGGCACAGCTGCGGTACCCTGTTGCGCGTCCTGCCGTGCTCCCTCTGTGCCGTGCTCGGCCCTGGTTGCGTGGCTGTCACGTAGAGAGAGGTGGGAGCGGAGCAGGAGGGCGCAGGAGCCGTGCTGGTTTGCCCAAACCAGGCCAGGTGGTCACCAGCCCAGGGCAGCATCATGCGGCAGGGCATGGTGGGGCCGTGGCTTCACGTAGGAGCAGCTCAGCATCCTGCTCTGCTCTGCTTTCAGTCTCCGTGGCTCCCTTCCTTTTCTCAAAATCAGGTAAGACTTTTTTTCTTTTGTGCTGTTTCCCATTCCCCACGGAAGTTAGTCGGCCTGGCAGCAGGTGTGCTGCGAGCTGGCGAGCCAAGCAGAGTGTGGAAGGGCTGATGGCAGCCAGCCCCAGCCTGCCCCACCTTGGGGTACTGTTCAAATGCAGGGGGTCTGTGCAGTTGCACTGGAAGTCTTGGGGGAGCAGCCAGCCCAACGAGAAGGATGAATTTGATGCTGATCATACAGCATTGCCCATTTTGGAAGGAGGCAGTCACAACTCCAGAGCATCCTAGAACACCTACACCAGGACAGCCTGGTCAGGGAAGGATGTTTTATGCTGGAGGGTGCTGGTTTGGGCAGTGGCCCTCCCTGGGAGGGTGAACGGGAGCCCAGTGGAATGTCATATTGCTTCATGGCTTGCTGGGGGCAGGGGTATGGAGGACCTACTCTGCAAGGTCAGCCTTTCTTGCTTTGTACAAGAGAAGTAACAGGAACCAGATCTCTTCCTCCACCCCGTCTGGGGAAGGACAGGCTGGGCTAGTTGGAGGACAGGATGGAGTCACTTTCTGACTCCATGGATGCTGGATCTGCACTGGTTGCAACTTCCCTCCTTGGAGTACAGGGGTACTCCATGTGCAGGGTTGATGCTCCCAAGGGGGGAAACTCTACTTCTACCAGGTTCCAAGTCCTTGCCCTTTGTCCTTGCAGGTTTGGGGTGTTATGGGTGTGTGGGTACCTTCACCATGTCTCCCCGGCTCCGGAGGTCCCTGCATGCTCTCAGTGCCACGTAAGCTGTAATCTCTGCTGCATTAGCACAGTCAGTCTGTCGGCGGGTTAGAGGGGTGCAGGCACTGAAAGCTGATATTGTCTGGGTTAGTCACCCTCAAACGCTCTGGGATGCCTGGCTGAAACTGCTGCAATTGGCAATGCAAAGAAGTAAAACTGGACAAGTCTGGAGGATTTCTAAACCCTCTGCAGCATGTCTCAGCAGTGATTCAGCACCTGATGGGAGCCCGGCAGCTGCCCATCTCAGCTGAACCTCTCGTGATTTAGGCGGTCAGTGCAAAGCGGCAGCGCCCAGGGCATCTCCCTGCCATGCTTGGCATGATGGTCACCCAGGGCAGCTTTCCTACAGGGAAGCACATCAAGGTGCGCAAGTTTCTCAAGTGCTGTCTCAACTCAAACAGGCCTTCAGTAGTGCTGGCAGTGCAAAGCTGGATGGAGGTGTCAGCCAGACCATAATTTCCTGTTTGGTCTTAGTTCTGGGCCTGGTAACATGAAAGACAAAAGCAAACCACTGCAGCGAGGATGATGTTAGCCATCCACTGCCAAAGGCAGGCAGGGTGAATACAGCGTGGACTGGATCTCGGGCTGTGGGCCACAGAGGTGGGATGTAAGCGCTGCTGTACCTGGGGGAGCTCCCTGATGTTCCAGGGGGGGTCACTTTAAGCCAGGATGCAGCAGGCAGCACAAGGTGGTGCTGTGTGTGCTCCATTACTCTGACAGCAGCCTCCGGAGGCACCTGGATTCACAGAAGGGATCCTGTTAAGCCACAGGGAGCTGGGTCTTTGCACCACGATAAGGAGACCATTGGCACAGCAGCTGCTCTTGCTGTAAAAAGGGACTTCCAAGGCCTCCAGCCTCGCTCCTTTCTCGCTGCCCAGTCCCAGCCCTGCCACAAGGACTGGGTGTCTGCCCCACAGGCTGGGGTCCTCCAAGGGTCCTCCAAGAGCTCACCCAGAAAGGATCATGCTGAAACAGAACCTGGTAAAATCACCCAGCGTAGCAAACTTGTGCTTGGACTGGCTGACACTTGTTCCCCCTGGCCTCCCCAGTGACACTGGCTCCTCCTCGCCCTCCGCAGGCGCAGCCTTCTCCAGCAGATGCGGATTTGCATGACAGACCCAGAGGCGCTGACCTCTGAAGCTCTGTTACCCTGCAAGTGACATTTCCTTTGACTTGCTCACTCCTGTGCAAGCAAAGCCGCTCTCTGACCTGGCCTGAGCCTCTGCTCTGGGCGATGCCGTTCCCTCTAGGATGGCCTCGGAGTAGCCGGAGGTTCTAGAGGTGCCGGTCTGTGCAGCTCTTTTCTGTCTCCAGCTCTGCCTTTCTCCCGCACCATGTCCGTGTGCAGCTGCCTGCCCTCCGCGTGGTCCCTTTGATGGGACAGTGGCTGCCTGCCCCGCTGCCTGCTGCTGCTTTTGCTGCTGTAACTGCTTCGGGCCACACAGGCAAACCCAGATTCCTCTGCACTTTTTCCCTTCCTCTCCCTCACCCGCCATACCCCAGCTCCTGTGCTGGCAGCAGCAGCCGCCCCGGCTTTCCCCACCTCTGATGTAAGACCGCAGCGGGCTGGGGCTGTTTTGCTTCCCCCAGCAGACTGCTGCTGCCTTGCCTCTGCCTCCACCCGGCCCTTGGCTCTTCTGCCTTGGTGTGGCACGTAGTGTCCTTTGTTCTCGCCCGTTGCATGGCGAGCAGATGAAAGCCAGCCGTGAAGCATAATTTATAGCTAGCTTGAAACACAGTTTTGGCAGGGCAAAGCACGCCAAAAGATGTAGCAATGCCTGAGGAGCTGCGCTCATACTGCTTATCAAATGATGCTTGAAAGGCTTGGTAATGCAAGAGGAGGGTTGTGTTGCTCAATTCTAGCAGAGGATAAGCTGCCTCTATTACAGGGACACGTGTTTGGGAGCAAGGAGCTGATAGCTGGCTTTTGAAAACTTGTCTGGCAAGGAATCACAGCTTCAGGAGCCTTGGTCCAAAGGGCAGCAGGGATGCAGCAGAGTGCCTGTGCACATGCCTAAACAGGGCTGCACCACCTCTCCTTTCCACCCTTCTAGAAAACTGGCCCAGAAAGGAGCTTGTTGCCTTTAATACGGTCAAATATGTGAGTAAGCTTCACACCGATGACCCTGAATCTCTGGGCAGCAGGAATTGTGTGCCGGCACACCCCAGGGGATGCCTGGCCGTGAGGCGGGTGCATGGCAGCTCTGGCTCTAGCAGGCAGACGGCGATGCCCAGCCGCTGCAGCAGCCTCTCCGGCTGAGCAAGCTCTGTGCTGCTGTGGCTGCGGGGCAGAGCCCTGGGCAGCATGTGAGGAGCCTGTGCCAGTGTGGACCACGCGCCCAGGGAGCCGGGTCACCTCTTCCAGGCCTGGTCATACAGCAAATGCCTGAAGCTTCCTTGTCACCGCTCATCTCTGCTGTGAGATGCCACAGACCTGGCTGCTGGCCACGGGGGGAGTCTCATGGTGCTCAAGGAAGGGCAGAATTTTAGTGTTGCAGGGTGAGAAGGAAGCTCAAAAAGTCTCCTGGTCCTTCCCCTGCTCCAGTGTGAGACAGTGCAATCACCCTGCTCAGATGAGGTGTCTGTCTGCTCCTTAAAGGCTTCCAGTGCCGCAGGCTCCATGCCTTACTGGGGTACAAGGCACTTCCCCAAAACCACCAGCAGCTTCTTCTATTCCTCTCAAGACCCTTTTCCAGTCTGCTGGCCAGAAGGCTCCAGGAGCTATCCTCCCCATTAACCATCCCCAGCAGCCAGGACAGGTGAGAGCTTGGGTGCAGCCTCCTGTCCCCTGGAGTAGCATCGGCTGTGATACCCTGGGACAATGCCAAGCCTTTGGGACACTCGTGTTTCCTCTGGGAAAGACCAGGCACTGAGGGAAGATGCTGTGATGCTGCAGAGGCCGTTCCAGCAGCTGTGTTGGGGCTGTTGAGCTTTTTGGGTTGCTGGGGGCCTTAGAGAAATCCGGACCACACATGGATGGATCATCTGCTGGTGTCTGATGTGTGTTTGTGTCCTGACTTGGAGACACGGTGACCTACATGTCTAGGTGTAAGTGTGCTGCTAAGGATGGGGGTCCAGGGCGCAGCTCCAGCCCTGAACCCAGCTCCTCCAACGTTATCTCACTCTTCAGCTTTTATTTGAGTTATTCCACCCAGCTGTCTCCAGGACAAAGCCTGGTTTCATGCTCTGAACACCCCACCCTACCGCTGCCCTCCAATTATTTCTGACATTTGAGCCACACCAAAAAAAACCTCTGAGAATAATAATTAAGTCGTAGGCCACCACGTGGGTCTGAAGAGCGTGATCCGTAGATGCAGCCTGGTCTGATGAGGGATGCAGGGTGGCTGGGAGCCCATCCATGCTCCTGCCCTGGCACCAGGGATTCGTCTCTGTCCTTCTCGCGTTAGCTGTGATGGCACTGCCAACGTCGCTGCGCAGGGAAGACCCTTGGGACATCCATGGGGTGGGTGGGAGCCTCCCTGGCCAACACTTCAGTGTCCTGGCCATTGGGATAGGGCTCTCTGTACTGCTTAAAGCCGAAAAAGTGTCCTAGTGGCCTATTTGTCCTCTTTTCCTTCCCACAGCCAGTGTAAATGCTTTGAACGCCAGGTGCTGTGCCAAGGACGGGTAGTTTCCCTTCCCACGGAGGTCCTCTGCCTTTGGAAGCCCCTGCTGGGCTGCAGCGAGGTGCCCTGTCCTCTCCCATTCAGGCGTCCATGAGGCAAGGAAATTTCCAGGACACAAGGCCTCCAGTAGAATATGCAGTAGAGCTGTCTAGAAAATTTGTGTTAAAACCCATTTCTGCAAAGAAGACTGAATTTTACTGTATTTTGTCATATCAACTTAAACAGGAGATTAAAAATCATTTAGAGCAGCTGCTACTTAATAACTACTGAAACATCCTTTCTGGTTTTCTAGATCAAACATTTATACCAAATGTCAGACTGTTTTTATTACAAGAGGAAGACAAGGCACTTTGATCTACAGAAGCAAGGTAATTTTATTTTTTTTTCCCAGTCATTCCTAACCAGTAGAGCAGTCCTTAATGATTTAATTTAATGAAATTATATGTGTATTTCAACCCCAGCAGTTACTTTGTCTTTCAAGAAAAAAGAAATTGCTTTCTGGTGTCACAGAAGCAGTGAACCCACCCTGCTGCCTTGGCCCCTTCACACCGCAGATTGTCAGCCTTGAGTTTTGCAGAAATGGCACATGAACACGGTAGCCCCCAGTTGCCAGACTACTGATTCCTACCCTTTCGCAGCGATGTTCGCACCCCCCCAGATGTTTTCAGTGGCTGGGTAGTTGAAAATGACTGTATTTGGCCAGTTCGGTTGCATGTGCTCATCCCTAGGCTGTGCACCGAAACTCTGAAGTCCATGAAGTTGCTGGACAACTTACTTAAAAACCCCTTTTCCCCCATCAGGGAGGAGAGCTGGGCCGGAGCATCCCCGCGGCGAGGCTGGAGGAGATGGTGCCTCCAGCCCAGCAGCTCACCCCCACTAGGGAAGACCAGGTCATTCTCCAAGGTGCGTGGCGAAAGTACAAGTGGCACTGTGCAGAAGCTGTAGCAGGGACAATTCCAACAGTCCGTAAAGAAAAATCTTTTTCCCATGAGATGTGCAGCCCTGGGATGGGATCTTTTTTTGAGGGTATTCAAAACTCCACTGGGCAAGGACTGGAGCGAGCTGAGCTGGCTTTGCAGCGAGCTCTGCTTTGAACGTGGTGTTGGACTCGGGACCACTCCAAGTCCCTTCCAACCCAAACCTTTCTGTGACTTTCACCTAGTGAAGGGCAGTGACACATACACACACATGGCAGTTTATTGCATCCTACAGAAGACCTGGAAAAGGGAGATGGCTCTTGACAGTGGTGTATCTTGCTGGGCTTCGGCAGCCTAGAAGATGGTAGGAGGAGCTGGCGCACAAACCGCAGCCTGCTTTCGCTGCACCAAGACACGTCGTGTGTAGGACATTCCTGCACAGATGACTTGGTTAGTCGTCTCCATTGTAAAACAGGGATGGGTGTGTGCTGTCCTCCAGCAGTGTGGCAGGAGGTGAGGGACACACTCTGCAGGACGAGCCTCCTGTTGTTCTCCTTGATTTCGTGTCGTGGTCAAGACATGGGACCCCAGCTGAGGGCCAAATGCCGTTTCTGTCCCCAGCTCCACTTGGGACTTGCTAGTTAGTGTCGCCAAGTCCCTCTGTGGTGCCTGGGGCTGCCGGGATGCGGAGCAGGAGCCCAGCCAACTCGCCGGGAGGCGGAATAAATTGCCTCCTTAAACCAAGGCCGAGGGGAGGTGCGCACCTCCTCTGCCCCGAGCGCTGGGAGCTGGGTGTCGGAGCTGGGTCAGGCTGTCCTGGCAGTGGGGTAGCTGTGCTGGCTCCCTGCCACACGGTGCCACAGGGAGAGGGGCAGGAGCGCAATGCCGTGCTTCCCAGAGCAGCCCAGCTTCCCTCCTGTAGGTACAGGTAGGACTGCAAAAATGTAGCCTGGTGCTTTGGCATATTCCCAGTGGAGAGGGGGGTTTGCAAGAAGAGCCCTGGCAAAAGGGACTCGGAGGCCAAGCGAGGGCCAGCGCTGGGTGTGCAGGTACGACCTGGGTGGCTGAATATTCCCTTGAAGCTCCTGGCCTCATCTCTAGCACTGTTACCTGAAGGTGGTTCTTGTGCCTGGCTGTAAATTAGCTTTGAAAATCTGTTTTTCCCTGGTAAGGTGGACATGGGAATGCTTGTCCATCTTGAGACCCCAACTCGGGATGGAGTCTTCCTGGAAAGCAGATGTGGGTGAACAAGGCAACCCCTGCTTGACATGCTGATTAACATCACCAGTATTAGATTTCACTATTAAAATTAACAATATCCTATAGAAAGTTAGTAGCATGACTCGCACCTCCATCGATTGGTTCATACTTTTTTTTTTTTGGTTTAACCAGGTTTCATAATTTATTTAGAAAAGAGAATGAGGTTATTTGGTCCATCCTTGATTATGGGGATTATTATGTCATCAAAGTCCCCCTCTGCACCCTGCAGTGGATGCCAGGTGAGCAAATAAGATGCTGCGAAGACTGCCTCTGCCCCATGCTTGGTGTCCATGTGCCCTCTTCGTCCCCCCACCCCACTTCATCTCCTTGTGCTTGACCCTGACACTGCAGGGCCTCTGACCCCTTGGGATGGGGTGGGCTGGAGGATGAGTCTCCATGGGTCAGCCCTGCTCCACGTGTCTCCCACCCAGTGAGTGTCCCCAGCATGGAGCAGAGATGTGCTACTGCAGCCCGTGGCATCCCAGAGCCTTCCCTGATGGGAGCCTGGTGCCACTCACTTGGAGTAACTTGGGAGTCTGTGTCCTCTTCTCAATCATCTTCTCTTCTCCTCCTTGGCCAGCGCTCCACGTAGCAGCTGAGGCTTCTCCAAGGATTACCACAGCCCTGCATGTAGTTAGACAAGGGTGTCCATCAGTACGGCCTGGTGCAGCTCACACCAGGGAGGAGTTGGTGCTGTGCAGGCATCAGAGCCTTCCCAAACGCCAGACAGCAAGGAGGATGGGGAGACAAGATCCTCCAGCATCTGCTTTTCCAAAGGAGGGGATGAGCATGGCATCTATGTGACTGACGAAGGACATCGTCACCCACCACAGATCCAAGTGGTGATGGTGCCAGATACCGATGGGATTAAGACTGCAGGACACTGCTGGCCCCATGCATGCAGTGTTTTAATCTGGAGAGGACTCACCCATGGTGGCAGCTGCAGACAAACCCTCCTGGAGTTCGGGTAGGTGAGAGGCCAGGCCTGGAGGCCAGGTAGTGGGGTGGCACCACCACAAGCTGGTGATCCCAGTGCTTGGGCTGCCCTGGTCCTCCCCGTGAGCAGAGACCCACGCCAATGTCAAACAGTACCTTTGTGCTTAAGCTAGGGTGAAACTGATCCAGGGTGTGGAGAGAAATAAAATCCTGTCCCAAATGTCCCCAAAATGTCCCAAAGCCCCCGCACCGCAGCGGTGCCCTGGAGAGAAGGGAAAAGGCTCCACCAGTGCCAGGAGCATCTGCACCCCTCAGCAGAGACGTGGTGGTGGAGCGATGGTGCTGCCAGGCGCAGTGGGGGCACGCAGCCATGCGTAAGCAGGGGAAGCAGCCCGTGCCTGCCATACTGTGGTTCACGGGCCATGTGGCACTCACAGCCTTCCTCCGCTCCCAGACGCACCCCGTGTTCCCCGTCTGTCCCAGGGGACTACGGCATGATCGCCTCCCACTCCCCGCTCCCCTCCCCAGAGGCTGCTTTAACGAGTCAGGTCACACTACGGTGTGTTGCTAAATCATTACATAAACTGATCCACGAGGTTTCCTCCCCCACCAGCTGTGTGGGGATTTCACAACATCGTGGAATCGAGGGCATCCTCGTGCCAGTTGCACGCTTGCTCCCTTTCTAAATTTTGTCCTGTCACCTCTGTACCTTTCACAGTGGGAACAAACTCTCCCTTCCCTGCAGCATTCCTGAGCTGGTCCAGAATGTGACGGGGTGGGGAGGTGAGGACTCCAGGTACCATCCTGGTTGAGGTGTCTGTCCACCTACTCTTCACCCAAGTCCCAGCTGTGGGAGACCATTCACACCTTCTTAGTTGTAGTCACCCCCCTGGTCTGTATCTTGACTTACGGTGGGCACGGGCTCAAGTCCTTTCCTTGATGTTTTGTGCAGTTGCATTCCCATGCTCCTGAGCCTGGCAGCATCACCTCTGGAGATGGTGCCTCACATCCCTGCCCTCCCTCCAACCACTCCTGGAAGCAGCAGATGCACCTGGCAGGACCTGACTTGACTGCATTTACAAGGCACCACCCAGGTAATGCTCCTGCACCCCATAGGGCCTCTGAAACACATTTAGGTTATCTCTGGGCTTTTTCATGGGGTTTGGGGCTTTTCTCCCCCATCTGAGTGTGGTTATTCCAACCCCAGCCACCCTCAGGCACTGTCTCCATTGATAGCCAGCTCCCACTGGACTTCCAGACATGGGATGGCATGCAGAGGGGGGACTTTTCAACCTATTAAACATCTAGAAGCAAGAGAGGCACTGGCCAGGTCCTTGGGTGGTCCTCAAGACCTACAGAAATGAAGCAGGCAGATGAAGCTAGGGAGCAGGTGTCTACCACGGAGGCTTGTCAGGTCTTCTGGGCATGGTCATGCAGGATTCACTGTCCCCTGGCAGCCCGTGGTGGGAACACAGCCTTGCTGAGGGGCTGGCACGTCCTCACAGGCAGCCTCGAGTGTGCATGGCTGGATGTGGTGGGCAGTAGCGTGACACAGACATGTAGACCAACATGCTTATCTCAGCGGCATTGCCCGCTGTCAAGGGAAGCCTCTTGCAGCAGCCCCAGGTAACTGGTCCCCGAGAACAGGCTGCGCCACCGCCAGAGGTAAGTGCCATGAGCATAAGGAGTCCCTCTCCTGGTTCCAACTGGGACAGAGTCAATTTTCTTCTTAGTAGCTGGTGAGGTGCTGTGTTTTGGATGTGGTGTGAGAGCCATGTTGATGGCCCTCACTGCAGCCACCCTCCCCTGCAGGTGTAACAGCCCGGCACTGAGTGTACTGGCACCAGGGAGGTCCCTGGGAGAGGACGAGCCCCAGCGGTAGGATAGATCCCCAGCTGGGATCTCCGTGCAGCTCGCTGGGACTCGGTCTGCAAAGGAGTTCGTTATCCCAGGCTCACTCAAACACAGTTGCAAGCATTGCCCTGGGGCTGCTGGGCTGTAGCGAGGAGGGGCTTTGCCAGCGGGGTCCCACTTGGTAAGCCTTGGTGGGAAGCATCTCCCCCACAGTGTGCCTCACCCAGAGAGATGGGGGAAGAGAGCAACAGGCTGAGCTCACCCTGACCTGGACACTGAGCTGGCAGAGGGTACTGGGTAGGGATGGGAGGAGATCAGCAACTCCTGGACAGGTTTTGTAGAGGCTCCTCAAGTGAGATGGGGACACAAGGAGATGAAAACTGGGTGGACTGGCCAACTTGATGGCTTTTTCCTGGAGGAGAAGCAGAGCTCCTTCCTTCTCCATCACCATCCTCTCCTCCCAGGGCACCTCCCTTCCCTGGCAGCTGCATGACCACTGCTGGTGCTTATTTCCAGAGTGACCTGCTGACCAAGGCATGTCCCTTTTTAGCCGCTGACAGGCCTGCATAGCCCTCTGAACTGTAAGAAGTTCAAAGTTGTGATGTAGTTGCTCATCAAAGGTGGGACCTGGGATGTGACTGGTTGGCAGGGATGTCCGAGCGCGGGGAGGGGCAGAAGGGACAGCCTGCACCCTCAGCCTTGATAGCACTGAGTCTGGACCTGCTGACGGGCACCTGCAGGTTCCTGCACAGAGCATTAAGAGTGATCTCCAGGCCACACAAGTCCTGCCCTGCTTGGTGTCCCCTGTGTGCATTACATGTGCTATCTGTCACAAACAGGGGCAGCAAAAGCAGGGAGCCAGGAACGTGACCCCACAAGGTCCAGCTGACACGGGCAAGGGCTTGGCTTGCTCTCCAGCCCCAGGATGGTCAGGAGTGGAGCACAGGACACACAAGGAGAGGCTGGGAGAGATGGTTGGTTCAGGTTGAAGGGACAGTTTGGAGAGATCTTACAACTCTCTGCAGCTAATTAACTGGAGGATGCAAAGAATACGGACCCAGATTTTCTGAGGCACATGGGGACAGGAGGAGATTGACTGGAACCATCTGGGACATGGGAAATTCCTCTTAGATAATGGGGGGAAAAATCACCATGAGGATAGTCAAGTACTGGGAGAGAGGCCAGAGAGGCTGTGGGATCTTCATCAAACTTTAACTGGACAAGGCCTGGAGCAACTGGGTCCTGACCCAGCTCAGCAAAGCTGGCCCTGCTTTGGGCAGAGGGTCCGTCCCTTCCTGCCTCAGTGATCCCATGTTTCTGTTAGGGCAGACCTTAACGATGGGTTAACTTTGTTCCCAGGTACTTTATCTCCATTATGCAAGGCTTTCATCTTGCTTAGCGTAGCCTTGCAGCTGCTCTCCCTGAACTGTCCTTCCTTTTCAGCGATTTCCTGGTTTCCTCACTTAAGCTCCCATCCATCATGGTGGGCGATTTCTAGGGCTTGGTGAAGCCCACCTGCTTTGCCAAGGGGCAGCCCATGAGCTGGTCAGTGCTGTCACCTTTTCTTCCTCCCACAGCACCACCGCAAAAACATCTCAGTGCCACATGTGCAGGGAGTGCAGGGAAGGTTTCGCTCCAGAACAACCTGCCCACATGTCTCAGCAGGCTTCTGCATGGCTTTCCTCAACTTGGCAGTTCCATGCTTGCTTTCAGCTGGGTCCTGGTTACCCTCTTGGATCTGGGCTCTCCATCTGCCCTGTTCCTGTGGCGCTTTCTGGTCCCACAGGAGGAGAGCCTTTCGTGAGAGGCAGAGCGAAACTAAGGTTTTGCAAATCTGAAGAGCAGGTTTCCTCCTGGAGAAACCTTGCCAGGTGCTGGGAAATCTCAGCTGTGCCAGGGTGAGGCTGAGTCATCGCTCAGAAAATGGCATTATCCTGGGAAATACAAGAAATTCCCAACACCTTTATGTCTGTCCCTCCTGGTGACCACCCGCCCTGAGGAAGAAGCAACCCTAGTTGCTAAGAAGAACCAAACACACACAGCAGGACTGCAGTTTTGGGGGCCAACTACTATTTTCCTCTCGCAGATTTTATAGCCACCCGTAGACACTTTCAGCTGGGGAGCGCCTGACAAGTTTGAACAGCAAATCCTGCACGGCTCTGGGAGCAGTGTTGGGCCAGAGAGCCCTTTGATTGCGATCAGCGAGTTGGCAGGATTCCCAGGAACTCATACAAAAATGCTTTGAAGAGGCCAGATGCACAAGGCGTGTCCCGGTGTGGGGTGCGGAGCGGTGAGTCACGGCATCGCCATGCGATGCTCGGTGTGCACACATGCAGCTGTCGGACCGCAGCGAAGGCCCCCGTCTCCCTCAAATCACCGATTGCCTATTTTTTTGGGTTTGGTTTTTTTTTTTTAGCCTCCCATCTTTGGCCGATTGCCCCCGGAATTGGGCACAGGTTTTGTTCCCCTTTCAGCCTTGCCCCGCTGCTGCCTGTGAGCTCCAGACAGAAAGGCAGACAGGGAGTTTGCTCCAGGCGCTGGTAGGTGCAAGCCGTGCTGCTGCGCCGGTGCTGCACTGGGCTTGCTGGGGATGACACTCACCATGCCCTGCTAGGTAAGCATCCCCAGCCCGTGATTCAGGGCAGAAACAGCAGTTTGCATAGAAGTGCAACAAACTCCTTTGTTTAAATACCTTTTGCTCTCTTAGATATGGGGCTGGAGTCTCTTGTAGGAACCTGGGAGATTCCCTGCCTTGGGCTAGCTCGTGCAAACTCGCCCGAAGAAACTCTTGTTTCTTGAAAGCCTCTGTAAGCTCCCTGTCCCCAGCTCCACAGCCCAGCTCAGCATTTTGGGCAAGTTGTGAAAGAGGGCAGATGCCAGAGCCAAATGACGGGATGTGATAAACACTTGGCTCTCCCGTGCGGGGACAGGGTGAGGGCTGTTCCTTGCCGGCGGGGAAATGACATTACAGGTTTGCAAGAGCTGGGCACTTTGTTGTGCAGAAGCCATCTGACGCTGACAGCCTGTCATTGATTTGCGAAAACATCGTTTGGCATCGATAACAAGCTTTCAGGAGAAACAAGTAGGACAGAGGAAAAAAACACCCAGGTATTGCTTTGCTGTTCCTTACCTGGACTGGGAGCACACAGACTTATCCCTGCTCCGTGAAATGCACAGGAGCAGCAGAATATCCTGCTCCATCTCACTGGGCATCAGCCACCCCTCATCCTGGCTGGCCTTGCCTGGGCATGGTCTGAATGTCCAGGCTGGTCGGGTGATGGAGCGGAGCGAAGCTGCTGCATCCCTTGGGTGAAGGGTCAGGAGATGTGGGGAGAGGGTCCCACAGGGGATTACCCTTTAGTTGCTCTAGTCCTGTCTTATCAACAAAGCTTGGGTTTCTGCTGTGGTGTTTCACTGAAGGAGCATCCTGGAGCATCAGAAGAGGAAGATGCACTACATCCATCTTCCCCGAGAGCACACCCTGTGCTTCCTGATACTGCTCTTGCACCTAGGAAATAGGAAATATGGCACCTGTGTGCTCACAACCCACCAGCAAAACACAAAATCTGATGCATGGGAAAAATAAAGTGCTTTCCCACTGCTTCCAAGGAGGGACCAAGCACCTGTGAGCTGAAAGCGCCAGGCCTGTGGGCAGCCAGACCCTGGGCACTGATGATTCCCACCAGTGAGAAACTCCACAAGTGCCCTCCACAACAGCACCCTCCATCCAGCAGCGCAGAGGAGCCTGCTCCTCCTGGCCCTTCTCCGGGCTGTGTGCTGGTGCGAGCACCCGGGACCTGGTCCTGGGGGGGCCAGGAAGCCTCTGTCCTGACGCCCTCACCTTGGCCTCCCTCCTGGTGGGATTTGTGCCTCTTCTCCTGTACCAGCCTCCTGTGGCTTGGCAGGAGCTTTGTCAGCGCTTGCTGTGACCTGAAACTGGTCACACCAGCGCTGAGGTGTTCGGTTCTCTGCAGACGAGTTGCTGCAGTGTGGCTTGGCAGAGAGAAAAATTCTCTGCTCATAACCTGGCATGTCATTTCTTGTACAGCCACTTTATCTTCTATTCTGCTTGTAAAAAGTCTTATTTTCCTCTGTGCTACCCCAGGTTACTTGCAAAGATCACCCCAGCTCTTTACCTGGCAGCTGCCCTGATTTCTGCATAGGGCTGTCCCTGCAAAAAGTGAGACCCCTTTAGGAAGAGGTCTCACCCCCATGGACACAGATCACCCTACAGTCAGCAGGATCCTCCATGACCCCCACTTCAAGTGCTCTGCGGGTGACCTTGCAGTCCTGGGCTCAGCGGGGTGGATTTGCAACCTGTGCAGGCAGGGGAAGCTTTTTGCAAATGGGGAGCTGGACACATTGTGCAGGGGGCATCTTGGTGGGATGGAGGCTGGACCCCCTGGCAGGAACGGGTCTGCAGGCAGCATTGCTCCTCTGACCAGGGCATGTGCAATGCTGCCTCCTAATAGCAGGGGCATCCCCAAGCTTTTGGCACCCAGACACCACTTTGATCCAGTTTGGACTAAGGGGAATAATAAAATAGAAGGTGAGCAGGCTGTGTGGGAGATACTCCAGCCCTCCGGCTGCCAAAGAGCACCGTTTCCTACCCAGACCCACAAAGCCTTGCCCATGAGCCCTTCGTGGTGAAGGGGACGGTGATGGCCACCTCCAGTCCTCACACCTCCCAGCCTTGCCTGCTCCCCGCTGGCACCCGCCCGCCCCGTCGACCCTTCCCTTTGGGCACAGGCTGGGGGAGGCAGGTTTGGGCTGAGGGCAGCGGGGAGCCGTGTGCCCTGCAGCGGCAGCGTGGGGGCTGCAAGCGAGCCGCGGCGGGGAGCGTGTGGGTGTGTGCAGGCAGGGCTGTATATCCAGTCTGGCAGAGGGTGTGCCTGCTCACACGCTGGGGAGCCGAGCCGGGAGCAAGAGCCCTGAGACACCCTCAGCCGGGGGACGTATGGCAAGGAGGGGTTTGGGAGATTAACCCCAGCACGAGACGCTTTTGCTGTCACCTTGTGTTGTGCACGGTCAGGTGAAGTGCAGCCCCCTCTCCCCCCAGCCCCACGGTCTGCTTGCAGCCATGCTTCACTCTCCACTGAAAACAGCGTTGGCGTATGAGTGTTTCCAAGACCAGGCCAGCTCCACTCTGGCTCTGCCCTCGGACCACAAGCTGAAAACTAAGGGCACGGGAAAACAGCGGGTCCAAGAGCAAGTGATGATGACGGTGAAGCGGCAGAAGCAAAAGTCATCCGTGTCATCGAGTGTGGGCCACTCCAACCGAGGTAAAATCCCACTGCGCTCTGGACAGCGAGGGGGTCCTGTCTGGGGACAGAGCAGATGCTGTGGGGTGCTTCTGTGGGGTTTTGTTTGTGAGGCACAGACCGGTTTGCGCCTCTCATGGGCTACCCCAGGCAGGGGGTGCTGATATTGCACTGGATGGAAGCATTAGGACTGCACGGGAGCTGGATGCATGGGCTCCCTCCTGGCCAGAGCTGGGCTCCTGGGAGCGCTGCGCTGCTCCGCATCCCTGAGGTGCTCGGGCATTTCAGTGTGGTGCCATTAACCACTTGTTCCTTGGCTCTAAAGCTGGAGTAGCTGCCTCATGTTTGCAAATCCTTCCTCTGTCAGTGCCCCCATGGTTGGAATCCTCCACCAGACCAGTCCCTGTGGATGGCCAAGGCCAACAGCTCTGCTGTCCCACCGCTCCGTGGGGAGCTGGCACCCAGTGTGCGGCAGGCGGAGGGCAGGCTCTGCCCGCGTGCGGGATACAGGCCCAAGCTCGAGAATTGCCTCTGAAGCTCCCAACGTGTCTCCCATTTGTAGGCTGAGAAGTGTGGGAGCCTCCGGGACACCCCAGCTGAGCTGTAGGAAGGAGATGGCTTAGGAGGAGAGGTGTCCTTTCCTACGTGCTGCCTTGCCTTGGCTCGGTGGGGATGCTCTGCGCTGAGTCCGTGCCAGAGAAAGCAAGCAGTCAGCTGAGTCCTGGAGCCAGGTTTCCTACTGGAATACCTTCCTCTTTGGGTCAAGGCTTGGCAAATGTGGGGTTTTTTTGCCATCCTTGTATCTGGAGAAAGCTGATTTGGAGGTGAACCCCAGCTTTCCCCAGCTGGAAACTGAAAACCCAGAGGGTTGTGACAGCTGCAGTGCAAAACCTCCTGGCTCTCAAAGGTGCTTTTGTCGGCAGCTTGCAGTGAGCTCAGTGGCCTGGTTGGGTTCCCTGGGAAGAGGATAAGCCCGAGACTTTGGGGGAGAGAGGGGTGCTGGGGGTGGGACTGGACCGTTCAGCTGTGTCCTCAGCGAGCAGCATGCAGAGGGGCATTTGCTGGAAGGCTGGGAGAGCTGCGTCAGCCTCTGCCATCTCTTTCAGGGACTGTGGCTTGCCCAGCAGCTTTTCCAAGCTGGTTCATGAGGCTGAATCCAGCGCTGGTGAGGTGTCATGGTCGAGACACTTGTTTTGGGCTGGTTTACCAGGAAAAGATGGGTGGCACTAGGCTGTGGGTGAGGGTGGAGGTGGTGCGCCCATAGAAGCCATCCTGGCTGTATGTGTGGCGTTACTGCAATGGAGGGAATAGAGCAGCTCCATGGTGGGCAGCGTGTGTGCAGTGACCCATGATGAGCACCACCAGGAACAAATCTCTGCTTTTTCTTTTTGTGTGTGTTTGTGGACATAGACTCCAAGGGGCAAGTGGGGGACAGGGCAAGGAGAGCTTTCTTTTGTCACCAAAATGGAAGATGCACATCTCATCCTACCTCGGGAGGGCTCATTGCTTAAGGTGTTATGGTGCCAGAGCTGACAAAATAAAATACAAACCAGGATGAGACGAGAGGCTCTGGATGGGGGCTGGGGCTCTGCCAGCCTCCTCTCCCAGCGGAGGGGAGCAGGCAGAGAGATGTCTCCCACTGCTGCCCATCGGCAGGAAGGAAGGGAGGCAGAGGGGGATTATTCTGCTTGGAGAGGAGC
Organism: Falco rusticolus; assembly: GCF_015220075.1. NCBI lineage: Eukaryota > Metazoa > Chordata > Aves > Falconiformes > Falconidae > Falco > Falco rusticolus. Next base: position 1,004,438 of record NC_051203.1, on the reverse strand, counting down.
CCAGGTGAAACCTCTGGGAAACTAAAAAAACCCAACAAATTCCCAAGCTGCCCGTCTCTGCTCGACAGGCTGAAGCTAAACCCCTCCTCCAGACACTTTTGGAAATGTCTGGGAATGGGAATTGCGTGGAAATGTGCAGCTCTGGTTTCTGTGTCCCAGGGAAGTTGAGTCACAACCAGCTCCCAGGAGCTGCCTCCAAACATGGGGCAGAGGCCACCCCATTCCCACTGCAGGGAGGTTGGCCAGCACGAAGGTCCCGATGGCTGATTCACTCCGGCAGCTGCTCTCTCAGGCCATTTCTGGATGGAATCCCAGAAGGGCAAGAAGTTGCCATTTATTCCTGGGGTTTTCTTCTGGGTTGAAGCCTGAGAGGGTCAGACTAAGCTTTCAAGTATTGCTTTTACTGCTGTTGGCCCAAAGGTTAGCTGGGCAGAGCTAATGAAGAGCATTAATATTTCCTACAGACAGGCTACGTGGGTCGGTCAGGCGTGGATGTCTGCCTGTTCAAATGCTCCTTCAACACCAGCTACCTGCCTCCTTCCGTGGTTTCTCAGAGATGTTCCTCAAAGGCAGCACAGGTTGGGGAATTCACAAAGCCCCTTGATAACATTGAGGTGCTTTGCTCCCTCTGCACCCCGACAGTCTCCTGCCCGTGGCTGGTTAGCTCTTGGTCCGGGTCCAGCCATTTCTTGCTGTGTTTGGATCTGTGGCTTGAGCAGGAGCCGAAGCGTGGTGCAGAGCTTCTCCCAGCTTCAGGAATGCATGTGCCTGTGTACGTAGGATGGAGAGCATGGACATGGACCCCTCTTGCCTGTAGCAGGGATGGTGGTGTTGTATCCCAGCTGGAGTTTCTTTAGGGGTTCAGCAGATGTTCCCTCCATGTCTTGCTTGTTGATTGATACATAAAATTAATTGGTTGTTTGCGATCCAGTGAATCAAGGAGTTGTGGCCGCTCTCTGAAGGTGTCACCCAACATGTGCACAAGCCACAGCAGGGCAAGGTGAGCCACTGGGGCTCAAACTGGAGTGCACTGGGATAGGGTAGTGAGCGGGAGCCTGGTGCAGGCAGCGCAACCCCCCACCTGCAGTGGGGGCTTTTCTCAGCCCAGCAGCATGTTCCCAAGGGCAGCCACAGCATTCGGGGTCTGCAGAGTCTCCCCTCCTGGGGTTCTGGCTCTGGGGGTCTGCCTAGGACACACCTGCCTTTTCACCATGGGAACAGCTAACTGGATGGCTCCCTCTGAATTTGCAAGTAATGTTGTTTTCTAGGGAAAATGAATTTCCGTGGCACGGCAGGAGCAAAGGCCAAGCCGAACCAGCTCCTTGGAGCCAACGGGGCTCGTCTGCAAAGTCCTCTGGCTAAAGAAAAGGTTTGCCAGTGACTTGTCACTGGCTGGCAGGGTATAGCAGGGAGCAAAGACCTGAGGAAACCCAGCTGTGGAGTGCCGTGTCCTTCTGCCTCACGGCTGAGCTGTGATGTGGAGGTTTGCTGCGCTGGGCGGATAGCCATCTTGCCTCGCTCTGACCTAGCTCTGACGGGGGGCATTGCTCTGATGAGAAGGGAAGAAGAGATTTTGGGGACAGTAAGCCTTTCGAAGACCTCTCTAACCTTCCTACAGCATGAGATGATTCAGTGAACGCCATCCACTCTTCCACAAACCTTAGATTATTAGTATAGAAAAACACCGAAATACTTTAGCTCACAGGACAGAGAGCAGAAATGAAGCAAGGATCTCAGCTTCTGGGATTTCACTGACCCTTCTCCCCTTGGAAGCAGCCAGGCTTTGCTTTGTGCCTCCCACAGGCCCTCTTCTCTTTACTACGTTTTTCCTATGTTTAATCATCCTTATTGTTTTAAAGCCGTGCATAGTTCATTATTTAACTTGTCTAGCCTGTGCTACCAGTGACTGGTTCTTGTCTTGCCTTTCCCTGCCACAGATTAATATTTATTAACATGCATCCATTTCCACAGTGCTCCCTGTTAGCTTTATGCGTCTGGCTGAAGCCTTTCACCGTCGTGCTTGAAAAATGGCATTTTTAATGCCGTTCTCCTTGCCATCAGTCCCTTAGCTTCAAGGGGTGTGAAGCTGCCTTTGAAGACAGCAGTGAACTCATCAAGCACAGGCACGCTGGGCTGGATAGAAGTTGCAGTTTGCTCTGCAGTGATCCATAACCGCTACAGAGAGGAGGAGGAGGAGGGCCATGTGGGCACGTAGTGGGGCTCACAGGGATTGAGTGCAAGATCTTGCAATCCTTACCTGTTGTAGTTGGTTTTCACCCTTGGGAACTGTGCCACTGAAGAGAAATGAGATTTTAGATCGACCAAGTTTTGAAGGAAATGCCCTGGGGTAATGACGGTTTGGGGGCAGGGGAAAGGGGTCCCTATGACAGCCTAGCCAGCACCTGAGCAGCCCCTTAGAGGTATTTTCTGCCCACAACTACAGCTGCTGGGAAGCCTGTGCTTCATCCAAGGGATTCTCAGCCATGTCTTTTCTGCCTCCATCCCATCTGTTATCTGCTGCTAATACAGTGGGTTTAATTGGCTCTGTGTTTGTCTAAGCGCAAGTGGGCACTTAAGAGACGTAAACAGCTGCTTGGATGACAACGAATGGGACACAGGCATATGGACATAGCTAGAAAAAAGTACCAAGGAGGCATCTCCCCCAGAAAGCATTTTCAGCCCCTACCAAAATGTTTTTTTTCAGGAGATAGTCTGGTTTTATCCCAAGTTCTCAGGACCTGTGACCAGCTTATGTGGTCTTTACCCTTGAGGTGGTTGAAAAGAGGAACATCCTCCCTTCCCCTGAGGGCTGGCGATACACCTCCAGGCTGACTCTTTAGATGAACCAGGCAGAGAACCGTCTAAACTTGCAGGACTAAATAAAGATGATGTTTCCTTTAGCCACATCCATCAGAAAATTCCCAGGTTCTTCCTGGACTATAGACTGAGCTCTCCAAGCAAAAAATCACAGTCGTGTGGTGCCAGAAGTAGTCCCCAGTCAGCAAGTTGGCTTCAAAATGCCTTGAACATTTGAGGTTATATATAATTATGTATTTTTAAGCTCTTCTATACAAGTTCTTAGAGGTGAAGGCCACTCTTAAACAACTGAAGAACATAAACTTGCATGAACTGCATGGTCTATTGAATTTGGCCACGTAATGGTGAGTTTATACAAGAAAATCAGAGGTGTGCCTAAACTGGCTTATTTTTGGTGTCTCCTTGCTCAAACCCAAAGCCTTCAGCGCAGTGCATGGCAAGAATGGATCCTGAAAGGAGAAGTGTGGTCCCCAGGGAGGACCGGTCAGATGAAGCTGTGAGTCATGCCCTTTCTTCCAACTGCTCATTCACAGCATGGGGCAGTGCTCCCAGGTGCTCCTGCCTGCAGTTAGGTGATGTTTGCACAGAACAAGAGGTTGGCTGTAAGAAGGAATTGCCAGGAAACTGTTATCATGGGGTTGTTTTACCTTTGCACTCAGAGCTGTGGTTCCTGGCTAGCTCTGTCCCCTGGCAAATCACTGGCCCAGACTTACCATTTCGAGCCCTGCCTGGCTTCTGCTGAAGCCAAACACTAATGCCCTGATCTGGAGTTCCTGGGAAAGCCCAGGGTGGAGCAGGGAAGCACAAGGTGAAAGGCACACCTGAGTTGTGCCTCCCGTTGCACGTCAATGGCCGTTTCCTTGCCTTATCAACAATTTCTGTGCAACTTCGTGTATATGAAGCAGTCAGGGCTGGAGCAATATCAATAGGGAGCAGTGCCCACTAAGTCTCTAGACTGGCAGACGAGGTCCTGTGGTTTCCTGCGCAAGTGTATGTCTGTGAAATTACTCTACTGTTGCTTATTCTGCATTCAGTGATGTTCTTCAGATGCTGCCATCTGTCCAGTCCTGCTCCTCTCTTGTTGACAATAGAAAGCAAATCTCATTATTTATACCACATCTACAGGAATCATCTTCCTGAGAAAATGCAAGAATTTTTAGCCACAAACCAAATCACCATAACAGGTTCTGGGCGCCTTAGGCAAGGCAATAAGCTAGATTTATTTGAAGGATCAGTGGCTGTAGAAGACCTGAGTGGCTTCAGGGCTTTTGTGGTCGAGCTTATCCAGTTTATCTAAGAGATGAGTCTTATCAAACAATCAGAGAGATTAGGATATTTCTGACATTACCCACCAGTTTAGGTGCATAACTTAAGACAGGTAAGTCCTGATTTTGTGCTTCGTTAGACATTCAGAGCTTCCCCTGGAAGTTAATTGGAGTATAGGGTTTGTACTTCCTCATAACGGGACTTGGGATGCCACAATTATTAAGCACTTTGAAAAATGTAACGTGAATGAACTTGAACTCTTTTTGGACCATCTCAAGGGGGTTAAGGGAATTCCAGTGTGGAAAGGGAATGACTCGCTTCATTTTTCTTGTAGTGATGAATGTAGCATTGAGTAAAATACTGTTAGGATGGATCCAGAGATTACACTGCCAAAGGCTACTGAGGAGACACAGCTTTTAGTAGGGCTGGGACAGGCAAATCCAGGCACTCTGAATAAAGCACTGAGAAACAGTAGAAATGGCTGGTGTATTCCTCTTGATCCAAGACACCTGCATCTTTACAAAATGTATCTGAGATCTCATCTCACAGATCTCCCCAGTGCCCCCAAAACAATGATGGAGCTTAATACATTCCCAGGAAAAGAAAGTACAAAGACACAAAGTGATCTTTTAGAGACGGAAGACTGAAATTTAAGGCAGTGCAATCAGGTGTTTTAGTGTTTAACTATTTCAGATCCCCAGGTGTTAAATATTTATCCATCATGTTTTGTTGGTTGAATTAGTGAGCCTTGCTTGGGCTGCTTGTGTTGATGTGATTGTTAGCAGCCAGACCAGGAAAGCCAGGCTGGCGAAAGGGTTGCAGGTGGTTTTTGCTTTCAGACAAGTGGCAAATTTTATTTATCTCCAAGTCAGAGTAGAGGAAGCATGTTCCAGGGTCAGACCTTCCAGGATGTGTAGCACAAAATAGCATCCAGACCTTCTCATGCAGCAAAGACCTAAGGCATTGGCCCAGTTTCTGACCCCATCTGCCCTTGTCACACGTTTTGTGGTGTTTAGTCTTTGCTGAAAACCTTAGGCAGTTGCTTGTGGTCTGAGGGCTGGAGTTTCCAAGAGCTCTTCTGGAATGAACATCTATGAGCTGCCTGCAATGGCAAGGGCTCAACCTACTGCCTGTCTTTCCTGTGTCCCTGGTAAGGTTTCTAACTCTGTTATTCCTCAGTAACTAAACTCACTGGAAAAAAGAGCACTGTGCTCTGAAGGGGTGCCTGTGGGACCGCTTCCCCCTGCTGACTGTGCTTTTTCCATTTACAGGTTCCATGTACGATGGTTTAGCTGATGGTTACGGCTACGGGACATCCCGGGGCAGCTATTATGCCAAAACCCAGACAGGAAACAGCAGCTGGGGCTACCCGGTAAGATACTCTTTTATCTGGGGACTGTGGCATACTCTTGAGGTGACCTGTACAGCAAGCACCCTCTAGCAGAAGCAGTCATGTAGGAAGATCACAGCACTTCAGAAACTTGCCAGAGAGGGATTGCACATGGCTGTGGCTATCTTAGAATGTAATTCAATGCAATGGAAGAGGATGATCAAGGACCCTATATCTATGTTGTATGTCGTTGGGGATTTTAGTGTGGAACAAGATTTAGTTTGGTTTTGTGGATAAATATCCACACGGCGTAAGAGGTTTCAAGCTGTCTGAAGGATCAGTCATGAGATCAGACTCTTACAACTCAGTTCAAGTTCAGAGCACATCCATTGCTCATCTGGAACAGTTTCCATTTTTGTTTCCATGTACCAAAACTCCTCTGTGAACAACATTAATGTGGTTGAGCAGTGACGGTCAGGGGATTTGCTTTACAACTGTATTGCTATTCCCAATCTCAATGCTAGAGCAGACCTTTTCAGATTTTCTCAGAGCTTGGAAAAGAGGAGGTCCACTTCTCTCATGGTGATTTCCAAACAAAATATTACAGATTACCAGCAAAAGCACAGGTGAGGTAGTACTTGTCTTTGTGCAATCTAAGTTTATACATCCCACAGACGTCCTGGTCTTGTCCTTGGTGACAGACTCTTGGTACATGGGAATCACTCCAGGCCAGTCCATCGTCTACTGGGACAATTTGTGCTTATGATGCCCCTCCACCTCAGACCTGTATTCTGTTCTGCCTTGGTTTTCATCAGCTATAAAGTAGAAAGGAGCAATTCACAGATCTGGGATTTAAATACGGGAAAGAGAAAGGGCTCCTTTCAACAACTCTGGGACTGTAAAGCAGCTCCCTCTCAACCATCAAAGGGTTGAACCAAGAAAGGTGCTTATGTTGGTTTCAAGCACACAGACAGAGGGTTGAAGCTTTTTCTGGTAGCTGACAGATCCTTTGCCTGTTCATAGCACCAGAATTCCTCAGCTTCAGAAAGATATATCTGTTGCCTTTCTTAATGGCCTTGGTGTATGTAGTGTGCTTGCTTCAAGGCAGCAGTGTCACTTGCTAGGCTTGCTACCTACTGCGTGTTCAGGAGGAAGGACTGAGAGTACTGGTACGTCTTTGAAATGTTTATTTGCAGGCTGTCTGTTGACTTGTTTTAATGTCCTTTGCTGAGCTGGTTAAATCCCAGGCAGTGGTGTTTCTGCCTGCTCTAAGACCAAAGGGGTGACTCTGATGGGTCAGAGCAGAGGTCCGTCCAGCCAAGTGGCCCATCTCCGTCACTAGGGCTCTGCAGCAGGGTCTAAGCACGGTAAGCAGGCAGTGATGCATCCCAGAGTGGTTTTGTGGCCACCAGAAAATTGCAGCTGAGGGACCTCCAGAGCCAGAGCTGGAGCCTCTGATGTTCATAAGCCAAATGATTGTGAAGTTTTGTTTTGATGATATGTTGCTGTTTGTCTGTTGTGATTTCTGAGTGGAGCTTTTTATGCTTTGTCTAAGCAAAACTGCTCTGTTCCAGCCATCCCAGCAGTTTCTAGCTGTTTGTTTGGGTTTTGTCTTTTTTTGTTAGAGAGAGAGGAAGCTAAGCTCCAACTCTGCAGCTGCCCCTCCAGCTTGTGTTCATGCTGCCAAGGTGGTGCTGAAGCTAGTGTTGCTGGTGTGAGGATTATTGTTTAATTTTGTTCATCCCTGATCTTCTTCCCGATCATTACAACAGCTTGGACAGAAGCCTGGTACTTAGAAATACCACTGGCTGCTGGGGACTTCAGTCCAACAGTGTGGTGAACAGCGTACAAGATGGTTACGAAGGTCAGGGTCTCCACTAGACACCCTAGAGCACCATGGACACAGCAGTTCACTCATTCCTAGTTCACCATAGACTTACGCAGTCCATAGCTTTTCCCTGAGGGGCTCTTCTGCATTTACTGGTGAGGGAAGGTCTTTCTCCAAACTTGTGTCTTACAAACCTTCAATTCTAGAAATTGTTGGTACAAGTCTGCAGGACCTGGGCTACTTCAGAAAAAGGGACCAGGACTTGTGAAGGATTCACAGTAAAATTTGTCTTACCTAACTGTGTCTATCTGAAAATCAGCCATTTAGTCTTAACAAGTCGTCTAGACTCCTCCCATAGCCAACAAAGGGAGAAGTACGAGGAGGTGATTCATCTCCTCTATCTTGGAGATCTGTCAGGTCAGGATGAATCAGCCCCTCTGGATGCCTATCTCCTTCCACTGGCAGTTGGATGGGAGCAGTCACCTAACAGGTAGATGACTGCAGTTAGGGGCGATGAGTCCCAAGTGCCATTGGAACTTATAACCTCAAGCCTAAATCTGCTTAACAAGCTTAACAGACATCATACTCCCCAGCCACAGCTAGGAACCTCCACCATTTTGCTTCTTCCAGAAAAGTGTTACAGGTTTATACACATCCACAACCAGCCTCCAGCTTGGGTTAACTTTGACTTTTGTCTATGGACCTGCTTGAAGTCTGTGCAGGTTCCAGGCGTTCTAAAAAACATTTCCTATTTGTAATTCCTGGGTTCTGAGACGTGAAAACAAAGATAAATCAAATCTATTTTTGAAGAAAAAATTGCTGGACTTCTTTCTAGCTGGAGCTGGTGCTGTGAGTGTTTCTGAGAACCACTAAGTCCTTTGAGATGCACAGGCAAATCCAGATGTTTCGGTGAAATGACCCAGCATGGTGTTCAGGAAATTTACTTACTCTTAATTCTTCTGGAGTTAAAAAGGTGTAACAGGCAATCCATGCCTATGCTGCTGCTCCACAGCACCTGCAACTTAAGACACTGCTCTTAGATCACCTTATTATAAAGCACTGCCTTAGATGGTGTCTCTCAGTGACTGGAGGTATCTGTCTCACTCACAGCTCTTCAAAACTATGATTCCTGACTTCCTCCTTTCATCTTGTTTTGTGTCTTTTTGGAAATCTCAGGCTTTTTGCTTCTGAGTTTCCTTCCCAACCTTATGATACTGGTGTTCAAATACTTGAGCAAGGAAAGGATAGATCTGGAGGAAGATCTCTCTCCAGATCAGTCAACATTGCTGACTAAAACTTTGATTTACCGATTATTAAAGACTATTTTCTGTTTATTCCTCTTGTGGATTGCCTTGTTCGTAGCATCACTGTAATTAGCAATGCGATGAGTACCTACTCATTATCAGTGCAGGTAACTGAGATCAGGTACCACTCCAGAAAGAGGCACTCAGGGCAGCAGGTCTGCGCTTGGCTGCAGGGTTTCCTTGGCTCATGTGCCAGGTGTTGGCTTCAGGGGTGAAGCCCCCAGTCCTATTTGCGCAGTGACCACGGTGGGATGCAGCAAGGGGTGCAGTAGTGGCTGCAGACCTCTCCGTCTTAGGTCATCTTTCACTCCAGGTGCTGGATGGAGCCCAGAAGACCCTTAGAGTCAAGTGCCACCCTACTGGTGATGTGAGTTAGGAGTGGCCACCAGTTTCCAAAGCCATTCGACCGAATGAGCTGGCTATGCTTTGTCCTCACATAAGGTAGTGCCTGAGGTCCCACAGAAGGTGCAATGGTGACCACAGTTTACACAGACAAACCTGAGGGAGGTAAAGTAAGCTAAACTGGGCACCTAGAGCAGTGCAGTCATGGCAGGAGAAGTCTCAGCATGAGCTGTGCCCTTGACTCTGACATCGCAATGCCACCCCAAAAATGGGATTTCTTTAGCACTGGGCTCGAAGCCACTGCCACGGTCCAGTGGCCCATGGGTTACAGTGAGTGTGCTGGTCATCCTGACTATGGACACAGCTTTGGAGATGCACAGCCAAGCCCAAGGCACCAAGGGAAGGCAGCACGTGGAACCAGGATGCTTGCCATCAGCAAATACCCTCTGAGGCTTAATTCCCCCCACAGCAATGCTGCCCTTGCCTGGGTCTGCTGGGTTGGCAGCTCCATCCCTGGAAGAGAGGCTGGGGGGTCCCAGGTCCCATGTCTGTTTTGACACTGTCCAGATGATGCAGTATCAGGACAAGGTGCACCCAACCTCCCCATGCTGTTATCTCCACAAGAAGGAAACAGACGGGCACCCAGCCCCTGCTGTGCTGGGTAGGGTAGGAGGCACCTCCTAGGTGTTGGGGGCTCTTCCCCCAGCAGGGTGAGCAGGCCATCGTCCCCGCAGGGCTGACCTCAGCCTGGGGCTTCTCGTGAGGAACCTTTCTGAGAGCAGCCCTGCTCCCAGACCGAGGGATATTTGGCATGCCTGATGCTGCTCCATTTAAAGCGGTTAACTGGGTTGGATCCTGGCACATGGCAGCTGGGGACCACTGGCTACTGGGCCACCAGTGCTCACCACCACTTTCCGCAGGCACCACTGCTGGGGTCTCGGGCTCTAGGCTGCACTGCCCCCGCCCCAGCTTGGCTTCTGTGGCAATCATGTCCATTGTGGCACTAGTGAAAAGTGCACTTTGGTGATTCCTCTGCACTAGAGGCTGTATGGAGATTCTTAAACAGGTGTTCTCGGTGTGCTGCAAAGCTTCTCCCTCAAATGCATTATCTGCATGAGTGGTGTTTGCCATGAGATGGGAAGACTTCCTCTTATCCCTGGCTGGCTTTGCCTCTGTGGACAAAAATCTCTTATCAGCTTTGTTCCGTAAGAGTTTCAGGGCAAAACTTGTCATTTGCTGTGATGACACATTCAAATTTAAAGGAACCTCAATTTTAGAGTAGTTTGGGTAGCATCAAAGAAAGCAAAGATTTATAGCTGTTGCACATCACTGCTCAATCAGACCCCAGTCGCCCCGTCCTGTCCTGTCCCGTGTGTCCCCCACCCCCCACCCCCATGAAGTTTTGCAAGAGGTTATATGCTTTGGGGTAGCAAGTTGGACATTACCTTCCCTGGCCAGAAAAAACTGAACCATCAAGACCTAAATCCCAGCTGCATAAAGAATCAGATGAAAAAGCATACAGAAAGGCAGCACCCAGGAGAGGTGGGAAAGAGCATTTCAGAAATAGATAAACAATATATTTGCTGGTTTTGCAATTTTTTGTCCCTGCAACGGAGTGTGTAGTAGGGAGCAGCTAAAGCGTTTCGCAAGTAGCATCAAGAGTTTTCCCCACCCATCACTCAGGGTGGGACGCTGTCATGTTGCATTGCCTGTGCTTTGCCCTCCAGCCTGGGAGAAACCTGCTCCTGACATGTTTATACGGAGTCCTTTACTCCTGTCTGTCTGCTGCTCTAGAAACAAACAAATTGCAAGGGAAAAAATTAGAGCTAGGTAATGAACTGATGGCGTCCTTAGATGCAGGAGTCAGAAACACCCAGTTATCTGGGAGGGCCTCCGCCACGGAAAGGCAGCGCTGAGATCGGAGTGTGAGTCCCGGGGCTGGTGCGCCTTGCTCTGTGCTTCTGCTTCTCTGGAAAGTGGGACGAGGAAAGAGACTTTTCCTTTTAAACAGAAGCATTTATGGAAGAAAAAGACAGAGAAGGACTCATGATTAGTGGTTGGGTTAATGCCATTTTGACTTTCCCTCTAGCACCAGTTTTATTCCAGTTGAAATAAGAGGTTAGAGACATTTATGTACCTGTCTTGTGTGGCAGTTGGATGTTCCTGTAATGGTCCCACGCTGCAGGCTGGGAACTGGTGATCCACAACTGCTCAGTACTTTAAAGGCAGGTCCCTGCTGCTGCCAGCGAAGGGAAGCGCTCACTCCTTGGGCCTGACAGAGCACCTGCGCGCTATCAGGGTTCATCTTCGCTGCCTTTCCTCCCCGCACCTCCCCTCCTTGTTTTAATATGAATGAACGGCTCCCAAGGCTTGGCTTCAGCACACACGCTCGTTTCACAGTAGGGAGGAGAAGTTCAAGTTAAAATTCAGGATGGTGGCATTGCCTGGCTGCACGTGAACATCCTCCAGCATCCCACGAGTGCAGGGGACTACCAGCAGCTGGCTGAAAGGATGGACTGGCCACCCTGCCCTGACTCCTCAGGTGCCGTGGGGAGAAGTCTTGGGGACAGCCTGTGGTCTTCTGAAGTGTTTTCCAGATCTTGCAGCACAGAGGGAATCACTGTTTATGTCTCCACCCTGCTTTGAGGGACTTCCTTGTCTTTTCCAGCATTTCTGTGCACTCCTGAAGGTGTGGACCCGGCCCACCTCCCCCATGCGAACACTTACAAGCAGTGGGCACACGCAATTCAGGGTGTTAGGAAATCTGGGCGGTTCATGAGGCTTGAAGGTGAGAGATTGATTATTTCCTTTCACTAATGCTATTCTGCATAGGGAGAGCTCATCTATGCACCTAATGGCATCAGCAAAAGCTACAAGATTGTTGTCAGGTGGCTCTTTAAACCACAGACTGTGTAATAGCATCATCTTCACCTTCAGAGCTGTCATCTCTTCTCCAGACAGCAGAGTGCTTCTCTTCTACCTTGCTGTGCATCCTATCTGTCTGATCGCTGCATCCAGCAAAGAGATAACAATGTGGGGAACCCCATTCCCTTGGCCACGTTTGCTCCAGCATTGGAAGCAAAGGTCTCTGACTTAGCTTGATGAACGTCTGCAGTGGGGATGTGGGTTTTAGTCTGACCAAGCTGCTTTTAAGGCGCAGACATGGCACTTTCCCGACATCAAGGAGTGATCAGGCCAGCTACATATGTGCAAAGGATTCATAGAGACTATTTGGCAAGCAGGTCTGAAATCCGCTGGCAGGAGACTCCTCATCGATCTGGAGGCTTTGGATCAGGCTCCTGCTGCAAAGAGGAATCCTAAGATACCAGTTAGGTCCGTGCCACTTGAAAGAGATTAAAATGGGCTCAGCCAAGCATCTGGTAGAATCAGCAATAAAAGTCATGCACTGACTTCGGTAATGAGCTTCACATCACACGGGAACTATTTTCCCATGAGTTTGCAGAAGGCTTCCCCGCCCTGCCAGGACCTGCACTGACTTGCCGCTCAGGGCTCCCTGTGTTGCAGAAAGGTGTCTTTGCAAACAGGCGGTCGCTTTACTTCACCCATCTCAGGGCTGGCAAGAAAGAGGACTATGCTATATGCCACTATAAAACACAGCAGGAAATAGAGAATTGATAATTCTGTATCTATAAACACAGACACACTCACCCCTCCCCTGCTCTGCTGGTGGAGAGCCCATGTGAGCATGCTAGAGAGCAAACAATAGCTTTAGATAAATAACAAGTTAGCTCGTCCATGGTTAGCTGAATTGGTTTCAGCAAATGCCTCGGGGCTCCACAGCTCTGCCAAGCTTCTGACAGCCCTACAAAATAATCCCGGCTTGTACTGACTCATAAAGAAAAACAACAGGGCTCACATCTAACAAGCTGCTGCTCTGTCCTCCAGCCAGCTGCTGCCAGTGGCAAGCCCTGGGAGTCAGTTCCCTGCTCCACTGGGCAGCAAAGTCCACCCTACACCTTCCTGCTGCATCCCCAGCCTGGCCCTCACTGTCCCAAGGGTTTCTGAACCCAGGAAAATAAAGGAAAAATGTGGATGATATCACCCTTAGAAGGACATACTCATCCGCAGCAGGGTAGATCACGGCTTCAGGAAAGGTCACTTTGCCGTTGCTGCGTGCGTGCTGCATCCAAAGCAAAACTAGGATGGGGAGAACCTCCACATGTGGCCATCCTGGAAATTTCAGTGGGCTTGCCCCGCAGCAAGGGGAGCCCCTGAGACTCATGGCCCCTACCCGTGTGCCTCATCCTTGCTCTTCTTATCACATGCCAATTCTTCCACATCCCTGGAGCCCTGCAGTGTGCACCAAACCTGTTACCTGCTGCGCTGCAGTACGAACAGGTTTTTTGTGTGTCCTCTGGAGTAAATGCAAAGAGAATTTGCTCCCCTTTTCTTCCCTTCCAGCAATTCACCTGTTTAGATGCAAACCTGCAGAATGAAAGTATGAAAACTACTTTAGACTGGCGCTCAGATGACAGAGCAAGCTGGGTATTGGCGTAGCTGGACTAAAGGGTTCCTTCTCATCCAGACGGCATGCCTGCTAGGCAGCCCCTTTTAAAAAGTTTTCAGCCGTTACCTGTGCAACTCTCTGGGACACAGCAGAGAGGATTCGCTGCATTCTTGAAGATCAGTTTGTTAATGGAAATATTTGGCTTAATTAATTACCATAATGACAGTTCTGCAGAGCGTTGGAGACAGGAATGATGCTGTGTGTGCTCAGGGCTGGGACACAGTTGGGGCAGGGCAGCGGGACTCAGGGTGAGCCTGCAGAGGGTACAATTTCTCTGGCACATGGGGTGTTTCTAGGTTAGGAAATACGGATTTTTTTTTCAGTGACATGAACTATTGTACGAGGCACAGGCATTTCACACCTTGTGCCTTGAGCCTCTATGGAAATAAGATGCTGGTGTTGACTTTTCTTTCCCAGCCCAAGGGATCCTTGGGTGGCTTTTGCAGAAAGAGGCATCCAAAGTAGTGCTGCTTAAAGTTATGTGAGAAAAGAAACCTTGGCCCAACAAGAGATCATAGATGAGCTTTCCTGAGATAAGCCACAGGGGGAGGAGGCAGGCAGTTTTATTCTTTAGTTCTTTTTATGCTGGTCTGCTGCATGTCTTAGAGATCTGCTTGCCAGCATGCTCAGGGGGATGCAGTGGGAAAAATCACTACATGGGGTAAACAACACGAAAATAGCTTTATTTCTTTTTCTTTCCGGAGTTTATACCTTGGTGACTTGTCTGTCACTTGGATACAGCCCTGTAGGCTTCCAGGTGCCAGCATTGAATGTCCAGAAGTGTTAACATTGCAATAGAATATTGGATTCAGTCCTGGTGTACTTGGGGCAAATCTGGAAGACTTTTGGTGAAGCGGTGAAGATATTTTGACCTGACAGCAGGCAAGCTAAAACCATTTTTTTCATTTGACTAATTGCAGGGTTTTTTTACTGTCGTATTCTTTTTTTTTCTTCCTGGCTTAGTCATCTCAATTCCTGCTGCGTATCCCTCATTGTTCCCAGAACACCCCATTATATGAGCTGATACTACACACCTTGTAACTCATAAACAGATATTCATTGTCTCCACTTGTTTCTTGGCACAATAAGACTCAAGAATCCCCTCTTAGTGATTTCTCACTCCCTTTACTCCCTTCCTAAGGAACTTAGAGGTGGAAGGGGAGCAAAATATCACAGGGAAATTAAAAATAAATGCAGGCAGTGCTGGAAGGTCAGAATGGGACATCATTCTCTGTGATGGCAGGAGATGTGATGTGAGTTCCTCTAAGTACAGGTGGGGTCAGACCCCGTTTCTTGGAAAGAAGGCTTTTTCTCTGTTGCCAAGGTCATGTTTGAGCTTTTGGTTCTGCTTTCAAGCTCCTGGATGCCATGTCCTGATTACTAAGTGCCCCCAGATTTCAAGGGAGGGTTTAGCACTTTCGTAAGCCTGCAGGTGGGCTAACCTCCCATAAATTCTGGGTGACAAAAATACCCGAGAGGCATAGGGATTTGGTAGCCATGACACCCACACAGGGGTGGGCTTGGCAATGTCCATCTGCAGCTCAACCCTTCCCTAATTTTTTTGCCTCCTGTTTTCTCATTGACAGCTGTACAACGGGACCCTGAAGCGGGATGTGGAGAACAGGCGCTACAGCTCTTACAGCCAGATGGAGGGCTGGGGCAGCAAGCACTACAGCAAGGCTGTCTGCAGCCCCACCAGGGCCGGCAGCGACTACTGCTTTGTGCAGAACATCAAGAGCAGCCGGAGCGAGCCTGACCTCTACTGCGAACCGCCCCGGGGCACGCTGAGGAAGAGTCAGGTGGGGGGCCGGGCAGAGCACAAGACGACCTTGAACCGCCAGAGCATCTACAGCAGCTGTAGCACCCAGCAAGGAACTACCAGGACAAGTAAAAAAATGCCAGCACGGGCTCTCTCTTGCCCCTCCAGCAACAAGCCCGATGTGGTCTATGCCCAGCCCATGATGAGCTGCAAGCAGGACGTCGTTTATGGACAGGCTCAGTCCGGCTCCAAGTAAGTCTGCTGCTGTGGGGGTGAACCTGAGTAAATGTAGACGTCTGCTGTGGAGGTCTGTCCATCAAAGCTAGTCACCTGAGCAGCTTTATAGCCACTGGAGGTCTGCTCGCAGTGCACATCGCACCTAATTGCATCCTGCAGTAGAGTCTAAAGTGGGTCAGATGAGTCACACTCTTAAAGGGCTTATTTCTTTCCGTGGGCTACAGAGGGAAACCAATAGGACTGGCTCAGCGTACATACCTCTGCTGTAGCTGTGTGATGGTGGGCAAGGGGATGCCCCAGTCCTTGCGCTGGTACCAGCCAACAGCTCCTTTGCAAGATGAGAGTGAGGAGGGGAAGAGCGGAAATCCTGGTGTGCAGCTTGGTGCCTCTCCTGACGGTGATGTGGCTTTGATTTGGCAGAAAACAAATCCCCAGAATCAACTAACTTTGGAGTTATTATCTTCCTGAGAGTCTGACAAAAAGCAGAGCTGAGAACCTGCTGAGGGGTTGTATTTACCCCTCTGTCATTCCACCCAACCCTTGCTTCATTCACCCAAAAGGTCTGATTTGGGTTCCAGAAAAAAACTGAGTCAGAAATTGAAATAAATAGCCTAACTGGAATAATTTACCTAGCCAGGAAAGAGGAAGGAAGAGAAATTGTTCAATTCCTTCTTGTCCAGAGCATGAAGTTCCATTTGGGTTAGGAATTATGCAAGGGTGGAGGATGGTCCTTCATGTCTCAGCATCAGGTCCCTTATAAATGTTGCCTACAACAACAGGACGTGTAAAACACACCAGTGAGCTCAGACACTCCCAAGCTAATACGTCTGTCCAATGCAGCAGAGCTCTCACAGAAAAAAATGAGTGGGGTTTTGATGGCATTGCAGTGATGTTGATTTAAAGCTGCCCTGATGCTGCTGCTGCTCCAGCTCTGGAGCACCAACCATATTCTGCCATTGTCTTGGAAGAGATTTGGTCAGCACAAACCAGTCTTGGAATCACAGAATCCCAGACTGGTCGGAAGGGACCCCTGGAGATCATCTAGTCCAACCCCCCGCTAAAGCAGGTTGTCCTTGAGCAGGCTGCACAGAGTGATGTCCAGCAGGTTTGGAATGTCTCCAGAGAAGGAGCCTGCACAGCCCCTCTGGGCGGCCTGTCCCAGTGCTGTGTCACCTGCAAAGGAAAGAAGTTTTTCCTCGTCTTCAGAGGAAATTCAGACTTCTTGTGTGTCAGTTTGTGCCCGTTGCCCCTGTCCCTGGGCACCACTGAAAAGAGCCTGGCCCCGTCCTCCTGACACTGGCCCTTAAGCTCTTTGTAGACGTCGATAAGATCCCTCTCAGTCTTCTCCAGGCTGAACAGCCCCAGCTCTCGCAGCCTGTCCTCACAAGGGAGATGCTCCAGCCCCCTCATCGGCTTTGTAGCCTCTGCTGGCCCCTCTCCAGCAGTTCCCAGCTCCTCCTGAACCGGGGAGCCCAGCACCGGACCCAGCACTGCAGATGTGCCTCCCCAGGGCAGAGCAGAGGGGGGAAGGATCCCCTCCCTCCACCTGCTGGCCACGCTCCTCCTCATGCACCCCAGGGTCCCACTGGCCCCTTGGCCACCAGGGCACAGTGCTGGCCCATGGGCAACTTGCTGCCCCCCAGTACTCCCAGGTGCTGCTCCACAGATCTGCCTCCAGCAGGTCACCCCCAGCCCATGCTGGTGTGCGGGGCTGTTCCCCCCCAGGGGCAGGACCTTACGGGAGGTCAGCATACAGTCTGCATGTTTTGAACTGCAAAACGTTGCAGTTCACGGTCTCAGTGTTTTATTGAGTTGGAGAAGGAGGGTCTGCGTCTCCCACAAGCGTTCCCAGGGGCTGCTGCGCTGCCATTGCATCGCTGCCGTGCAGAGCCTGCTCTGCACCCACCCAGAAGGTATCACAGCTCCCAGACAGACATGGCAGCTTGTGACAGCCTCCCTCATTTTGTATTGAGTAGAAGTATGTTCCAGAGTATGTATGCCAAGAAATTTCACTCGCTCGTTAGCATGTTGTCATGAAACCTTTAGCTTCCCATGTGCCCGGTTACTTCATGTTTAACACATGCAAAATCAGCCCTGCCCAACCCAGAGCACTGGTGGCATTGGCCTGCTGCTTTCAGAAGCTTTGTAATTCCTCTGGAATAGGAAACAGAGGCTTACATAAACTGGAAGTAACTTGTTCTAGGGAATTTCTGACTAAAGAGCATAGGAGTGTAGTGGGAGGGATAGCAGAATGATTAGACATGGGACTGCAGCTGGCTTCTGCCAAAGGCAAATACTGTTTTTGAGAAGTCAGTCCCAGGCAGGCAGGCTCCCCAAAGCAAGCCCTGCTCTGCACTGCACAGCGCTCATGGTTGTAGACTTGGTCATGGCTTTGGAAAGGTCACTTGAAAAATAATGGAGTTTTCTGAAGAGAAGAACTGCTGTTGTGAGAGGAATGCTCTCCAGTGCTGGATGCCCTTTGGTTAGGGAGTGGCTCCATTTATATACTTCTCCTGGCTTGGGGCATGGCTCATCTGGCAGAACAGGTTCTGATGTGGAAACGTCTGGCTACAAGTCCTAGGCTCAGCTGGGGCTGTGTCCCCTGAGTAAATCTGATTTGGCTGGGGCACACCCCCTGCTTGGCGTGAAATCGCTGCGGAGCTGGATTCGTCCGGAGGGCAGCTTGTACAAAAGCTTCTGCTCCTCACTCAGAGATAAGGTTGGAAGCACTGGTCCTTAAAGTTTTGGAAACATACTAAGGAGTTGTTCTCTTTGAAAAAATGACTTAATAGGAAGGTCATCAACCCTTATAAAGTGCCCAGCAGGTCACTGCTAGCCTTGGTCTGTAGTGTTGCTTTTGTTGGGAAGGGGCCTTCGGGGATGGGTTAGGGCTCTATCTGGGCTCTCTTTGCTCTGTAGGACTGTTTCTTGCTGGAGGATTCTGCACTTGGAGAACTCAGTCTGCATTTGGGTAGCCTGATCTTTGAGGAGGGAGAGGTTTGCTTGTAGGCATCCCAATATTTACCTTCCATGTGCAGGACAAGGGCTTGCCTGGGTAATAGCTGCTGGTGGTTCCCTGTCTGGTGCTCTGCTCGGGTTTCAGGTAGAGTTTTTCCCTTTATAACAGGGATAATTTTGTGTTCGGTTTTCATGCTGCAGATCTGTGTAGGTGGAGATCTTGTCTGCAGGTTAGCAAACCATCTCTATGAGCAACAGAAAGGCTAGTTCCCATGCTTTCAGTGGTGATCCAGTGAGGTGATTTCAGTGGGACCTGTGATCCACTGGGTCTGTCTGTGATACAAAACTCCTCTGCAATGCAGTGACTGTGGGCAGTGTCAGTACTGGTTCAAGCATGGTGCTTCTCGGGTGTCCTGTGTTACAGATCCGATCTCCTTGGATGGTGTGAGAAGAAAAAGGCGTCACTGGACGTTCTCATTGAGAGTGATGTGTAGATATCAAAATACTGAGTGTGCAAGAACTGTCAAACTATCTGTACAGGACAGTCCTTCTGCACTTGGTCACAAAGTTATTTAATGACAGGAACTATTCTTGACTGGTGATTGCTTCCGTTTATTTAACTGGCTTTGGCTGTGTAAGACATGGAAGGGCTGTCTCTTTGATAACTATCTCTCAGGAGAGTCCTTCCTCTTACAGCAGCAACTCTGGTTGATGAAAGCACCTTTCCTGCAACTACCTGATGAGTAGTTTAACACCTAAATGTTTTTTGGGGAGAAACCATTCTATGATAAACTACAGCATGATGTAGGGTTTTACTCACCCCATAGTATTGGTTCTGGTGATGACATCTGAGTTTGCGCTGTTTGTTCAGATCAGGAGGTTGAACGTTACTGCCTTGCTTTGGAAACCTCCTCCTGAAGTATATTCTCTTCCACCACCCCTGTCGTTATGGTCCTGCCTCAGTGAGCAGAGAGGGACCTTCTGGTGTCCCTTCCAGACATATTTCTCTACATCCATACCGTGGCTCAAGCCTTGGGAAGCATGATGTCATATATGGGGCATTTCCCAGCTCGGTATATCTGTCCTGGGCTCAGAAGTTCATGGATTATTGTGGTGGCTCCTGCTCAAAGGCAGCTCTCGATGAGCAGCGCTCACACTTTGCTGCGATGCAGCTGGATTGAGTCTTGCTACCCGATAGAGCTGGAGGGAGTCGTCTTGGGCTCCAGGGCTCCCTTTCCTCCCTGGAGCTCCTCTTTTTGTGCTGTCATGAAATCCTGCAGATCTGCAGCCTTTCATCCTGGAAACTGGCAGCAACAGGGATTTCAGCAGCTGGTGAAGCCTACATGTGTTATGCCTGATTTCAACTGTCTCATCTGATGGGTGGCACCTGTGACATGCTCCAAGTGACAGTGTGTCATCTTGAGCTAGCCAGCTTTTAGCTAAACAACATGTTGTAATTCAGCCCAGTCAGGAAAAAATGTTTCTACGTTTTCTTTGGTCATCAGGTAGCGATAATGAGAACAGTAATAAAGGATGTGATGCTTAATGCATCCCAGAAAACTCTGAGTCTTTGTCCCCCTCCAGCTGGAACCTGAGGTACAAGAAAACAGTGGTTACTGCCGGATGACATTGCATTATTTCTGTTTGCCGACGTGCTGCCCATATTGCTTCCAATGCCACGGGCACGTGCGGCTGAGAGCCCAGGGCCAGGCTAGATCGTGATACGTGGTGGTTGTGGCTCTGCAACAACCTGTGCACTAGCCAGCTGGTTACGTGCATCTGTGCCGGGTGTCCCCTCTGCCCTTGCAGAGATGCGGCCACTGGCCAGTGGAGCTGAGATCTGAGGCAGGTCAGTGAATTGCCCCCGGTGCGGTCAATGCCTCCCGAGTGACTTCAGGGGAGACCCAGGCGTTTGAGCTGGAGATGTAAGTGAGAGGCCAGGCTGATCTCTGCCCTTCTGAGGGATTCAGGGTATTCCCATTTGTGAAGATGAAGAGATGAGCTGGAGTGTCTGCAGACATTCTCCAGCTTAAGGGTTGTTGATACAGATCAGGAGCCATTAATGGACACCTACAATATGTGTTGTCTTCTGTAATACCACATGCACCTTTGGCCTCAATTTCAGATGTGGATGCATTTCCCCTTGGTGCTCTCTGGGACAAAAAGGATAAACCAGCACATTAGAGATCATGGGGAAGCAAGTGTCTCTCAGAGCACCAGGAAATATGCACGATCTTGGTGCTACTCTGTTAAAGGACTTGAATACTCCGGCTGGCAGCTACAGAGGAGGCAGTAAAGGCTGGGACAATCCTTTGGATTTTCCATTCAGACATATTTGTCTGTGGTGATACTGACTTGGCCCCAGCCAAGCTGTGGCAGCCCCTGTGAGCTGTAGCTACAGGTCAGGGTGTCCTGTAACCATCCATTCCTAGGCAGAAGCTCAGTCTCTCTGGAAACTGTAAACAGTGAAAATGTAGAAAAGTTACTGAAAGAGTCAGAAAAGGTATTGAAGGTGTTTTCTGCTAGATCTCCTCTCTTTTGGGATAAATAGAGGTGACTACTATCAAAAGATAAATTCTCCAGGGCTATGCCACACAATGAAAGAAGAACCAAGTACAACGATAGGTACCGTCATTTTGGTTTGGTCTTGTTTGGAATTAACTGCCTCTAAAAAGGACTGTTTCACAGTGCTGGCTCCTTGTGATGTGAACTTGCCCGCGCTGCGCATTTGCATCCAAAGCAGTTGCTGAGGAGCTGTGCGTGATGCTGCCCTGGCAGGGATTGTGTCACTGCACATGGTGGGGATGCCCTCCTCCCTGGCTCAGTGTCAGTCTGTGCTCATCTCCCCTGGCACCTGCCCGGAGAGCCAAGCCTGAGGGGAAGCTCAGCTGAGCTTTCAGTGCCATCAAGACCTTGGTGCCACGTCCCAGGGGTGGACACGGCTGCTCGGCGTAGACCGTGGCTATCAGCTTGGTTCCAATGCTTGGATGTGCGAGACAAGTGAATCCATTGTGATTTTATTAATGAACAATGGAATTTGTCAGAGTTTTCTGGCTTCCTCCTCTCCTGGAACTTGCAGCCCTAATAACCAGGATGGAGACTTAGATCTGATTAACAGCAACCAATCTGCTAATACAAAGTAAACCAAAAGCATTAGTAGCAAATGAGGGAATTTGCCTTTCTGTGATACTGATCCTTGTATTTGTTTCCCTTCCACACCTGAATCTGATCATCTAATTTGTCTCCTGTTGAATCATTTCTAATTGAGGTCTCTCCCTATTCTGATTGCTGCTTTCTTGTGGAAGAAGAGCAACCTTTGGAGCTCTTCCTACCAGGCACATTGGCCCAGGCTGGAGATGGCCACGGCCCAAGAATTTGTCTTGGAGCGGGCTGTTCTCGTCATGTAGATCTGGTTAGGAATATCCCTGACTGGCTGATGAACAATCTCCCATTAGCGCAGGCTTTGCCAGGGTGATTATATTCTCAGCTAGAAGAAAACACTGCTTCTCAGGTGGCATGACTGAGCCCAGCGGCTCAGCCTCTGGGAACTTCTCCTGCTGGTGAGCCAGCAGGGGAAATGGAACCTTCCCCATCTTTTCCCACACAGAACTGGACCTGGGTGCCCAGTTTTTTACTGATGAAGGAGGGTTTGGCCCTCTTACTGAGTGGGTGTGTAGAAAACCACCATCCTTGAGTAGCTGGACCAAATGGACATCCTTCTTTCTCATAAAAAGTGCACCTGATTTAGGGGTTCTCTCAATTTGGTAAATTAAAAAGGAAAAAAAAAAATCACCATTATTAATTAAGCTGTGTGGCCTCTGGCCTGGTGCGTTTAATCAGGTGCCTCCCCCCACACACAATGCCAGCCTAGGTCTGGATCCCTCAAAGGAGAAGTCCCTCTGGTGCTTCCCATGCTGGATCCATCTGCATCTCAGCTCTGTTGCATGTCCGAGGAATGTGAAAAAGACTAAGAGAAAATCACAGCATCCTGCATCCAAATGAAAGATTTCTGAGGTTCCATAGTTCCTAGTTTAAATTTTGTCTTTCGGTTTTATGTTTCCTTGTTGCAAGTGTAATGGAAGTTTCTGTGAGCCAAGTTTTGATACAAGTTCAGACTGATGAAAAATCATATGACGAAGCCATGTTTTATTGATAGTGTAGAAATAGAAGTGGAATGAGTTCATCTAACCTTAGACATTGAATGCTTAAGGTCCAATCCAAGACTGTTGTCTATCAGTCCCGTCTATCAGCAGAGGTATCTCCAAGCCTTCCTGTCTCAGGAAGAATGTCTAAGATACAAAAGCAAGTTGTTCTTAGAAGCATCTATTTCTCTCCATTGACCACACAGGTGCTTAAATGAGTAATATAAACTAGACAGAGACTGATAGCCATGAGGGTTGGGGAGACAAAACAGCCTGTCACGCTGCCTTCCAGTGTCACAGCATGATTGTTAGGTTTGATATCTTGTATGAAATTTGCTGTAGAATTATGGATATTATTCACTGGCCTGTGTTGTGTGAAGGTGAATCTTTGGATGCTAAGGACAAAATATTTTATCTTATTGTAAGCTGCTGGTGGTGGTGACCACACTTGGGTGTCCTTCTTAGACCTTTATTCTTAATGTTTCTTTGACACAATGAAAATAATTCTGCATATCCCATGCCTAGAAGAAGCCACCCCCTCGTAGTAATATTTAGCACTTCAAATGCAATTGGTTCATTTAACGAACCAATTTAAAAACACTGTTTTGTTAGTCTGCCAGATTGCCTGAGGACAATCAGCCCCTCTACATAGTCACTCATTAGTTTGACATGGAGAAAAAGCTTATGTAGAAATTAATGTGGTTCAAACAGGACCTGATCTCCCCAGTCTCCAGGTAAAACTCCACATCAATCGCAACTGGAGCTTCAACAGGGAATAACATCAGCCAGGCACAACGATGACCTAGTTGTCCTCGCAAAGCCCTCCCTCACCTTTTTTATTTCATCCACTGTTAACAAAGTGTTTCCCATTTGTATCCCATCACTGCTGAAATAGTAATGAACAAACAGGAGTTTGGGGTTTGACTCTTCTCAGTCCTGAACGTTGTGTGGTCATTTATTCTGGTGCAAATTGACGCAGACCCTCTGCCACGAGCAGAGACCCTGCTGCAGCCAGCTGCACGCCTAAGGCGCAAGGATGCTCAGAAGAGAGAGTAACCTTTGTTAGACTAACTGAAATAATTGGAAACGCAGACAAGCTTTGCAGGTCAGAGCCCCTTCATCAGTCTGAAAGTTTGTTCCTTTTTATAATTTTATGTGATTAAAACATCACAGTTGATGCTAAATAGGTACAAGCCAATGAGAGCAAGACCTTCATATTTCTGAACAAGTGGACAAATCTTCATGTGTTTGTATTTTCCCCCAAGGTTTCAGTCCTGCTCCCAGCCAGAGGCATTCATATCCTTCCTCTGGAGTCTGTAGGCACATTCTTTACCTATAACAGGGATGATGACAGTGGCCAACTTTTGGGAAGAGCTTGGAGACTACCAGTGTAAACATACCCTGGGAGCAGGATGTCTCACTGCTATTATTAGTATTTCATAAACTCAATATTTGTCCATCCCATCACTCCAGACATGCCAGTTGCGTTTTCCTAAGGGATCTGCTCTAGCCTCCCAAGACCATCAGCTGCTCTCACATTTTTGCTTCCACCACACCTCACATCAAAGGATCGCATGCTGTGGGAAAAGCATCTGCCTACTTTAGATTGCCCTAATAACCTGACAGATGGTTTCACTCTTGTCCACTAATTCTTTTATTTGAGAAACAGTGAATACCGGTTCATTAAACCTTCCACTTTAGACATGATTAGACATCTAGCACCTCAACCAAGCTTTTATTTTCTGTCTCCTTTGTTTCTGGATAGACCAGATCCATAATTTATTAGCCTTAGTGTCCTCCACTGTATATTTCCCACTTTCATCATCTCTTTTTTGAGACAGAGAAATGCACTAGGGGTGCACCGTGTGGTTTATGTGGCAATATGATCATATTTTACATTTTGTAATCGATTCCTTCCTAACAATTCCCAGTACTGACGTAGCCATTTCAGCCGAGCATTCACGCCATGCTGTATTTCTCTTTAACACAGAATATGTGGTGATGAGATAGACGGCGGTACAATGACCATCCAGAAAGCCATACAGCTTCTGTGCTCCTCTGATGACAAATACCAGGCCATGGGTGCTTACTACCTCCAGCACACCTGCTTCCAGGATGAGTCTGCCAAGCAAGAGGTGAGCAAACCCCTTCGGAGCTCTTAATAGCAGTCAGCTGGGATTTTAAGAGGGGAATAGTTACCAGGCAGTGGAGGAGACTGTGTCCACGTTATCACCGTAAGTGGCCGTGACGCAGGTTATCGGGTTTTGGTGATACAGAAGCAGGCACCCAGGTGCAGTGTCTTCTTCTGGATGCAGTTCCACACAAATCTTTTGCTATGTCAGAGCTGCAACATAAGAGCCACATAAAATTGCCCTAAATGATCTTCACTGTGCATTGCTCAGTGACAGTTCAGCCATTTCCAGCCATCTAAGCCCATGGGTTAACAGTAATCAGGTACAAATATACTGGATCAAACAGAAGCCCTTCTTACCGAGCAGCTTATTTTTCTTATGCTCTCACTCTCCAGTTACTAAATTAATGCCAACGTGCAGCAAAGGAAGCAGCCTTAAGGACGGATCTGCTGTAGCAAGGCTGTCACAAAGGTTTATCCCCACCCCGGTGTGCTTGCAGTCATGCAAACCTGGGGTTACCACAGTGCCATCCTTACGGAGGTGGCCTCCCATTGCCTGACATGATAGCGGAGCTGGACACACGGCAGAGTGCAGGGACAGATCTCTGTGCCCTTGCTGCAGCTGTGGGAGTGCAGGTACCCCAGCCCACGGCACCGTCGCTAATGGTGGGGTGGCCACACCCTTCGTTACCGTTGAAAACACTCTCTGAGCACCGGCCTGTCCCATCCCATCGCTTCCCAGAAAGATGTGTCAGAGCAGGTATGTGAGTCATCCCGGCGCACGCTTGTTTTCTTTCCTTTCTGAAAGGCGCTCATTCATTTTCTATTGTCAGCAAATCCCCAGCCCATGGGCTGGATTGCGCCAGGAGGGGCTCCATGCGGGATCATGTCCCCAGGAGACCTGCTACAGAGGGCATCCTACAGCGGGAACGCTCGTCGTTTTGGAGAGCTCAGCTGGAGGAATTTGCCTTCAAACCTCCCTGACATGTGCGTGGTGTCCTGCCGGCCGGGGTTCACACCCCTTCCCGGTGCTGCCCCAACTGAGGACAGCCCAGTACGGCTCCTGGCTGGCCTGGAGGGTGTTTACACTCTGCCGTGAGCATCCCTTTTAGCTCAGCCTGTGATTTCAGGATGCAGATAAATTACCACATCATGTCATTATATTGCTATAAATGGCCTCTACAGATAGGCAGAGCAACATTTTCACCTGATGCAGGGTGATGGACGTAGGTGAAAGTTTGTGGGAGCAAGCACATTTACATCAGCAATGGCCATTACGCATGGACATCCACTTCTGGAGTGTAAGCTCCAACCTCAAGGCCAGCACCTTTGTGCTCATGACCTCTGGCCTGAACCAGACATGTAATCTGCAAGCTCTCGCCACCCTTTAACTGCCAGGTCTGCTTTCCCAGCTCCCCTGGGTACGTGCCATGTGGGCTCCTTGCACTGCCATGCCCATTCGAGTTGTCCCTGTCCCAGCGATGCTCTGCACCCCTTGCTGATGGCAGCTTGTCCTCCCTGGTACAGGTCTATCGGCTGGGGGGAATCGCCAAGCTCGTCGAGCTGCTCCGCAGCACAAACCAGAACGTACAGCGGGCAGCAGCCGGAGCCCTTCGAAATTTGGTCTTCAAGAATCCAACCAACAAGATAGAAACCCGGCGGCAGAATGGGATAAGGGAGTGCGTGAGCCTCCTGCGGAGGACGGGGAACACTGAGATTCAGAAACAACTGACAGGTACGCAGCAGCCTGCTCAGCCCTCAGCAAGGACCATGCTCCTCCCTGCCTGTGGGCCGTGTTGCTCCAGCACACGAAGGGCCAGTAGCCATGTGCTGCCACACCACAAAGAGGAAGGTCTATTCTCCTGTCACACCAAATGGCAACCTAAACCAGAAGGCAGAGGAGGTTCTGGCCCTTCGTTGTCCCATAAAGGTTCCTCATGTCATAAGCGCCCATTGGGGAAGCACCTGCCCCAGGTTTCCCCCCACAGCTGTGGTCACCCTGCCATTCCCATGCCTTCCTGCACCCCTGCTCCCTGCTGTTCTCAGGGAAGGTCAAGGGTGCTGGAGATCCCAGTATGGCTGGGCAGATCGTCTCATGGGTGTCTCACCTTTTCTTGAAGGATTGACGTGAGTTCGTTGGTGCACATCACCCTCAGCTGTGACCGAGGTCTTGTGTACAAGCCTTTATGAGATCCCAGGAAAGATGCCCTTCCCCCTGCAATCTAATGGCAATAAACAGCAATTCTGGGGGAAGGCAGGATGCTCAGATGCCCACCTTCACATGACACCATGCCCCTGGTGCCCATCCTGCCTCTATACTATAGGGATGGACAGAGACTAGGCTTTAGGGCAGCTTCTGCACGCTTAGTGCAAAGAAGGATGAAGTGAAGGAGGGCTTAGTTGCTGGAATTCACTCTGACCTAACAAAAGTTTCTAATACATGGTGAGCCTCTGCTTGAGCCTGTCTCCTACCTTCCTAGGACTGCTCTGGAACCTCTCCTCCACTGATGAATTAAAAGAAGAGTTGATACAGGAGGCACTCCCCGTCTTGACAGACTGCGTTATCATCCCTTTCTCTGGCTGGTCTGATGGCAGCTGCAATAGGACAAGAGAAATTATTGACCCAGAAGTATTCTTCAATGCTACAGGCTGTTTGAGGTGAGTCACCCAGCAGGGAGTTACTGTAGCTTGTGTCCGTTGACAAAAGCTGAGGCTGTCTAAATCCTCTCACAATAAGCTAAAGACACACTCACTGCAATCGTATTAATAAAACATTCTCCTTGAGAAAGTTTTCCTGACTAAGAGAAGGTGGAGAAAAATAACATGTAACATGTTTTTCCTAGTAGCTTTTTTTTTTTTTTTTTTAAGAAGTTTGTTCTTGCTAAGTCTCTGCTCAAAAAATATAAGTTGTTTTGTCATAGGAGAGCTGCAACAGTGAAACCTGGCAGTGTTCAGCTCAGGGAACTCCACACCTTTTCCTTTAGATTTTTGAGGGTCCCAGAGAAAATTTTGGTTGCTAGAAAACAAACTGGTATGGCTTTTAAGTGACAAAATGACACAATCCTCTATGTGGGGAAAACAGGGCTTTTCCCACTGATTTTAGTAACTGTTTTAGCACAGGGAAGTCCCATTGCCCTGGACTTTTCCTGGCTCATCAGGCAGGTCAGTGACAAAACAGGAGGTGCAGACTGAGCCCAGAGTAGTTTATTTTTTTTTACGGGAAAGCCAGAGCCCTTTTGTAGAGGATCTTCGCCCTGACTTGCTGTTTCTCCTACCACCCTCCTCCGCTTGGATGCAAGCTCCTTGTCTCACTGGGAACAAGTGGGGGGAAGAAAAAAAAATACCCTGTATAATTAGGTACTTTCATCAAGTGAAGCTCTCCCCGAGGGAGCGCAGCGCCAGCCGCACCCTTACCAGACATGCAGCTAGTAGGAGCTGTATCTGCTTATGAAACGAAATGGGTGAATACGGCAGGGGCCTTTGGAGACGTGATACTATCGTCTTCTGTGGCTGGGAACCGTGTCTGAAAAAGAGCGAGTGCTGCTCCTTTCCCTGCCCTGGAAGGCACCTTCCCCATGCAGTTGCATGTCAGGGTGTCTGCTGTACGTTGCACGAGGTGCTCTGCTTTCAAGACCACGTCAACCCACCAATGCCACAAAATAGCCCATTAAAAGAAGGGACAGGGTACGATGACACCTTGCAAAAGCAGCTCTCCGTGGAGTTTAACTCAAGGCAGGCTCTGTCTCCCACATCGCAGTAACATCCAGCACCCGGGTGTGGGTCAGCAGGGATGCTCAGCAGCCTGGGGGACCCAGGCAGGGCAGCAAGACAGGTAAGGAAAGCAGGATGGTTGGGTCCGGAGCCCCTGCTCCGAGGGTTGAGCCGGGATTGCTCTGACTCACTGCCCTGCCACACCATAACACAGAGATGAGAACAGCCTTGGGTTTGCCCTGGGCTCGAGCCATTGCTGCTCAAGCATTTCTGGATTGCAGATGACTTCATGTTAATGAGGAGGCTGCAAATCAGAGTGAACATCAAATCCAGTTCTGGAACGCCTGGAGTGAATATCTCACAAGGACTGCCAACCTCTCTTTGTTTTTCATTTGCAAGCTACAAGGCAATAAAACAGGGAAGAAAAAAACCCAACAAAACAACAAAAAACATTTCCTGTTACTGGAAAAACTCCCCTGTCCTGGCAGCAAGCCGTGCTTGGGAATACACTGCATTACAAACTGGCCAGTCCCTCTGGTCAGAGCAACTGCTGCTCTTCAGCTTCTCTGCCCCACTGTCCCACACATATATTGCTGTTGACCCTGTGTAGCTCCATGCTTACAACCAGGTGCACCTTCCTGATTTTCACAAGAATCCCAGATGGTCTTTATTTAGCCTTCTCTTTGGAAGCACCTCCAAGGAGGCGAGGAGTCTGTGTAATGGCACATGCACAGCCTCCGAGGCAAATACTGCTGATAGTTACTCTCACTAGGAGGACGCACTCTATGCAGAGCTCCTCAACAGGATATTTTCCTAGATTAAATAGGTCCTAAGGAGCAACAGGAGAGCTGTGCACCAGTGCGGTCCTTCAAAATGAGACCAGTACACCAGCCTTGCTGAAC
The DNA here is from genome assembly GCF_015220075.1 of Falco rusticolus. Taxonomy (NCBI): domain Eukaryota; kingdom Metazoa; phylum Chordata; class Aves; order Falconiformes; family Falconidae; genus Falco; species Falco rusticolus. The sequence continues at coordinate 975,183 of NC_051203.1, read as the reverse complement.
CTACAAAAATATCCTGGAATTCAATCATAGCTACAGGCAGAACAGCCCACAGAAACTAGTGAGTGAACCCAACTAACCATCTCTCCTCCTTCTCTCCTGACATGCTTCGTGATGACTTTATTCAGAAACCTGAGCTCTGCAGACATGGGACGCCAGACCATGAGGAACTACCCTGGCTTGATCGACTCTGTCATGACTTACTCCCAGAACTGTGTGGCTTCTAACCGACCAGATGATAAGGTACCAGATGCTCACCCCAAGCTGTTTGCTAGGGTTCAGCCCCATAGCCAGTAACTGCAACTTTGGGAACATCTCAAAATCCCTTTCAAATGAACACAAGAGGGACCAGACTTTTTGGGGCTGCTCTTGTCCTTCCAAACCCCTGTGCGATCTGTCATAGGATTGCTCTGGGCCTGAAGTAGTGGTGGGTTTTACAATTTTCCTTTACCAAACACAACAGGCATGGCAAAATATTTTGGCCCCTGAACCTCCAATGTGCTTTCCCCCATTCCCCTCTTACCTTGAGGTCCTTTCAGCATCTTAACCTCCATCTCTTGCTCTTCCCTCCACTAAATCTCTTCATCCAGCAGGACTCAAGTCCCAGATTGGCAGCTCAAGTCCAACAGGACTATAATCCCCAGCTTGGCACCACATCCAGCAGGGAGCCAGGAGCTGGCATCTTTCTGCCACTCCCCCCACTGTGTCTCTGACTGCTACGTATAAGCAGCACTTATCCTGGACAAAATAGCATTTATAGCCACGTTTTCTGGAGTTCCACCTGTGATACTAGCCAGATATCCTAAAGCCATCGATGCCCAAAAAAGTACCAGAATTATTTCAGATGAGAAGTTCCTCTTTGGGGAATGGCTTTTGCATGACCAGTTCAGCAGCACGTACCGAACATGGCTCTCTGGCCGTGTGTCCGTGTGGTCTGGTGCGGGTGGCAGGTATCTAGTGAAAATTCTTCCTTGCTCTTTACATTAGGCATTCTGGCATCCAGGTAAAGGAGGCTTAAAAGCCTGTTCTTGGTAAAAAGTGTCCCCTAATCTGTAGCTGTGACTTGGATAAAGTCACTGAAAGTTGACTATGGCAAGAGGAAGACTTTCAAGAGCCAGCATTTCCTAGCGGGCCGTTTGATATAAGCACGCTCTGCACTCTCTTTTCCCGTTTATCAAACCTCTCTGCAGCAGTGGGACCTAACAAGGTTCACTGAGTCAGCCAGCTCACTGGCATTTGGGCAATGTGGCCTTCATTCATGCCTAGTAGACCTCCTCCTTCCTTCCCATCCATTGCTGCCTTAAGCAGGGTCAGGAGCCTATGCAGTATAACTGTTAAAAAAGCTAATTACAGCGTGGTATATGTCCTCTCTGGAGCTATAGCAGGTGCTGCTCCATATTTTTCTGCCTAATGTGATGCCTGCATTTTTATTCTGGGGGTGATTTCAGTCTGTGGAGAACTGCATCTGCATCCTGCACAACCTTTCCTACCGCCTGGATGCTGAAGTTCCCAACAAATACACCCAGCTCAACCACATGGCCCGGAGCGTTTATATGGACAAAACTCTCACAGGCTGTTTCAACAGCAGGAGTGGTAAAATGGAGGTAAGATGTACCTCAGAGGGCTTGGAAATGTGAAGTTCAGCCCCAGGCAGGGGCTGCAAGTGAAGAGCAGTATCTGAGCTTCCAGTTTCTCATCTCTTTGTAGAATGATGAGTACGGTGTTCCCCTTCCTGAGGAGGATTTTAAACCCAAAGGACCCAGCTGGCTGTACCACTCTGATGCCATCCGCACCTATCTGTCCCTGATGGATCAGAGCAAGAAGGATGCCACCCTGGAAGCTTGTGCTGGAGCTCTGCAGAACCTCACTGCAAGCCGAGGGCTGGTAAGTGCTCCTCCCTCCTCCGCACACTCGCAGCCAAAGGTGTCAGCACTTTACAGCCATCAGAAAGGGCAATGTCCCCCTTAAACCTCAGGGCACTACTGCAAGTCTTTCCATAGTGGAGGTTTCAGCTGAGGTATTTATTAATGCCGAAAATAGGGTCTCATGGGGGGCTCTAATCAGCATCCCAAGAGTCCATCCCAGATCCACACATTGCATTTCCCCAGGCTGTTGGTCATACTACCAGCATCTACTGGTATTGGCACCCTTCCCCCAAGACACCAGTGAGGATGTGCCCAGATGTGCACATGCAGACAAATGTCATTAAAGGAGAGAGCAAGGATGTGCGTGCGCCACCGCCTGTGTGTGTTTTTAAGTGGGAGGTGGCTCTAATAACAGGGTGGGTTGTGCTGTGGATTGTGGCTTGTCCTCACATCAGAGCCGCTTGTAAAGTAGCTCTGACAGATGTCCTAACCTGTAGGTATGGCAGTGTGGAGGTACCCACGGGCTGCGTGACACCGCGGGTATTGCAGGAGCTAGGGCATGGCAAGGGACACGTCACGACAGCAGCTCTGTTGTGCCCAGCATCACCGCCGTGGACACGTCCTCACAGGCTGCCTTCACGTGGGCAAACCTCGACTTGTCTGTTTGTGTCGAACTTCATCAATTCCAATTTAAATAAGATGGCTAGGGAGATAAAGAGATAATTATTTCATACGTAGGAGAGGCATGTCACGTGTGCAAAGCGTTCCACCCAGAAACACGGCGTGACTCACGAGAGGAGCCTTCACTGTGAGAAGAGCCTGAACCTGCCAGCTCTCATCTCCTGGGAGCTTTTGTTACAAGTCTTGCAATGTGAAGTAGGGTTTTTTGGCAGTCAAACCAAGCACTGCCACTAACAACCATGTGGGGAGAGGCTGTCGCAGTATGGGTAGAGCTGATCAGAGAAATGGGGTTGAAGCCGTGTGCTCCAAGGAAAGGAACAGCCTTTCAGCAATCAGCATCATTATACAAGAATGTCTTTTGGGCAGGGGGGAAGAGAACAAACAAACAAAAACCAGCTCCGACAGTGTTGAAGCAATTCATTTCAGCCTTCTGGAATGGAATGGCTGGAATTTGCCTGGATGTGCAGAAGCAGCTTTTCCTTTCAAGGGTCTTATTCCAGCTCAGAGCTGAGGTTGGGGTGGGTGGCTGGGTTTGCTGTCACTTGAAAGAAAGGGAAACTGGGGACAAGCTTACAAAGGTTACTATAATCCTTTAGCTTATAGAGGATGGCTCCGAATTTCTTCTCAGACTGCACTTTACACACCCCAGCGCTGCTGGTATGAATCTAACACGGCACATGTGCCTTTTGGAGCATGGGAGAGAAACTGAGTCTCAGCCCACTGGAAGAGGGCTGTCTTCCAGCCCATTCCCTCCACTCCCATGTCACTGTTGAGGGACATGTGTCACTGGTGGTATGACAATCTTCAGAAGCCTTTCCGCTGGGGCAGTAGCAGAGCAGTTCAGTTTAAACTCTCTCAGTAAGAGGGCAATTTATTATGGGTATGTGCTTCAACGTCCATGAATGCTCATCTGCATTAGCTACGTGCTGAGATCTTCTAGATTTACCTAGCCAAACACCAGATCAGAATCCAAGATAAGTATTTTTGGTCTTCAGATTGTTTTTTGAAAGTGTCCATTGGCCATTTCTGTTCTACCACATCCTATTACTTATGGCATGGCAGGGAGCTGCAAGGGCACTGTGAAGGGCAAGGGCAATGCGGGCACGAAGGTAAAACTTCTCCAGCTTTTGGGAATATCAGTTGGGTGAGCAACTGTCCCCACTCAGGCTCTAGAAAGAGGACAGAAGTGCCAGTCATATCACGGAAGATGGGAGGTTGACTTTGCAAATGTGTGTGGGGCAGAGGGGTGAATGACAAAGTACGTGGGATTACGGTAGCAGGGGAAGGTATTATACAGATGCTTATTTTACAGTGTAGTCATGTTTGTCTGGCCCAGTACATCATCCCAGTTGTGTCCTCCTGGCATTAGAAGTCATGAGACATCTCTGTTCTGTCCCCTAGATGTCCAACGCAATGAGCCAACTGATTGGTTTGAAGGAAAAAGGTTTGCCCCGCATAGCACGGCTCCTCCAGTCCAACAGCTCTGAAGTCGTCCGGTCTGGAGCTTCTTTGCTGAGCAATATGTCCCGGCATCCTGTTCTCCACAAAACCATGGGTAAGTAACTTCCACCACAGCAGATACCAGAACAGTGTCTGGTTTCTAGCTCTCCAATATCTGCCCATCTTGCTTTGTAAACCCCACAACAGGACTTAGTCAAGCTCTGAAACTGGGCAAAGCAATGTCATTTCTTCTGGCCAAAAGGACAATTACAGGTGGCATCTGCAGGCTTAATTAACAAAATCTGTGCTATCTCAAAGTCTCTACAAGCATGTGGTATGCTTTGTAGACAATGACAAATCTGCAGGGTCATGAGAATGACAGTGTTTTGGGAACTGAGTTGGACATGACTACCCATGAGCAGTATCATTGCCCTTTCAGAGGCCTGTAACACTCATTTTCTCTTGGAAAGTGATGACTATTACGCCGTTGCTGTCCAACATTATTAGTGCTCCCTTCCAGAGATAACGCTGCATTCTTGCATTGAGTCGTGCTAACACAAATAGTATCATTCACTTGTGCTAGGTTTTATTTAAATGTTGATTGGAACATTCCACCTCTTTAGCTCACCAGGTGCTCCCAGATGTATCACGTCTCCTGTCATTCCAGTCTGGAAATACCAACAGCTATGGCGAGATCATGACATCAGCTTGTTACACTCTGAGGAACCTCATCATGTCCAACCCACACCTGGGAAAGTCTTACTTGACAAGCAACATGCTAAATAATGTTGTAAGCCTGTGCCGAAATGGGTGAGTTTGGGGCAGACAGCATGGAGAGGGTCGGGCACAGACATTTTTGAGCCCATATACACTGTGCAAAGCCAGGTTAGCCCCAGAGCCTTCCCAGCACTCTTCAGAGCCATAGTAAAGCACTACTCTTTCCCCGTGCTTGTAAACTGAGAGCCAAAAAAATCCAAGCGTGTTGCTAGACAAATCCTCTGCACCAATTTTTTGGAAACGGGCATGAGCCATCCAGGGTGGGATTTGCAAAGGGACCTCAGGAAATTTGCTGGTTGGATTTTAAGAAATTCTAAAAAGAACTGAAGCATCAACATCTTAAACCCTTTAAAATTTTCCAGCCCTCAAACCAGGGGATGTCAGGACGCAGCCTGGCTCCCTCATACCTCGGCTTCCCACTCACGGCTTCTTGCAAACCTTGTCATGAAAGTCAGGTCTGAGATTTGGGCACTGCTGATATAGTGGGGTTGTGCTTAGATTTAGTGTTCAGATTTTTTCATCTTTCTCTTGAAACATCCACCTCAAGCGGCAAAGATGCAGCTGTGATGATACTTATTTATATGTATTACTTTAAGTACCTCTTCTGGTCTACTCACACATATTTTACAACAACTGAGCAATCTCAACATATTTTACCACTTCTTATTTTAGGACTTTGTTTGAGTTTTGGTGGTAGTAATTCTGTCCTGCTTGTTACCCATGATCCCTACAGCCCTGTGCAAAAGCTTGTCAACCCTTGCCAAGCTGTATGTTCGCTCCTGGCCAAACTGGTGTTAAGCTTACATGATCTTTGACCATGTATACTCCTTCCTAGACCTTCATCCCTCTTACCATCTGTCTTTGTTTTAAAATACCTTATGCAAGTAACCTAGTGTTTTCTGTCGTGTGAAAGACATTCGCGTGCCTTCACCATCATCCTTTGATAAACCACTTATGATCTACCACTGGTGTCATGCCAGCAGAAAGCCTTTCAGTCATTAGAAGTGGCTTCCTTGTGTAGTTTGGACCTCAGCCAACAAACATTGGTCAGTTTGCTGCTTTTATATGTTTCCACTCTACAGCAAGCCCAATTAACATGAAACCCAGCCCTCTCCTAAGTCCTCATTGTTTCGAATGGCATTTTCTCCTGCCTAAAGTCCCGCTTCGGATCCCTCAGACCAGTCGTCAGCTAATTTACTCCTTCAGCAGCATTGCACAAGTGGGGCTGTGCGTACCTTAATTGTCTTGACTGCTTTGTCTGATGAGCTTTACTTGCAGTGACTCACTAAACTGCGAGAGTTACTAAACTCTGGAGATGTCCTCGGTGTGTTCCTCCTGCCTCCTGTATCACAAACTCCTTCTGAGAAATTTCCCCATTCTTAGGGTGTCCAATACTTGAGTTGCTCCTTTTCCTCCGTGGTTCACTTCTGTCCCCAAAGATTTTTATGCTGTTCAATTCTTATGAAAAAAATTACAATTTACACCCAAGACCAATCTTACTCACTAAAGCCGTATCATTTCAGACTGTTCCCATAGGGCAGATGTGAAAGAAACCTCCCGTTTCTCCCTTTTAGTGAACTGGACACAGTGTTAGCTAACTTTTCCCACTTCACTGTGTAGCCTGTGAAGATAAACAAGAAATTTTAGGGTGGGATTTGTCCAGCCCTAGATCAGAACGAACCTCACCCACTCCCTGGTGGTAATAACTAGACCCAGCGCCTCTGCTGGGGGCTGTCACCTAGTGCAGACCCCATGTTCCCCACACTGATGCTGGACATGGCGAGTCCCACGCTGTCACCCCCTCCCTTCCCAGCACCACAGCCAGCAGAAAGACAACAGTGGAGGTCTCAGGGGTGGCCAGATGCAGAACACCATGCCATGTTGCACCTTGTTAGTATTTTGCAGTTTTCTGTTAATCTGCCCGGGTTCTCTGCGGACACACTTCCCTCACCCCCAGCGCTGGTGCTGGCCGGGTGGGTCTGTCTGTCTTGTGCCTCCCCAGCACCTTTCTTCTGCCACCCAATGACCATCTGCCTGTTCTTCTGAACCGGCCTCCCATTGTACTTGGTGCTGTATCTCATTAGTTTAACATGCTCAAACAGCTTGGAATTGGTATTTTAGAAAGGGCTTCCAGGTTACAGATAAGTAAGTTATGGATCTTTTTCTTTCCCATGTTCTTCTCGAATGCCAGCCAGCACTCCTCAAAGCTGAGGTTTCTCTTGCTTCATGTGTCTTGTAGCTGTATTCTGAGTGAAAGGCATGAAGGGTTCAGCAGTTTATCTGATAGCTGTGGTTTCTTCTTCCTGGAGCATCCCAATTAAATAATTGTCTCCATCTCCTACATATATCCTCATCTGTGGCATGGGTTTCATGGTGATGATGGTGTTCAGTCACTCTTATTTTTAATCCAAGTTGCCAAAACTTTGAATACTACCCTCTTTTTTTGTTGGTGTTTCTGAAAATCAAGCCAAGCTGCTGTTACTGATTTATTGTGATGTCTGATATCCTTTTCATCTTTCTTCTCCAACTGTCTGAAAAATATTTTCTGCTGATTTTCAAATGATACTATTTCTCAATTGTTTTCTCAATAATTGTTCTGCCTGCACTAAAAGCTTTTCTCCAAAACCTTTTCCTTTAATTTAGAGCATCAGACATGCAGTTCATCTCACAGTCCGTTTATCACTGATGTGTTTCAGTTTCTCTGTTTGTTCACTTTTCACACATTTTCTATTGCAAAATTTAATTTTGCAGTTTAATTCTACCATAGCATTTGACCAAAACTCATCCTTCAAGAAACTTAGGTCCTTCCTTGATTCTTCCCTGTGGAAGAGAGCTCTTCTCATCCACACATTGCCAATTTTCCACTTCTTTCAAAGACTGCACCTTGACATCAACATGATAAACCTATGACATCCTGAAGAAATCCTTATTCCAGGAATTCCTTGGCACGTCCTGTGACATACATAATGTTCTTCATTTTTTTGTCCTTTGAGGAAAAATTATTTTCCCCCATTACTTGATACGCATGTATGAAGTCCTTAGACTTTTTGCTGCCCTCATGCTTCCCCTGCCCCAGCACCTCCTTGAGATTAGTGTCTTTTTTGTGTTTTGTTGAGTCAATAGTTTTTTGGATGACTGCTGCCACTGCCACCACTGGACATCTTCCTTGTTGTCTTTCTACATTTTTTTACAAATAATTCTATTTGTAGGAAAGAGACTGACCTTAAAATCAACTTTGATTTTTGAGCAACTTAGTTTTAAGAAATTTTTTCCCCAAATCAACTGTCCTTGGTATTCTGCTCCATTTTATACGCTGCTATAGGCACACACTATTCCCAGCACTTTTGTTTAGGATATGCTACTTTCCATATTGAAATTTTCATCACAGCTCCATCAGTACATGCTTAATCTTTTTACACATAAATAGAAGCAGTAGATGCTGTATGAAACAGAGTCAGTATCGATCCTTCAAATTAAGGGAAGAAATTCTTTTGTCTGAATTTGTAAATGGCTCAGATATCAGATGCTGGCAATTTTGCTTTGAACAGAAAAAAATCTTTTGAGGTGCGCTCTGAAGACATGATGGCAAAAAAGTATGTATTGGGAATCATTAGGAGCAAATTACAAAAAAAGAAAATCATTCTAGCTTAGAGAGAAACGATATGGAACAATGTATCCTTGAAAGCGAGTGTCCAGGACATGCACTGACCATCTAATCATAGATATCTTTGGGTTTATTGTTTTTTAATTATTTTTCAGCCACAAAAAATATTTCAGCCACAACATTTTTTTTCACATATAGTCATTCTGGTGACAGGGCATGGAATGGTTATAACCAGAGAAGGGATTTTCCAGTAAAACTTAATTCTTCTGCCCCACACCCTTGCTCAAGAACTTCTGCTGGTCTGCATCTCCCCCAGTCCTCCACACAATACCAACACGTACAGGCTGCACAATCATTTTGGAGTTAAACTTGCTAATTTCTTTGGTAACAACTGCCGTGCATGTTAGAGAAATGCCCCCAGATTTACTGAATGGGGGAACATTCCTGTCCTTTCACGCTCCGGGCAGGGTGCTTGCAGGTCCCAGGTTCCTGCTAACTGGTCAGTCCCGTTTCTCATGCTCTGATGAGGATGGCTTTCAGGGCACAATGTTTTGTGAAGCTGTATCATACAGTGAGTCCTGAGTCTGGTCCCCTACCTCTCCATCATCCTGGCTGAGATAGGCTGGGGCTGTTGCACTGAACCCAGATCAGGAGTCTCCCACAGACAGGACAAGGTCCAGGAGATCAGGAGCAGTGATAAGAACCAGCAAGGAGCTTTATATCTAGGTGGTTGTATGAAATGTTCCAAAATTATAAAAGGTACTGCTATGACTCATGGTTTCGGAGATGTTACATGAGCAAGTATCTATTAAGTTGTGCTGAGTAAGGACTTACGGTTGCAGATGTTGTTATTACAAATGCTCCCGTCTCCTTCGCCCGTTCCTGCGCTGCCCTCCTGAGGGATTCACCCACACTGTCCCTATGGACTCTGAGGAAGGGTTGGCATCATGTCCCTCCTCTTTCACTCTCCCAAATTTCATGCTCCAGGAACACTCCTTCAGCTCAGTGTAATGCGTATTTTTCCACTGGCATCCTCCCCTCGTTTTCATTTGTCCTGTCCTGGTCCCAGGGGTTGTTGCCACATAACGTTGCTGAGAGCGAGGGGGGGTTACTGACAGCCCCCTGCCAGGTCTAGCCAGCCCTCCAGCTGGAGATGGGCCCACGGGGAGGCTGATGGTGGGTGATGCCCGTGGGTCGCTGCCTGGTGGCCTGCCGTAACTCACTGGGGTTGCTTTCATCTTCCCAGCTCCTGTCCGAAAGCAGCCGAAGCTGCTCGCCTCCTCCTGACAGACCTTTGGTCGAACAGGGAGCTCCAGAGTGTGCTCAAGCAGGTAAGGAAAACGCTTCTGTGTTTCGGCTGACAAGAGCAGCCCCAATCCTGACTTGCTTGCTGCAGCCGGTGACCTAGCAGCGGTGGGAGCAGCCGGGGCGCTGGGAGCACAGCGATGCTCTCAGCAGTGAGCTGGGCGAGGGGCAGCCAGGGGCAGCTGCGGCTGCTGGGATGGGCTGTAGGGACGGTGACAAGCCTGTGCTGGGCAGCTGGCACCCTGAGGACAGTGCTTGTCCAGGCGGTCTCTGCCACAGCACAGCCACCCGGCTCCCATGGCCAGCGCAGGGTGTGCACAGCGCTGGGAGCAGAGCCGGGCGTCTTGCAGTACCCCAGGAGATTCCCTTCACTGAATCCGTCGTGCAGGATCAGCATGTCCCAACAGATCCTTGGCAAGGTTCTTCCTCTCCTTCCCCCCATTTTCTTCTGTGTCCATAACCCTACCCTGTGGTTAGATCACCCTACAGTCAGGGTAATCTCTTAAACCCAGGATAGTTAGGATTTGTTTTGCTCCCTGCAACAGAAACTGCGAAAGCGCAGAGGCAGCCGGGGCACCAAGCAGCTGCCAGCTCCCGGTGGCTTGCTTTGAACAGGCTGGGTTTTTCCAACTCCACAGCAGCAACACCTGCAGAGAGTAAAAGGGCCAAATTAAAGAGGAGAGCACCATCCACCAAGGGAGTTCCCCGGGGGCAGGAAGGCAGAGAGCGCCGAAATACCCTTCTCATGTTAACGGTGAGGGATTTTCTCCATAGGAGCCTGTGCAGCTCTGTGCCAGGCTCTGTTCGGGAGCCCGTGCCAACTCGTTTTGATGTGACTGAGTCACTCCTGTGTTCACACAGATGAGCATTGCATAGGTATACACCAGACGAGAAGGATGGGAGTCTGCAGGGATATAGGCACCATGCACATAGCTTTGCCGTTTTGCCAGGGTGAAGAGTAAGGTGAAATCATGTTCAGTGGCTGGTTCAGCAAAGGTTTCCTGCGGTGAAGCTGGAGAAGCCGAGCTGCTGGTGGGTGGGGAGCAATGCAAGGAAGATGAAGTCCGTCGATCAGGGTGGTGTGTCAGAGGCACACAGAGGGAGGACAGAGGAGGCTGCTTGGGAACGAAACGCACTTTTAAAGTGGAGGGCAGCTGCTGGAGTGGGGCAGCAGGCTCACTCGCACAGCAGTAGGTAGCTACAGTTTTGAAATTGATATGCACTCACCGCACTACGTATACATCTGCTTTTTCAGCAAGGATTTGATAAGAACATGATGGGATCTTTAGCTGGAACAACCTTCAGGACCCTCTCCTCCAGATTTTAGGAGCCTCTCCATGCACGTTCAGGCTGCAGGTGAGAACGGGGCCCTGGTGTGTGGGGAAAGGAGCGGTGCATCAACCCCCGGCCCTTTTTGCTATTTTTAATCTCCTTTAAAGTGGGTTTGTGAGATTTTCATCACAAATCTTAGCCCAAACTGCCAAGCATTTGTTTTGATGAAAGGTCCGAGGTCATGCTGTTCCAATGAACATCTGTCTAGTGCAGCTGCTGCCGGCACCGCGCAGCTCTGCGTTCCAGGCAGGCGCAGGCACCGTAGGACAGGCAAAGCCGCTGCACTGGGCTACGCCTCATGTGCCTGTCTTTCTTTCTTTGCCAAGCAATAACTGATTAATTACATTTCGCCAAATCCTCTCAGGTGGGGCTTTTCACAGAAATCTCTCCATGACATACTTTCATTCCTGAACTTTGAATGTTATCCAGATAGTGTCAGTAACATGCAATTAATTCCAGCACATGCTATGGCATTAACCATCACCCTTAGGGATTTTTTGAGTACTTAATAATCCACCTGTAAACCTCATGTCAAAATTTGGAACTATGTGCTGCCATCTGAAGAATCCCGATAGAGAAACCAGGTTAGAGAAATCATGGGCAGAATTTTCAGGGCACCATTATGGTTTTTTTCCTCAGTGCGAAATGAGGACTGAATCCATAAGGTACTTTTGATTCACAATTCCCACTGAAGGGAAAAGCTTTAAGCGCTTTTCAAATATCAGATGTCTCTATGACGGGGATTTGGGTTACCCAGAATGAATTATTTGCTCCATTCCCCGATGTGCTCTTTACAATCAAAAGAAGCACAGCCCTGAGGTAAGAGGAAATGTTGCAAAATCCCATTTCTTCCCTCTGCCCGGGTGCGGGTTTCACTTCTTGCTCTGTCAGGATATTTCCACTGGGAGTCAGAGGAGCATGGAAGGCTAGGGTGAAAAGCTATGGGCAGTACAGAGACTGGGTACAGGCTAAGAAAAACAGATATAAAAGTTGGTTTTGAATGTAATGAAAAGATTTCTTAAATGCTTTAATTATCTGGGGGTTTGGGTTTTCTTTGTTTTTTTCAATTGCAGAATTTGGAATTCGTTCATGCCCAGGAAGACAACCCTTTCACAGTTACTTAGGATGTTAAAGATGTAGAGCGTTTCCAAGTTTAACTCAACTGTAAAGCAAACTAAACATATGGATTTCATGTGGATTATACTGATATTTTTAAGCATTTTCTTCTTTTTAGGGGGGAGAAGGGACTTTTATTGAGGTTATACTTTCTTGATGTCAATAATTTTATTTTTTTTTTTTGCAAAGCGTGTGTCTGTGTAACTATGTACGTGTTGCTGTGTATGTGTGCATGGAGGCAACATACACGTGCGCACATGATGAGTAGGATCTTCCTACAGGCTTAGTCCCCTGTCCCCCACTGAAAGTCGGTGTGAGTTGTGCAGTTTAACCCCCTTGCAGAGTTTTGTCCAATTCCACCCGATCCACCCACCGAACACTGCCACACTCAAAAGTTGTCACACCCTATTTTTATCCACAAGTATAAAAATTGCCAGATTTAGGCTGAGTTCCCCCATTGCATATGGCCATTATAAGCAGATACACATAATGATATTCTTCTTTACAAAGGCTGGTTTACTCCTAATGTTTATGAACACGGGCTTCTTTTCTGCTTATGAATTTTTCTCCCATGAGCTCTTATAGTTATTAGTATTTTCTTTCCTGTCACGTGAACTTTTTATCTCAAGAAGCAAATTGATGTCTGCAAATTCTCTCCTGGGTCTCAGTAACCCTTCTCTGAAGCTCTGTGTGGGGGGACAATCGCAACACATCTGCAGAGCATGACTATTACTGGGTCCCGAAGCATTCTGAGCGCCAGAACAACTCAATCTCGTGCCTGTACCTGGACAAATGTGGCATTTGAGAAGCTGAGCTGGAGACAGGCAAAGTGTTTTTCCCCTGGGATCACTGACTGCCACACAGGACTGGAAAAAGTGAGGGATGTGGCCTTTTTAATCACATTTTGGTTTTATTGATCAATGTAAAGAAATAGTATTAGTATGCGAAGGAATGTAAGCACTTGTGTGAAGTCAGGTTTGGATGTATTTTATTTCTCAGGATCTTTAGTTACATGAATCACCCTGTGATGCTGACTAAGGCTGTGATAGGGGGCTGCTGAGCTCATTGTAGGGCAACCCACTTCTTGTGACAGTAACTGTGTGATGAAAGAGGCTGACCTTGTCTCTCCAGAAGAATATCCTCTGCCTGTCCCTGACAGGGCTGTAGCTCAGATCCACAGGGAAGGGACCAGCTGAGGATGCGTTTGCTGGCTGTTCCACATGCACAGTTATGGCTTCTTCAAACAGTTCAGGGGCACAGGACCCCGTTTTGCAAATACCAGAGGTGCAGGAGATGCTTGGAAAGGATGAATTACAAGCCTGGAAAGGGAAAAAGAGTCTCATTTTTTGCAAGTGTCAAAATCCTAAATCGGTGGGAGCCAGCACGTCCCCACTCGCTTCACAGAAGTGAGGTGACTGGTGCCCGCTAAAGAACCGTCCATGAAGTTCAGATTTGATCTGACCCCGCTCCAGAGCTCAGAAGAGCAGTGGCACTTGGTGCCCCCGCGGCGCCCCCCCCCCCCCCCCCGCCCCCCCTCAGACCACAGGGAGCTCGTGTCCACAGAGGCAGATCATTTTCCAGCTGTTTTTTCTCCAAAGGGTGGCTTAATCTTGTGCACTTTAATGAGCAGCAGCTATTTGCTTGCCTTCATCCATGTTCAATCGAGAGCTCTCTGCTCCGTGCTCCCAGCCAAATGAAAGAGAAAAAAAGCACCTTTGAAGTGGAGAGCTAGAACCAGGAGAATCCGGTAGGACAGTTTCAGGAGCATTTAAACAGCAGCAAAGGAGTCCCAGCCCGTGGGCATGCCCTTGCCATACCTGCCAGCTATTCCCTAGCTGAATGTGTATTCTCAGATGCACAGTCCAAAATGTTGTCTGCAGGACCCAAGATTATGGATGTCCAAAACAGCTGCAGTATCCACAGGCAGGATTGTTACAGTTTTGGTGTAAAAGTATTTTTACATTGCGTGCTATTTTGCATTCAGATTTGTTCCTGTAATTACATGTTCAACAGACGTCCTGGGAGCTTATGTTTTTCTTCGTAAAATTAATTGGGGAACCCTAACTACAAAATGTAATGGTGGAATATTGAGGAAATTCATTCTAATTGGCTGTTATTTAGGCTTTATTTTAAAACACTGCTGCTGCTTTCACCAGTTTGCTGAATTGCCGTGTAAGGCACAAAGAGCTGTAGCTATATGATCTCGTAACTAAATTTACGAGTACCAGAGATTTCATTAGTAAGTATTAGACTGAAATGAGACAGATACATCATTCACATAAATTTCTCTAAGTACAGCAAAGCTGTTTTTCCAAAGCTAATAAAATGATAAAAATAAAATCTGTCTCCATCCTCAGAGATCCTCAAAACATGACTGGGCACAGCTCTGAGCAATCTCACCTGGCTTTGACATCATCCCAGCTTTGAGCTGGGCAGACCAGAGAGGTTCCTTCCAACCTAGTTCTTTTCCATGATGCTGTAAGTTACTGCCCTCGTACCTCCGAAGATAGCCAGCTCGAGAGAGCAGTGGGCTGTGCGAACTGTCACCACTCTGCCACCCCAGGGCTATTTTGCAGCTATTTCTTCCCCAGGAAATTCTTCAATACTTGACACTATTTTCCTCTCAGTCTCTCTTTTTAAAATCCGGACTCCAGACTCCACCCAAGCCAGTGAAGTGACACAGACACCCAATTGCAAGAAGAGAAAAGAAAATCAGACTTACCAGAGTAACTGGCATTGCTCATAACCAGCAGTTTCAGGAGCTCAGCAAGGTTCCCTCCATCATAAATGGATGCTGGTTTCACCTCTGACACAGGGTTTTTTTCTGCATTCCGGAGAGGTATTGTTTCTCATAGGCACGTTTTTAACTGTGACATCCTCTGATGAGCTGGTTTCTTGCTTCTGTAAGAGCCAGGGTAGGGCATACCCCCGGCGGCAGGGACAAGGCAGCTCTACAGCACGTAGCACGTGCCCTGGATCGTAGTGATGGAGTTACCGAGGAGGCAAGGACCATAGCTAGCAGCACCGTTAGCTCTGCCAGCAGCAGAAGTAAGAGCATTTAGGGCCCAATTTGTGCACAGGGCACACAACCATGTAAATAAATACCATACTTGTTTGTCCTGGGCTTAGCAGAGCTTGTTGGTCTATTTTCTCATAAATGCTTTGTTTGTTTTGTGTACGTACAACCCAACCCACCCCAGCATTTCAGAAGCCTCATGGACAAGTAGAAAGCAGTAGGCAGTTTTATTCCCCTCTGACCACACACCAGTTTCAGACCAACTTAGCCTACCAGTCCATAGCAATATACAGTGTATTCTGTAAGATATAGGTATGTGAGAATAATGTATCAGAGTTTTGTTTTGGCTGTACTGTATGTATTTGCTTCATTGGAAAAGCTGAAATCAATAAAAATTGCTGGAATTTCTTCAAGCTTCCCATTTTGGATGGTTTTATTTTGGCTGTCTTGCCAGTGTTAGGCAAGAATAAAGCAACTCTTTGAGAGGCTTGTGAAAGCCTGTTACCCTGCAGCAGCAGCAGCCAGTCTGGACCGCTTTGCCTTATGCCAGTACGAGTAATGAAGCTGTAAATCCTGTTTCCTCCACTGTTACATCCTTGGCAAGCCTCAGTGGGTTTCTCTCCCATGAGCTTTTACAGTCACCACATCAATCCATGAAGAATTTAATTATCAACAGCATCATTTGTGTCACTGCTCTACGGATCCAAAGCTCATTGTGGGGAAAACCCCTCACACCTTAGTTTCTTCTGAACCTGGCTCACATAAGCTATGTTTGAAGCTCCCAAGGTCTTATATTTAAAAACTGACTAGCTGGTCCTCCCCAGTTTCAGTTTGGTCCAGGCTGGAAAGTCCCAGCTCACAGGCCAGTTCCTCAGAGCCATCAGCTCATCACATACAATGACCTCCTCTGAACTTTCCCAATTAAATTATTTCCCTTCTGAGAGGACGAGACCCGAACAGCATACAGAATGCAAAGGGTAAGCAAGCCGTGGGTTTATGTAGGGACATCACAGCCACCTTTCTGCTCTCTTCTTTCCTAATGATTCCTGACATTCCCTTTGAATTCTGAGCTCTGTTGTGTGTTGAGCTGTCACTGGAATGGGCTTTCCATCACAGAGTTCCCTCCAAGTGGTCATGGTCCTCATCAAGCCCATCATTTACATGTGAATATAAGATTATTTCACCCTATGTGTATCACAACATTTCTCTATGCTGATGTTTGTCAGTCATTTATTGCCCTTTCCTCATTGGTCTATAGTTCCCCAAAATCTTATGCACAGTCATGACCTTCAGTCCACAGGTATGCAATGAAGCGGGTTTCCTGTATCAGGTACAGGATGTTTTAGAAATCTTCCCTATTTCTCACAGGCATGAGAAATATGAAAAAGTAAATACAGGATCTTTCTCACTCTTCCCCTTTCCAAATACTTCTTTCACCCCTGATACTGACTGGCCCTCACATATTTGAAGATGCTCTTACTATTTATGGTGTATTCTTCTGACTTCAGCGAGCTGTTC
The DNA here is from genome assembly GCF_015220075.1 of Falco rusticolus. NCBI lineage: Eukaryota > Metazoa > Chordata > Aves > Falconiformes > Falconidae > Falco > Falco rusticolus. Next base: position 958,532 of record NC_051203.1, on the reverse strand, counting down.
TTCAACTCCTTTTTGGCATGTTCAGCACCTGGCAGAGGTTATCAAGTCTTTCCTATTTTTGTCTTCAGTTATTTGAAGGACACCTTCGTGGAAGACGAGTACATGGTGGTGGATATTTAGGCTTTTGTTGATCCAGATGTTGATGTTATGGAGCAGCTCTATAAATGTAGGATGTGAGGCCAGACTTTTCATGTTAATCGGGACCAAACGTAAGGCTGCATCTGCTCTGGGAACTTCCAAGCCTGCTCCATGAAATTGCTGTCGACAGCATCTAAGAATTTGGTCTCTGCATCCCTCCTGCAATATCTTTAGGCCAGTCTACACGAGGGTAGCTGAAGCACAGGATGCAAACAGACTTCATGCTCCCAGCACTGGGGAACACTGTAGTGCGTAAACACTGGTGGCAGCCTTACAAAAGAAATAAGGAGGCAGCATCCTCTTGATCTCCTTCAGAAGATGGCTCTTCAAAGCAGCCTGGCAAAGGGCAATGTGATTTCAGCTACAAGGTGTATTTAGTTCATTTACTCAAGGCAAGGCTGAGGAATAATCCTTACCACTGAGAAGCATCTTATGAAAGGAGGATTCACCGCCTATCAGACAGGCTTGGCACAGTCTGTAAATCCACGCATGGGGAAAGGGACAGGCATCACCCCATGCCACGTTGCTCAGAGTTCCTTCCAGGAGAACCCTCCACTGCTTGGCTGAGGGTTTTGAACAGTGGGCAGGCACTGAAGGATTAAGCAGAAAGGCAAAGCACTCAAATCCAAATGTCTTAACCAGTTTTGGGTGAACATGATACAGCAGCACTTCAAAACCTAAATTGCATTGGCAACCATGATCATTCCTCACTTAGGCTGCTTCTAGGTCAGGCATATTTGCAATTGGTATCAAATGTAATAACTAAACAAACTTATAAGAGTCCATTAAGGAGAAGTGTATCCAGAACTCCTTGGGAGGATTAAATATTTCTATCAGGTACATACTGGTGATGTCCATTCTGCAGCTTCTTCAGACACAAATCACATCTGAAGGCACATCTAAGAAAGGTCATACAAATTATAGGCTAGAAGAGCAAATTGTCTTTTGCCAAGTCTAGCATAGATGTAGAGAGTCTAAAACTAATGCAGATGAGTCCTACCTCTATGTTCTTGAGCAGCCTCTCTGGACACTGAAGAAGGGCAGGACGTGTCATCGTAGCTCTCAGTCAGTACATGCCTCCAACTTGGAAATTAAATGTTGCTCAGCAATGAGGCCAATACATGGCTACATGCTTGGATCTCTATCTATTTGCAGCATGTAGAATGAATGACGAGAAACTAGTATGTCTTTTTATTTTGGGATCTGTATCCTATGTCTGAACGCATAAGAAAAGCCCATTTTTGGCCAGGGTAGGCTGTAGACACACAAAGACCATGGGCAGTTTGCAAGACAACCACTGAGGTGCTCCTCACGTGGTTCAGATGTGATGCAAAATGCATCCCCTCTAGAGGCTGGATCAGAGCGCAGAGATTCCCATGGGGGCAGACAGTCATGGGTGCACTGATCTAGCTCAAATGCATTGCTGCTGCAGCAGGATTCAAGGGAAGAAAATGGGTGCTGCAGGATGCAGAGTACCCACAGAGCACTCCTCCAAAATAGAACAGGCACTAAGCCCTTGGAATCCTTACAGGTCCTACAGCTCATGGGATCTCAAGTAATTCATGAGACTCCACCAGCAAAACCTTATGCCACCAGCAAAGCAGCCCCCAGTATAAGCCCCCTCTCCCATCCTGCAGTAGAACTTTGGAGTATGTTATCACTGCCTCTGATGCTTTCAGAGCAGACCCCACTCCCCACTTTCAGATCCATGGCACACCTTCCCCACAAATCCCAGGCACACCCAGAAATACCAAGCTCCCCCAGACCACGTCCCAGAGGACCATCACTTCCCAGCCAAGGGCAGTTCCCAGTTCCATGGCACAGAGACCACATTGCACTGCGCAGGCACCCCTAGGAAACATCAAGCTCAAGCCACACACCACAACAGCACCAACAACCCCACAGTACCAACATCTCCTGCTGGGACATACTCGCTCTATCTCAGTTTCCCACATGTTGGGTGAGATCACCCCAAGCAAAGGCACTGCTATGGCATCCCAGTCCCATGGCTGGATGCCTTAGGAGTGCCACAGTCCCACAGGGCACACTGCTGGAGGACACGTGGCAGCCCACACCAGAAATCCCTGCCCCATAAAAGCAAGGCGTATACAGAAGAGTTTCAGCATATGCATGGCACCTACAGCCCCCCCAGCACTCATGCACCCACACCCCAGGGCATCTCCACCGCAGGAGCCAGGGGCCCAGGTCAGGAGAAAGCACAAGTCCCATGTGAGGCAGAATGATTCATTCCCTCATTACCTTCCCTGTAACGTGCATGACTTTGTGCTCCTCTATCGTATAACCCTCATTTGTATCTTTCCCACAGTTATGTGTCCTTGAAGATTTAATCTTGCTGAGCATGGAAGCTGTTGCCTATCCAAGATTGTACTTGGCCCCTTTCTTGGTGCTCTCCAAGCTTGCCTTTGTCTCGGGAAAGCCTTTTGAGGGACGTCTGTGAGGCATCCCCAGCGCAGGGCCACATCCCCTTCTCTCACCTAACACCAGGACAAGTCTCCCTTACACTGCTGGGATGCGGAACGCTGCAGCTCTACCTGAGCTTTTACAACATCTTCTTCCCCATCAGGGTGGGTGGAGCTGTGACATCCAGAGCAACACTTTCCAGATTAAGAAAACTTTGCATGCAGTTTGTCAGGATGTGGACCCACTCCTGGATGCTCACACAGACCATTCTCTCTTCCAGCTGAGCCCCAACAATGCTTTTCTAGCTCTGGCTCCCACAACAGCGCTCTGCAACTTGATAAACTCATGGAGGAAAGGCTTTGACAAGAGGGTAATTATCTCCCTGCTACCACCCTCCTGCACACTCATTCTGTGCTGAACACACTGTGCTCAGTAGCAGAGGTGAGGTCCTCGGTGCTCCCAGCCTCCTCAGCCCAGCAGCTGATGATGAGCAAGAGAGCATCCCAGCACGAGGAAGAGCACTGCAGGAATCTTCACTGGGTCCAAGGGGACTGCACTGGGAAGGCAGAATTGCTGGCAGTAATTTTTAGGTAGCAGATCTGGTCCCAGTTAACACTTTGGTCAATACTCCAGGTCTTGGTGGAGATCTCAGATGCCCCAAAGCTGACAGATGATCAGATCTGAACATTGCTTCCTCAGTGGCTCCAGAGCTCAACACTGTCATACAGAGCTTGCAGACCCTCCTGACCCTGGCTTCTCCCTTACCCTTCTGCCAGGGGAGCTGCCTGCATTCCTGCAAATGAGGTGCAAAGCAGCTAAAATACCCCCAGCCTGCACAGCAGCAAATTGCCCTGATGTTTCACAGCTGAAATACCCTAGCCTGGGCAGCAGTGAATTGACCCCCTCACTGCACAGGTGTGCCTGGCTTCCCAATGTGAATGGGGGCAAAAAAGCAGGTAGAAATTTTCAAAAGCTATTTTCAAAACTGGTAAAGTTCCTGGCACTGCAAAACTGAAACCAGAGTTCCTCCCTCCTTTCCCTGTCGCCTCTCTCCACAGAAAACCTTACAAGAGCACTGCAGGATCCGACCTAACAGACCTGAACTCAGGCAATAACTGTAATGCTCGTGGGTCCTGAGGCCAAGTTTCAGTCTGACAGATGACCCAGACTGGGTGCTGTACAGTGAAACACAGCAGAGATTTGCTTTGTGCATCTTATTGCTTTCTTCCTTATGTTTTCTGTTCTTTCCCCAAGAACCTTCTTTGTCTCACAGTACAGGTAACTCCTGCTTCAATCAACAAGGTTCTCTCCTGGCAGAACAGGAAAATCGGTCTCACATCAGCAGGGCTGAAAGAAGTGCTCAAAAAATGTAAAGGAAAAAACCTGAGATTAACTGAGTAACTTTGAGTTCCACCCTGAGCTTTTCTTCAGCACATTTTATCCATGATTAAAACAGATTCTTGTTTCCTTTTGGGGAGGAGAAACAGCCGAGAGAGGGAAGGGTACAGATTTAGCATCAGAGTGGGACCATGGGCAGGATCACAGTGAGACTCTGGATTTCCCGGGCAGCAGCACATCTCCTAAATTGCTTCTGTCATTTCTGTCTGTGCAATGAAAAACTGGCTGTGCCTATCCCAATTTATTTTTTTTCCAAGGGTAACCCAGAAGCAATGTAGAAACTATTTCCTGTGGGATGCAGAGAAGCAGAGGGTTAAATAGCCAGGAGAAAGGGGAGAAGGAGATGGCTCAGGCAAGTGTTTATACTATTTGAAGCGATGACTCCTTGGTACATGGAGCAAAACCCACACCCGTTACCTTTCTACCCCTGGAGCCTGCCCACCGCAAGCTCCTGGGTGAAGCAGCAACATCACTGCAGGGCTCAGCCACCGTGGGAAAGTCAGTGGAGCCACGTCGAGTCCTGCTGCACGGTGAGACCCAGATGCAGGTGAGTCAGAGCCCCACCTCGCTTTGAACAGGAGGAAGCAGAGCCTGCGGAGAGGCACCCAAAAAAAGACAGAGCATGAGAGGGTGGTTCCTACCCACGGAGGTCCCGGGAACCCACCCCCACAGCCGGGCACTGCATCCTGTAAAGCTGCAGTTAGAACAAGGATGAAGCTGTGTGCCCAATTAGTCAGCGTGGCAGCCAGTAGGATAACGAGAATGGATGGAGGAGCTTTTCCTCCAGCGATGGAAGCATACCAGGGAAAGACTGACAGCAACTGGCAGGTCTCCAGCAGGCAAGAAGGCAATGGGATGAGCATCACCATTACTCATGGGCAGGCAGCTAACTGCTCAGCTTTGTGCTGGGAAGGGTCAAACAGCCCAGTGCTGAAAGAGTCGAGGCCACGGTATGTGTGTGGGAATATCTTCTTGATGACTCTCCTCTAAGCTGTGTCCTTGCCACCGCCCTCCTGGCATGGACCACATCCCTGCAGGGGGAAGTTCCAGCACAAACAGGCTGCACTGTCCCCAGAAACCCAGGCTGGGGCTTTGGTCCACGCATCTGGGGTCTGGCAGAGGGATGGACCGTTTTCACCTCCGTCCTGAGCTGGGGGTGCAATGCCATGGAGCCCCATGGCTGTGCTAAGGAGACGGTTGTGAGTGTGATCCAGCAGCCACAGAGCTGCAGGTCCCTTCCATAAACTATCCAAAGGGGAACGCAGCCTTCCTGGGAGTGGTTCGAGGGCAGCACCTCCATACCCTCCAGTGCAAAGCCAGACTGCTCACCACAGGAGCACCAGTTTGGCACAACCTGAGGCCAAACCCTGAGGAGGAACCAGGCCAAAATAGCTGGTGTCTCCAGGTTTCATATGGCAAGCTGCTGCAGGGGCAATCCCCGTGTGGGAGCACTGTGGCTCTTTCTATTTGTGCTTATGGATGTGCCACTGGGCTGCTCTTCCTTCCCAGAGTGTCTGGGAAGATGAGGATCCCCTACCCAGACTGTTGTCACCACCCTGTCATCCTCCTTTGGGACCACAGAAAGCAGAGGAGCTCCACAGAGCAGAGATACCAGTGCTGGCGCTGTGAGAGTCTCCCTCTGAGGCTCCATCCTGGCTGGGACATGTGCCTACTCACTTTCTCCTGCAACATCTTAGACCCAGCCAGGCATGAGTTCATCTCACCCACAGGGGCATATTTTGGCCCTTGGGTATTGTTCTGCCGGCTTTTGAGAGGGTCCCAGGCCATTAACGTGAGGTTCCTGCTTCAGTGCTGAGCTGGCGTCACCACACCGTGCAGGCACGGCAGACCACGATGCTGCGCCTCTTCCTGCCCAGAAATCCTGGCACAGAGCTCCTCACATAACCTCAGGTGCTCTGAGAGCACCCCAGATACCTGCTGGCTGCAAGATGGGCTCAGCACTCAGGTGCACATCACTGCTCAGGAATCTGCCTCCAGCACAGAGCTCATGCTGTGTCCCTGGGAGAGACCCCAAAACCTGAGCCTTCACGCCTGAACCCAGACTCTTGGTTCAGCATCCTGCAGAGCAGCCAGGCTGCTGGCTTCAGGCAGACCCTGCACCGGCTGGAGCCAGACCGTACATTCGGGGCCAGAAATTCCCCTCACCAGGGAAGGGCTGTCCAAAGCCAGCGGTGATTTTGCATCGTCTTCTCTTCCAAGCTGCAAACCGGAAATGCTTTACTGGGACCCTAAGGTGTTCAAAAAGGATGAGTGAATTGAGAGGATTCCAATGCTTACATGTTTTTAAAGATGTCTTGGGGGTTTCCAAGCATAATTTGTTAAACACAAGGTGGTGCAGGGAGGGGTACCCTGTGCCAGGCTGCCGGCAGTGTGGAAGGAGGGGCTCTACCATTGCCTCCCCCCACCTCTAGCCATGGGTGGGTATAATTTGTCCACAACTACCTGTCTTCTCAGTTGCATGGCTTTGCAGGGCTAGCAGGACAGCTTGCTTGCATTTCTTTTTTTTTAAGCTGCCAAACACCATCTCTCCATAAACTGAGCCATCTCCATAAACAACCACATCTAAAAAAGTTTCCCTACCACCCTGGCCTTTATTGCTCATTGCCTGTTAGGAGAAATCTCTTAGGATCAATCCACCCTCGCCTAGGCAGCTTAAAATTAGACACTGAAGTCTAAGATAGGTGCTCCTGGGTTCCCTTCATAGCTAGTGGAGAGCAGTAGCCTGCCCAGCATGTGGTTCACCCCATCATCAGACAGAGGTGGAAGGAGGGGCAAATTAATAATTTTCTCTTTCCACTGCTGATTAAGGAAGTCGAGATGAAGATAAGTGATGCTCAGACATAGCTAGGTGGCCTGAACCTCACCTTTATCTTTTGTGAGTGCACATACACAGGAACACCCACTCTAATGCTAGACTGCAAAGGGATGGTCTTCTTTCTAGGATGTCAGACCAGATCTACCCAGGCAGGACGGGATAATAAACAACATTTGTTGTGACTTTCCAACATGAGTGTGAAAGTGGTGTCAGACCAACAAAGAGGGTGAAACCAGGCAGAAGCTTTGCAACACTCCTGCAACCCCATGCAGCACCCGTGGGCACATTAGTGTTCCCAGTTCTTGTCTTGCCATCACCACTTTTCTGGAAAACCCACCTCCTGGAGTCATTAAGCTATCTAGGACATTCGCTTGCCTCTATTAGCAAGCAAAAGTCTTCAGAGAAAAGCTTGATGGGCTCAGCACTGCCCATGTGCTGCAGGGTAACACATCTTTATGGTTAGGATTAAGAGGACTTCACTGTAAATAGCTGAGCTCTATGACTCATGTCCATAGCTTGGTTCATTTTGTTCATCCTTGAATGGAAATCCTTCTAATTGGATTTCCTTTGCAATTTGTGGCTGCTTTCACTCTGTCTGGTTGGACATAGAGCAATGCAAAGAAAACTTCACCTGATTGTCCAGCCTTGCCTTTTCTGGTGGTGCTCTGACCCAACAGTGACATGAGGGCTGGAAATCATGTGACTGGTGCCAGTAGCCTGCAAGGGCAATGAAAATGAGACATCTTATTCCCAAAACAGGGATATCACGAATTCATTGTTTGTGTCCAGCAACACAAGGAAGCAAAACTCATGTCACAGACTTTTGCAAAGGTGAGTGCTGGAAGTCTGGCTGCTCAGCGAGGGGAGATGCTATCAGCTGAAACCTGAAGTTAGGAAGCGAGCACCCAGTGAAAGCAGTTACGTATTTAATTTAGATTTGTGTCATGGAAGATCTTCTCTCACACGTGCACGTGTGTGTGTGTGCAGGCACATGCACGTGCCCAAGGGATGGGGCTCATTGCTCAGCCTGGCCTTTTCCCACAGACTCGGAGCTTGTGATTCCACTGGAGCACATCCAGGTCAAGCCGGAGACTCAGGCTGGAGGTCTGCAGGGCGATCAGGGCAGCCCACGTGCAACAACTCCCTAAGAAACAGGTGGATATTTATGCTCAGGGATGGTCTTGGATTCAATAAAAGGCTCAGTTTTGCATGTGAGGCCATTGCCACAAGGCCACAAGGCCAAAAGAGGTCAAGCACCCAATTATGAGGGCATATTTCCTTGCAGCAGACCACATCACTGCACACACCAGCTTTTGAAATGCCCCTGGCAAGATCCCCAGATTGCCTTGTACACCACTGGTGACCAGCTGTGTAGATGGAGCTGTTGGATCTGCTGTGCTCCACAGGGCACGGCAGCTGATTGGCCGGCATGTCCTTTGCAGACACAAAAATAATACTTTTAATATTACTTCTTCCCTTTGAATGTAACCAAACACACATGCGCTGCTTTGCACAGGTGGATGCTAATTCATCTCATTCATAACCTTCTGGGCTCTTTAATTTTACTCCTCTCTATAAAGATTTCAGGTTCTCATATGCTGAGCTTGACCCCTAACACACCCACGTCAGGGTATAAATTATAAAAAAATCCATCGGCCTCATTCTCTGCTTTTGCATCCAGGTGGAAACTAGTAGAAAGAAGTTTGAAATTAATGGTCCAAATTCCAAATTTTCAAGTGTTCTGTCAGAGAAAGGCTAAAGCTTAAAGCCACTGCCCATTAGCTGTGTAGTGATGCCAAGCCAGGCTGTTCTGCCCAGGTGGCGTTAAGGTGCTTCAGCCTAAAGAGGTGCCGAGCTTTGGCAAAGGACTGTGCTGAAATAAGGACAGAGCTGGGTGTGTGGACAGTTCACTTTTTAGTGCTGTTAAGCATCTTAGGCTGAGCCTGGACTTCATTGCTCTGTCACAAAAAAAAGATTGCAGATAATGAGCTAATAACACTTCACTTTCCCAGCCTGCTTTGCATCTTCAAAGCGCTCCACAAGAACAAACTAATTAACTGTCCAGAGAAGAAGCTCATGACTAAGAGCTGAGAAACCATGTGAGTCAATCTGCTTGCAACAGCTCTTTGCAGATTTCAGTAAAAACTCATTTTGGAGGAAGGTCTGTTTACTGGCCTGACTGGTCACACCAATCCCCGGCCACATTCCAGGGGTGTGAGCGGTGCGGATGGACCCAGCCTGGGAGAAGCCCCACCAACTTCAAAAGAGCAACACCTTGACAGGAATGCCCCAAAACCAACTGTGTGGCTTCCTCCTTTTAATCTGCACCCTCACCAGGCGCGAGTTGAAACTGCTGAGCTAAGAGACCCGCTGCAAACCTCGGGAGGCCAGGGCGCATCCCGCTCTGCAGGGGAAGGCTTTAGTTGCAAACAGCTTTTATCCAAGACCATTAATTCTGAAAGAACACACTGTGCCAGGGTCTGTTAGTGGAGAATTAGCTTTCCTTAACATAACCTTGGGTGCTAAGAACCTGGCCCCAGAGCTGTGTCTTCAGCTTGAGGAGCTAAGTCCCAGCTCTCTTATTCCTTGCTTTGGGCAAATTATTAAGCTTCCACAAGAATGAGACTTCTCTTGCAGGTCCCTGTCTTTGGGGGAAATGTGGGTCACATTTACCTAAGCAAAATAGAGATGAGAACGTCATTTTTTTTTTCCTTCTGTGGGTAAATTAATTCAGACACCCAGCCCTACAAAAGAATTTAGACATTCCAGGCCAAGAATTTTGTCTTGGAAACTCCTGCCTAGCCATGTGTATTTCCACCAGGAAACATCCCTGGGCTGCCTCTGAAGCAGAACCTCTAAATGACAGATCAATTTAAACAAATTTCCCCGATTCCTCAGCAAATTTCAGCCCACAGGTTGCGGGGGACTGCCGGGGAGGAAACGCAGCTGTGGGCTTCTGAAGGAGTAGGCACCTTTCCAAGGGAGACACTGAATCCCAGGACACATTGCAGGGGTGCCAGCCCCATCTCCCAACACCTCAGTCCCAGGGATGCTGGAGTTCAGCATCCAACCTCCCTGCTGCAGCGTGGGCACCCACCCCGGCCAGCGCGGGCTGCCGAGGGCCCTGTGACATGCTCGCTGCCGCTCCGTTCCACCTGAGGCATCGCTAAGCCCAACTCAAAAGTGCAGCTTCCACCAACGCATTCAGGTGCCTTAGAGAAGCTTTTCTGTAGCTGTAACCCTCACACCTGCGAGGCAGGTCTCATGAACCAAGGGGAACACCCTTCCATAGAGCGCAGGGTCAGATTTCTGAAATACCTGTCTTGGGACCCAGAATCCAGAAAAAAATCCATGGAGGGGTTTTGTGCCCATGAGAGACTGTGTCTTCATGAAGCACTCAGGCTGGTATTTACGCTGTAGCCCACCTCCAAGGAGCCACCTCCAGCTGGGACCCGTAACAGATGGTGATTGCTCCCCCTCGGCTAGTGGGTGGCAGCTCTGGGGGGTTTTGCATCACTTTTCCTTCTTCCTGAAATTCTCTTTTTCCTTCTGGGTTGTTTATTGGTTTGCCTGCCGGCAGGTTGTCCTGCCTTTAGCCCAAAGGCTTGCAAGGTGCAATTGGGATTTTTCTGCATCCGCTAAGAAATGCCAACAATTTCCAGAGCCCTTTAGTTATTCTTCCTTCCCAGTGACAATGTTTGGATGGCTGCAGTCAATCACAGGGCTTAGGAACTTACAGGACTAATTGCCCCATTGAGCAAATAACCAGGAGCTGGTTCCCATCCTGCCGTAGTGTGCTCCTTCCAGCCAGGACCCCATCCTCCTGGCTTTGCCCTGCCAGGTCACACAACACTAAATCACCCCTTGGAGATATTTATCTCTGCCCATTGCCAGGAGACCTGGAATTGAAATCAGGCCATGAGTACATCTGCCAAGCGTCGCTCTGAGCCGGGATGAATCTGGACCTATGGTGCCTGATTTACCTCGTGTGGCTGGAGGAACAGCAAGTTGATGGTCTCCAAAGGTCCTACAGGGACATCTGGAGCCCAGCAATGCTGACATCTCCTCCACGCTGTGGCTGCTCCACCATGGAGCACTTGATACAGCCAACTCAGCTTGGCAGCCACAGAGGATGTGGTCTGGGCAGTGAGGAGGGTGGTGGGGAGATCTGTGGGATGCTCAGCCCAAGGAAGGAGACCTGTCCTCCTGACAGGGCCCTTGGGCACCTTGTCCAGCACCCAGAAATGCTTCTTAGTCTTTGCCAGGACGATTCTGCTTGTAATTATATCAAGATGTTCAAAACACTGGCCTTAACAAAAATCCTGGGGTGGAAAGCCTCTCAAAGTCAGATGTTCCCTTTCCAGAACATGTTGGTCCAAAACACCAGCAGTGTCTGAGAACTGCAGAACTTCACTGAATTCCATATTCTGACAGTTTTATTGCCAGGGGTGGCATGGCACACAGCTAACACACAGACAGGTCATAGTGTAGCACTGCAACACCACCTGGAAACTAACAATAATTGCTCTATTTTTACAGCTAATCAACAGCATCTGGTTCACAGTGAAAGATCAAAGGGTTTCCCTGGATCAAAGAGCTCCATCTTTGTCATGATATCAAAGTCCTTTATTGCCCTGCAAAGTCACAACTGTGTTTGTTTACAGGTGGAGATAAAAGGTGCCAGCAGCTCACGGCGCTTCCGAAACCAGGAGAGCGGTGTCAGTAGAGTAATTTCAGTATTGCACTGTGCCACAATCAAACACATCAGTGTAGCACTAGCATTGTAACCCAGCATCATACAAAGCCAGTACCGAGCGTTCCAGCTCAGCTGGGGTTAAGAACCAGAGCTGGAAGCCAGGCTGCTGTCAGGCTGAGGAGGGGAACTTGAATCCTCCACCTCACCAGCAAGTGCTGTAACCTCTGAGCTGTCAGATAAGGGATGTCTTGCCCTCCTCTGCTGCTCTTCCCTCCTCCTCTGTGTCTTTTGTTGAAGGCTCAGCCTCAGAGGCAAGCTGGGCAGAAACACCATCTGCTTTGTGCAGGTGCTGAGCTGCTCAGTGGCGCTGGGCTTCAGCAGCGTGAGCTCCAGCAGCCGCAGCATGCAGGCTGGCAGCAGAGCAGCAGGGGTTGGGGAAGGTGTGGTGGCATCTCAGGGCAGGGGGCAGGCACCCCTGGGTCTGGCGGAGCACTTAAATAATCCGCAGCAGACCAGGTTCTTGCATATTTATTCCATGCAGGGAGACGTACAAAGAGAACTGCTGCGTGGTGAGGATTTTCCCAGGCATGGGTCATGCTGGGCCGGAAGGCAAAGCCCCCAGTTCACACTGCAGCAGGCATTTCCATCTCCTTCTAACAGGCCCAAATTGGAGCTTATGAGGAACTGGGCACGTACGATGTGCTGGGTTCATGCTGTGAGAGTACAGGGTGCAGGACCTCGCTCTTGGCAAAGGTGACGGCGCTTTGTGAACAAAATCGCATCCCTCATTAAACATACTCGTGACTGGGCCTTTGGCCTTCAACAGCTTTCAGACCTGAACGCTGCCATCAGAGAGAATAAAACTAAAACTCAGCACTGCATCCACATCCCCTTCAGAGCACTCTACCTGCTTCTCTGATGAGGGTTGTCCAGTGCACTTGGGTTCCTCTGGTCCAGCTCCCTGCTGCCAGCACAGCTCCTGAGCCCCTGCTTCCAGAGCACAGGCTCAGGCCACTGAAGATGAGCGATGCCCTGAAATGCATCCTGTGCTGCTGGGCACCCAAGTCCTGGGACAGCCCATCCACTCGGACCACCTCGGGGATGCTGCGGGCACAGTTCCTCTGCACCCACTGCTGCTGTTTCACTTCCCTCTGGAGGTGTGTTGCAGCACCTGGCACAGCACCCTTGGTGTGTGTGCATACAGGTGCCTGTGCCTGTGTGTGTGTGCACATGTGCCCGGGACTCTGCATGTGCCTATGTGTGTGTTTGTACACAAGGGAGCGCCCAGCCCCCTTCCTCTGTGGGGAGCAGGACCAGGTCAGCAGAGAGTAGCAGAGGCAGGAATATCCTGCAGATACCTGGCCTCCAAACTGCAACCATGGGGCTCTGAGACCCACCTGCTGGGGGTTTACCCAGAGGTGATATCAGGTGAGACACTGCTAAAGGCTTTGACATTTGTCTCACAGAGCTCTGTGCACCAGCAAAGCATGGGCGAGTTTGGTCTCCACGTGCACTTGGAGAGATGGGGGGAGATGGGTCAGGATCTGTGCAGCTGAGGCTGACAGCAGGGTGCAAGAGCAGGTGACCAATTCCCTCCAGTGCTCCAAACCTCCCTGAGATCGGTGCCATCCGCTGACCTAGGCACTGCCTGTGACTGCCAAAGCTGCCTTCTCAGGGACTGCTGTTCCTGCAAACCGTCACAGCAGCTTTGGTGCTCAGCACCACTCCAGGTCAGGGTACATGCTGTCCCACTGCCTTTACCAGTCATGAACCGTATGGATCCAACACCTGGGCAAATGGCTGATCCCAGCTCCTGCCGGGTCTCAACACCTCAGTGCTTCTGCCAGTGGCTGCTGCCCTGCACCAAAGAGCACAGTTTACACCCAGGACCTCAGCTAAAACCTGGGCATGAGAGCACATGCAAAAGCCATGATTCAGCTATCACCAGGAAGCTTATTTTCCTTCCACTAAGCACCAATAAAATGCTGCTTCCAGACACAGGTGAAGCCTCTTCCTTTCCATCCCAGAGCGTCGTTGCCTGCTCTGTCAGCAGGACTTGTCTCACGGACATGGGTCATTGCGTAGATGCTAAACTTGCGGTGCATTAAAGACTTCATTGATGGTTTAAGACATCTGTCGAATCAGCATAAACCTCAGGTGACTTTAACCAATTAAAGGCGATTAATTGATACCTATGAATTAACTGCTATAGGCAGTGATTTACAGGGCTAAGATATTAAACGAAGTAGTTTTATAAGGCATTTAAAAATAATCATTAAAAATTTGCAAACATCAGATGCTTGCACAAACAAATGGACCTGCCCTGCAGGGGAGTGTGCTGAGGAGGGCCATTGCACAGCAGCACGGTGGCTTGGGACTCTGAAGATGAGAGACAACTGATGGCACCAGTGAGAGGTTCCACACCCTCATCTGGTAAGAGACACCAGGCCTGGGAAGCATTTCAGCTTCTAGAGCTGCCGCCACTGTCCCACACTGCAGCTACATCACGGACCACAATGCTGGTAGCGCAGCCACATGCATGACCCTGGCTCCTTGGACATGAGTTGGCCAGGTGGCCCCAGGATAGCAGTCCCAGGGTCTCCTGTGCTTCCAGAGCATGCCTGGCTAATGTGACCTGATCAGGACATGAGCAGGCTGTTTCCATCTGTAGCTGCAGGTGCAAGACCAGGCTGTTGCTCTACAACATCTGTATTGCTCTGTGGCTTTGCCTCTGGGAGTGGTCCCAGGTCTTGAGTAGGCAGAGCAGAGCATGAGGCTGCCTTACACACAGCTCTGGTTTAGCACAACCACAGCCCAAAACATCAGCTCAGTGTTTTACCAGCACCTTCTTGGTAACAAATGCATCCTCTTCTGCATCCTTTCTGCTGCCCGGGGACAGTGGTACCCTGGGGAGGACGCTGGCAGGGGGCTGCATTGACAGACCATGAGGTGCACATGCTGGTGGGACCTGGGCACAGGTCTGCTGCAGCCTGGGCTCATGCAGCAGTGCTGGGACACCCGTGCTGAACACCAGAGGCAGTGGTCTTGCACCCCAGGCTGGCAGCAGCATCTGGAGCTTTGAACTCTGGCCAGCGCATTGGCACCACGCCGGGGAAGGCAGAGGCCCCCCGTGCCACCCTGCACTATAGGACACGAGCCCTGCATCGCACCCATCAGCACGACCCCCTCACTGCAGTACCTGCTAGCGTCTCCACAGAGGAACCAAAAGACCTGGCAGGCTGCACTGCGCAGGCTGTGCGGGACACGACCTGACCCCTGTCCCGCACTTTGGCGGAGACACCACAACGCACTTAAGCAGACGCTGTTTTCACGTGCTGCGCTGCACAGGGGGCTGCTCCTCAAAGGATCACAGCATGCAGGATGTGTACGTGCTATGGCAGGAGATGCTGTTCCTCTGCCACATGCTAGAGGATGCTACACCTCATCACTCCTGGGAAGATGCCCTGCTAGGAGAGGGCAGAGCTCTCTACCATGCTCCAGAGGATACTGGTGCTTTCATCTGGCATGCAGAGCTCCTACTGCCCATGGGGACACCGAGACCACACAGCAGTGCTGCAGGACACTAGTAGACTGCAAATCTCCACAACGACATGGCACTGCCAGGCTGTTAACCCTGCACAGCCCTCCAAAATTTGCTGCCAGGGGTCCCTCACTCTGCACTGCGCAGCAGCGTGGCTGGTCCCTGCCTGCTGCACCAAGCTAAGGCTCATCCACTTGCAAAACACGTGCTACGCGTGGCAGGATGGGGACAGCATGCCTGCCCATCAGAGCTGCCCTCCCAACCCACAGCACCCACAACACCGTGCCATTGCAATCGTCACTCAGCCCATGCAACACTTGGGATGATGCCAGCACCCTGTAAGGTCCCAGAGTGCTCCACCACGTCCCAGAGGGTTTCTGCACCCTGCACCACATGCTGCCATGCCCGCTCACAGTGGGAAGCCACGGACACCGGTGGGAGAGGGAGCAGGGGAGGGTCAGTGGCAGGGCTGGGCGCTGACTCAGCTGTTCTGGCATGGCTGTGCCACTGAGCACCGGGTGCAGGGAGGGAGGTGCTGGGTGGGGAGGCAGCGGGCAGGTTTCGGCCCCGGCGCGCAGGGAACCTGGCTGGCTGGCGGGGGGCCAGCACGCTGCCGAGACAGGCAGCCCTGTGGGAAGCAGGGAGTGCCTCCGTACCCCCACCCTGGGCGCTGCCAGCCCCGCAGGGACAGGCAGAACAGCTGCAGTGCCTCTGCGGCACCGGGCACCAGCACTGGCAGGGCCCTGCCTTTGCCTGCCAGGAAGGTTTTGAGGGTGGACCTTCAGAGCCTGGGAAAAGGCATTTCCAGGCCAAATGTAGTTTTCTGCCCCGAGTGCTCCTCTCACTTGGGGCCACACATCAGGCATGCTGGAAATGTCATTTGCTGGACCTTCGCTCAGCCAGCCTTGGGATATTTCATGTCCCGGCACTGCCACCCTCCCCAGCTCTCCCTCTTTGTCCCAATAAGGGACCACATTCATCCCTCCACGCCTTGTTTTTGAGGAGGTGGGCGATAAGGGGCTGGTTGCCCGCCACTTACTGCCTCACAGAAGCTGATGCTTCCCAGAGCCTTGTTCCCCAAAGCCTGATGGCATCTGTTGAAGCAGGCAAAATAAGTCACCATCCAACAGGCAGTACAAGAGAGAAACCTGCAGGGTGCCCCTACACCACGGGGGCTGCTGCACAGACAGGCAGCCCCAGCAAGAGAGGAGACAAAATGCCTTGCCAAGGAACAAAAAGCCTTTGAAGATCCATCATGCTGTGCATCCATCCTCCCTCACTGCTCTGATGCTGTTTAACAGTAGCACGGGACAGCTTGCCCCAGGAAATTGTAGTGCAAGCCTAGTGTCTTCTGCTGGCTGACAGTCCAGATCCATGAACCAGGAATGCCTGGGATTATGCAGCTGATGTGTCCCCATGGGCATTGTCTGTGGGACTGTGCTACGGAGATGCCTACAGCCAGATAAAAAAGATCTGCACCCCCGAAAGGACAAATAAAAGGTCTGTCCATACTGACTTATGTCTTCATTTCATGCTGTCAGAAACACACAGAGAAGGCAATCACAGTTGGTCTTGGCCCTTTAGGAAGAGGTGGAAATAAAAGTGAAAATGGCCTGGAAGCAGAGTTTGTGAGTGCTTGTCATGGACCCAGAGGCTTGGAAGCAGTGCCCCTAGCCATGCTGTCCCACAGGGCCAACCCTGACACAGAGAGGGGGACTCTGGTACAGCAAAAGCAGGAACTAAAGCGGCCATAACTAGGATTGCCCCAAACTGCAGGAGGAATAGCAGGTCTGTTACAAAACCTCCCTAGGACTGCAGGTGTAAAATGCTGTGAGGTAAGGGAACATGTTATTCGGGAGGTCCTGGTGGTTGCTGCATCCTCTTGTACCCCAGGGAGCAGGCACACAATTGCACTTGCTCAGCCGAGCTCTGCTGAGACTTTCCTGTGCCTGCTTCCTCTGGGCTTAGAGCTTCAGGATGGAGACAACACCCGCACCCCCTCACCGTTCTCTTTATTTACAGACACAACATCACCTGGTGGTGTGGAGATGAGAAACGGCACCTTGCGAAGCATCTGCCCACCCAGACAGCACTGTGCCTGCAGCAAGGTCTTTGCAAGCTCCATGCAGTGGGAGGGCAGGTGGGTGCACAGTGTGGGCTCCACGACGTGGGGAAGCCATCTGGTCGACCGAAAGGCAACACACTTCCCCGTGGCTGAGCCTCCTTTCCCTTCTGAGTCATCTATTTCCACCGGCCCCCCACCATGGTCTTCCCACGGGCAGCCTTTGACCTAGAAGAGAAGTAGAAAAAGCATTAGTGACCATGAAAAGAGGGACAAGGTGGGTGCCATCAGCAGCCCTGCAAAGAGGACTAAGCTGTCTCTGGTTGATGTTCACTGCCCTGGCAGGAAGGTCTTCAGTGGCTCCAGGTAAAAACCTGGGACCTGAGTCAGCCTGTGTGTTTTGGGACTCTATGGGAACAGGCTCATGCAGTTTGCCAGGTGTTTCTAAGGACCCCAGATCCCTTTCCCCTTTCTCCCTCCTAAGGATCCTTCAAAGAAGCATCAACGAGTTGGATCTCCAGTTGCAGAGGGTGAAAAACAGCTGCAGGATCCTTTTCCCAAGAACCAGAAGCTGTGAAGCTGTTAGCCAGGACCCCCCACATCACTCTCCTCAACCAGCATCAGGGGAACAGGCACTGCTCTGGCTGTGGGTCAGCAGAGAGGAGGCTGTAGCGGCTTGAGGAGGACAGTGAAGGGCATTTCTGGCACATGATTCTGAGAGTCACCAGTGCAGCTTTGGCTGCCAGTCCTTGGCATTGCCCCCTGCCTCAGCCCTGCTGCTAGCCTGATGTCAGCCCCGGCGCCCATGCAGCACACATGCAGTGGGAGACACAGCACTCAGGGGATGCCTGTACTCACCCTTTGCTGCAGTAACAGGCCATGTTGGGGCAGAAGAGAAGAAAGGTTTGGTGTAAGCGGGTGGGAGATGCTGCTACCCTACACACGGGGCAGGCTGAGCACCTCTCATTTGAGATGGCAGCATGGGATAGGGATGTGAGAGCAGCATGGTGCTCCTGAGAGTGCTGGTTAAACACCCACTGCCACCCTCCCACAAAGGGTCCTCCAGTCCTGTGCAGGGAACATGGGCATGGGGACAGGCTCCCTGGACCCTGCGGGGCTGCACAGTTCCCACAGCCCATGGGATTTCCCCTCCTACACAAGCTGGGATCTCCAGCACCTTCCCTGAGATGCTGGGCAGAGCCACTGTAGGGGTGGGGGCAGCTGAGCTGGCAGGACCCTGCAGGACCCTGGCCTCTTGCAGAGGGGGGATCTCCCTGGGCTCCATCCCCATCCAGGGTCTCTGGGGCAGGGGGAATCTGGTGGAGGCAGGAGGCAATGGGAGCAGGGCAGTGTGGACTGGCATCCCCGGGCCAGACCTGCAGGTCCATGACCACCAGCTGCCAGTGAGACCAGAGGCAGGAGTGGGAAGGGCAGGAGGTGGCTCTGCCAGTGTGCAGAGGAGCCAGGAGATACACAGGGAGGGAACTGGGGACAGGGAGCTGGGAGCTGGAAGGGCAGGAGGCATCAAGGAAGGATGCTCAGCCTGCTCGGGGACTTACACTTTCTGGTGGTCACTAACACGGTTTCGGAGGACGTTGATCTGCAAGAGAAACACAGGCAGATGGTGAAACTTGGCAATATTCCCTATGCCTGGCCAGGGATGAGGGTCAGGGCTAAGATGTGTCACTGCTCTCTCTTGCCAGGCTTTTAGCACCGGGCTGTGAAGTGCAGCACAGCAGGAAGCCTATTGCAGTGCAAAGCACCTGTCCCCAGGAGCAGGGAGGTCACAGGGCCACCACACAGCCCCTGTCACCAGCTGCCACATCTTCCAGCGCTTCACAGCTGTGTGCTCAGCCTCGCCAGTGTGGCTGGGAGAGATGGTTTGATCCTGGTGCATCTCCAAAAGGGAGGCAGATGTGGCTTTGCTTTTAGTGGTTCTGCAGAGCCTCCTGAGCGCTCGTCACCCCAGGTACCGTGTGGGGCAGAGCCCTGTCCTGACGCAGCCACAGCCTCCCCAGCACAGCCCCCACAGCCCCCTGCATCTCGCAGCGGGGAGCAGGAGCAGGCAGGCACGTGGCGGGTGGGCAAGCTCACGGAGGACCTCACAGCTCACCTCATACTTCTGCCGCTTGAACTTCTCCTGCAGGTCAAATTTCTCAGCCTCCAGGTCACGGATGGTTTGCCACAGCTCCCTGGCCTTGTCCCTGCGGGCAGAGCCAGCTGCTGTCAGTGCAGGAGCGGGACGTGGCTGATGGGGAGCCCGCTGCGGGGGACAGGGCGGTGATGCCACCACCTCGCCCGCTGCCCCAGGATGGGACTCTGCCGGCTCCATGCCAGGCGGGATGCCTCAGCCGGCGGCGATGCCAGCCCACTCGTGGACCAGGGACACGCAGGTGCCACACCTGTGAGCGTGGCTCCCCCTGACGGCCGTGCCGCCTGGCAGCGGTGGCCCGGCAGAGCCCGTGTCCCCGCGGGGTATCACAGCCCCCTCCCAGCCGTGCCATCGCCACCCGCCAGCCCCCGGGCAAGGGCCCTGCCCGGCAGGGGGGACCCAAAGCAGAGCTCCCACCCTGGACACCCCTCCTGCAGCCTGTGCTCACCTCAGCTTGTCTTCGTTGAGGTGGTCGATGTTCAGGGGCTTCCGCCGTTCACTGAGGATCTTCTTCTTCTTTTCCCGCTCTGTTTGCTTCTTCCCACCCTTTTTCTCTGACTGAGGAAACCGTCAGTCCGCCGGAGGGAAGGAAAGCTGCCCAGCCTTTGCTCCACCCCTACCCCCAGTTCAGCACCCTCAGCTTTTGGGACTCCAGAAACACATGAGGTCCCCGAGGAAAGTTTGGCAATAGCAGACAAGACCCCCCCGCAGCTCCTGCCCCTGTGGTGGGGCTGGACCAGCCCTGGCCAGCACCTGCAAAGCAGAGCTCTGGGCTCACTTCGGCCCTCCGACTGCCGCTGCGGCCCAGCGGCACTGCCCTGCCTCCTGCTCACAGGAACCACGTCTGCCAGCACCGGGGACACGCTGTGCTGGGAGGCCAGCCCGAGGCCGAGCCCTTCCCGGGAGCACCAGCAGCTTCATTGCATCCACCCGGGGTAGGATCACACCTTCTGCATGTAGCCTCCAAAATGCAGCATGTTGGACAAAGCTTTTTTCTTCCGCGCTTCCTCCTCGGCCTTCTTCCTTGCCTCCTCTTCCTCCTTGCGAGCTCTTTCTTCCTGCCAGGGTCAGAAGTGGGTCAGGAGCGGACAGTCAGAGACCTCACGGACCGGCTCGCACGCCACACACAGCTCGTGCTCCCACGTGCTCCGCGGCCGGGCTTGTGCCAGCCGAGCCCAGCCCCAGCGCCCCGTCCCTGGGGACACTCACGGCCATGCGGGCTTGGCGCTCCTTCTCTCTCTCGCTGCGAATCCGCTGCTGCTCTGCCCTCTCCGCTCGCCGCTGCTCCTGCACAAGGAGAGGATGTTGGCTTGGACACTCCAGGGAATCTGCCTCCTCTCTGGCCCTAGGGACGCATCCCTGACCCCAAAAGCCCTGAGAGCCCCAAGGGCAGACCTGCTGCTCCCGTGTCTCCCGAGGGAGCTTGTGGAACAGTGGCCTGGGGGAAGGTGCCTCTCTGTCAGGCACCGCAGCAGCCAGACCAGACCAGGCTTTCCCCAGGCACGGGGGTACAAAATCTGGCTCACGTCTCGGGCTCTGTCCTGCAGGGACATGGGATGTCTCAGGTTTTCCTGTCAGGACTGTGGGGAAAGGATGCAGCTGCATGCCCACAGGGGAGGGGTTGGCAATAGCGATGGAAGGGGAAGGCTGCAGACGTACAATCCTGTCCTTGAGGGACATGAGCTCCTCTTCCTCCTTCTTCCTGCTCTCAAAGTGGGCTTCGATAAGGGCCTGCAGCTCATTCAGGTCCTTCTCCATGCGCTTGCGGTGGATGTCCTGTACCAGATAGGAAGAGCAGCAACGGCTGCACTCCTCACGGGTGAAGCCCTCCAGGGGATGCAGAGCTGCTGGGCACAGACTTGAGCAGCAGTCGGGGGGGGTCCCCCACCAGGGATGGACACCGAGTGCACTACTTACATCAAAATCCAGTCTCTCACCATCTGGGATTTTGGGAGGCACCAGGTTTGGCATGAAGACCCTGCAAGTGAAGGTGAGCAGGAGGATGGTGAGCCTGCAGCAGGTACCTGGGACAAGACAGCACCTTTTGGCCATGCACTGATCTACCCAGCCCTCCTATCCAAGCCTCACAGTCCCCAGGGATGCAGAGTGAGCACATTTTGAGGGCAGGGAAGTGTAATGCTGCTTGCTGGAGGTTGCCAGCTGGACAGCCTCAGAGGAAGACCTCTGGCATTCCCGGGAAGTACTCCAAGGCGCCCGCATGGTTGGAATAACTCCGTAAGCTGCAGGCAACTTGGCCACAACCGTTTGCCAGGTACCCTGGGACTGGCAGCCACCCCATTGCTCACCCAAAAGAGCATAGAAGAACTGTGTGCTCCAGTGTGATCTGGCACAGGGAGCTGGAAACCAGCCTCTCATCCTCTGTGGGCTTGGGGGAGGCCAGGAGATGCTCAGTAGGGGCACATAAAGATGTAAAGGGATGTAGAGGTTGCAGCTGAGGACAGATCTGCCTCCCACACCTCAGCATCCCTGGGGTCCACGAGGACCCGCAGGCTCCTGGCAGTGGATCATTGCCTCATTCTTTCAGACAGGTGCTCCTGTCCCTGGGGTGCTGGCACTCATGCAAATGCATGTCTTATGCCAGCCATGGCCAGGACCATACTGCAGAAGAAAGGCCCTGGCTGTGCCATGGACTACATACCCCCGACTAGGGTGCACACAAATTTTTTCCAGCTGCAGGGCTACAGGGCAGCTAGGCTTCCCCCAGGGAGCACACAAAATGCTTCAAAACTGCCAAAAGACCTCATTCTCAGGATCCCCTTCATATTCCATGTCTATCTGCCCGTTTCTCTCCCTTTTTCTCTCCATGTCCCAGTCCCACCCTGCCTTCATGCTTCTGAGGCCTCACTGTCCCATGCCCTTTCTGGATCATGGTGCTAAGCCCATCACATGGAGCCTCTGCCCTGGCACAGCTCCTAGGTCAGACCTTGCACCAGAGAAAATGCACTGACACTTACTTGGGTTTTGGCTTCGATTCACCTGCAGGTCCACAGGAGCAGGAGAGAAGGACAATGTTAGTGTTGCAGGGGCATTTGCTTTCACGCCTTGACCCAAAAGCCACAACACTAAGCCAAGCTACCCCTCTACCCCAGCAACACAGGCTGCATTGTGGATCATCCTCCAGCAAGAAGGTGTGCAACGGGGTGTCTGTCTGTGTACCAAAACCCAAGATGCATGTTGGTGCTCCTGGCTGAGCAGAAAAGCATTTGGTGCCTCCTTACACAGGTGAAGGGACAGTCCCTCCCACCCCAGAGAGGACTGAGGATGGATACTTCACCTTCCCCAGGCTCCTGCTCTCGGTCCCCCTCTCCACCTGCAGAAAACACAAAGTTTTGGCTCCCAGAGGCCAGCCCTGCCACGCACCCTGCCCATGGACACAGTGGGGTGGTTCAGCCAGGCTGTTCCCCTCTGCCTCACGTTATCCCCACTGCAAAACCCAGCCTCATCCCTCCAGGATGAACAGGGAGAGAGCAGGTCCCTTACAGACATCCCTCACTCACAGACAGACCAGGAGAGCCCCAGGTCCTCTCTGGGAGGAACCCAGCAAGTTTTGCAAGAGCTCAGGCTGCAAAAGCAGTAGTACTACCCTCTCCTTCTCTATTTTGGGTGCATTTCTTACCTAGGCAGCACAAAGCCATCCCTCCCACAGGTCTCCTGCTGCCCCAGCCCTGGCAGAGGACAGGGCCAGGGCAGCTCTGCACCATTTACAGCAGATTCTCTCTCTTCAGTAGCAAATTAATTCTACACCAAAAACCCCATTACAAGGACCCAGTGTCTTGGGGGACTGGGGATCAGGACTGAAATGTCCCAGACCATCTCTCCTCTGTTCCTGCTTTACCTTCTCCTGGTCCTTTCGTTTCATCTTCTTGTTCTGTTTCAAAAGCAACGGGGAGAATATGAGCATCCATGGGTGAGGGCAGCCATGTGCCCCCAGCACAGAGGGTCCCAGCATCCTCCTAACTCAGGCAGCACGGCTGGGATCTGAGCCTGCCCTACCAGCCACGACAGCACAGGGACACACATCAGGCAGCCCTCCAGAGAGGTCCCATGAGGTCCAGTGCCCTTTCAACAGTAAGACACATCAAAGCATGACCCGCGCTCTGGAAATCCCCCCTCTAGGGCAACAGGGACCTCTTGGTGGAACAGGCTGAACTCATTTCTGGCATTATTTCAGAGTGCTGGGCACAGGCTGATCAGCACCCAGCAGAAAACACCATTATCCTCATGCTTGCAGGGCCAAGGCACTCAGTAGATCTGGAAAGGGCAGTTCAGTTTTGACGCTTTCTTACTGGAAACCACAGAGACAGGGCAGAGCTGCCCCTCTGTGCTGCTGGCCCACGGCCATAGACCGTGCTGGGGCACCCCAGACCCTGCTGGGCACCTCAGCGAAGCAGAGCATAGCTCCAGCCAAGCCACGGCAGCTCACTGGTGAAGCCACCACTCACCTTCTGCCTTCGTTTCCTCTGTCTTCTCCTCCTCCTCCTCTACTTGTTCTTCCTGACCTGTGGGATAATGGGCAGCGTGAGTCGGGCACCTGCCACTCCCGCTGGTTCCCCACGGACCCCGGATCAGGACAACTGTGGCACGGAGCCGGCCGAGAGAGAGACCCGAGGAGATGTGACCGCAGGAGAGAAGCGGCAGCTCAGGACTTCACTCTAACCTTTACCCAAGGGCCGGTCTCTGCTTGGGCAGAGCAAAAATAAAATTAAAGGCTTTATAGCCACCTCCAGGTTTGTCCCTCATGCACTCCCATGCTATCATGCTTTTACATCCCGCGATGGGGACAGTGATTTCTATTGCTCTCCTCTAACCAGTGAAGTATAAGTCTGGCTGGCATCAGAGAAAGTGCCTCCGGCACCTGCAGCCTTGTTTATGGCACTGCTGGAGCATTTTTCCACTGGAGGGAGCAGTATCCCCACGAGAGTCCTCCACTGGAGTCAGAGCGATGCTGGGATCCACAGGTCCTGGGAAGACTTGTGGTCCCACAGCAAGACAGAAGGAAAGAAAAAGAAGATAGCAAGCCACGAGTGCATGTGGCTGGTAGATGTAGGAGAGAAGCCACAGACACAGGAGCAGATACGCACAGCGCAGCAGGGCGGGAAGGGGGGAGTGCAAGAAGCAAGAGAGAGAAGTGGAAGAATGAAAGAAAACCATTTCCCAACCAGGGAGAGGCAAAAGACACACCGACCCACGACATATTCACAGCAGCAGTGGAGAGATGAAATAAAGAAAGGTGCAATAACTACCGTCGTCTTCCTCTATCCATTCTTCCTCTTCTGGGCCAGGGAGGAGGGAAAGGAATAAGTGCAGAAGTTAGTGGGACGCCGTAAAGCTGTGGAGTGTAGCTATGGGCTGCATGAGATGAGGACTAGCACTGCAGTGGCTTCCCCTTTGTTCTCTCTTTGCTTTTAATGTCCAGGGTGTTTTGCCGTGCAGCAGCCCGGGCTGCCTGGCAGTGCCCAGAAGCAACAAGAGGCTCAGCAAAACCCAGCTCCCCAGCCCAGCCCCAAATGCGCAGCCCAGCTGCGTCCCAGGGTGCCTGCACACACCATGGGGCTTGCTCCTCCGCCAGCCTGAGGCAGCTGGAGGTTTGTGCCTGAGCATCATTAATGAATGTATCAGCTGAGGCTCCAGCTCCCGTCGAGTTACTGGGCTCACACCTCTGCCAGCGCCCGAGTCCAGCATTTCCACCTGCTTGGAGTCAAGGGATCACTGGCAAAAGAGACCCTCAGAAAGTTCAGACTGGTTTTGATCCTACTGATGTTTCAGGTGGAGAAATCTAGACACAGTCTCATCTGCCTTTCCTGGTCATGATTTGCCCATTGCTGTCGAGGAGCTTATCACCACAACCCACCAAGCAAAACACTGAACCAACGGCACTCGTCTCTAGGTCCTTGCAACAGCCGGTGAGACACCTACCTTCCTCCACGTACTCCTCTTCACAGCGCACACGTGTGCATGGGGGAGAGGGAAGGGAAAGAAGACACAGGTTATTGAAGTTGCTCTGGTGATTTTTTAGCTTCATCCTCAGGGCAGCCGCAGGTGCTCTGCATCCTCTTACCTTCCTGCTCCCTGCAAACCAAAACATAGGTTTGCAGAGTTACAGCGGTGTGCTGCAACGGGGCATGTGTGTCCACCAGAGAGGGCAAAGGGGAACTGGGAACTTCCTCAGGGCTGGCCCCCTTTTCTCTAGCAATGGGCAATGACTGCTGGGCAGCGTGCCATAAGGTGGCAGTGGGGATGGGACAGGACCCTAACACAAAACTCCCCACTGCTGGGGGTCTCGGCACTATCGCAGCAGTGGTGGCAGGGTGGGGGACCTCATGCTGGGATATGACAAGAGCCAGTGACCCCTGAACAGCACCTCTAAAGAATACCACAACCCTGTGGGGAAAGTAGGAATAAAGGGAAAGAAAGGGTGTTTACAAACACACCACTTACTGGTCATATTCTTCAATGACCTCTTCAGAGTCCGACATCCCTGGTTATCTAGCAGAATTCAAGGCAGATTGGAAAAAGCAAGTTAGGAGCTGAGATAAGGGCAAGCACAGCCTGTCCTCCAGAACCCAGAGACGCTGCGCCTCTCCAAAGCACTTGGAGCTTCGAACTGGCCCCAGCCATGCTGTGACAGCATTATCTCAGCAGAGATAAGGCCCCCGCCTCCCCTCCTGTCGCAGGATCACAGCTCGCCCCAAATAGGAGACAGGAGATTAGGCACAGCCTCATGCAACACCGATAACTGCTGCCAGGAGCCATGTCCAGGACACGCAGCTCCCCTCACCTCAGCCATCTCGGGGCGCTGCGTTTGCTCAGGACACAGGAAAATAGCCCAATTATAACGCTCAGCCTGTATTGCTTCCTGACTATTCTTAGCTTGGTTGGGATATAGAAACTTGCAGGGATGTCCCGTTATCTCAGATTTGCAGCCCTGCACAAGCCACAGCACGAGATCTCAGTGAAACCTCCCAGCCCAGCCCTCCAAGTGCGGAGCGTGCTCTGGAAAGGGGCATTTCTCTCCTGGTCCTGGCCCTGAGACAGAGGTTAGCTAAAAGGAATGAAAAAAAAAAAAAAAAAAAAAGCCCCCCCAAAAAGAAGCCTGATTTAGCAATAGGGCTAATAACTCTGCAGAAATGGCTATGCTCACCTTCCCAGCACACCCGTGTCTCTCCCAGCTGTGGTCAGGAGGACCTCACTCAGCATCCCACCCATCCAGCTTCCACCCACTGCTCCGCAGCAAGGTCTGCACAGACTAGCCCCATGATCAGCCTCAGCTCTGGGCATCCCGGAGCAGCACTGAGCATCAGCCCCAGCCCCTGTACAGCCTGTCCACTGCTGGTGTTCATGCCAGACTTCAGCAAAGCTGAGATGCAGCAGGACAACGCAAGGCAGCTCTAGAAATAACCCCCATGTGCTAAACCACCTGTTCCCAGAGCAGCGCCGCTTCACTTCTCCTCCTGCCCGATGTCTGGGAACAACTGGTCCTTGTTACATCTGTTGAGCATTTATTACCCAGGAAGGGTAGGACAGGCTTCGGGATCGCTTATTCAAGATGCTGAATCCAGGACTGGAATCCACAGGCATGGGGAGGACACGTTACAGGAGGGATGCCTCCACATACCCGTGGCTCCCAGGGGCTGTCAAATCTCACTTCTGAGCAATGACTCAGAAGGTGCTTTTTGGAGACAAATGAAGTCAGAACTCAGCCCCCTCTGCCTCAGGTTCACTGCCTGCTTCTGCCGTCATTGTTCCCTTCCCTCTAATATTCCCTCCCTTGGCAGCCACCCAGCACCATCCCCTTGATCCCCACTCCCCCTCGAACACCAGTTCTTAGCCCGACTTTTCCTCGAGTTTGGTCAAAGCATTTACGTGGCCTCTGAGCACCCAAGATTTCACATGATCCTCTCACAACACAAGAGCGAAGGTTCCTCCTGGCCATGAGAGTGCAAACATGCACTTGTGGAAGCTTATTTCCACATTTCCATCTACCTCCTCTCTAATACATCACTAGCTCCCACAGAGTATTTGCTGAGGAGCAGCATCAAAACCAGGACTGTTAAGGGGGGTACACAATGAAAAAAAGTGCCCCTAGGAAATATTTATCCATCCTGTGCACAGAAACAGATAAACCTTTATCACTAAAGCTCTGAAATCTTGTTTTGAAAGAATTTAGAGAACCCAGCAGATTTATTACAGTTACAGAAGAAACATTGCGCGTATTACTGACTGTAAAACAACTTCCATCATTTGCTGTGTCTTAAATAATCCAGATATCCCTCCCAGTCCTTAAAATCCCCCTGTCCATTAGCCCAGGCCTAGCTGGTCACACCTCTGGGGCCGAGTTACTCCTCCACAGTTCACAGGCTCTGCTTTCCTCCAGACTACACAGACACGGAGCTCTCATTTCCCAGCATTTGCTCCGGTGTGGGTCATGTTGCTGCTCCCTTCCTGCCTGGCAAGGCCAGACCACGCACAGGAGCATCCCACCTTTAACTCCTCCATGGGCTGCCAGGCTGGCCCGACTCTCCCACAGGCATCGCATCCCTCCCATCCCCTCCAGAGGCTCAGGAAACAGGGATTGATGAGATGCCCCTGGAACCAGGGCAGCCAAAATTTTTCTCAGCTGCCTTGGCACACATCGGGATGGTCCAAAAGGCATCGGGCAAGTTGCAAACACAACCCCCTGGAGAGGGTCCTCATGCTTTATCCATGGGAATACCTTCATGACAGAAATACATCCCAGCACAAGCAGCTGTGGGGGACCAGCAACTGAGCCAAATCACTTCTGGGTCCTTAACAACTGCCCTTCCACAGAGCATCCTACGCCCGAGCGTGCATCCTGCCGCCCCAGCCTTACCTCTGCCGCAGGTGCCGGTGAGATCCCGGGGAGCGGAGGGGAAGGCAGCGGGCGTCTGGGAAATGCTCTTTGTGGGCAGGAGGATTTAAGGGGGCTCCAGCGCCCACCCCGGGGCGGGCAGCGCCAGGAGGAATGTGCCCGGCGCCCAGCGAGGAATGCAACACTTGTGAGCTGCTATTTCGGCAACCACAGCCCCGGCCCCCTCCACCGCTCCCCCTTCCCCCCCAGGAGCCCATATAAGCCCAAGCTATTGTGTGGCCTCAGAGATTTGCTATTTTAAACCCTCCGGACTGAGATACACAAGTGCCCGAGGGGCTGACACAAGCCAGCCAGCTGTCACTTTCTAGGTCTGGGGACGCTGATATGGCAGCACTGCCAGGAGCAGAGGACCTGACCCTCCATCGCAGACCCCAGCCCAGGCTCACTCAGCTACTGCGCCGAGCCCAAGATGCTGTAATGAGAAGGGAGGAGTCTCAAGCTGCTTTTAGCTGTCCTTTTTGGTTTTTTAATGTGTCCTCAGGACACGTTTGTCTAGGAATTTTGCCTTTTTTCCCCTTGTCAGAAGAAGGGAAGCAGACCATTCCCAGTCCCAGCCCAGGAGCAGGTGAGTGGGATGTCTTAGAAAGAGCAACTTTTATTAGAAAAGAGAAAAAAAAAAAGCCACAGAGAAAACCAAGTCCTTTCCAAAGCCCGACAAGCAAGATCAGATCCAGAGGCAGCAATAGAGTCCCACACCGAGTTTGGACACCACAACATTTGCTCAAGGCACAGCCCTAGCCCGTTGAATGGCCCTGGCACAAGGATTTGAGCATCATTTTATGGGCTGCCCATGGCACCCTAAAGCCGGCCTCAAGAGAGCACCATGCATCCCTGCTGGGTGTGCTGAGCAACCCGGGCAGTGGGACCAGGGGTCTGCTCAGGCACAGGCAAATGGCTCCAGGAAAAAGGGCATTGCAGAAGGGGCCCAGCCCAGGGCACTCAGCTCCATGCAACCTCAAAAATAGGGCTGTGGTCAGCCCACCCTTCCCTAAGCGAAAGGGGCCACTGCTTGCACGGGACGGTAAGGGCAGGGTAGAGAAGGCCAAGTCTCTGGCTCTGCCTCAGCTTCGTGCTGGAGGGAAGCACCAGGGCCATCAGGTCCACCCTTCTCCCACGAGGCATCTCCAAGTTACACCGGCGCACGTGTGACTGCGCAAACACCATTTGCCTTTGGTTAGGTCCCTCCAGCAGTGACAGCCTGGGGGAGGGGTGACATCTACCTCACCCAACACGAGCCAGGCAGCAGGGATGGACACGGTCCGCAGATATGCAGCTGAAACTCCCTTGGCCAGGCAGCTTCTTGCCCCAGTGACATCATCCAGCTGCAAGGGAGACACATGGGATGATCTTCTTTACAAGCACAGTTTTGGGACACAGGCAGAGATTAAAAGCAAAACATAAAAACTTTGTGGGAAAACAAGGCAAGAGTCTGCCTTCAGCATCCGCAATGAGCCTCCAGGTCTGGACACTCCTGGACAGGCAGCGAGCGAGGGCTGGGGGTGCAGGGATAATCTTCCAGCCTTCTTCCTTCGCATCCCACAAGCGGAGGACCCTGGCAACCTGAGGTGCACCCACACGTGGCTGGGGAACTCTCGTGGCAGTGGGCTGCTGGATGGTTGGGTAGGGCTGGGCTTTGACCTTCAGAACAAAACACTTTTTCCCAGGTCACCTGGTGATATTATTACAACTGGAAAAGAAGGTGAGAAACCGTGAGGCCGAGCCTGAGGCTGCAAATGCCCCAAAGACAGCTACTGTAACCAGGACTGTACTTGTCCCGAACAGGGGATGGGGCAGGCAGGCATCCCCTAAATCCCACCGCATGCCACTTCCCTTCTTTGACCAGACCAGACTCCTTCTCACCCCCACCACTGCCTGCAGTTGCCCCCTCCTGTCAATGCCCCAAGTCACAGGGTCTTGGGTGTCCCACGCGACCCCTGTCCCCACCAGAGCTGGGTTCTCTCACACCTGCCCTGTGGGTGATGCACCAGCAGCAGGTCCCACCTCCACCCCTAGCTCAGAGCATGCACCCACTTTCAGAGCAGCTCCATGTCTACCTTGGTGTCTTCAGGGGCGTCTCCAGGCTGCTTTACCCAGACATCACGGTTTGACAGGCTGTTGACTTTCCTGATGTCCTGCAAAGAGAAGAGTCATAAGTGGCATAAAGTTTTCCTCATGGATCATGTGCAGTGTTGCCTTGGTCTGACTTTAACCCAACCTTGAAGCATACATGATCCAGGTAAAACCAGCCGGCTTTGAGTTCCTGCACTTGGTACACCCTCCGAACCAAGCGCAGCTCCAGCCCACAGAGGTGGAGGGCAGCAGGCGTTACTATAGGGAAAACCGATAAAGGAGCTGCAAGCTTTACCCCAGGGTGACCCCAGGAGCAAACCTTTTCCTGGCAGACAGGGAGCCAGCACAGCCTCCTGGTACAGACACGTTTGGGCAGCGTTAATCCCTGCTGCTCAGCGCCACGGGTGCCCGGGCTTGCCTGCCCAGGCTGCAGGGCTGGGCTGGAGCTGCCCCTCCTGGTCCCGTACCCAGGCAGCTGCTGGGAGCAATGGCAAAGCACCTTATTGCTGCAAACAGTGTCACCTCCCAGGGCTTGCTGAACCCCTCCTTTCCAGGTACAGTTAACTACCCCGAGACCAATGGATGTCCTGTCTGTCTCCCTCACATCCATATCCCTGGAGCAGCCGCAGCGGCAAAGTGATGACCTCTGAGTCGCCTTAGCTGGGCACTTTGCCCCACAGCAACAAGACACCCTGCTTTGGGGGGCTGAGATGCACAGAGGGCTGCAGCTCACTGCAGACCCCACATGCAGCAGGACCTCTCGGTACACACGGGTCTCCCAGCTCCACAGAACAGGGCTGAAGGAGCGAGCATGTGTCTCATCTCCCAGTGGCCTCCAGGTCAGAGCTAGTCCTCCAGACACTGGCAGAGATGGGATGGTGCTGGGGTGATCTCTCTCACTGGTGTTAGGGTCAGGTCCCCCTGCATGTCCCCTGGGACACGGTGCTTGCTCCCTCCTCACCCCACCAAGGGCTGGGAGCAGCTGCCTTGGGCATTTTGGGCTCGTGATCAGGACGCAGTGACAAGTAGAGCCCTGACATCTCACTGTGGTGGTCCTGCAGCACCCAAACCTCCAGCCCTTGTTAAATTCCTCTCCAATGCTTTAATGGGTTCAGCTGAGGGTTCATCAGCCCCTTAAGCCCCACTGCCCCAGGTGCAGGGACATGTCCCACCAGGCTGCCTGGTCTCAGGGCTCTAGCCTGAGGTGTCAACACAAGCTGGTACCTTGCTCTTTTCCTCCTTGGCAGGCTCCTGAGCTCGGCTGATCCACAGATTAATGCGGGACGTCACCGAACCTGTGATCTTCAGGTTGTCCTGTGGCACAGAGGGGGACACCAGGGTTACAGCACCAGTTGTCCCACTGCACAAACATAACCCAGGACCGTCCACAGGGCACAGGGAGACTGAGCAAAACTAACAGGCAGAGACCAGCCTACACCTTGGCTCCATCCCAGCTCCTCAAATAACAGCATATCGGCACAAACCCACACACTGCCAGAGCACAGTTTCGGTGGCAGCTGGTGCCCGAGCCCAGCCCTGGCTGGTACTGCTCAACAAGCACCAAACCCCCACCAAACTGCATCCAGGCAGCAGCCTGCTGCACTGTGTGCCTGGTATCCAGAGCCAGGAAGATCTGTCCAAAAGGTTGGCGCCTGCCCCAGTACAAGACCCCACTGGAAGGTCCTCGCTCGGGCCAGCTCTTGCCCTTACCTTCCTGACAGCAAGTGGCTCAGCCTTGCTGGGAACGCTTGCCTCGAAGAAGTTGCGTTTGCTGGCCACCCCCTCCGAGGACAGCAAGCGGCTCTTCTGAATATTCAGGGATGATTTCACCACCTCTGAGCGCTGGGAGGAGAGAGGGGCATCAGCAGAGGTAGTGTTGCACCCCAAGCAGTAAAAAGCAAAGTCCTGCTTTTGGCTCACGCCCCAAGCCCAGTAGGGTCTGCTCCCTCCCTGCCCATCACCAGCTCACGGGCTTGCTCCGCTGCTGCCCCAAGCTGGACTGATCAGCATCCCCATGGCCCTGTCCAATGGATATCCCCTCCCTGCTCCTCAAACCCTGCGGTGGATCCCTCTTTCTTCCTGGGGTCACCTACATCAACCCCATTAGCACTGGTTGTTCGGTGCAGCTCAGTTCTCTCCCCATTCAGGTCCAGCACCCCACCACCACCCCCCATGCCAGCCTGGTACCTGGACGGCTGAGGTGTACTTTTCCAGCTTCTCCCCAATGGTGGTGCTGCTACCTGGGATCCTCAGACTCGTGCTGGTGAGGAAGAGGAGAAAAAGTTGAAGGCAGCCAACTCAGGGTCTCCCAGGACTCAGTCCATGTCCTGGGGGACTCTGCTCAGTAGAAGAACAGCCCGTCCCACCCAGGCACTCCTGCTCCATCTGGCTGCCAAGTGAACCAGGGCAGCTCATTCCCTGCTGGTGATCGAGAGCTCTGGGTCTCACCATCTTACTAAGGCCACACTGTATATTGACAAACAGCTCTGAGCTCCCCAGTTTACCCTGTCCTCACTGCTGCCTCTTCTGTGTGAGATGCGTCACTGAAGCGCATCTTCACCAATATCAGCATGAGTTTGCCTAGAGTACGCAGAGGCGTGAGCCCAGGTGCCCGTAAAGCCCTGCACTCAGAGGTGGGAGAGGGCATCCCATCAACTCCCAGCATTCAGACCTGAGCCCTTGGCTCCTCAAGAGCTTTTAAGCAACCTGTCCAAACCTTGTGATGAAGATGTGGAAGATCACTTGATCCGGCCACCAAAGCCAGACCAGGTTGCTCATGGACCTGTAAGTGGGTTTTGATATCTCCAAGGGTGGGACGCTGTAATGGTGCTGCACTGCTCAACACTTAACCACTCCTGTGCAGACACAGGCACTGATGAGAAACTACATCAGCCAAGCAAGGGCTGGCTGGGGGGATCTGTGCAGATGCAAGCTGTATGTTGGACATTGTCCTGTCCTCTGCTAAGCCTCGCTGCCCAGTTAGCCAGGCACCCCGGGGACCAATGTTCAGCAGACCTGTACCAGGGCACTCACTAGCTGGTACCAGGTCCCATCACCTTCTCCTCCTTCTCCTCCCTTGGAAGACAAAGGAGGACAGTTCCTGCCCAGCAAGACCAAAGTAACATGAAGAGAGGTGCTGACCTCCTTGTGAGAGGGCTTTGGCTTTCTTCTTTCTGTTTTCTTGAAATCACCTGGAAGACACAAGGAGAGAAGATACTGGAGACATCTTTGGTTATCAAAGGTAAACACAGCAGAAATGGTCTCAGACCCATCTCCCATTTTCAAGCAAGCTCTGTTTTCACCCACACCAGAGCTTATTTCATATCTCAAAGCTCTGAAGACTAAAGACACTTTGCAGTGTTAACAATTTTATTCCAAATAAAGCACCTTGAAAGCCAACGAAGCCCAGCCAGTTAGCCCTGATTCACAGCACTTCATTCCAGATATCTTTTTTGGAAGGCTAGAATTCAAGGCATTCTCAGGGATGTAACAAGGGACAAGAAGAAGGATGGATTTTATTGTTGTCCTGTGTTCTCAAAGAAGACTGGAAATGCCAGAGGGCGGATGGTCATTCTGGTGACTCTGGAAAATCTGAGGACAATGAGCTCCCTGTTTTCTCAACACTCTCCACAAGTTTCCATGCCAGCACAAAGCACATGAACATGGGCATGTTCATCATCACCGGCCTTCGGTCAGACAAGGAGAAGGAAAGTGGAGGAAAGACAGAAGCAGAGCTGCAATGCCCCCCAAGATCAAGGGTAGATTTTGAATGCACTTTCAGGAACAGGCTCTGCCAACATAAACTGGAGACCAAAGCAACCCTTCCTTCCCCCACCCTCCACCACCTAAAAGGGGGTCTTTCTTCCCCCTTTGCTTTAGCTCTTACTCGAAAGGAGACAGTTCTTGGGCTGGTTCGTCTGATGGAGCTGCTGTAGGTGACAAGAGCTGGAGAAGTATCTGACTTTTCTGCAGGTTCATCTCGGGTGGGAGATGGCTGTATTACCTCCTTTGAGGGATTCCTGGATGGCTGCTGAGGAAAAAGCAGATATCTGATGCATCCCTGCAGAGAAGGCTGAAGTGCAGGGAGCAGAGCAGCCAGGGTGGGAACCAGTTTGGAGGCAGGAGTCCAGACCTTGGCTGTCTCCCTTGGATATGCAAAGACCCAGACACCTCTTCAGTGAAATTGTGATGGCAATCAGTAGGGGCTTGCCAGAGAAGGTGATCAGAATAGTACATCCAAGGGATGGAAAGGAGGTGGTGGGACCCTGTTCACCACCTCATGGTTTGCAGCTCTCAGTAAAACCATCCCCCAAAGCCCACAGGTCTCATTTCCCTCCTGGTACTTTTGAGTTCCCCATCTCTCTGTTGTCCTCTCAGTACCTAGGACCTCACACCCCAAGGGCTGGTGCCTTGTCCATCCCTGCTCACCTGCTGGTCCAGAGATGAGGTCACCACCAAGGCTGCCTTCTCCTCCATGCTGCGGCTTCCCTGTCTGGTCAGGATCTTCACTTCACGGAGCCGGCAGCCCCCCAGCTCTGGCTGCTGCTGTGGCTCCCCCACCTCTTTCCTTGGCTCCCCCCGAGGAGTCTCCACACCTTGTCTCTCTTTGTCTTGGAGCCGTCCCCTGAGCACCACCTTCCTCTCCGAGGCCGGCTCTGGGTGCTGTTCTCTCGGTGGGTCCCCTCTGCCCTTGGCCACATCCTGATCCTGCTCTCCAGCCTGGATGCTCTGCTGCCCTGCACGCAGCTGCATCCTTGCCTCCACGCGGCTTGCTCCCACCCCTGGCTCCTGCTGCTCCTTCTCCTGCCTCAGCTTTTCAGAAACAGCCATCGTGGACCTTGTCCGTCTCCCTTCTTGTGTCTTCAGCACCTCCGAGAGCTTTCGCTCTTCCCTGTCCTCTGGAGGCACTGGCTTCACCAGGGATGGAGGTCTACAGACAGAGACAAAATAGGGGACAAACCTCAGCACCCAGCTGGTTTGTTGAGGAGGCAAACCTCAGCACCCCAACCAGGCAAAACCCAGGTCAGTGGGCTGGCTTTTATGCTGCAGGTGCAGTTAACCCAGGTGAAAGCCTAAGGGGGTTGGAGGTGTGTGTAAAAATCTCACCAACATCCTGGAGTCATCCCTGCAGACCAGCACTTGTGGCCACCCTGGCCCCACCACCCCAGCTGGGCTCCCTGAGGCTCTGCACGGCTGGGTGCCTGATCTTACCTGCTCAGCGGTCCCACTAGGGCAGGGCCAGCATCCACCCAAGCCCCCCTTGGCACAAACCCTCACATGGCACACCATGTGCCATGGGACACACGTTGAAGTGCGTGACTGAGCCCACCAGAGAGATACCCCTCTTCTTGCACTCCTCCTGTGAAGCCCACTCTGCTGCCCAAAGGCACCTGGGACCCCTGCTCTGCCCACAGCTCAGCCCCTCTCACCCAGAAGAGACCCCCACCAACTGCAGCGGCTTCGGCTCGGGGTTGAGAGAAACAAGGCAGCAAGCTCGAGCCATCGGCATCATGAGTGAGACTGAAAGTAGCAGGACCCACACACACCTGCTGGAAGCTGGACTAGTGTCTTTCCTAGGGCTAGAAGGTTCTTCATCTGTCGACGTGGAGGACAGCAGGCTCCGGTGCCTTCGCCGGCGCTCTCTTTGCTGCTCTTCTTCATCCTCAAGGGTCCTCTGCCTGGCCAGGCTGTTTGGGATGAAACACAAGGATGTGGCAAAGCTGTGTCCTGCATGAGGAGCTCATAGCCCTGAGCCCAGCCAAGAAAGAGGCTGAAGCACCCTCAGGGAAGGGCGAATGGGGTGATGGAGCTCGTCTTCCCCAGCTGCTGCATGGGGCTGGAGGAGAGGGGTGCCAACGTGAGCCAGGTGACACAAAGTGCTCTTGCTCCACCCAGCTGGTGCAGGCATTTCCCAATGTGAGCACCCGAGTTACAACTCCTAATTTCTTCTGTTGGAGGGAGCACTCATTTAAAAGAAATCCCTACATTAAGTAAACCTTCCAGGGCAAGGATATTTAACCTGTAACTCAGCAAGACCAGGACCCTAGAGCCACCACATAGATCTCAACCACATAAACTGGAAGGGTAACCACTAGTGGCAGAAGTATCAGAGGCTGAAGGCAACTGCTGACAAGCTCCACCTGGAAACAGGGATGGCAGGAGCTCCTCTTCCTCCCTGCATGTGGCTGGGACTGGGAATTGTTTATAATCACAGATTTTACCAAAATCTTGTAATCAACTGCAAAGAGTCATCTTCAAAGATTTTATTTTGCACAAGGCAAGTGTATAATTTTTCTTTTAGAAAATGCCACCCTGAATAAAAAGCTTCTTGGAAAACACCAGCTTTCCCTCCCTTTCTCTGTGCAAAACCTGTCTACCCTCTCTGCTGCTGCATGAGCTGTGTTGGAAAATGTTTTTATTGACTGGACAGAGCTTTTCCCAACCATGTTCGTTTACCTACAGCAGTCATCCTCGATCAGCTGCAAACACTTGCGGGGCTCCCAGCACCCCCAACAGCCCAACGGGGCAGAGCCCTCCCTGCACAGGATCCATCCCATTGCAGCATCCCAGCTCCGCAGCTGGCACTCCAGTTTCATCCAGACCCAGGGTTTACTTTGGATTTGACTTTTAAGAACATGAAAGTCAGAGCAGGTCCGGGCCTGTGGTATCACTAACGTCGTTGCGGACATGGTGACTCGCAGCATGGATTACAAGTTACTGTGTAATGAAAACTGGGTCATAAATTAAACCACATTACCCCCCGCAACTATTTGCAGCTTCTGTTCTTCCTGGTCAAGGGAGGCAGGGGAGCACGGAAGGGGCAGCCGAGCAGAACGGAGAGCAAAGGGAGGACGGGTCCTGGCTGAGAGCTCAGCGCCCGTTTGGGCACCGGGCAATGCCAGGGGGTGTGCTGCCCTTGCCTCCCGCTGCCTCCATCCTCATTGCCCCTTGCACCCCCAAACAGCCTTCACACCCCAACAGCAATCAGACCCACTGCTGGGGGGCTCCAGGTGGTCCCTGATGCTGTGCCTGGCACCAGGACAGACAGGGATAGAGAAGGCTGGGACCTGCTCCGTGAGCATCCCCAGCCAGCTCTCACTCTGCTCCCTACTGCTCCCCTCCACGGGCACAACCCTGCAAATATTTGTGCACAGCTTAGCCGCCCCGCAAAGGCAGCCCGGCTTGGTTTGCACGGCACGGTGTGATCTCAGCATTCCCACGCGGCAAGGTCAGCACGTGCATGGGGTCGTACGCAAGCAGGTGCCTCTCTGAGTGCTCTTGTCCCTCAAGCAGTGACAGCGTGGAGCACTAATGCCAGTTTAAATCCACGTGAGAGCTGGTTAGTTCTTCGGTGTTGCCTGCACAGAGTCCTTCAAAAAGAGCATGGGATTCTCCTGCCTTGCATTTGCTTGGCTCCTTCAGAGGCAGCACGTAACCTGGCATTATCAACATGCAGCTTCTCGTTATTTGTAATTAAGTAATCCACCCATTAGGCTATGGATTTGCTTTGCCAATCTTTCCCTCTTCTTTTCAAAAGAGGGATTTATTTTTCACCATCTTACCTTTTATAATCTCAAAGAGATGAATAAAAAAAAAGATTGGCGAGTGTCCCCCTGCCTTGTCCTCTCCTGCCCTGTTAATCATTAGTGGTGAGATATCTGACATTTATGCTGTTTCAGTGAATGTGTCTCATCTAATGAGAGAGGAGAAATTGCCTTCCTGGGTTGTGAAATAACCTGGGTGCAGGACCCCGCTGGGCTTGCGTTCAGGCAGGTCTGTGGCTCAGAGGAGGTGGGTGGGACGGGGCTGGGATGTCCTCTGGATCTGTCCCACCCATGGTGGAGGCAGGGTGTGAACTGGCAGCCTCCGAGCAACGGGGTCTCGATCTCCTTTCCTGGGCTGGCCATAGTGGGTGTCTTACCCAAAGTACAAGGGTTTGTAATTAAGTTTAAGAGCCATCACATCACACGCTTAAACCAGGGGTTCTGCTCCATTTTGTGGGAAAGCATGGCTGCGTTTGAGTCACCATCGCCCCGCCTGCGCAGCCAAGGTCGGCGATGCTTGTCCTGGCATCTGCGGAGGTCAGAAGCGATCCCCACATCACCCAGGCTTCATGCAAGCCCCTGACTCACCCCGTGATGCCCATCTGCCTCATCAGCCCAGCTCCCATGGGAGCCAAAATCACTCTTTAGGAACAACCAAGCAGAGCGGCCAGCGCCACGGGGCTGCGGGCATCGTTCGGCAAGTGCTGATGAATCAGGACTTGCTCAGTGCTGGGTGGGGAGAGGCTGCAACCTCCCATGGCAGAGCCGGGACACGCACCCAGGGGCTGTATGGGTACAGCGCGGGCGAAAACCCCACAGCCGGCTCCAGAGCAGGTCCGGAGGCACAGCCCTGCCAGACTGTACCCCAAAGAAAGGCAAACCAGACCAAAAATATATCCAGTGTGAGGCACGGATGCATTTCCAGAGCCATTTTCCTACGGAGCGCTCAGCGTGCCCAGGCAGCAGAAACAAAAATGCCTCTGAACTTGCCCACCCACAAGAAGCTCCAGCAGCGCCGAGCTCTTGACGGGGCTGGCACCACCGGTGCAAGCAGCACCCTCACGGCAGCTGCCCCCTCTTCCACAGCACCACTCGGCCGAGGCTCGCCATGCCAGCTGCCCACCCTCACCACTCCCTCCTGCCCGTGGAAAGGATTAAGCACGAAACCACAGCACCTACCTGGAGAGATCAGACCAGTTCCTTCTGCTGAAAGACATTTCTGCTTTCTGTGAGTCTCAGAGAGCCCCCGAAAGCTGTGCAGGCATCAAGGCCAAGGTGCTGTTGGACCCGCAGGGATCTGCACTGCCCAGAGACTGTGCTCCCCGAGGAGGGAGGATCTCCCTGCAAGGTTATTTCCCTGTGCACCTTTACCCTGCCTGCAACCCGTTTACCACCACGCTGCATCACATGGTTTCTTATCTACCTTGACAGAGGCAAGGCTGTAATTTGTCTACTAGCGGCGCCGTGCAAAAGCCGCCCTGCCTAGCAGTGCCACGCAAAAGCAAATCACTCCCCGCTGCCTGCTGTGCCAGGGTTCGAGCAGAGACCCGCGCTCCCGGCTCGATCCATCCAGGTCTCCCAGGGTTTCGGAGACAACTCCCTGCAGAGAACCTGTTTTACCAGCCGCTCTCCACCAGTCAACAACTCCTCCAACACCAGTGGAGGAGGTGAATTACCTTGGGCTGAGTGGGAGGAGGCTGGCTCCCAGCGATCCAAAACAGTCATTAAAACACCTCCGTCTGGGTGCAGTCCGGCCCTTTCCAAAGAGCATGGGAGGGTGCCCTGCTCCTTTCAGCTTTTTCTGGGCATCTTGGATTGAGCTGTCACGGCCACCCTGTCATTACGAGCTCCGCTGCAGTTGGCAGCACTCATGAAGTCTCAGAGGAAGTGGCTGAAGCACAGGGGAGGTCCAGTTTTTGGGTGCTAAAGCCCCGTGCCGGAGGGGGACTGTGTGCCCAGGCTCATCCCATGCCTGGACCCAGTCCTCCAAACCCATCGTCTGCCCCAGGCTGGTCCTGAAACCTCATCCCCCCACGCTCACACAGGGCAGCACTCTCCTTCAATGGGCAGGTTGGGGGGGGGGGGGGGGGGGGGGGGGGGGGGCTCTCATCGGGTTGACAGGGGCACCCAGAGGCAGCAGAGCCAGGTCTAAGCCTGGTTTTTCCTGGGGCCAGCCCAGGCGCACAGCACAGCCAGGACCCCAGTGCTGGGGCAGCCGGGCATCTGTCACCGCGATGGCTGCAGGAAAACCCCCCTGGGACCCATGAGTACAAGTTCAGTCTCTGATCCCAGCCAGATCCATCTCTCTGCCAGCCCGAGGGACTGGTTATAAGGCTGGGCTCGCCACACATTCCTCCAGCCCACAGGGGTGTGCCGAGGGCCTGAGCAACCAAAGGAACTATTTTAATCACAGGTTCCTAATTAAAATCCCATTTATAAAAGATAGCCCTGTCAAATGAGCTGTCCGCTCCAAGCAGGGTTCCTTCTCTGTTTTTCTTTCTTCTTGCAGTAACAGGTTGTCTTTTAAGTGTTTTCATACATACAGAAAATTCAGTGAGTTGTGGCATAAGGGGAAAAAAATTACTTAAATAACCTTGCAAGCGTCCTGCTAATTGCTGACAAACTATATATAGCAGTTCAGCATCAGCAAGCTACTATAAAGCAATAAACCTTTCTGATTAATGCACAGGGAGCACTTTACTTGCAAAACTCATTGCCAAAGGATACCACTGAAGTATAGGACTTAACAGGATTTTAAAAAGGATTAGACTGAACATAGTGAGAGAACACCCCCAGCTAGGATCTACACGGCAAAGGAATATAAAGCCTGACAGTTTATGACTCCTCTTTTTTTAAGATGAAGAAATTCTAGACAAGCTTTTAGCGGCTGGGGACCAGGCAGACAACGAACCTTGAAGACACTCACACCTCACACTGCCCAGGTCTTTATTTTCAGCTCAGAGACCTTTTGAGCCTAACAGAGTTTCCTCTTTATTTAGCCCCTTCAATGGCTTTCTCCTCCATGCATTTGCCAAATTTCCCTCAAACCCAGGAAAACTGTTAGTATAAAAAACATCCTTCAGCGAGGAGTTCCCCAGGTCCATTCCCCACTGCTGGAAAAGCTCCCTCCATTCATCTGGGCAAGGTCTTGCTGAGCTGTTTGGCAGCACAAAGCATTTGTCTCTCATGGTCCGAGATTTTTGCTGCCATGGAGCATTTAGCTCATGTTTTCCCTGATGTTCTTCATGCTTTTTCATGGTCACCATAATTAGAGGCAGGCAATGGCCAGCCCAGAGCCCATCACCTGTCTCCTGTATGAAGTCACGTTGGACTTTTCCCTCTGTGGGTCACTTTATCCTCCTGCAAACATCCCTTGCCATTTTATCCTCAAACCCTAAGTCCTGCAAAATCCTTCTGATCTTCATCTCTGCTATGCCGAATACACAAGAACTATCAGCAGTTTGCTACCTCATTACCATTTCCTATCTGCTAATTGATTATTTACCTCTACTTGGACTTTCTCTTAGCCGTGGCTGACCTAAAGATCTTTGTTTCTGGAAATCCAAGGGAACTCTTATCTACCAGGATAAAAGCCTTTATCCAGCAGCTCATTGATGCCTTCAGGGAATTCCAGTTGCTTCCTGAGAATGGACCTCCCTTGGCCACCCTGAGGTCATCACTGAAGCCCAGACCAAACTGCATGCCCACCAAGCTGAAGGCGATGTAATTAGGCAGGGTCATGAGTCCGTGCAGGGAATGGATGCTCAGGGGAACCAGTCTGATGTTTGTGCAGAGGCACCCTGTGCACCGGGCTGCCCGTCCTGCCACCCCAGGTCTGCAGCCGGGAAAGCAGCGCTGTGTGCTCTTGGCTG
Source organism: Falco rusticolus (assembly GCF_015220075.1). NCBI lineage: Eukaryota > Metazoa > Chordata > Aves > Falconiformes > Falconidae > Falco > Falco rusticolus. Next base: position 916,891 of record NC_051203.1, on the reverse strand, counting down.
AGGGAGTTGTGCCACAGGACCCTGCGTGAGGGCAAGGCTCTGGTGTAAAACCGCATTTCTCTCCAGGTACCCGCTGTGCCCAGGGGTGGCAGAACTCTGCCAGCAGACCTGCGCCTGCCCGAGGAGCTCAGGAAGGGCAGATCTTCATCTGATGCAGATCAGCAGCAGACACCTATTTATACCTACTAAGGAGCTAGACCAGTACCAGCAGGGTTTTTTTCTCTTGGGAACAGTGTCCTGTGTCTAGTCCCGAAGCAGAGCCTGTTTCTGTGGCTGCAGGGCAGTGGAGAGCTTCCAGTTTCCACAGCTGTGCTCCAGTTAGGGCATTCCCCCACCTCGCCCGGGGCGCAGTGGTGCACCCTCCACCCCTTTCCCCGTGCCGGTCCCCCAGCATCAGCCACAGCTCAGCTCCTCCCGTGGCTCCCCAGGCTCATCCCTGCCACACAGCCGGCAGAGGACCCGCATCCTCCACCCAGGCTTCCCCACGGGGCTGGGGCATGGGGCTCCATGGCTGGGAAAAGGGCTCTGGAACCCTTGTTCCACTGCTCCCCCATCACTGTGGCGGTGCAATCAGCACATGTTTTAAAAAGCCCCGCTCCCCCCACACATGGAGGCCTCCCAGAATCCTGCACTGGTGCTCTGCCAGTGCTGGGGTGGTCCTGAGCTGCCCTTCCCCAGATACAACTACTTCAGCTTTTAGGAAGGTGTGTGCGATGCCCTGGGAGCTGATGGTGCAGAAATGCTGCTGTGCAGAGAAAGCCAGAAAGTGTCTGAAACTGGGGGCCGAGCGCTCAGAAACGGAGCAAAACCCGACCACAAACTTTTCTGTTTTCTGTAGGAAAGGAATAACCATCGTGCAAACAGCCTTGCACCTTTGTTTCATTTGTAGTCTAACTTTAAAAAAAAATATCTTAGACAAATATTGATTCAGAAATGCCATCACAGTGCCCCACAGATACTATAGTGTCCTTCAGGTTCCCATTCTCTTCTGCAGATTGGATTCCTCATTAGATGCCATCTCCTGTGATGCCCCAGGTCTAACGACGGAGAACCATGGATGTGTCCCAAAAGTGGGCTCAGCGGAAACTTTTCAGGTCATGGAGAGAATGTGTGACTCATTGCCAGCAGATGTATGGCAGACTGCATCCCTCAGAGTGCATGAAATTAGTTGCAATTAATGAGAAGTCCCCTCTGATGTGAGCAGCAAAAGGGCTCAGGCCACAGCAAGGGAGGATGGAGAAGACAGATGAGATGACCCCACTCACATCAAGCACCGTACCCCAGCCCAGCCCCATTCCTCCCCAGGCTGCAGGAGGTGAAAATGTGGGTGCAGAAACCCATTTCTTCCTGGTTTATGGTGCAGGGGGACACAGGACTCACGGTGACAACTCCCAGCGTGGTGGGTGGTTAAGCCATGACCGTGCCAATACGGCACAGCTGCAGCTGCAGGGTTTGATCCTGCACCGGCAGCACCGCAGATGCCACGGGGGCTGCAGGGGTAATGTTTAACCTCTACAACCAAGGGCTGCAGCCTGGCCTTAACCCCTGCGCAGGGCAGGGTGCTGCAGTGTCTGCAGGGGCCACTTTACCTCTTCCCACGCCAGGGCTGCCCATCACTGTTGACTCTTCCCCTTTGGCAGGTCCAGCTGAGCTGCAAATACACTCAGGGAAACATCTGGGCACAGTTCAAATGTCTCTAGGCATGGGTGCTGAGCGAGGAGGTCACAGAGCATCCTAGGAAAGGTAGGGACCATTTTAAAGCCAGCTAGGAGGGATATTTTTGAAAGGCCATGTCAGGCCAAGCCTTTTGCATCTCCCTCACTGCAGTTTTGCTAGAAAAACCTTTCCAGTAGAAAATCACTGGGTTGATTAATATTTTTCCTACAGTTCAATTTAATTTGCAGCTTCTGCAATTTCAAGCTTCCAGTGTTTTGTTTTGCTTTGCTTTGCTTTGCTTTGGGGGCTCTTGGGACAACCTGGAGGGTGGTGGGACCGGGCCTCTGCTCAGTTCAGGGAGACAGGACTGCCTCATGCAGTTCTTCTGGAAATAAATACAATTTCATTGGCAACTTCTCCAGCATCAGCTTCTCTCCCTGGGAAGAGGTGGGTACACCCCGGCTGGCTCTCACTGTGCCTGCAGACGCAGTGGTGAGCCCTGGGGCTTTGCTCTGCAGCAGTGCCAGGCGTCTTGGTGCGCAGGATCTGGCGATGAGCTGGGTACAGGCACAGGCTGGCTGCCGAGCATCCACCAGAGCCTGGTCCCGCAGCACCCATCACCCATATTGCCTTACATCTCACTACCATCCCTCCCTGGCCCATAATAACGCCACCTTTTTTTTTTTTTTTTTGTAATACTTAATTAGCATAATTGCACTAAGCTCAGAGTGGTTGTTCTCAGCCTAGACTCGGCTTGCCATTTTCTGCTGTTCCAGGTCTGAAGAAGGCTTTGTTTCCATGAAACCTCTCTTGCATTTTCCAGCTATACCAGTTGGTCAGGTAACAGTTATTACGTCTCCTACAGATCTTTCTTCCTCTGCCAGGATCGCTGCTGAGTGTGTGAGTTCCCTCTGGGGATAGCGTCCGCCGCGAGATCCCAGGACGCCACCTCGGCATGGCTCCCGCTCGGGCAGTGAGCTCGGAAGGGCAGGAGGGTACCTGAAACCTTTTGGCTCCAGCGGTGCGGCAGAGCGGGCCACGGCAGTGCCCTGGGACCTCGCCACGCCTGGTCCCCCAGCGCCTCCACCAGCAGAGTCGCTCAGGTTGGCCAAGACAGGGGTTCGCTTCCCAGGTCTGCACCCGCTGGGAGCCCATCCCAAGGTGCGCAGGGTGAGGGTGAGGGGTCAGCGAGTCCTGGTGCTGTGCCGGGCTGTGGCTGCTCGGCTGAATTAAGCTTGGAAAGGAAAAAATGTGTGGAGAAGGCTCTGTGTGCTGTGCAACTGCTCCAGTCATGCTGGCTGCGGTCCTGGCCCCAGTTAGGGGATGCTGATGGGGATGCAGGACCAGGTGGAAGGACAAAGACTGATCATCTGTGCTTGCTAAGGGAGAGAATGTGTATTTTCCAGCTGACAACACCTCTGACCTAACCCTAAATTTGAGAAGAATTTTTATAGAGTCTCAAATTCTCTGTGAAGAGCGGCTGGGTGTTGTGGCAGCCCGAGTGCTAATGTCCACACTAGAAATAAGTCGGTCACCACCTGCCCCAACCCCCTGCACTTTGCTCCAGGTTTATAGCATTTTCTGTCCCTTACAAGCTCACTACACAGGGACAGGGGTGTGCTGCGAACAGCGCACGGGGTGGCTCAGGTTTGAAACCATGGATGCTGCGATTCCTCTGGATACCTTGGGAGCATGGACAAGGAACTGGTACAGCCACCAGGAGCACCCTGTGGGGGCTGAGCCTCAGCGTCTCCTGCAGCACAGCCAGGCAGAAGACCCGATTTGGTGTGAATTCTCCCCAAGTCTCCCCTCCAGCCCTGCTCTGGGGATGAGCTGGCACATCACCAGCTGCCTGTGCTCAACCAGCTGCAGTCTGGGGGGCTGTGATGTAGAAAATGATAGAACTAGTGGGGAAGCACAAGCTGTTTGGCCTGAAAGATGGATTCATCCCATGCTCTCCTGAAACACTGCTGGAATTAAGCCTTGACATGAGGCTGCTCAGTTCCCACAGCTCCAGTGCCTGTGATGGGGCAGCTGGTGAGAGAGCCGGTGCGTGGCTGAGCAAGCTCCAAAGGCTTTTCCAGAGCCAGAGGAGGAGGAGGAGGGGTACAGGGAGCTGGCAGATACTTCTCTGCACTGAGACCCAAGCCTTGCTGCATGGGAGGCTGGTGCATCCTGAAGCCTGGCAAGGGCTGCAGTGCGTGGGAGAGGAGGAGGATGACACGTGCACAGGGCCAGGGGGTCTCAGCAGAGCTGGTGGAGCACTATAAAGCAGCCTGAGGGGCTGGAAGGGATAAACCCAAAGCAAATCTGATCCCAGGGCATGCTGCTGGCCTGAGTGCTGCCACAGGGACATTGCAGGGTGACAGGAAAGGACCAGGGCATCTTCCCCGCCAGGCTGTGGACCAGTACTTGCCCCTGGCCAGTGCTCCCACAGTGACGAGCCCACGCAGTGCTCTGCCCGGGAGATCGTCCTTTAATACACGTGCAGCCGCACGGGTGCACCTCAGGCTGCACCCGCCGGAGGTCAGGGGAGTGGGAGGACCAGCAGCCATCTCCAGGGCCTCTCTGCAGTGGTGGGAGGGGAGGGATGGCCAGTGGCCCCTTGGAGACAGCATGGCCCGTGCAGGTGATACCGGGGAGCTGCTGTGCCGGGGCCGTGCGGGAGCAGGGCTGATGGCAGTGCTGAAAGAAGGAAGCTCAGATCTCCTTCCCAGACAGTTGTCTGTGTGTTTCAGCTCAGTGGTGAATTCAGGCTAAGGGCACAAAAAAGCACGGAGGGGCAGCGAGGGAAAGGGAGGCAGCGGGGTGGTGAGGCTCCTCTTCCCGATGCTCCTGCAGGAAGGAAAGAGCAGAGCAGTGGGCAGAAGAGGAGTTTTCAGGCTGCTTTCAGCAGCCCAGAGCTGGTGCCAGCGATGCCCATGCTGTGCAGGATGAGTGTGGCGTGGGCAGCAGACGCCGGAGCACCAGGAAGGGCAAGCTGGGAGAGGAGGAGAACCGCCGGCAGCGGCTCCATGGCAGGGCCGTGCGGGACTGGCACCCATCCCAAGTGTGGGGTGTGAGATGGGGCATGTGGAGCCTTTTTCTCGAACAAGTGGGGGCGGTTTCTGCATCTGCCCAGCCACAAGCACAGCCCAGGGATTCTACAGGGAGCAGGGGGCATTGCAGGGGAAGGAGGACCCGTCCCCTACCTCTCACTGGCCCGTGGGGGACTTGGCAGCATCAAACATCTTCTTTCGCCCCTCCATCCCAGACATGGCCTCCACATTCTTGCGCCAGTCACCAACTTCCACAGGGCGCTCCTGCCAGGAGGGACGGGGATGGGGGTCACAATGGCTGTGTGACGGGGTGGTCAGCAGCCCCGTGCTGTCCCACCCCACTGCCCAGAGCCCTTGGTCCCCACACACAAGCAGCACAGGGAGGGCAGCTGCACCCTCCCCCTCGGGGCCAACTCTGCCGTGCGTCCCATGGAGCTGGCTGGGAAAATGGCAAACAGTGGTCTGATCTCCACAGGGAGGTCTGGATTCATGTGGATACCCCCACAAAGCCAGGTTACGTTGCATTATTGCACTAGAAAATCCCAGAAAATTTCTTCAGGAGGAAGAAACCAGCACATGGAACTTACTATGGATTTACACCAGCACACGGGGGCAAATGTAAGCCAAAACACTTTCTGCAGAGACCTCCCAGCCCACATAAAACCCACCTCCACCTTCCCCAAGCTTTTGGAGTGGACTGGGATTGCTGGTGTGACAGTGAGAGCCTGGCAGCCTCTTCCAGAACAGAAAGGGGAGATGATGGCAGCTCTGCAAGCATGCCCAGGTGTCTGCTCTGCCAACCCACAAACATTCATAGATTACAAACTATGCCCCAAAATCATCTCACGACATCTAAAATAAATCCAGATCCATTCACCACCTGGCGCTAGGGACTGTAAGCAGAGTTTTCCATCCAAAGGACTGAAAATGTGCTATACTAGCAACAGGGGGTGGGGGGGGAGAAAAAATAATTGAAAATTGAAATTCTCATCCCATCTGCTGAGCTGGGACCGAAGGCTAAAACCCCTTTGGGGGGAGCCCCTAGGAAAGCAGCGCACTCTTGCCATTGGGGTGCCTGCACACCCCAGGCAGGTCTGGGCATCACTCTCCATCTCTCCTATGGAGACTTTCCCCTCTCATTTCTCTACAAAGCTGGTGTGAACTGGGCTGTTTATCTCAGGCCGAGCGTGCTTGCTGGGCTTGCTCTGCCTTATCTAATCTGGGTCTGAGAGTTTCCTGGGTGTTTTCTGGGTGTGATTGCACCAAATAGGAGCAATTCTGGTTCCCTGGAAGACGAAAGACCAAACTCTCTGCAAGTGCAGCTTGATGGACATGACAAGGGGAGCCTGAGCTGAATGACCCCACATGGTCTTGGAGGGAAGAGCACCATGGACGCAGCTCTAAATCTCACTTGTTATTGTCCACCAGTTACCTGGCCCAGTCAAACTGCTCCCACGTGGTCCCACAACATCCCGCAATGGGCAGTGCCTCACAAGGACTGCCCCATGGCTGAGCACAACCCACTCAGGCTTCATGGGGGACCCTGGAGAAGGGCAAGGGCATCCCTAGGAGATGTCTCCATCTCTGGCCTCTAGAAGAATCACTCACCTTCTCTGTGTCCTCCTTCTTGACAGACTTCAGGTTGGCTCTCAGATCCATGGACACCTTGTGCTTGGAGCCCAGCAGAGCCCTCAGCATGGCATCGGCAGAGACGCGGACTCGCCGCAGCGGGGGTCGCTTGAACTTTCCCCGGAGATCAAGCACTTTGATTTTCAGATCTTTAATCTGCAGGTTGAGGAAAGGAGGAGGAGGAGTGGAAGGCCACCACATGGCTGCCTTGCACAAAAAGCTCCTGTGTGAAGCAGGAGTCTCCGCTGACACCGAGCCTCAGAGGGATCTGCGCCCCTCCTGCATCCATGAGGACCACCTTCACCAGGCTGTCCACCTGAGCACAGAGCTGCTGCCATCGCCCTGTCCCAGCCTGCTCAGATGGCAGCTGCACCACAAGAAGGAGCTCTCAGACCCACGAAGTGTGACCGGGAGGTTCCCTGCAGACCCAGTGGACAGTGTGAGTTCCCTGAGGCAGGGACGAACCTTGTGCTGAGGGACGCCTTGCAGAGCACATACCAACCCTTAGATAACCCTGGTGCATGTCCCACATCCAAGCTCAGCCCAGTCTGTCACAGACCCCCACCAAGGCCCAAGCTACCATCTGGGAGGGAGTCAGCAGAGGAGCAGGCAGCCCACCCTGCCTCCTACCTCCCGAGTGTTATGGTTGCATTTCGCTTCAATGTCGTATCTCTCCTCATCCACGATTTCAACCTTCTCATGCAGCTCCCTGCACAGGTCCTGGGGGCCAAGCACAGCAGGAGAGCAGTGAGCAACGCCCCTCCATGCTTCCAAGGAGCTCGCTCCACCCTCAGACCTGAGAAATACCTGGAGCTGGCTCAAGGAAAGCCCACTGGTGTGCAGCGGTGTGATCCGCTCAGACAGGTATCTTTCCTTCTCTGACTGCTTGTCCACGATCTCCTGGTCCCACTCCTCCTTTGCTTTTGCCAGCATCAAACTCTACAAGCACAAGTAAATGGCAGAAGCGTGAACAGACAAGCTCCTCTGGTCCCCCCGAGCCTCCTCACACATCTGTAGGATGGGACAGTCCTGTCTGCCTCCCAAACCCCCTCCCTGCAGTAGCTGTCCTCCCAAAATCACCCTGCTCCTGCAACACACATCAAAAAATCCCTACACCTTTTGTGTGGTGACCCTGAAGGCAGGGGAACAGCGTGACTGGAGGTACCACACGGCTGCGGTGGTCCCTGTGGATGCTGATGCCAGCACTTTCTTTGCATCGGTTTGCTCTGCTGTGGCAGTAAATAAATGATTTTCCCAAGCTCCCTGGGGAGCTCCCAGGCTTGTGCTGCAGAGCTGCTGGTGCACAAACATGAGGTCTGTGGCTTTAGCGCTGAAGGCGTCGAAGTCTCTCCCCACCTCAGCAAAGTGGAGGTGAGGGGAGGTTTTGTTTGATGCATGGACCACAAAGCCCACATGAGTGAGGATTTTTGAGAACGCAGGAGGTGGCAACAGGAGCTGCTCCCCAAGGCCCATACTTCTGCTGTTCCTCATCGCTGTCCCACCGACCACGCACTACAACCCTGGCTCCTTTTCCCCAGCAAGACAAACCCCAGGGAGTTTCCAACCCTCAGGACTCACCTTCAACAGGAGTTTGCGTGAGGCTGTGATCTTGGATTTTCTCTAGGAGAAAGGGGAGGGGAAAAAAACCAAAAAACCTTTGAAAACAAACACACAGCAAATGCAGAGCAGCATCGAGATCGCTCCTGAAAGGAAAGACACTTACCTCCCTGCAGGCAGACGTGCATTCAGGAGGGAGCAATAAGGGACAAGAGAAGAGACAGGGCATCAGTGAAATCATGAGTCACAAAGAGGTGATAGCCAAGAAAAGCACCTTGTGTGATTGCAGCTGATCTCCTTATTTCTGCGTCTAATAGGTGCCACCTGCGAGTGAGCCAGGTCTGAGACCACAGCACTCGTTGGAAATGCAGTGGGTGCGCAGGGCCACTCCCAGAAAGCCAAAATGCCACTCAGGTGTGGCACGTGAGCCACCACGGTGCCCATCGTGCCAGCCCCACATCGCTCCCCTTGCTTGGGCCACAGCACCCTCACACAGGCACCCCCCCCACGGCCAGGATGCTTGGACCCTGCTCAGGGCTGCAGGGCTGCGGCAGCTCCGTGTTGGTGCTTGATGAGAGCTTTGCAGGGCTGTTTCTCCCTTCTGTTCACACTGGGGAATCTGTTACATTGATACAACGGGCTAGGAAGAGCCTCACAGCAGCGTGGTGCTGCCTACCTCAGATCCCTGTTTTGGGATCTAGGAAAGCTCCGAGATTTGAACTGGAACATCGGAACAGCTAACAACTTTTATTTAAAGCTAGTTTTTGCAAGGGGAATGGCACAGAGGCCTTGAGCACGGGCTGGTATCCCAGCTGAACCCCTCCAAAACCCAACAAACTCAGCTGGCACAAGCAGCCCAGCAGCCAGGCAAGGATTTAGTGAAATCCAAGGGAAACTCAAGCTACTTACGGTTCTGGCATTGCAGCGACGTGCTGTTAACCTGGGGGGAAAAAAAAAAAAAAAGGGTTGGGGCGTGGGGAAGAAGCTGAAACAAAGGAGCAAATCCTCCCGAACCCAGACAGCGCAGAAGGGATGCTCCGATGCTCCCAAGGTCTGGTGCTGCCCCGTGCTGACGGTGCAGGGAAGCAGCTCGCAGCCTCCCCACCCCGCCGGCATCACCCAGGCGAAGCCCCATTCCGGGCAGGCTCCAACCTGCCTCCAGCCCCGCAGGACCGGCCTCTGCTCGGGGGCTTCCCAACCCCGAGCTGCCGCCCCACCGGCTGCAGCGCCCCCAGCTCGGGGCAGGGCACGGGGGCGAGCGTGGCTGGGAGGCTCAGGGGCAAGGGGGTTCCTCAGGGACCCCCACACCACGTCGGCTCGGGGAGTCCCGTCCCACAGCTGCCCGCGAGCAGCCGCAGAGGTGATGGAGCCAAAAGCCAGCTTGGCAGTGTCGGAGCAAGAGGCAACACGCCACGGCCAAGCGGCTGAGTGCATTCCTTCAGCAGCCGTGTCCCTGGTGAAATACTCACGGTTTCATATTTTAAATTTGCTTGGTAACCCTATGCCCTGGCAGCTGCTTCAAAATGCCCTGCCTTGCTAACTTCCCCGGCACTGCCGCTAACACTTCCCCCTCTTGCCAAGAAACCAGAGCACCGTGTAACCCTGAGTAATAGAAAAATGTGTGGGAAAATGCCAATCAATATTTTTTTCTCTTTCCAACCAGGAGTAACAAGCTGATGCCATATTTCAGAAACAAACAGCATTTTCCAGCAGTGGGTTTAGTCCTTTTCCTTAGAACTGAAAAAACAAAGCTGGAATTTCTTGCCTTGATCTCTTTGCATCCCCCTGAATTTGGAAACTGTTTTAAACCCCAAAGCCTCCTGCTGGGGGAAAGAAAAAGGACCAATTCTGCTTTCAAACAGCTGCTCCCAGCCATGCCTGGAGCCTGTGCCAAGCAAATTTCAGCGCACCTCCCAGCTCCATCCACTTGTCCCTGTCCCATCCCCATGCCCCCTGCTATTTTGGAGTTTCTGGGGGAAATGCCATAAAATCCCAGCAGGAATCACCTCCCTCAGAGCCTGCCAGATCCCTGGATTTACAAGGAAAAATCCCAGGAACAGGAATCTTTTCCTCCTCAAGGCCACATCAGTTGGATGCAGCCAGAGCCACTGGTTTCACGCCTTTCTGGAGGTTCCCAGAGGACGTGCAGGGAAGGCAGCTCCTCTTGCCTGACACTGATATGCTGAGCAGGTCAGGTCCCAGCTGCTGCCCCCAAGTTTATTTGAGGGGAGGCAGAAAAGCCTTTGGCTCCCTGGAGGTGAGCAAGGGCTGGGCAAAGCCCCTCGGTCTCCAACACTCCCTGTTGCAGCAAAGCCTGGCGTCCCTAGAAGGTGGGACCCACACTGCACCTCAGGCTGATGACCTCTACCAAGGTCAGTCAATTCTTAGGGCCAAATAGCTCTAAACTGGCTTCCTGGAGGACAGCTGGGACTCAGCTGTCCCAGCAAGGCATCCCCAGCAATCTCCTGCCCGGATTTTTGGGCTCCAGCTGGATCTGGAGCATCCACAAGAGACTTCGCTCTCTGATGGGCACTGGAGGATCTGGACAAGATAATTCTTCACTGTTTGCATGCCCCCAGCCATGAAAAGCTTACAAAGCTTATAAACCACTAGATTACAGAAATCCTTAAAAGAAATAACCCATAAATCAAAACACGGTCAATCCTGACATCCTCCCCCATCCCAGGGGACTGGAGACGTACCACAAACGTGCCCAGCCAACATGATGCCATACATCCTGCTTGCACCCTTGATCCTCACCTCCTCGGTCACACGAGCGACTGCGAGCAGTCAGGCTAGGACACACGGGCAATGCTGCCCAAAACAGTCCTGGTTTTGCCAGTTTTCAGAAAAAACAAGCAAATCTCGAAAGCCCGGCTGGGTATTTTAACGGTATTTCTCCCCACTGCGGTCTCCCCAAGCCTCCCTCTGAGAGCAGAGAATATGTCTGAGCAGCTTCAGACAGGGGGAGAAATCCAAAGTTATGTGTCAGGGGCTCCTCTGCCACGCCGCCACGTGCAAGTCCCGGTGGTCCCATGGTGGCACCCATGTCCCCCAGCACACCCCGGGAGTCACGGGTGGGGGGATGCCTGGGGCAGCGCCTTACCTGGGGGCTGTGCAGGGGAGGTGATGCCTGGCCTCTGGAGAGCCGCGCACTGCCGGGGCCGGCGGCGAAGGGGGAGTATTAAACTGCAGCCTGCCTGCAAGTGGTCAGTAAAAATAGCACAAATCCCCTCTTGTGTGCACACGCTTGCTGTGAGCCCCGGTGCCCCGTGATGTGCTGCACACACCTGGGGCACCGTCTCGAACATGGGGCAACAGCCACGCATCGCCCTTGCACGTCTTTGCACCCGTGCTTTAGTGCCCCCGTGACCCCCACGCAATTTGGTGAATTCCTGGGCTGTTTGCACATGAATCACCCCCGCCTGGCCAGCCTCGCTGCCCGACGCCTTACTCACACGCGTGTGAGCACACAGGCGTGCTGGGTCAGGCTGCCGCGGTGCAGCAGCAATGCTCCTGCAGACGGGGCACATCCTTCCTGGCGCGTCTGCCTCGCTCCTCTCGGATGTAACAGCATCAGAGATGCTGGAAAAGCCCGGAGTCTGCAAGAAGGCAGAAACCACGATCTGAAACATGGCAGTGCTTTTTCTTTGCAGAAAATCTCCTGATTTTTTTTCTTTATTCTTTTTTTCTTTCAGGAAGCCTCCGAAGGGGAGGGGGGGGGGAGCCGCCCGGGGAGCTGGTGCAGTGCTGACCCCCGTGCACGTTGGAGCACACGCGCTCTGCAACGCCGCAAGCCCAGAGTGATGTCCCCCCAGGAGCACTGGCTGAGGCGCCACCCTGAAGCCACCAGAGCTGCCAGAGCAGGAGGGCAAATCCCCCCCTGGCCAGGACAGGGCATGTTGCTGAGGGGTGGTGGGGTAAAGCAGCAAAGGGGGGGTTATGGCTGGGACCAAGGATGGGGCAGTCCCTGCTTTGGGGAGCAGAACCACCCAGACTTGCTCGGCACAGTGCAGCAGGCTGGGATGCTCGAGCAGCTTTCAGCCCCTCACAAGTCCTGATGTTTCCGCTATGAAATTCCTAAAAAGCAGCAAAAAAGCTGCTGTCTTACCCCCCTGTACCCCGCAAAGCCCCTCGCCCAGTGTCCCTGCAGAGAGAGCCTTTGCATGGCAGGGGACCGCAGGGGCAGGCGACACCTGTTCCCTGGGATATTTTGGGGGGCAAGTTTAGGAGCAAACAATTCCCAGCGTGCAGCCCAGCAGGGACAATGCCCGGTATTTTAATCCTGAGGCTATTATGGTCGTGGAGGGACGCACAGCTGCATGCGCGGGGCAGCTCCCGTGATGGGAGCAGACAGCCCCCCTGTCCTGCAGGGCAGGGGGTGCATGGCCGCCTTCCCGGCTCCTTCCCCCCTGCCTGGACACCAAGGGGGGAGCTGTGCCCTGGGGGGGTCCAGTAGCCCTCAAGCTGGTTCGAGGTCGGTGTCGGTGACAGTGGCAATGGCAGTCCCCTCTTTGTTTGACCAGCACTAGTCAAGTCCCAGCAAGCACAAGAGAAACCCCACCATGCCCACCCTCCGCGGGGGCCCCTCCAAGGACCCTTCCCCTTCCCCAGCTCCAAGCACCAGTGCGTGGGTCTGCTCCCAGCCACCGAGGAGGAGGATTTATACCAGCCCCTTTAGACCTTTATAAGGCAAAAGCCCCAGTGGGGCCGTGCCTCCAGCATCTTTCCTCCCGGCTGCCTTGGGATTGTTTTCCGAGCACAGAGGAGCCAAAATTAGCCCGTGACAAAGGCGCTGCATTCCCCAGAGCTGTGCCCCGGCACCCAACCAGCTCCCGCTGCCCGGGGTCAGGGGCTGCTTTGGATGCCATTTGCTCCAGTCTCTGGTTTCATCCCCTGCTGGGACCTGGAGTGAGGAGGAGGAAAAGGCAGGGGAGGGGTGGGGTAGTGGGACCCCTTGATTCGGGGCTTCAGCACTGCATTCAGCAGGAGGGACTGGATGGAGCCCAGGATCTCCCCATCCCTTCTCTCCAGCTGGCACAATAAGGACATTTTGGGTCCTTTCCCCTGTCTCGCAAACCACAATGAGCTGCCTTAAGGTGAGGGGCTGTTTGATTAGGTACCACCTGAGGTTGTGGGTTGTGGGTTTTGGGCAGCCCTCTGAGCTGCTGGAGGGTAGGAAGGAGACAGGCTGGAAATCTATGGGGCAGACCAGTTCTGAGGCCAAACTCAAAGCAAAATAATATCCCCGCCCACTCCTGGGAGCCACTGATTCAAGTGAAGGTTCCCCACGAGCTGCTGCCGAGGGGATGGATCCAACAGACAGTTTCCAGAGATCTGTATGGGGAGGCCATACCCACCCAGGATCGAGTCCCCAGGGACAGCCCACTTGTCCCTAAACATCCCAGTGGTCCTTCAGGTCACCTGTGTTCGGTCTCTTACACAAGCTTGCATGTGTTCAGATGGACACGGGCGGTTCCTCTCTCTCCCCAGAGTCCCTGGAGGTTGTTGGCACTTCCTTACCGTTGGGCATCAGCCCCACAAGCGTGGCAGGGGCTACCATGGCAGCCTGCTGGCTTCAGGGGAACTGCACTGGGGCTGCAGTGCTCCCTGGCTCCTTAAGCTGTTGGGCCTCCAAATTCCAAGGTATCTGACCCCTGTGAGTGGTTTGGTTGTGAAATAGAACAAGGTCTTAAAAAAAAAAAAAAAAGATTAGTCAGGATGAGTTTGGTACAATGCTCTGGGTGATGCTCTGTTTGTGTTGAGAAAGGAATGTACTCTGAATAATTAGAAAAGACCTGAAGGAGATGAGACCATCAAGTCAGGAAATCATTGAACAAAGAAAATTGAAAGGTCTACTCCACCTAGATCCGACTGTTGTGCATGGAATGAATATAGGTGTCAAAATCTACTGAATATGTATGTAAAGATGTTGTAACCTCTCACGAAAACTGTATAAAATACCTGACTTTTCACTGAAAACTTTGGAGCTAGTTTGTCCAATGCAAACCTGCTAGCTCCCCAACGCTGCACAAAATAAATACCTTTGCTGCTTAAAGACAAAATTCATCTCTGAGCAGTTACTCTGTGCCGTTTTGGCATCAGTTGCCCCACGTGAAGGCTGTTTCCCTGAAGCAGCAGACTCACAGCACTGCTGGAGGGATCCCTTTCCCTCCTCACGGCCCTGGAGCCATTGCACCCATCCTGTCCTTGCCCTCCTCCAGGCACCATCCTCATTTCATCAACCCTGATGGCATTCACAATGACAATGGGCTTCCCAGGGCATCCAGGACAGACTTAGAAACAACAGCTGAGCCTCTGTTGTCCTTGGGACCTCACCCTCCAACCACGTCCATCCCACCCCTTAGCTGCTGTGCTCAGAGCCAGCCCCACATGCCAGGGCAGACAGCAGTAGCCCACCAGCTGCCTCATGTTTCTCACCAGGCTGGGACAGAGGATGCCCCACCAACTCACCATGGAGTGGGAGGTTTTTCCTCTGTGGAACAGCTCAGAGACACGGTGACATTGAGGTCACCTCTTACAAGCATGGTGACCGCAGGGCTGCAGGACCACAGCGTCATGTTGCAATGAAGTCGTGAGGGTCCATGTGACTGACCTGACAAGTGCTCCCTGCCCGGGTGTTTCTCCTGCAGATCATCCAGCAGCTCCCTCCACTCATGAGCTGCCAGAAGGAATCCAGCTAGTCCCAGCTGCTCTGTGGATTTGTGACAGCAGACGGTGACAGCCTCCTGGGGACGCTCTCCAAGGGTCTGTGCTGTTTGTAGCCCTGTTTGTTTGGTTTGGGTTTTTTTTCCCCTCAGCCTGCTGCCTCTGTGGGTCCTACCCAAGGCGGGTGATGCCCTGAGGCTTTGGAGCTGCGGCCAGCAGTGCAGGAGGGAAGTGGACCAGAATTCGGATGATCACCACAGCGTCACCTGGGAAACAGTGAGACCCCAGGCCAGACCCCAAACATGCCCCACGGGGCTGAGACACCTCTCCCAGCTCAGTCTCTGCCCCACTGATCTTCACCCCATTGCATCAGCCCCACTGGGACACTCACATTTCCCACTGCCTGATGGGGAGAGGCTCATCCATTCGGGATCTGCTGCTCCAGGTCCTGGGCTCCCAGGGCAAGCACAGCTCCTGCAGCTGCAGAGCCCTGTCTTCTCCAGCCATGGCCACCTGCCCTGTGGACCCCTCCCTGGCTGGCTGGACCCCATCCCGCGCACGGTGCAGCTGGGGACGGTGCCTGTGTTCAGCCTCTTCATCCATGGGCACGAGACTCGCTCTTCCCACTTTGCCTGGCTGCAGGCAGTAAATCCGTGCAGAAGCAGCTGTGGGACAGGATCCAAAATCAGGACAATTTTCACAAAATGAGAGAAATAGCTTTCCATTTCTAGAAATGCTGTGGGACAAGTTGTTGTTCTCAACTTGAATGCTTCGGGGAGACTTGAAATGCTTGCAGAAGGTGCCAGAGCTGAGGAGGGGTCTCAAAGCCAACAGTTCTTCACGAACAGCACATGCTCCCTGCCTCGTGCCACTGGCACACAGCAAAGTCTTTATTAAATAAGGAGGAATTACCTACTTTGGGACAGTGGAAAGATGTTATTAAAATGGAGCTGAGCCACCCACTGAACACTTTGAGCTTCCCGTGGTTTTGCCAAGCAACACATGAAACCTTCCCAGTGCCGATCCTGTCGACTCTTAGAAACAGGGGAAGGATATTAGCTGCTCTGCCCGTGCTAAGAGGCTGACACAGTTCAAGAGCGATGTCAGGCTGAAGATCCTAAAAAGCTGCCTGCTTTTCAGCCTAAGGCAAAATATTTCACAGGGGAAAAAAAGATCATTCCAAATAATCCAAAATTTCAGGCCCAGGCAGGGACCCTGACACACTTTTTAGACATTTTCAGGGTATTTCCAGGCCCTCCCACCTGTCTCCGAAACACCCGAAGCATCTCAGCATCCCCATTTCTGCAGGGCTGGGCTGAGCCAGCCCCATCACCAGGACCGCCTGGTGACTCCTGCTTGGGGACAGAGGGTGACAGAGGGCACTGGCATGTACTTGGCCCCGTACTGCCCTCTGCAGCTCCAGCACCGCCTGCCTGCTGATCCTGCTTCCCCGCGTGATGCCAGGTGGGGTGGTGAGCCCCTTCCCACCCACCAGCTCCCCCCACCCCAGCTCCACCAGTTGGTGCTGCTCACAACCATTCATCTCCGCCTCCGCCTCCCTGGGACACAACATGGGACACCGGGGGTGAGGCACCGACACACGTGCACCCCCTGCAATCCCTGCCTGGCCCCCCCTCAGCACCCCAAGCTCCACGGTACTGAGGGCAACATTTTGTCCTCCACTCAAACGCAAGAGGACGTTGCTGGTGATGCCCAAACCCACGGCGGTGGTGTGGGTGTCCCAGCCGCCTGCTCCCTCCCCCACAGCGTGGCTGTGCCACACAGCAGGGCACTGGGCAGCTCTCCAGGCTGGCACTGCCTGGGGCAGGTGCTGGGTTCCAAAAGGAAATCCAGTGATTTAGGTCTTATAATTAAGGATGATCAACAATGAAATAATTTTAGGAGCATCTGAAGGAAGCCAGACACTTGACTCAAAGCTTAAAAAAAGTACTGCTTGCTACAACTGTGATTTGTTTTTTTCTTTTCATTTTTATCTGAGGAAAACCCACCCACAAACTACACGGATGGTTGCAGAGGCGAGGCACTGCCAGCCCCTCCGCAGGGCATGCGATGGTGGAGGAGGCACCCACGGTCTCACTGGACAAAAAGCATTGGCACCATCCTGCTGCAACACCCCCTCTTCCAGCAGCATGACCCCCCTGCCTTTGGGGTGTCCAGCCAGCCCCAAACTGACCCCAGAGCCAGGGCTGGGGGCTGGGATTTTGTCAGGTGGAAAAAAGCACCCTGAAGCTCTCCCTGCCACCTCCCCTGCACCCAAGCTCACCCCCCCGGTGCTGCACGAAGGGTGCCAGGGCCAGCAGCCATGGGTGCTGGCAGAGCCCCTGGCCCCAGGGGTGGAGGCACAGGGCAGCCTGTGCAGAGGAGCATCCTCCAAGCAGCGCGGGGAGGGTCGATGGAGTGGGGGCACCTGGGGGCTGGGAGCAGCACAGCCGGATTTTCAGGCTCCTGCCTTTGAACTCAGGCAGCTCCGGGGCACCTCGCTCTGTTCTGGGGCTCTGCGCTCAGCCCCAGAGCTCGGTGTCCTTGGCACAGGGGTCCCCAGGGGCCAGCCTCTCCTCGCAGTGGGAGCCTGCATGCTGGGGGGCTGCAAGGCCACATGCCTACCAGCCCCCTGCCGTGCCTCAGTTTCCCCACCTCCAGGGACATCAGAAATGCTCCCCGTGGTCCTCTCCCTGCTCTTCGGGCTGGCTGGAACGCTCTGTGAGCTGCCCTGCATCCCTGACCGAGCCCTGCCAGACCCCCTGCAATGCTCCCAGGGCCCTTCTCCCCCTACCCGTGTGCTCCCCTGCACGCTCAGCTGCTCCCCAAGCCCCTGCCTGCAGGAGACTTTCCCTTGGGTAAAATCACCCCGTTCACCCAACCTCCCCCATCAACGCCAAGCCCCGTGTGGGCCAGCACCACAGTACCAGTGATGGGGGATGTGCTGGCCCCATCCCTGCTCTGCTGCCTGGACAAGTCTCTTGGCTGTTTATTTACTCTCCAGTCTCTGCCATGACCTTTTCCTCTGCATGAAAAATTCAGCCTTCACAGGCAGCGAGTGAAGACACCCTGCCGCCCGCCCTGCCGCCCGCCCACCCACCCACCGCTGGCTCGGTGTTCACCACTCAGCCCCTGCTCCCTGGATCAGGCTGCAAGTCTGGCACATTTGGGGGTCTGCACAGAAGAAACTCCCAAACCTGGGGGGACACACTCTGATGCAGGGGCTTGGGCTGCCTGTCAGTCTGTGGAGTGATGAGGAGCTCAGGACGGGGACAGAAAATCTTGGCTTTCCCCCTGCCCAGACCTGAAACACGGACACAGCGACTTGCCTTGCTCCTTTGGTCCTTTTCCCTCTATCAACTGCTGAAATTTCTCCCCAGCTCGCGGTTAGCCTCTCTGCTGCTTCGTCCATGGTGGGCATGTCCACAGCCAGGGCTGGCACTGGCACACACCCATCTTGACCATTTTCTTCCCCAGTTCCTTGCTAGCACTCAGAAAGCAGAAAATACCTATTTACAGTGAGTGAGAGAGCAGAAAAGCTGAAAATGAGGAGTTGGGCTGCCCAAAACTGGCTCAAAATTTAGAATACTTTGGAAAACCCCTTGCACTGGGTGCCTCCCACCCCTGGGTGCTGCCCTGCCACAGCACAAGCCCAGAATGCTTCCAGGACCTTCAATGAGCCTCCCCGAATCCCCTGACTCTGGGAGCTGGGGATTTACAAGAAAGCCCAGGGTGGAGATCCCTGCCACAGAAATGCTGTGAGCACCAGCACTGCCGCCCGACCACTGACAACCCCATTCCCTTCCAAAATGTGTGCGAGGACGTGGTCTGGGGGCTGGCCCACCTCCCTGTGGGCAGTGGACCAGGTCACGCCACCCCCAAAGCCACTGTGTCCTGGTCCCTCCATCCCTGCCACATGCAGGCATGGTTCCGAGCTCCATCTGTGTGGGGTTTGGATCCAGCTCCATCTGTGGCCCCCCACCTTGTCTCTGCTCACAAGCGGGGGTGTTCTCAGCAAAGGAGGCTCCGAGGACTGGGAATGGCCAAGCAGGCTTCCTGGGGTGGAAAACCACCAAAACGCCTGTTCCCAGGCTGCTGGGAAAGAGCCAGCACCAGCCTGGCCCTGCACAGCGGGTGGGCTCCAGCCATGCCCCCGTTGCCCCCCGAAGCCACACCGGAGCTGCCCTGGCCCAGGGATGGGACCCGGTGGGCTGTGGGGAGCTGCGCTCCCCGATTCCCACGCAGCCGGGCGATCTCCGGGAGGAGCCGGGAGGAGCACCCGGAGGGCCGCGGGGCTGGGGCTCAGGCTCCGGCTTGCGGAGCACGGTGGCTCCAGGCGCTGGTGTCTGCGCTGCCTGTTGGGGCAGCTCCATCCCTTCCCTGCCTGCCGAGCCTGGCACTGCTGCTCCGGGTCGCCTGCCCACAAACCACCGTGGGAATCCCTGGGGACACGGGTGCAGCGGCGTGGGTGACCGGAGAGGCTCAGGGTGGCAGCGGGGGGCTGTGGAGCCTGGCTGTGGGATGCTGTCAGATTTAGGGGGATGCCAAGGACCAGCAAGGCTCTGTGCAGGATTTGTGCTCTCCCATACGCTGCAGTGTCCTACAAATCAAATCAACACCACGGTAACCAGCAGAAGGTCCTGTTTGGGGACACTTTTGTACAGGGAGTCAGGGTCCCCATTGCCGTCCCCAGTGTCCCCCATTAGCCCAAGGACAGCCCAGGGCAGGACAGTGTCCAGCAGCACGGGCATGTCACCACACCGTCCAGGTACGGTGCCTGGAGGGGTCCCTGCTGCAGCAGCAGCTCTCCAGCCCCTTCCCAATGTGGAGGCTCGGGGGGAGCCATGTCCCCAGCCATGTCCACCTGTCCCAGTGTCACTGGCATTCGGGCAGAGCTCACGGTCGCACTGCTTCCTTCAGGCTCAGCCCCATCCATCCCATCCCGTCCTGCAGGAGAGGCCCAGGGGTCCCCACCAACGCACCAAGGTCCTGGCCACGTCAGCTGAAAGATGGTGGGCCCCTAGGCAGGGGTGTCACCTCCCGCCATGTCCGGAGCCCCAGGTGGTGGCCTTGACTGTGTCCTTTGCCCCGTCACGCCAAGGGGATGTGGCCTGATGCCGCGGTTGTGCCAGCCCGGTGCCTGCGGTGCCTCTGTCCTGCCCCAGGATGGGGGGAGCCAGCGCCCGCACTGGCCTCCCTGGGGCCACTGTCCCTGTCCCTGCGCCGCAGACAGCGGTGGCCTCACTTGCCCGCAGGGATGCCGTTCTCCCCGGCGCCCACCGAGCCGAGGGCCATCTCCATTCTGCTCTTCGGGTGCTGCACATCCGCGGGCTGTCCCACCGGGGCTGCGTCAAACTGCACCACTGTGGAGAGAAGGTGCCTGTTACCCTCCTGGCCAGCGCGGGGTCATGGGGCAGGATCCACCCCCAAGGGGATCTGGGGAGCACAGCCAGCCGCGGTCCTCACCGCCATCCCGTGTTGAAGGTGACAAACAGCCCCATATCCCTCGGGGCCACCCCGGAGGAGGGGTGTTAGCAGGTCCCTCTCCAGGGGCTCACCTCCAGGAGGTGAAGCAAAGGACAGAGTCCAGCCAGTGCAGGGGGATACGGGACCACCACCACCCTGCAGACCCAACCCCGTCCATGGCACCCCCTCTGTGGTTCCCATGGGGAAGCCAGACCACCCAAAGATGGGACCCAGTGGCTGGGGACCTCATCCTCCAGTGGGTCCTGCACCCTGGCCCGCGGCATGGCGGGGGTTCCCATACCTGCTCGGCAGCTGTGCCTGGCGCGGACGACCTGGATCGCCTGCTGGTTCTTGAAGCGGACGAGGCCCATGGTGATCTCGGCATTCCAGCCCGGGTCCTCCTGGGCGCAGCGGAAGTCAATCTCGTGGCTGTCATCCATCACCACCGTGAAGTAGATGTGCCGCTCCTTCCACTCCACGCACTCCACCGCCTTCATGTGGGCGAAGCTCAGCTCCTTGCGCCGTGAGCCCTTGGGCTCAAAGAGCTGCAGCCCCTTCTCTGTCAGCAGGCACCGCTTCTTCTTCCAGAGCTGCAGCAGCCCCCCACTCCGCTTCTCCAGCACCCCCTCTCTCAGCACCTTCTCGGGGGTCATAGCGGCTCCCCAGCCCCCCAGGATCCTCAGCACCTCACGTCGGCGCAGCCGGGCATCACCCACCGGGGGATTTTCAGCCCCTCCACGTCAGAGCCAAGCTCCCTGGGGCCAGGACCCCCGCGGCAGCTGTGCTGCCCCTGGGGGACTCACTGCCCTCCGCTCCCTGGCTCTCAGAGGGTGCGAGCGACGGGGTGCCCCATGCCGGCCACCAGCCCTGTGCCGGGGCTCTGCCGCCTGCCCTGCGCAGCGTGTGGGATCCCCGGCACCGCGCGCCCCAGGAGCTGTCGCTACATGCCCGGCCGCTCTCCCACTCGCATTCCTCCCCGCCTCGCCTGGCCCCTCCTGCCGTGCAGCACCCTTCACGCCCAGGCGAAGCCCGGCCAGGCCCGGTGCAGCCTTGTTTCATCCGCCAGGCACTTTAGGGGTGCCCGGGGGCAGGCGCTGCCCTGGGGCCTTCATGGGAACAGGCGGGCTGCGGGCAGGGGTCTGCACGGCGGCGGTGCCAGGGCAGGGCTTGGAGCCTCCTGCACAGCAGCCGGGTGCAGTGCCAGCTGCCAGGGGGTGCAGTGCCGGCTGGCACAGGGCTGTGGGGTGCAGCGTGACCCAGGGCACAGGGTCATGGGGTGCAGTGCCACCCAGGGTGGAGGGTTATGGGGTGCAGTGCCAGCAAGGGCAGGGGGCTGTGGGCACAGCACCAGCCAGGCAGGGGCTGCGGGGACCCCCGGGTGGGGACCTGGCAGGGGGGAGAAGCCTGGTGGCACCACACCAAGATGGCTGCGCAGGGCTGCACTGCAGTGGGGACAGCTCTTGACACCCGCCCCCCACCCAGCCCTGCACCCAAGGGTGCTGGCCCAGCGCTCAGAGCTCCCACCCCCTGTATCCCCCGGGACAGGGATTTGAAGCCCCCAGCCCACCCCACAGTGAGGACCAGCATCCCCCAACCTCATGTGACTTGTGCATGGGGGGGATGCACCCCTGGAGCAGGGCTGGGGCAGCACCGCACAGCCCGGTCCTGCCTGAGCCCACCCTCCCCTGCAGCAGAACACCCGTCTCCTTTCCAGCCCGTCTCGTTCCCGGCCACCACAGCCTCCTCTGTTCCTGTGCCAGCGCCTGGCGCGGAGGGGCTCACCACGCCGTGCCGTGCCATGCCATGCCGTGCTGCCAGCTGGGACTTCTGGGGCCTTCGTGCTGCCTGTGGGCTGCCAAAGCAGGTGGTGGTCCGGGCCTGCTGGATGTGCCCCTGGGGATGCTGAGGGGACAGGTCCCTACGCCCAGCTGAGGGCTGGAAGGAGCACAAAGCCCCCCCGGGACGTGCCGGGGTCACTGTCTGGGGCTGGCAGCCCACAGGCTGGCCCGTGGCACCCACCTCCAAAGCACCCTGCTCGTGCCCCTGCAGACCCCAACCCCGCCGGTGCCCCACACCTGCAGCCCCTCCTGCCCCAGCGCCCCCCCAGCCCCTTCGTCCTGCCGGGGGCATCGCTTGCAGCCAGCATGGCCAGGGGGCAAGTCTGCAGCGCTGATGAGATGCACCTAATTATCCCTCATTAAGAGGGCGGGGCAGCAGCTGCTGGAGCCAGGAACTGGTTCGTGCTCCCCGGGGCACCCTCGCCACGCTGGCCGCGATCCCAGCCGTCCCAGGACACCCGGCTTGGGGGGCTGGTGGCCCTGGCTCCCCTCGCCACCCCCACAGGCAAAGGCAGCGCAGGGCCAGGCACAGCTGGGGGGGGCAGAGCAGCCCCGGAGGTCACCCCGAGCACCCCAGCACTTTCGGAAGGAGCAGCGCAGATGTGTGGGTTCCCCCCACAAAGGAGCCTCCAAGGGTGTTTTCCCACACAGGGCAAATGCTCAGCTCCAGGGGTGCTGAGCCCTGGAAATCTGGGGGTGAGTGGTTTGGGGACTGTTGCTCCCATCGCTGCGATGGCGCGCTGGGATGTCCGTGGGCACTTTTGGGTCACCAGCCAACCCGATCTCATTCCTCGCCACCCTGGGGAGTGCCAAGGGCTGCCAAAGCCACCCCCCCCACACCCCCCCGCAAGGCCCCAGCCGCGCTGCCCGCTGCCTTTCCGGACTCCGGCCACCAAGAGAAGGCCATTTTCCCGTAGCTGTGGATGGAAAGGAGCTTTGACCAAGTCTCTGCTCCTTTCTCCCCGGGTTCCGTTCCCAGACCCCAAACCTGCCGGGTGCCCGGGAGGCCACTGCCGCAGCTCCTGCCCTCCGGCACACGCCGCAGGGCTCCCATGGTGGGCTGCAGCAGCACAGGGCTTTGCTCTGAGGGCTGCCCGACACCCCCCTGCCCCACAGAGCCCTGCTGGGGGCGCAGCAGGGGCTGCCGGGCCCAGCTGGGGACAGTCCTGCCTGGGGCTGGCTCGGCAGCCGATGGGGTGACATTCCCACAAAGCGCTGATGGCCGGGCTGGGGTCATGGCAGTGGCAGCCCCTGTCGCGAGGTTCCCCAGCACCACTGGCTGTGGGGCTCAGTGGGCTCCAGTCCGACCCCTTAGTGTGGCACCATCACCACCAGCCTGCAGGGTGCTCAGCCATGAGCCGACTGGCCGGTTCCTCTCTTTGGAGGTAGGTTTGGGTCCCACAGCCCCTTTTGCAAGGGCTGGCAGCCCCCCACGCTGGCAGCAGGCAGGGATGGGTGCTGCAGGGTGCAGTGCTGCTCTGCGCCTGGTGCAGGTGTCCGGCAGTCCACTGGCCGGCGCGGGGCCGTGCACGGGGAGCAGGAGCCAGCAGAGCATAGCAGATGGT
Organism: Falco rusticolus; assembly: GCF_015220075.1. Lineage (NCBI taxonomy): Eukaryota > Metazoa > Chordata > Aves > Falconiformes > Falconidae > Falco > Falco rusticolus. The sequence goes on along the minus strand of NC_051203.1, from coordinate 893,473 downwards.
CGCAGCTGTCTCGCTGCAGTTTGGGCAGGGGATGCCCCTAAAGCATCCCTAACTCCCCCCTGCTTTTCCTGAGCCTTGTCCCACTGCCTCCTCCAGCCCACCTCATGCCCAGCGTCTGGATATGCAGCCCCAGTGATGCCTGTCCCGGTCTCCCCCCACCGCCAGCCTCCGCTGACGCTGTGGCTGTTGGTCTCCGTCGCTCCCTAAGCCATTCTCAGGCGAGCAGTGCAACTCCAGCAGGCGTGCAGCAGCAGCTGCAAACCCTCAGGGCAAGGTCCCTGTCCCAGGATGCTGCCCATGCTGTCACCTGGGACCTGTGGGGCTGAAAGCTCCAGAAGGACCCACCAGCCTGGAGAGCACTGGACTCAGGGAGACCGAGCTTTGGTTTTCCATTACCTAGAGAAGGGTTGTGGAGGAGGGAGATGCAGCACTGCATGGCAAAAGGACAAAGACAACAAACACAGGTGCTACCAGGGAAACCCTGATGCACAGAAGGACAAAAACCTTCTTGGAGTGATTGGTGCAGCGCTGTGACAAGACCTGTAGTGGTGGGACCTCCATCCTTGGAGGGTTTCCAAATCTGGCTGGACACCAGAGGCTCCGACCCACCTGACCTTCGGAGCTAGCCCTGCCTTAAGCAGAGGCTGGACTTGAGACGTCTGCGGGGTCTGTCCTTCCACGACCCTGTGAAGCCCAAATCCAGCATTTTCTCCTGGCTTTTACCAGGACCTCTATGGGGTCCATCCCACTTGCAGTGTCAGTACCTCCCCTCTCTCTGACATGACCTCTGCAAATATGGGAAGAAAAGACCAAAGACAGACTTGTTCTAGCTTTTCTGACTCAACAGTGTTACTTGGGCACAATCCCTGCCTGTGGCACATCCAGTTGAAACGCGGCAGCAGCACAGCATCCACTGCACACTCACGGAGGAAGGGAGGACGCAGGCAGCTTCCTACCCCCGCGCCTCTGCCAAGCGAGGGAGCCAGGGCTCGGTCTCCACACCAAGGGTGGCACGTGAGCCCGCTGTGCTACAGCCCCCGACCACCGCCGCATCCCTCAGCCTGAGCCGTCTGCTCCACATGCCAAGTGTCACCTGCTATCACCTCACTGTACCCCAACCCACACCCCAGAGCAACGGGACCAGCTAGAGTTCGGGTCCTAGGCCAGGAAACCTGGCAGGGAGGGGATTTTGGAGATGTTTAAAGAGCTTACTCCCCACCTCAGCTTCAAAAACATCACGTAAAACCAAGGGTGTGATGCACAGGAGAAAGTGCTTAAGTTGATAAAGGAGTCAAAGTCCTGCCCCACCAAAGGATGTCTGCCTCTTGTGCTTTTCGAAACACCACCCATCTCATTTACTCAACCACAATGTTTGTAACTTTAAAAAAACCCAAAACTACATTCCCTGTGGAGTTCATAACTCTAAGCTGCAGCGAGGCTGATCTCGTAGGTATGACATGCCAGCCAAACAAGAGAATCACAGAAAGGAAAGCGTTTAGATGAAAATGAATTAAATCTGGGAAGCTGCCAAACTGACAGCTTAATGATCCACACTGCTGCTAAAAAATCCAGGGAGTAGGTGAAAAGTTGTTAATTATTCAGCACTGCCGGGCCTGCCTGTTTGGAGAGGCGCCACGTAAAAGCACTGATAGGGGTTTTGATAGGGCATGCACACGCGTTGCGTGACCAACACACCCAAAAAGGTCTGTCCTGGGCCTCCCAGCATCAACAGCTGCTTTTGAAATGGTTTTCCACCGCAGGAGCAGGGGGAGAGCCTGGCACAGCCAACCCATGGCGCTCGGCTGGCCACAGCTGGGCCACGTCACATCGCACCGAGCGGTCCCTGCCTTCGTGCTTCAATTGCAAACCACGACTGCAAACACTGCCCGTCCTCCCCCTGCCTCCTGACCCCGGCTCTGGTCACCCCCCGCGCTCCCAACAAACCCTCGGCAAGGTGGGTGTGGGTCAGCTTCGATGTTTATTGCTCGTTCAGTGACACGGCGTGGCACGGCTGAGCACGCATCCCGCCGGGATGGGCAACGTGGAGCAGGACGTGTCAGGCACACAGGCCTCGCGGCGGGGGGTGAGCTGTCTCCCCGCTGGCACCTGCGCTGGCAGGAACCCATGGGGACGCTGCTGGGACTCCCATGGTTTCGGGGTGCACTGGGTCAGGGCGGGGAGGAAGGGGCTCGTGCTGTGAAGCAGCGCGTGGTTATCAATGACGGCAAGGATGCTCCTGCGGGTGCGGGAGGGGTCAGCAGCACAGGCTGGTATGGATGAGCCCGGAGCGAGCGGAGAGCCTGCTCTGGCTGCCTCACTGTGAGTGGACGAGCGCCCCGGCACCTTGCCCAAAGCCAAAGCCCTTGGGACCGAAGTTCTTGGCGTAGCAACCTGCAGAGGACAAAGAGGGAGAGATGGGTAAAGCCGGCAGCTGAACACGAGCAGGTCCCCCTCTCGAAGCAGGCGCTGTCTGAACAGGATGGGGTTTGCCACATTTGTTGGGCGAACAGAGGCACGGTCCCCATACACAGCCACTGGGGCCACCACCTCCCCCAGCCACAGTCCCGTCCTGATTCCCTGCGGGGGATGCAGGGGCTTTGCGCCCCCCCCTCCCCAGCCGGCAGGGACGGCAGCACTCACCTTTGCAGTAGATCTCCCCGTCTTTGTCTGCCAGGGTGGTGGACTCCAGGCTTTTGCCGCACTTGGCACAGCGGAAGCAGGACTTGTGCCAGGACTGCAGGAGAGGAGCAGAGCCCAGTCAGACAGCGCCCAGGGACAGGGCAGCAATGCTCTGGCTACCCAAAGCGGTCACTTTTCTGTTCCTGACCCAAAGTGGTTGGCAAAGAAGTCTGAACGGGCTGAAGGTTCCAGAGAACGAGTGGTCCCCCCAGCCCCAGGGGGAGGTACAGGGAGGAAGCATCAGGTGTGGTCACTGCTCCCATGTTGATCTGGTTTCAGAGAGCTTTTGCCCCCACCCCCAGAAATCATTTGTACAATAATTTGTAAGGAGCCATCACCGCCCTCTCTGGAGATTGTCCTCTCTGGAGCAGCAGGATAAATCCCCCGAGTCACCCCGCTGAGATCACTGCTGCTGTACGTTAGCCTCGGGCATGGCAGCAGGGTTGGGACACCTGCCCCTACACACTCCAGCTCCAAGGAAGGCAGCAAACAGATACTAAAGAATGCAGAAATCAGCCAGTGTTTAAAAATAACCCCCCCTGCAGAGCTCCGCCAGTCCTCTGGGGATAAATGAGCTCACAGCCTTTGAGCAGACCTAGAGTAGCCAGAGCTGATCACAGAGGAATTTAAATAAACATTCTGGAAAACAAGAAACCTTTTTTGGAATAAAAATGTGAAATTAGGGGGCTGGAGGAGGAGGCAGCTGATGGAGTCATCCAGCAAACATTAGTACATGAAACACATGCTCTGGAATCCTCTCTGGGTTTGCTTGAGTGTAATTGCTTTGCCGGCTTTGGTTCCCCACAGACATTGAGGCCAGCAGCCTACCAGGGAGCCCAGATCATGACTTTGAGGGTGAGTTTGGCTTCTGACCCTGGGCTGACCCTCAGCGTGTCCATCACAAATCTCTGCGCTAGGGTATGATGATGCTGGGAGACCCTTTCCATTGACTAGAGGCCTCCTTTCTTGGCTCTGGGGACTGAGGACAAACACAGAAGCCCCAGGGAGGACGAAGCACAGGTCAGTGAGCAACCCAGCATCACCAGTGAGGTGGTGAGGCTCTCCCAGCACGGCCATCCCGTCCCCTGTGGCACAAAGCCACGCCGCCTGAGCTGGCTGCCTTGGCAAACGCTGCACGTGTACCTGACCGCAGAGGGAAGGCTGCTTTGGGGCAGGGACCTCACCCAGCGTCCCAGGGCTGACAGAGCCACATGTGTCCCCATGCCGTACAGAGGGCTCCCACAGCTGGGCTAGGACGAGGCCGCAGCTCGGGGCACGGAGGGATGAACCTGACACGGGAAGTGCCGGGGCTGTGGCAGCGTGTCCCTTACACGTGACCCTGAGCAGCCCCAGTCCACCAGCAGAACAGCCCGAGATGCACCGAGCCCACGCCCACACCTCCGGGCACCCTGCCCTGCCTACGGGCAGCGCTGAGCACTGGGATCCATCCCCTGCCCCAAACCTGGGCTGCAGCATCCCAGCCCGCGGCAGAGCGCGGAGAAGGCTCACTGGACGTTGCACTTGTTCAGTTAGCAGCGGCAGTGGCCATGGCCCACATCACTGCTCGTCCTCCCAACACATCTAGCAGCAGGGACGTCCGCTGTGACCTCTGCTGAGCAGTGCTCGGAATGTTTAATATAAAATGTATTTCTCTCCCATCTACAAGTCTGTAAAAGCAATGCACCCTGCAGAACCTGGGTTCCAGACATGCCAAGGTCTCCTTTTGGTGCCAGGCTGCCAGGTGAGCACGGCCACCGGACCCCAAGCCCAGCCGTGGCTGGGGGCGCTGCCAGCCCACCCTGCAGCAGCCCGTGGCTCAGGTCAGGACCTCCTCTGAAGGTCTCCCTGCCACACACATGCCCCATCCGCACCATCCCCCTTCTTACCTTTCCAGCTCCAATCACCTTCTCAGCTGCATACACCGCCCGGCCGCAGCGAGGGCATCCATCAGCGCCTCCGACCTTCTGGGCCATTCTGGAGGCATTGGGGTTGGTGGGTCGGTGGGGCTGGCCCCTGTGGGTGGGAGGGAGTTCATGATCGGGGCTGCACAAGCCAGATGGAGGAGGGAAGAGCTATGGGATCACACATCTCAACCCAGTTTTGAAGGGCCTGGAGCTTCAGGCATGATGCTTTGAGCCCCACGGAAACTTCAGCCTCACAGCTGCGTGCTAGGAGGGGATGGGCAGCGTGTTCCAGCAATAGGGACGTGTCCCAGCCAGCCCCATCCCACCCAGCAGACGGGGCTCAGCGGTTTCCCCCCGAGGAGCAGAAGGGCAGGACAGTCCATGGCGCTCCCCAGATCAGATTCTGCTGCAAGTTCACGGGCTACACAGCCAAGCGTCACAAGCAGACAGATGTGGGGGAGAAGGTGCCCACAACAGCCTCAGTTTCAAAAACAAGACTTAAACTCACTCTTCATATTTGATTCCCAGAGACTCGCCCTTGTCGGTGCTCAGGGTCCCTGCTCCCTGCCCGTACCCGTAGCCCTTGGGGCCGTACTTCTTGCCGTAGCAGGACTTGCAGTAGATCTCCTCTCCATGCACAGCGACAGTGGTGCTGTCCAAGTTCTTCTTACAGACCACTAGAAAAGAGGAGAAGGCCGCGCCATTAGCCTGCTTATCCAGAGCTCACTAACTAGCTGGAGAAAACAAGTCCTCACAAGGGGTAGCACAGCTCGGCTTTCAAGGAGTAAGGGAACCCTAGATAATATCCTTGCAAAAGGGAGTGCATGCAAAACAGCGGAGATAAGGATCACAACAAGAACAGTGTCTGGCTTTAAAAGGTTTTAAAAGGAAGCAACCACCAAAGCTACAAGGCTGATACTAAGAAAGAGCTGTTAACCCTCCTGATGCTGGTATCCTGGTGACGCACTTAAACCAGGGAGGAGCTGAAATTTCCCTACAAATCACGGCAGGATTCACAGGCTCAGGGATGGACATCCCTGCCCTGCTCCTGGTCCATGGCAAATACGCAGCGATAGGCGCTCGGGGGAAAGTGATGTAAGCAAATGTTTTCCCTTGTGTTCAGACAGACTAAAAGCAGACCTGCAGCCATTCCCACAGCGGGGCACTGTAAGGTGTTTGGCATCTTACGCTACCGTGCACAGCTTGCTCCCCTGACCCCCGCGACCACGACAGAAGAGTTCACGCTAACGTGCCACCCCTGGCCCATGCCAGGGTTAGGGGCTGTGCATAGGGTGGCCTCAGGTGAGGAATACTATCTCAGCTGGGTGTTCAAGCCTTGGGGTTCAATATGGGATGAGATGAGACAGGAGGAGACAGCAGCCAGGCTCAGGGTCCCAGCTGAGCCCATCCAGAGCTCGAGCTTGCTGCTGGGCTTGGGCCACACGGACCCTTCTTCTGATTTTGAGGCTTTCCTGACTCCGGTCTCAGCTCTGATCTCCGTCTCCACGTGGGCTCCAAACCCCTCCTGGAACACACTGCCCAGCCAGGCCGAGCGGGAGGTGAGCAGCACCCAGACGGGCTCTCGGCCATCTCCAGTGTTTACCTGCCCGGGTGCAGGACCCTCACGTCCGTGCCAGAGCCCACAGCACCGGAGCCAGCGCCGGGACAGATCCTGCTACAGCTGCGACACAGCCTTCCCCCAGCCCGCTCACGTGCCTTCAGTGTCACGGCTCCTGGCAGCCCACGGGCCTCTTCACCAGCAGAAAAGTTTCCTGGCCTTCACCAGTATCGCAGGAATGCAAACCCAGCCGGCTCTCCTCCTGGAGCAGCATGGACCCCGGCGCTAGCGTGGGGGCGAGAGGTAGCCGCCTCGGCCCGGTTACTAAATATGGTGCTTCTACTCGGGCTGGAGAGCCCGTGTGCCACTGCTGGGACAGGGAGGTGGAAAGGGGAATGTCTCCTGCCACCTATGGAGGATCTGGCAGGGTCCTGCCCTGGCTGTGGGCTGCCCTCTCCCGCCACGGCAGCAGCCAGGGATGGAGCATGTGTCCCTGCTGACAAGAGGCAGCTCTGGGTAACTGGTCCCAGTGCCGGTGGGCTGCTGTCAGGGCTGCCTGCACTACCCCGGGCTGGTCAGGAACACACAGCATCCAGACAGACCCTCCTGGAGGGGAATTCAGGCACTTCCACTTGGACGTGTAACGACCTTCGTCCTGGGGGTGGAGTGAATGATCTTAGAGCTCTAATCTAAGCTTTTAGAGTGTCTGTATGAGCCACAGAGGCTTTGAGAGGCAGCAGAAATATTCCTTCCTGGTCTGCTTCCTAGAAATCAGCCCCCAGCTCCCGGGTTTACTGCATTGCACAAATTCCAGCATGCCGCGCTCATTCAGTTAAGGACCCTTTGTTTTTCTAGGAGCAGTGGAGCTGCTCCACAAAACAATTAGACAAGAGCTGCTGCTACTTTCAGAGGCCAAACAGCCTCATTACAGTACATTTCTGCCATGTACTATTGACTCAGTTGGATCGATGCCACAGAGTCAATCATCAAGTCACTCCCTGAGCCGATCTCCAGTTCTAATGCACTGTGGTAGGTTTGGCTCCTTTGATTAATTTTTTTTTTTTGGCAGATCAGGTGAAAGCATTTGTTTTTTCTCCCCTCAAGATAATGGCTTCAAGTTCCCTGATGAGGCCCAAGCCCAGCACTGGGGAGCAGGCTGGGAGCACTGGAGTTCAGTGCAGCTCAGCCTCACCCGCTGCCTGTGGCACAGGACTGGGAAGAGCAGGCAGCACTGTGGGCTGGCACGCAAGCCACAGCCTGACCCAAGGAGCCCGCAGCCGGGGCAGGCAGAACTGCTGGGGTACAAGTGGAGTGTGATCACGTACATCTGCAAAGCACAGGGACAGAAGCCCTGGCTGTAGGTGGCCCTGGACCGCTCCCTGGGGACTCGCTTCCATGAGCTGATACGGGACAACCTTCCTCCCCACTGCAGTCGTGTACTCCCCTCCCAAAGCAATGCTTTTTGCCTGATTTCGTGGCTCCTGGAGGCCTGCCCCGTGCTCTGGGTGCCAGCATTGCACAGCAGCTGCTCTCCCTAGCAATCCAGCTGCATGCACAGGGGTCACAGGGAAGGGCAGATGCAGTGCAATGGGATCTTGGTCCCGATACGGAGGTCCTCCGCTGACACAGACTCGGATGGTAACAGCTGGCAGAGCTGGGGGTAACGTTCCCTACCCACCTTATCTAAGGCTGCAGAGGAAACATGACTTCCTGCAGCAGAACAAGGGCACAGCCTGCCAGACCCTGCCCGCCCGCAGAAAGCCTGGCCACAGCTCCCCTCCCGAGTCCTCCTGAGCCAAAGCAAGGTTTCCAGCCTGGAAACTCCCACGTATGAGAGCTGCTGGCCACTCTTCACGCTGTGCAGGGAACAGAGACGCAGCAGCAGCCTCTCTCTCTCTCACATCTGCATACATCTGTGCATGCCGCATCCCAGGCAGGCTGGCCAAGAAGTATCCAGTATCTGTGCCAGGCAGACAGAGGAGCACAGCAGGGATCAGCCCCGTGAGGACACTGGTATTTCCCTACTGGAATAGGTCTACTGAGATTAGTTCTAGCTGTGTGCGTGTTTATAGACACTAGCTCTGCTTACTGCCTGTATGGAAGAGAGCACGTCTGCGCTCCTTGCTGCGACGGGACAGCGAGACTGGGCACAGGGTACAGGGACCAGCTGAGAAAACATTAAACCTCCGTGGGGCCCTGCTGCAAGGGCAGCTCTGAGAAGGCACTTCTGCTCCTGCTGCTCTGTCAGATGCGATGTGCTGATGAGCCAGCAGCAGGGACAGGCAATGTGTGCACTCCTGTTAGCCCGCAAGAATCACGAGTTCTGTTATGTGACAGTCTTCAGAGGCAGGAGACAGAAATCTAGTAAAACACAGGCTGAGGACAGTGGTCACCTTCTTATTCCAAGGCCCTGCTGCTCCCTGGATGTGGGTGCCCCAGGCTTAAGGGGCTGCTCTCAGCACCATAACACTGCTCGCCTGTCCCTGCACAGCTGCCCTGGTGTCCCCAAAGGGAGGAGAAGGGTGTCTGGGGACCCGCAGCATGAACCCAAGAGGTTGCAGGATCCTGCAGAGCCAGCAGAGGAAGGGATCTCTGCACAGAGCTCACCCACAGGCAGATCCCACCCTGCTGCCCTTCCCTGAGGTGACACCTGGGTTCAAACACATGACAGAGACACCCTCCACAACAGCGGATTTGCAGGCAGGCTGGAGGTGATGCTTTAGCCCTTCACCATAGGCCTTCCATCAGCAGAAGGGACAGGACAGGACCACATCTTCCTCCCACCATCTCCTGGGACAGAGGGGCAGATCCCACACCAGTTCCCAAGGCTCAACCACCTGTTTTAGAGTGGTAAAGCCACTTAGAAAACTAAAGCTAACATCACCTCAGAGGATTGCATGGGATGTGCCGCCTCCTGCCAGTACTGTTTGGAGAGTCCCCGTCTCATGCTCCAGTCTTGAACATCTGGAGCCAGTCTAGAGGACTCAGCCTAGCCCCCCCGGTGCAGGGACAGCCTGCATCTTTATGTGGGTGCTGGCTGAGCAGCTCTGACAGCCCCGGGTGTCCTGGGATGATCTGTGCTCCTTCAGCACAACTAACTTCCAAGTCTGGAGAAAAGGAGAAAGCCTGCCACACGGCTCCCGCAGCCGGGCTGTTGGCAGAGGAGTTTCCACAGCCCATAAACAGGATGTGACAGGGCGCCCAGCCGGCGGAGAGCCGGGAAGGGGGGGCAGGAGGGGTGAGGGAAGGGCTGGTACTCACTGCACAAGAAGCAGGACTTGTGGAAGCTGCTGCCTTCACATTGTACCTCCTCGGCGAAGTACACTGCCTTCTGGCAGACGCCGCACTTCTTTCCGCCTCCCCAGTTTGGCATCCTGCAGAAGAAGCAGAGGCGGAAGCAGCGTCAGGGCAGGAGGTCAGGCAGGAGGCAGAGGTGGGCAGAGCGAGGCAGCCGGAGCAGGCACCCACCAGCTGTGCTGCAGCAGCAGCTCCACATCTGCGCTCGCAGAGACCACCCACGGGTATTTGCTGTTTGCACAGACTCACGGGGCTGGTAATTAGTAGAAGCAGCAGAACTTGGGATGCCCACAGGACCCATCATTACAGCACCCAGCAGTGTCAGCTGCCTCCGAGGGAACACTGGTCCTGCCAGCCAGGAGCTGCAGAAATCCCTGCCCTGGAAGCTGTGGGACCTCACAGCTCCTTTCTGCGCCAGCAGAAGGGAGGAAGTGGGACAATGATGGGAGACGGCGCTTACAGAGGTACCCGCAGCAGTGGCACCGCCTTGGACCACAGCCCTGCCATTACCTCTCAACAGGGCAAGGCAGCAATGGCCAGGGTGACCGATCCTTGCTGCTGGAGAGCACACAGCTTGTCACCCCGGCTGGAAACAGTTCCAGCTTCTCCTCCCCAAACACCTCTTCCATTCCTGACACCACAGAGCAGGGCTATAGCCAGGGCTGACCCATGGGCAGGAGCTGACCCTTGACGCCAAACAGCAGGCTCTGGCACCTGTCCCCAGAGCATCACTGACTTGTGCCTTGCCTGGCCAACTGCTCAGAGGTTCCCCACACACTCGGGCATCTCAGACTCCCCCAGGACTGCAGGTGTAGTCACGGAGCCTGGGAAATCAGCAGCCCCAGGGACACAGCTGCACATGCAAGGCAGACACCTGAGCACCAACCTAAGCTACCATGCAGCTCCTTGCAGGATATAAATGCTTCTATTTTTCTCTCCTCTTTCCCGGCGTATATCTGATGAGACTTGATCAAGAGGCCCCTTGATCTGCAAATTTGCAGATAACCCCAATATACTGTGAGCAGCTAACACAAGTAGCAGAGCTCCAACCCAGAGGAGTCTTGATACTTTTGAACACCAGGCCAACATAAACCTCAGGGCATTCAAGCAAAGCCCTACAAGGAGGTTCTGAGGGAGGCAGACTGATTCAGTGTGGCCAAGAGGAGGCTAAGGAGGACCTAACAGGCAACCTATGGTTGCTGCAAAGAAAACACTTTTTGGTGGTGCCAAACAATGTAAGAAAGGTCAATGGGGACAAGACGCAGCTTGGGAGGAGGCCTCTCCTCAGCAACACTTCTGTAATTCTCCATCCTGCTCCCAGGCAGGAACAAGCAGCAGAAGTCACCCCCCCGTTGTGGGCACAGCTGAGTGCTTCCCAACTCCTGCACAGCTAAAGCAGCAGGACAAGCTCCCCAACACCAAACACCTTTCCACACTACACTGTGTGCCACCCCACAGCACATGCAGGATCTCCCTGTGCTCAGCTGCATGGCTGTGGGGAAGGGGACCTGGGTCTGCCAGGGCACAACCTTCCAGCCCGCTCCTTGTGGCAGCTCCAAATCCCTGGGTCACGTCAGGCGGCTGGATGCCCATCGTTGGGTCCCCCATCACCCACCCAGCGGCTGGGTCAGTGGCATTGCCGTGCCCGGCAGGCAGCCAGGGAGATGGATGCTAAACACAACAGGACTGGGGGCCAAATAAACATCAAACAGAGGGATCAGGGAGGACGAAATGCTGCAAACCCTCCACTCACAGGCACAGTGAGAATATGGCACCTCCCAGTATATGGGCATCTCCCAGTACACGGGAAAGTCGAGCTCTTCCCTGTGCAAGAGTATTTTGTCAGGCAACAGGAAAGACCTCAGCCTGGTTACACCAGCAGGGCAGGCAGCAGGGCAGGGGTCAGGCTGACACGCCAGCAGGGCTGTGCAGAGGCACTGGATGCCCTAGTGCATCACGGCTGCAGCCCCTGGATGCACAGGGGGTCTCGGCGTGGGACAGGTGGCCGGAGCTGCAGAGGGTGCCGGGAGCAGGGCCTGGAGAGCTGTGCTGGCCCCAGGGATCCAAGGAGCTGTGTCTGGGGTGTCATCACAGCAGCCGGGAAGTCTCTTTTCTGAACACCCTGCAGGCTGGGCTTCCCACCGCAGCCCCTGCCAAATCCCTCCCTTCCAGCCCCAGCCTTTTCATGGCCTTAAAAGGACACAAACCGATTCTCTCCAGAGCCTGTTTTTCCCCCGGTTCAGGAGTTTCCTTGGAGGGCAGAAACATCCTGCAGCATCCCCCTGCCAGCCCAGGCAGCAGGACCCCCGCACGGCGTGAGCCCCCAGCCCTTCTGCCCCCACGCCCACCTGTGTCAGACCCCGGCCAGGAATACCATGGCCCGGGCTACAGTTTCTCTGGGTCTCCCATCCCCTTCCAAACCCGGCAGCTGGCAGACCCCACCTCAGGGTCCCACCAGCCCCGACTGCGGTGGGCAGCCTCAGGCAGGCAGCCCCCAGCCCCAGTGCTCGCTCACTCCCTGCCCCACAGTCAGGGCATCTGCACTCCGCTCTGGGACAAACCGCCTGGCGAGGTTTGGAGCCCCCTGCTCCCCTTTGCCTCCACAGCACATTTTTTATCCCTTTACAGCAGCAGTGAATTTTTTATCCCTTTACAGCCTTTTAAAGAGGCTGTCTTCGTCCTGCACAGCAGGGTTCATCTGCCCCAAGCAAGACATCAGCAGTGCAGGCACCTTCCTCTGAGCTGTCTGTAAGTTTGTGGAAGGAGAAAAGGTGCTGCAGGGTGAAGCTCATCTGATGTTTGTTTGCCACAAGCCTTTTTGCTGCTTATTTTCCTCCATCCACCATGGGAAGGCTGCAGGTGCCTCCATGCAGTTTGCACAATGCCACTGTGGTTTCAGCAGGTGACTCTCACCCAGCAGCACAGACGCAGCCCCTGCAAAGCTACATCCCAGCAAGACCTCCCGGCACATGGCAAGATGGATTTTCCATGGGGAGAGGCCATGAAAGTGAGCTTGTCCCATGGACACATCAGCTTGTGATAGCTCACAGCTGGGCACAGATAAAGCCTGAGATGAGGTTTAAGTTGCTGGGATTTCTGTCTTAGTCCATAACATACACAAGCACACGCAGGGAGCCCAGTAGGCCACACAAGCGACCAAAAAGCAGTTTATGCCACAGGTCGGTATCAGCAGGAAAAAAAAAAAAAGGAGCACCCTGCCCACAGACCCTGGGACCTGTACCAACTGTCCCAGAAGCAAAATCCTTACAATAGCCATCTAAGAGACCCATCATCCCAATTCCCTATTTAATGACTACTTTAAGGTATGTTAGAAAGCTTGCAGCCCTTTCAATATTTTTTTTCTGGAGTACTTCGCACGATGGAGGAGCACCATATTCTGTCCAATTGCAACACTCAACAAGCACAGCTGCACTTCTCCAAATGACTACTAGACCCATGCAGAATGAGGAACAGGAGGTGACTGTCCTGCAGCCAGAGACCTCACCGAGCTATAGGCAACAGACACACCCAGGGCTGCCAAAACCCAAGATACTTTCCTCCCTCCTGCAGCTCCACATCCCACGTACCACAACTGTGCAGCAAACGCACCCAGAGCCCCACCGACAGCAGCGCCTGTGCCGAGCGTGGCTCAGCCCCGCAGCCGGTCCGTCATCCGCTCTGGATAAGGCAAGAGGCCTCAAAAACCAAGATACAGCCCTTCATCCACATCTGCATCGCTGGGAAGCACAGACACAAACGCAGGACCACCCAAGTCTGACTGTTTTGGGAGATTAATTTCCGTGTCTGACGTCTGGCTTTGCACAGTATAGCACAGCTCTCCAGGTCGAGCATGAGCCACAGACTCACCCACGTTTCAGACGGGCTTGTGCTGCACCAGCTGGGGAGGCAGTCTAAGCCACTCTAAAGAGCCAGGCATAAACCAGTATGGAACCAGTATGTCCTCGTGATCTGGGATGTCATCTAAACCCGGGCTGTAAGGGAAAGCAGTGAGCTGATGAAGCCAAGCCATCAGGCAGTAGGAATACACAGTCACCCCTTCCTCAGAGTGGGCTGAAGGATCGGCGTGATCGTGTCACAAAGCTGACAACCACTGTTCACCTGCCTGAGAGCAGCTGGGTTTTAACTGCCAGAGCTAAACAGCACCTGCTGCCATGAGAACACAGCTTCGCTACCACGGGAGCCCTCCGAGCACAGCACCTTCTCCCCCTTCTAAAGCTCTGATGAACTTTACCTGCAGCCCTCGGGATGCCAGCTCAATCCTTGGAGCTTCTGCAATAGCTGGAAAACCCTTCCCATGTAGGTGCCCAGATATTCTACTAAAATCCTACGGTAATTAATTGCAGAGCAATCACTTTGTGCTTGGAGATCACTGAGACTCACGCTGGCCCATGTGAAAGGTTCTTTTTCCTTTCCAGTGGGAGTGTGAATACAAGCGGGTGGCAGAAAAGGGCCATCAGTGCTGCCCAAAACCCACTCCTAATGATGTTCACAACAGTCCACGCAGGATTACTACATGGCCCAGCAAAGGGACCAGTCAAAGGGCAAAGGGGAGGAAATTAGAGTAGGAGCCCCAAGCCCTGGGGTCTGATTACTGCCTTCCAGTTCAGAGAGCAGCTGGCATAGCCATGAAACGAGGAGAAATCTGAAGGAGGCACCCAGACAGATGAGGTGTGTGGGCAGAGCAGAAAAGAAGCAGCTAGTGGGGATACACCTAACTCTATGTGGAAATCACCAGAACGGAGATCAGGGGTCCAACACCAGTTAACTGCAATCAGGCCCACAGGGGACTCTGCCCCAGATGGCATCTGTCACGGAGCAGCTTTCACATCCCCTGGGCACAAGTGGAAATAACCCTGCAAGAGGCAAGTTAGAACCACCCCCCCTGTCCCCCCACCATGTAATCAGCTGGGTGGAGCAGCGGCACCAGGAGACTCTGGGCTGCTGACAGTGTAAACAAGGGTAAATGAAGGTCATTTGTGATGGTCATACAGTGATGAACTGGTGAGCAAGAGGAGAATGGGGTCCTGAGGCCAGCGAGCACTGGGATGTGGCAAAACACTGGGCATCACCATGAAGCAATTAAAGAAGTGACCTGGGAGATGCAGCTGTATCAGAGAAGACATCCCTGAGGGCTTTGCCATGACAGGAGGGGAGAAAGTCATGGTGGTTCGAGGTCCACAGTGACCCTCACACACAGCTCACCTACTGTGCAGCTACCAAAGCACCACAGTCCAGCATTAATCCTGCTGCCACCACTGAGGCAGCCTTCAGGTTCGCTGTGCCAGGGAAGGGGCCAGCACTGTGCTGAGCCACCTGCCAGACACGGCTGTCGGCAAGTGCTCACCAGCTGCGACGTGCCTGTGGACCAGCACGCCGTTACCTGCTGACCACACCGCTCCCCAGCTTTGGCTACAAACTCGAAAGTGGCCCATCACAACTGGGTTCCTCAGAGAAAATCCTGACTTTATCCAGAACAAAAGCCAAGAGCATTTTCAAGTAAGCTAAGAAAAGTTACCGACTCCTGCAGGAGCCAAACCCTGTAACCTGACCAAGCACACTTTAGCCTTTGCAAAGCCCTTATTTCCCCATCCATCGTGTCCTTGTCACTCTGCGCTGCCGCCCAGATCCAGGAGCTGCGCTGAGCTGCTCCAGCACCAGGGCTTGGGCACTGGCATCCCGGCAGGGAGGCCCCAGTGCAGGAGGCAGGAGCCTGAGGCTGGGCAGGGGATGCCCACGGGCCCAGGGGAGCAGGGAGCCACGCTGCCTGTACAGTGGCACCAAGCACCGAGTCGCCCGGGCTGGGGTCAGCCACCGGCACTAGGGCACCTTTCCAGCCCCACCACCAGCGGAGCCAGGAGGTGCCACGTCCAGGGCTGGTGGCGCTGGTGCTGGCACCTTCCGGGTACCCGCGCTGCGCCTTGCTGGCACCCCGTGTTTCTGCGGGGTGCTAATGAACGCCCCGTCCCACGTGGTGGGCCCGCAGCTCTGGGAGGCGCCCCCCGACCCTGCCCAAGCCCGTGGCGCCCAGCCAGGCCCCAGCGACCCTGCACAGCCCCCCCGCCGCCCCCGCCAGGCCAGGCGGGCAAAGCCCCGCGCTGTGGCGAGGGGACGGGGTGCACCGAGGGGCGCAGCCCCGCGATCTCCCTTGGCGCGGCCGGGGCGCGGCGGGACCCCGCCACGGTGACGGTCCCGGCCGCTGCCGGAGCTTCGGCTTCCGCCTCCGGCGCCGCCTGCGCGGGCGCTCGCGCCTCGCTAGGCCCCCCGCGCCCGCCCCACGGGCACATGGCGGGGCCGGTGCCCCCGCCGCCGACCCGGCCCCGCATCCGCCCGCTGACTCGCATCCCGCATCCCTCCCGCTGACCCGCATCCCGGCCCGCGGCTGTGCCCGGGGCGGGGGGGGAAGCACAGAGCACCCAGCCGGAGGGGCCGGGGGAGGGCCGGTAGGGGGGCCAGCAGCCCCCCGGGGGGACGGAGATGTGCCCGCGCCCGGGGACTCCGCGGTGAGGACCGCGCCCCGCACCTACCTGCGGCCGGGTCGGGCAGGGTGACAGCGGGGCCGGGAGGGCGCTGGGGCCGGTGGCCGCTCGGGGGCTTTTGTTGGCGGCGGGGGGGAGGGCGGGTCGCGGGGCGGCGGCGCTCAGCTCCGCGCCGGCCCGGCTGATGTCACGGCGGCCGCCGCCCCGAGGGCTCGCCCGGAGGAGGGCACCGGGCGGGCCGGCCCCGCCACCGGCCCCGGGCACCGCGCCCCGGGGACCCCCGGCCCCGCGCCGCCGGGAATCACACCGCATCCCACTCCCACGGCGGGACGGATCAGCGCGGCGGCCCCCCGCACCCGCAGGCCGGTTGCCCAGCGTAAGCGCCGTCGGTAAAACCGATCAGACATTGAGGTCAGTGTTTTGTTACGCTCAAAGTTTTCCTCCAAATAAAATGACAGCTGCGAAGAGAAGGGGCAGGGGAGGGGGCAGTACGGAGCGCCCGACGGGCAGCCCCCCACCCCCACCCCATGGCACTGCGGGTGTGGGGACAGGGGGTAACGCTGCGGGGTGCTGGGGGCAGCTTGCGGCGCTGTGAAAGCAGCTCTGAGCAGTGGGAAGTGCAAAGCGCTGCGGCCACCACGCAGCCGGGGTGTCTGCGGGAGCAGGGACAGTGCCTCCCGCTCCCCGGTGTCCCGCAGCCCCCGCCGTGCCCGCACACCCCATGTCTGTGCCCTCCATGCCCAAACACCCCAGGAGCAGCCTACAGAAAGTGTGGCTGCTGGGCTGCAAAGCTGCCGTTTCCTTTTTGTGTGTTTCTATGCCAGGGCCACACGGAGCCCAAGAAGGCCCCAGACCTTGTAAAAAACATGCTGAGGCTCCAGGTAATGCTGTTTCCACCATGAAAAGCCAAGGGCAGCCCGCGTGCAAGCCCGGCAGCGCAGCCCCACACAGAACTGTCTGCCAGACACGGGCTGCTGCGGCACCTCAGATGCCCCGGCAGGACTTGGCATTCCTGGTTGGCATTTGGGCTTTCACTTGTGTGCTCATCCCTACCCGATTCTCACCATGCTGGGTACAAACTCCCCCTGTCCCTGGGAAATGCCCGTCTGGATCAGGCAGGGCAGGGCAGGGAGGGGAGCGGGACACCCTCCCTGATCCCCAGCAAACCCCACGCAGGGGCAGGTGCCAATGGCACTGGACAGAGGAAGGATCTTCCCTTTCTTAGGCATTCTTTGTGTCTTGGAAGATTCAAAGAAGATTCAGTCCATCAGTGCTCCATCACCTGGACTCGGAGGCCAGCAACAGGCAACCCCTTCCAGGAGCAGCTCCCCAGGGAGCTCCGGGAGGGGAAGCCAGGAGGAGGGAACAGTTTTGCTGGTAGCTGCCTCCCACCCCGAGCCGCTGCCCCGGTAGTCCCTGAAGCATCTGTGCTCCATGAGGATCTTCCAGCCCCAGGTGAGGATGGAGAGAAGTTGGGTGCTCCAGTGCTCCTAATTGCTGTGGCCATGGACAGGATTGTCAAGCCAGGTCAAGATGCAAAAGCTCCTATTTGCATTCCTCTACCTGGGCTGGCCTTTTTCTACTCGAAGAAAAAAGGGGTGGCACGAAGAGTCTGTCTACTGCGCTCTGGGGCTCATGAGACCCTTCCTGCTCATTCCCCAATCCTGAGGCACAGCGGCTCGCCTAGGGCAGGTAGCCTTTGTAGGATGGGTGAGGAGCCCCGGCTGCTCCATTTGCTGGGAGTGCAATACTGGCATGGGGAGGAAGCGAGGAGGGCTGGGAGGCAGCAGCAGGGAGGTGCTTCCTTTGGACCTGGAAAACTTTGGCATTAGATTCAACAGTAATTTTGCCCTGAAGTGTGGGTAAGAAATTCCTGGCCCTGAACCAAGGCCTGGAACACAGGATGGGAACAAGGATCACAAGGGGAACATGCTGCTCACATCCCGTGTGCAGGGAAGGTTTCGGTGGTGGAGGACCAGGATGCCTTTTGTTTTGCAAGCGGGAGAGGAGTCACGCTGCCATGCTGGGTGTGCACAATGCACACGAACGGCCATCGCTTGCTGGGTGAACCCAGCCCCTGACCAAGTGTGGGCACGCAAAGCAGACATGACCTGAAGGACCCAGTGCTGCTGGGCATAGCCCAGCCAGCAGCTCGGATGGGTCCTGACTCGGCTTGTGTAGTGCATGACACATCTTTCGGGGACACCAGGAATGGGTGGCACTATGGACATGTTAACCAGGTGCTCAGGGCCCCACTGAAGGGAATGTGTGGGGTCTTAGTTAACTGGGTACAGCCATATCCCTGAGCGGGGCATTGCCAGCTGTTGTGGTGCACATTGGCACGCTGCAAAGAGGATGGTGACACGAGCACCTTGACATCACCTGCTGCAGTTGGTTGTGATGGCCACAGACCTTCCCTAGGGTTCCCCGAGGCCTTGTAGAGAGTTAAGAGACATACTCTGAGCTGATGTCGCCACAGCATGTGGGGATGAGCATCCTTCCCCTGGAGGCTGGGAAACCTCTGCCAAGTGACTCAGAGGATGTATCTGACAGGTGGTGCTTGAGATGGTGCCACAGACACCAGCCTCCAGCAGGCTTGGGCAGTCCTGCCCCCTCCAGCTGGTTTCAAACAGGGGTGAGGCAGGGGCTTGCATCTTTCGGAGGCCCACATGCCCCTATTTCTTTCCTCCCAAGGAGTTGGCGTGGGTGTATTAAAAGCTGGCTGTCAGCTTCAGGAAGTGTCCCTGCATCCCAAAATTCAGGATCTCTGGCTGGAAACCCTGGCTCTGGTCTTTGCCCTGAGGCTGTTTGCTCTGGAGGGGGCTGGGGGAGACAATCAGGCTTGTGACATACATAACCCCATCCACAGACAGTGAACATGGGCCAGGCCTGTCCCCTCCCCAGCAGGGACGGTTGGGTGCCTTGCCACCTGACAGAGGGACACTCTTCACCCTTTCCAGGAGGGCAGAGTCCAAAGTTTGTTGCATCTCACCTCCCAGTGTCTTCCCACCCAGCAGACATGGGCTGTGCACCATGAGGCTGGCCGTGGCTGCCATGGAATCATAGAATCACAGAACAGTTTGGGTTGGAAGGGACCTTGAAGACCACCCAGACCCAACCCCCTGCTGTAGGCAGGGACACCTGCCACCAGCCCAGGTTGCTCCCAGCCCCGTCCAGCCTGGCCTTGAACTTCCAGGGATGGGGCACCCACAGCTGCTCTGGGCAGCCTGTGCCAGCACCTCGCCGCCCTCAGAGTGAAGAATTTGTTTCTGTCCTTTCCTTTTCACTTGCTGCAGCCTGCCCATGTCCCCAACAGTATCCAGCAGACCCAGGGGACGCAGAGGACCAGAACTGTCACTTCAGGAGCTCCTCTGAGCGCCGGGAGGGAGCCTGAGCTGTCCGGGGGCCAGGCAGTGCTGTGGGTCCCCGCGCCATCTAGTGTTGCAGCGGCGGTGGGACATGGGAGTGGGAAGGGCTGTGAGACTCGCCCCTCCGCGGGTCTCCCAGCTTCCCAAGCCAGGTCAGTGTGCAAGCTCGAGCTGGGAATTTTACCTGCTCCGGTTTATTTCCAAAAGGCTTCGGTGTCTGCTAAGCTTCACGCAGCGTAATCTGCACACAGGGTGCGGATTAATCGTGCCGGGTTGTCACATGGCTGAGCACTTGGTTTTGCTCAGGATCTGGGAGATGCCTTGCCAATCCATGCATCCTTGTGTTGATCAGCCCGGGAGCAGACCTGAAATAATGAATTTTTGTTCAGAAACACACTGATGAAATAGGACGAAGGCCAGAGCTGGACTGAATTTGCAGGAATATATCATAGGAAAGCAGAGATGGGACTGTAATCACAGATGCCAGGGATCTGGGGCACCCGAGATGATGGAAGGATGGCAAAAGGTTCATAGTCACAGACAACAGTCTCCTCTTCCAGCCAAGTTCTCTTTTGTCTGGGAACAAAAAAAGAGATTCCATTTTCAAGAGAAGTCAGATCTGGGATAGGGCTGCCATCCTTCTGGCTGCTACTGCCGCAGAGTGGAGGCAGTTTGCAGAGTGCACACATGACAGTCAGCGTTTCCAGGGAGGCACTGTACGGACCCACCACGTGCAGAGGGAATCCCACAGGTTGGGGGCACATGCAAACTGTGCACGTGCAAAGGAGCTCTGCATCCCAGAAGCAACGGTATGTATGCCAGAAGTCCTGGGATCACTGTTTGTGTGATTTACAGGCAGTTCTCATGAGATGTGGCTGTGCAGGTCTTCTCGGCATCCAGAAGCTCAGTCAGATGCCCAGGAATACTAGACAAATGCAGAAAACTCTCCAGATATGTATGGGTCAAATTCCTGTTAGGAAAAGAAAAGGCATGTTTTAAAGACATAAATGGCTGATAGTCTCAATCAAGTGGTTTACACAGGAGCATTAGGTGGTCTTGTCTATTCCGAGGGGAAACGTGGTGGCCTCCCACCCCATTACCACATTGCAGCTAAGGAAGGTGCTAACATGGCTGTGCCCATCACTGTGCAAAAGCTAAGGCTCATGCCAGCCTGGCACGCAGCCAGAATTAAATTCTTGAAGCAATAGATGCAAAGTTGAGGAGCTCCAGGCCTGGTCCAGCATGGACCCAGCACACTCGTCATCATGATCCTGCTGGGAAGAATGAAATACAAAGCACGGGAAGGTGATAGCTGGTCACGCTGAACATGACCCGGCACACCCCATCTCTTGCAGGCGCCAAGAGTGTGTACTGAGGGATCCCAGCCTCCAGCAACCTGCAGCCAAAGGCCTTTCTCAACCAAGGATGGCAACTTTGTATTTATGGCTCTTGATTGATTTACTGTCATTAATTTGTCCTGTTGCTTTTAAACCCACCTCAACAGCTAGCATCCTCACTACCCTGCTGTTAGGAGCTCCATACCAAATTGTGCATTGTGTGAAGCCCTTTTCCGTGTTGCTCTTCTCTAAAGCATTTCTATACTAGCAATTCCTAACTCCAGTTTGGCAATTTTAGACTGCTAATGAACTATGACCTGGCATTTCTGTGAATATTCAATAGCCCTTAATGCAGTCCCTGTTGATTAGCGTGGGTCCTAATA
Organism: Falco rusticolus; assembly: GCF_015220075.1. Taxonomy (NCBI): domain Eukaryota; kingdom Metazoa; phylum Chordata; class Aves; order Falconiformes; family Falconidae; genus Falco; species Falco rusticolus. Next base: position 872,450 of record NC_051203.1, on the reverse strand, counting down.
GGTGGCATGCTGGAGATATCAGATGAGCTGCACAGTAGTTCCTGGGGTTTTCCCTGGAACTCTGTTGAAAACTGCTGCGTTTTTTAAGACTGATGAGCAAATGCCATCTGGTCTGGGGGATCTGTTACCAACCATTTAGCGGTGCGCTTGTTCTGCGATTCCTCTAACGTTAAACAGCTTGAGGAAAACCCTCTGTTCGGCAGCTCGATAACACAGAGTGTCCTGAAGACGCGGGGCAGACACCCCACAGTGAAGACCCCGCTTGGCTGTCTGCCAGGAGAGCCTGATCCTGCGCCCCGGCGCAGCAGGGCCCGGCAGGCCGCGGGGCGCTGAGCCGGCCGCTCCAGCCACGAGAGGGGGCTCGGAGGAGGCGCGACGAGGCCAACCCGAACACCGGGGCCCGGGCCGTTCCCAGCGCGGTGTGGCCGCGGCGGGCAGAGTTGGAAGGGAGCGGCCCGCGGGCCTGCAGCCCCGGGACCCTGCACCGCGGGCCGGCAGCCGCGGCCGGGCCTACAACCTCGGCCCCGGCCCCGCACCGCGAGCCCGCTCACGGGCCCCCGACCAGGCCCAGACCTGCGGAGCCTGGCGGCCGCGGCGCCACCACGTCCGGGCAGGGCCCAGCACCGGTGCCGCCCGGACAGCGCTGCCTCCGCCCGGGCCCCGGCCTCTGCCCCAGCAAGAACCAGAGCACCTCTCCGGCGGCTCCGCAGCCCCCGGGCCGCCCCGCCGGTGGAGAGGGCCCTGGCCCTCTGCCCCCGACAGGCCACCCCCGCAGGCCCTCGCACGGGCCCCGCAGGCGGGGTCGGGGCCGGGCGCCGCGGCAGCAGCGCGCAGCCCCGCGGGGCAGGCAGCACGCCGAGCGGCGGGGCGGGGGCGGCGCGGCGGGCCAGGCGCTGCCGTGGCGGGCCGGGCCGGGCCGGGCCGCCCCGCGCGCGGAGGCCGCCGGGGGCTGTAGTCGGGCGGCGGCCAGGTGCGGCGAGGGCGCGCGGGGGCCGCCGGGAGCCCGGCCCGCCCCGGGCAGGTGCGGCGCCGCCGGCCGGGACTACATGTCCCGGGGTGCCGCGGGGCGCGGGCGGCCGGGGCGCGGCGGCGGCGGCGGGGGCGTAGCGAAGATGGCGGCGGGGGCGCTGCGCCCCGCTCCCGGCTGAGGCGCGGCGCGCTCCCTGCGCTCAGTGCAGCGGCGGCGATGTCAGAGCCGGAGCACCTGGGCGGGAAGCGGGCCGAGTCGGCGCGGCTGCGGCGGGCCGAGCAGCTGCGGCGCTGGAAGGGCTCCCTGACGGAGCAGGAGCCGGTGGCGGCGGGGGGCGGCCGGGGCCGGCACCGCGGCGCCGGGGGGTCTCGCGTCCGCTTCGAGGAGGGCGCCGTCTTCCTGGCCGCCTGCTCCAGCGGGGACACGGAGGAGGTGAAGCGCCTGCTGGGCCGCGGCGCCCGCATCAACACCACCAACGTGGACGGGCTGACAGCCCTGCACCAGGTACCGGGAGCCCGGGCCCGCGGCGGGGGGCGGCCCAGCGGCCCCTTCCCTCGGGCCGCCGCCGAGCGAGGCCCCGCTGCCGGCAGCGCTCGCTCTGCGCCGGGGCCGGGGGCGCGCAGCGCGGCCGCCGCGCCGGGTCCTCGTAAACAAAGCGCCGGGGGGCCGAGCCGAGCCCCGTCCCGCCGGTGCAGCCCCGGGGCGGTGCAGCCCGGTGCCCGCGCTCCCGCAGGGCTGCCCGGGGGCTCGGCCTGGTGGCCGCTGGCTGATTTTGGGACAGTTCTGCCTCCGTGCTGGGGGGCTGCTGGGGGTCCGCTGCGCTGGGGACGTGCCGGGGGGCTGCGCTGCCGCCGTGTTGTCGCACCGGCGTTGCCCTGAAGCTGCCCGAGGGGCTCCGGGCCGGAGCTCGCCCGCGTCCCCACAGCAGCACGGGTTCCCCCAGCCCTCGCCCAGCGTGCCCAGGACCTTGCAGAGGTGGTCACCGGCGGCAGCCCGGGAGGCCCCGCTGACCGGGAAGGTGTGTGCCGCTCACACCTGCGGTGTCTGCTGCCCTGCACAGAGCGCGCCGGAATGCTCGTGGCTGTCGGTGAACAAGGGGCAGTGGTATTTATTCACATTGTTCTGGAGTTCCAAAAATAAGTTACGAAGCAAAGGGAGCGGGTGAAGCCGCTACCCTGTGCTACGGGGGGACCTGTTGCTGCCTGAGACTGGTGCACAGTGCAGCAGGGCATGTCAAATCGGTGGCCCAGATTGCTGCGTCTGGTCAGTGAAATGAATCTGATTTGAATCCAGGCCAGCCTCAGGAAGAAAATTTCCTTAGCTCAAGATCTCGTAGATTAAGCATGTAGTGTAGCAACGGGACTAGGAGAAGCAGAGTCCAGGAATAACATCTGGAAATAATGTGTGTTTGTAAGGAATAATGCTTTAATAGCACAAATAGCAGGGCAGTAATTGAGTTGATTAGGCTAGGCTTTCTTCTTTGCTGGGCTGGTAGTACTGAACTGAAGCATTTGGGACTTTTAAAAGGTCTGTTCACAAGCTCGCTTGCTCATGGCTGTCGGTGAGCAAGGAACAGTGATATTTACTCATTTTGTTCTGGAGTTCCAAAAATAAGTTACGAAGCAAAGAGCATAGGAGCTTACGGACTGTCAGGTTGAATAGGACTTCAGTTGGCGAGGCAGTGAACTTTGTAATGGCTCGGCTGTGTTTTGGTTTTGGCTTTTTCGGGTCTCGGTATGGCAATAGCGGATAAGTTACACTGCTTAAGTAGACTCCCATACAGCACGTATACATTTATTATTAGTTGAATGAATAAGGAATCATATAGACGCTGGTGAGAGGCAGTTACTGAAGAGCTGGTTATTGAAAGCATTTTGACAAGCAAGAAGGCTGAACCTGAGGCGGGTAGAGGTAAGGTAGAGCTGAGATGACTTCATGAGGGCTTTCCAGCCGGGATTGTTGATGGTCTCTTCAGAAATACCCAGGTATCTTGCTGATGTACGTAATGTGATGCTTGGCCAACAGTGTATCGTGAAGTGCATTAGACTCATCAGACAATGGGCAGTTATGTCTGCAAGGTCAAACTTCTTCAGTATATGACGAGCCATATATTGACAGGAGGCTGCAAGTGTAATTCTGTATACGTAAAGAATTGTTGTAGGGGCTAAGTGTCAGGTAACATATTGAACAGTAACACCTAGGGCTTGGTACTGGGAAGAGCTTTTAGATGAGTGAGTAGTCGAGCAGATGCGAGCTGTACAAACAAGTCTCTGACATGAAGTGTTTCTTCAGAAACTTGACAGGAAGGCAGGTTGACCTTATTTTGAATTTAATAAAAACTTTATTTCAGTGTCCCATTGATGTATCAACACTTTCTCATCAGGACTATCTCTGGACCACACCAAGGAGTACCGAGATGTACTTGCATGCCCAAATGGAACAAACACTGATTTGCTGGCAGTTTTGTTGTGTGTGTATGTCCTCAGTCTGTAAATCTGTATCAGATGAAAATGTCTGTTATCGTGGTTGAAGAGGTTGTTATGAGTTGCTTGTCACTGAAGGTGTCCAAAATATGTTTGTTTTCATATTACTTGGGGAATGATACTGTCTATGGTCAAGTGTCAGCTGAGGTCCAGTTAGGCTGGGGGTCCCCAGAGTGCTGGTTGATAAATGAAACGAATGTTGTATGTATGAGGATTTTTTTAATGACTTCTTTTAGTATAACATAACATTATGAGATAGAGGGCAGATCATAGTAACTGTCTGCTCTCATTTAATATTTGTAAAACCAAACAGCCATGCAGTGAGGGAAGAAATCCTACGCATTGAAAAGAGTTTGCTTTCTTGCAAGAAAGATTGGATAGGCTTTTTTTTTTTCCTTTGGTTAAAGAACTTAATATTAAGTGAGAATTGGTCTGTACAAGCAAATATCTTTTAGGTAATGGAAGGGTTAACAAAGTCAATTGACTTAATTTGTCAGAGTCGGCATCTACTTCTACAAAACCTAAGACCTGTCTTACAAATTGGGTTAGTTTGAAGTGCACAGTGGTCCCAAATGTTGTGTGGCGTTCAACAAAGGTAAAATGACACTTTCTCCAGTATCTGGGCCACTGTGACTAAGAACCATTGTGTACTCGCTGGGTGAGAAGCTGTCTTTGCTATTTATAGCTATAAAGCTGTATTTTGAAAATAACCTTTTAAATTACAAGTGGTGTTTCTGAGCCTCCAGCTTGCGTTGTCCTTCTCTTTGGAGGCACTGGGTGCAGCATAAGCCTAAACCTCAGGCCAATGTCTATTACCTGTATTGTGGCTTCAGTTACGTGTGTATCTTTTACCTCAGTACCTGCAAAATGCTGCTGGATGAACACCAATCCCATCTTTTTAGCGATTAACCCAATTCATTGAATGTAGTGTATTTTTGGGCAATGGCTTTGTGTCTAGTGCAGAATGGAAAAGGGAGATACTAGCTAAGTGTGAGTGAACATTTAGAAGTTGTCAAGAAGACCTCTACCAGTAGGTGAAACAAACCATTGGCCACGGTTGAGCTTCTTTAGTGTTTGCAGGTGGCGAGAAGTGGGCACGAAAAGCGCTCTCCTCCTCCTGAGTGACAGATGGAACAGAAGAGTAAATTTTTACAAAAAATAAGTCTTAAGGGACAAAAAAGTTTTGATCCTTCTAGTTGGGAAGGCATCTCCAAAGGTAATAGGCAATGGTTGCTTGCCTTTAAGGACTGGTGCACAAATGATGGCAACAGAAAAGGTTGGTTATTGTTTGCCTGCCCTTTGATTTAGCTGTTGTTTTGTTTTTGTCCCTTTTGCCTGTTCCATGAAGGAGTGAGTCACTCATGAAATAACTACTGAGTTTCTGTCACTTACAGTACTCATCTGGCACTCACTCGCTTATTTTCAGCTGCTGGGCACCTGTGGTAACTCAGAAGCTGCTTCATGAAAAGTCAGGTACTTTGTGCAGTGATTGTGGGTTGGATAGCGGAGGCTATAACCTCTCCAGCAGTCCCAGTTTAAGTTACTCCTGCTTCTGAGCCAGAGCTGTAAAGCTGCAGGCAGGTCTGGTTGCTCTTCAGAGCGTTACAAAGCAGCATCCATGTCAAACTCGGGCTGGTCAATTTTTTGATTGCTGCTTAGCAGATTTGGCCCTTTACTCATTTCCAGATGTTGGGTGAAGTCCTAGCAAAGCAAAAGGTTGCAGAATTTTTGGACAGTCCAAAACCAACCAGGGGGAACGCGTTACAGACCATTCAACTGAATCACAGCAGTCTGGGGACTCTTGGGAGAATCATTGGAATAAAATCTGGGAGACTGAGGGGAAGGAAGAGAGGGTTGCTATGTGAACGGGTGTTTTTTTCTAGCTAGGATGTCACTGCTAGAGAGCATGGAGCAAAAGGGTTGGAACTGTAGTAGTGGCTGAAGCAGTCTGGGTTTGTTTTTACAGGGGAACTGGGATCAATCTGACAGTCGTAACCCACACAGTGCTCATATGGCAGCAGCTTCTAGGAGAAGTTTCTTAATCACCAGAAGGTAAAAACTAGCTTGTGCCTTGAGATGTGAGGCTATGACACAACGTACAGTGGCATGAAAACTTTTGAATGAAGTATTTGGGTACCACATGTATATGTTTGGGGAATCGCAGCTGTAGTTCAGCTTCTCCTCTTTTAATCGGTAGTGCATACATCAGGCTACGTTTTTTATGATTGGGTGGCCGCATTGCCTAAAAATATATTAATCCTAGGAAGAGAAGGTTATCTAGGGAGAGTCATACCTTTTCCACCGTACTCTGCAAAGTTTCTTTCCGAAGGTATGCTGCTGCCAGTGAAAATAGAAGTTGCAAGCTGTGTGTACTGTATTTAATGCTGCTCATCAGACTGTAATATGACACTGTCAAAAATAGGGTTTATCGCTAGGGTAAGTGGCATAGTAGGTTTTTCTGGGTTTCACGTGTAGAGGGGGATACAATAGTACGTACTGTAAATTAAGTGGGAAAGCTTGGAAGCTACCTACGGTACACCAGGAGTTTATTAGACAAAGCCAGTTAAAATCTGAAGTGCTGTTTTACAAACCTGATGCTTTTATTTTCTTGCTTTTGGCTCACTCAGTCACTTTTTTGGCTTGATGTTTTGTCCCTGTGGGTTAGTTCAGTTGTCTGTCCCTTGCATCTCTATTTCAAAACAGTGTCCTAAGTGGGCAGAATTAACTCTAGCCTGAACAAACTAACCTTGAGCTGAAAGGAGTTAGAGCCTTGGAGAGTTGCTGCTCCTTGCAGCTGAGATCTTCCTTTGTTTTGGTTAGGGGCAGTTTCTCAACTGGTTAATTAGGTTTCTGGAAACTGAAGCCAACCACAGCATTCGCTCAGCTACTGGATGCTGGGAGGAAACTTACTCTGTTGTAGTAAGTAGATGGATATTTGTGATGGGAAATGTGCATCTTCATTGTTTCCTTCCTCAGCCTCTGTTTATCCTGTTTAGTGATGAGATGAGTCAGGCACCATTGCTCCCCTAAACAGTGAGCAAGTGAACTGGTAGGATTTGCAGCTACAACTTCCTTTATGGCAGCAGCTAGAAGTGATGACCCTGGTCCCTTAGTGCTGTGTACAGAAAAGTTCTCATCTCTGTAGCAGTGCTGCTGGGCAGTCCAGAGCTCCAGCCCACATGGAAAGCTCTGGGAAGTGAAGGTATTTTAGGGAAAGCTTGTGATACTTCATATACGCTGAAAACTTCCTGACTTTTGCAAGTAAAATTCTTGAGCCTGCATTAGAGATAGAGACAAGTCTTTCATGCTGCATACTTGTCTGAATCAACGTGGTTTGATAAGGTTGAAAGCCAGCTCAGTGAAAAATGGAGTGAGCCATGAATGCGGTGCCTGGAACGGTGGCTGCTCCAGACAGTGTCTTGCAGCTCCCATTGGCGTAGCCAAGACCTGCTGAAACATTAAAGGCAACGTTTCTGTGCAGGTCTCTCTCGGCTGTAACCTGGAGGAAACTACCATCATCCTGGTGGTGTTTTTGCAATTTATAATGCCTCTTGCTTATTTTAATGGTGAGTGTTAGAGGCTGGGAGCTGTATACGTGTTTAGAGACTTCGAGTTTCAGATTAGGTACTGTGGGGCTTGTGAGACATCTGAAGTGCTGTGTGTTGTAATATACTGAGATAATAACTGACTAATATTAAAATATAAGACTTTTGCATTGGTATGCTAGCTTTCAATTGAGTATTATTATATACCATAAGTCAAAAAGGCCTAGTCAGACTGCATATCAGAGCAAGTCTTTAAGAAGATGGGGAGAGGGGAATAGTATGTAAGCGGTTGTAGAAACTGATTGTTTTTTCTTTCTAACTTCTGCATACAAATGAGGACAGGGGAGCATTAAATAAACACCTGCTCTGCTTTTTAAAAAAATGTGCGTTTGCACAGGGCTGGGATAAAAAAGAAATGAATGAAGGGGAAACCCAGACATTTTCAGGGGAATAGCAGCCCCCACCCTCCAGTCGCAAGCTCTCCAAATGAGTGAACTCTTTGACCTACTGATAATGGTACGGCCCCAGCACGGTGAAGGTGCCCAGTATAAATCCTGGGATCTGAGTCTGCAGTTTATTTTCAGCTGTCCTGAAGGGAGGTGCAACAGCTGTCCCTGCAATCTCCTTTATTGGGCTGCAGCAAACTGATCTGCACGGGCATGGAAGGTGCGGCCATAGCAGGAAAATTTCAGTTTGTAAGAGCTTTAAAGGAATAACGCGGTAGGGATTTAGGTGCCTGTTTTTACGGGGTTTGCTTCAGCATGAATGGATTTAAGAGCAACCTCATGGTGAATGTAGCCCGTACAGGCCTGTGCAGAGAAATGGTTCGAGCTGCTGTCAACTTCTTGAAACCGGAGGGAGATGTGATCTGCCTGTGCTGTTGGGGCTGCTAAGATGTGGCACCTGTAAGCTCTCTGATTTCCTCCCTTCGCTCCAGAGATGCATCTCCTGCTGTGGTAGAACAGGATCATTCTTAAATACTTCACTCTTAAAACATGTTTTTCAGAGGAAATTTGCTTTTCTAGGTTCCCAGGCTACTGAGAATGACACTTCACGCTGCTGGCAGCCAGATCCCGAGCGTCAGGCCTTTATTTCCTCATCAAACTGTTGACAATCATGAACATTAATATTCTTGATTCAGATACCTACACAATTTCTCTTGACAGTGTTCATTTACAATAATTACAACGTACAGTACTTACAAATGACTAGTACTTCAGAAAAAACATTTGTGGGCACTCTTGTTAAATATTTTCATGTTAAACAGATTTTTGAAAGATCAGTCTCCTTTCAGCTTTAAGCTCTCAGCTTAAATGTAGTCTTTGCTCATCTGAAAACAACTGGAAGTTCACTCTTAAAGAGTAAATGCTGTGAGGCTTTTTAATGCTGTTTTTTTCTTAGTAGCTTGTTTGCTGTAGCTGAAAAAGATCGAACAGTCTTAACTTGTTAAGAGTCTCACTAGAAATGTTTCCATAACACAATAAGCTGACCTTGCGGAGGGACACAAGCAGTTTCAGCATTGCTTTTCCAGCATTCAGCCTTGCTCATAAATCTTTGTGAAATGTACAGAATGCAGAATGACCACCTGCCATTAGCCTTTTATGTGCCACTGCCTTTTCAGGGTAAAACTAAACCTAGCCCCTCTCTGATACTCTGAGCTGGAGCATCGATTTGCCACCGTGATTGCTCACCATCCATTTCTGGAATCTGTCTGAAGCCACCTCCTATTTATAATTTGTCATTCCTTGCTGTCTTAGAGAGGTAATGCAATTTCATTGCAAAGCTTTATGCTTTTTTACATCTGAAATTGTGTGATAGCAACAACTGGTGGTATTGGGCCTTGTCTAAACACAACTGCTGGTTTAGCAAGAGCTGGCTCTAACAGTGATGGAGTGAACTGATGCAACTTTGTGTGTGGGCTCCACTGGCCTAACCTGGCTTATGTCTGTTTAGTTTGGACTTGTAAATACAATACCATAACCCAAACGGACGTAAACCAGCTTGAAGCTGGTAGGGCCCGCACAGGGAGCTGCGCTGAATTAACTGTGTTGTCTGCGCTTGAAGTGATGCGTCCTGGAGTACTGCTGCAGTGGTTCCAGCCTGAAGTCAACGTGTGAAGCAGAATTTCTCTGCCTCTTCCAGGATTTGAGTTGATAGGAATTGTCAGCCTTGCCCAAAACAGTTATTAATTATGGATTGATCTTGAGCGGCAACTTGATACTTCGTGTGAGAGATGTTAATAGGGATTTCTCCCTTGGAAATTGCTGGGGCAGGTGAACTCTGACCCAGCAGGCTGTGAGTAATGGGGTTTGCTTTAATTGTTCTGGTATAGCCAGGGCACTGCTCCGAGTTACATCATTAACAGAGACCCTGCCTCTGCCAACAGAAATCATCAGAATATTTACCTTAAATACCGTTGTGGTTTTGGAGGATTAAATGTTGTAAATTTTGATCTAACAAGCCATTTTTCTACCCCATTTGCTCTTTGGTTCCTCTAAGCGAGGTGACATGCTCTCCAGTGTGGACAGGTTTGGTGTTTTTGTGGGTAGCGACCAAACCTGAGCTAACTGGTTCATTAGCACAGCCTACACCTGCCCAGGAAGAGGTGCATGTCCGGAGCCTGGGCAGGAGTTTAACTGCACCCGTGACTGTCATGCAAACACTACAGACTTGCTAAGTGTCTGATTTAGTATTTTTTTTTTAATTGATGTGATCATGCCAGCAGAAGTTCCTGTGCTAGCAGACTGCATGCCCTTGCTTGAGTCTTTTAATGAACATTGCAGGTGATGTTCGTACTGTTGGTATGATCTAAATGTTGCATTAATAGAACCATTCCAGTTACCAGAAATGATTACAGTGGCAAAGATGCTTGTGAAGGAACTCGATGGCACATGCAGAATGCTACATTCTAGCCGGTTACCAAAACATCTTTCTTTTTTGATGCAAGAGGTGTTTTTTAAGCGGTCTACAGCAAGTATTTCAAGCAGAGTTATGAATACTGAGCTGAAATAGTGCTCTCTGAAGAAGGTTAGAAAGCGCTGGCAGCTTGCTTCCAAAGGAGGCAGCGTCCAGGTTGAACCTTTAGAACTGGTTTCATCACTTGATGCTGGCTCTCAGTTCTTGTCTTGCTTTGTGCTTCTTCACTGTGTTCTTAGGAAGCCGAATGAACTACACTGTGCTCCAGCCATCTGGGCTTGCTGCGTTCTGATATTTACTACATAGCGTTTCCAGGGACTGAGGTGGGTCTGACAGGCCCGTAGTCCCCTGAATCCTTCTTACATGAAGGCTGATGTTTGCATGTCATCAGGAACCTCCCTTTATCACCATGACCTTTGAAAGATGACAGTGACTTCGCAGCAATGTCAGCCAGCTCCCTCAGCCATGTCTGCATCCCGCCTGGTCCTAGAAGTGATACGTGGCCATTTCTTCTCCTTTATTCCCTGGGCTGGGGCTCTGGTGCTGCACGATGTGGCTAGCAGGGCCAGTCTGCTTTCCCTGGGAGCTGTGCCTAGTCCTTGCCCTGTAGCTGGTGTGCCAGTCTTGTACCAGATGCTCAGCTGCAGTGCTTCTGTAGATGCACGCACTACATGAAACTTCAGTTCTACTTGCCTGTAGCTCTCTGCAGTGGCTGTTGGACACCCCTGTGCACAGCAAACTAGACATTTCTGGGGTGTTTTTCTGATTCCCTTACCTCCCTGATATTTTTTTTTTTCCCCTTCTAAAACATTTTAAGTTTTAAGGTGAGGTCCCTGCCGGGAGGGAAATACGAGTGGTTCTTTCTAGTTGACTTGTCTCTTCATTTCTTCAGAGTTCCGTCTTGCAGGAACACGGCTAGTGAGCAATTGCTGTCGTCTCATACCTGCAATGCCTTCCCTACTTTTTGGTGCAAACTTGCATGATGACTTAACTAGCGATTCAAAACTGCTTATCTGTCAGCACCAGTTCAGTTTTAAGGCATGTCATGACCTCTTTTCTTCAGGAGTAGACATGCAATTAGAAGTACTGCCAGGTCGTGTCTCCCAAGGGAGATGATGATTGTGGATTTCTGTTTCTTACCACTACTTTGATAGATGCTACTTAACCATCTTGCAGTACAGACATCAGTGGCTCTTAAGGCTAGGAGTATTCACTTATCTTTCCTGACTGCCTTAGTTTTATTAATTGGCTTAGCAATTGTCTTCCAGTTGCTGAAGAATGCTTCTTGCTGCTCCCATGTGCAGAACGGCTGACACTGTAGGAAATGCTCTAAAGCAAGCTGAGTTGTCATTTCTGGCTTGTGAGTGCACTTCGGTGGGGCCCTTTGTTACTTTCAGTCCAGCTACCAATTTAATCAGTGCTGCACTTCAAATATTAGCTGCTGCTCAATGCCATCCGGGTATGGAAAGGGGGTGCAGGAGGCACTAGGGTACGGATTGGGCTCTGTGGAGGGAGGGAGTAGCCGTAGCTGTGCAGGCAGCCCTTGAGTGATGGCTGCTCGGCCCCTGTGGATCACCTGCAAGAGTGAGCAGCTGTAAACCAGGAGGGCTTAGCTCATGTCCTTGCAAAAAGCATGTCCTAGGGTCCGACTTTGCTTAGCCTTAGCACCCACACGAACTCGTGAGGAGTCAGACAGGGCTGTCAGCCCCGTGTGCCCAGCCTGCGCCCAGCAGGCAGATATGCTGCCCTGGGGAGCTGGGTTTAAGAAGTAGCTTTGAGTGCCAAACCTTTGTACAGGCAAAGCACCGCTCCTGCCAGCGGGTGAGGAAACCTGGCTGGTGGGTAGGGCTGAGCAGCTCCCGTGACATGTAGACCAGCCGTTCTGCAAGCAGAGCAGTGAGGGGAGAGCAGGTGTCAGCAGCGTTTGGGCCAAGCTGGATAGCCTCTGGCTAGGAGGGGAAGGAACTGGTGAGGAAATCAGTGCTGTTGGACAACTTGTTGCTCTGTATTCCTTTTGGTAGTCCTGGTTGGGACCTGACTGCTGTTTGTTTGCATTTCCTGGGCAGTTCCACCATGCGCTGGCTGCTCCTGCATCCTCCAGGTGCATGTGCTGCTCCGGGATGGCTCAGATGCTCTCTGGACCAGAGTGCCCCTCCAGGGGTTTGACTGCCATGGAGCTACTGGGCTTGCCTCCAGTCCCGTGTCACTTACCTACCCACTGCCATATTGTCACCCAGACCCTCTGTCCCTTAGCTTCTCTTGTCTAATTAGGGGGGAGAACTGAGAGGCAGTAAGAGCCCCTCGGTCTGTACTTTTCATCCCAGCACCGTCCCCGGTGTGAGATGAGCTGCGTCTTAGATGCTGGGTGCGTTAGACCTGTGTGCAAAGCTCGATACATGAGCCTTCCAGCTTTCTGGCAAGATTATGGGCACCTCTGCTCCTGGAGTTTGCATCCCTTGCCTGTTCATACACATGCTCCTCGGGCTCTCCTGATATACATGGAACTGGAAGGTGGAATATATTTAGAGGTGGGTGCACGAGGGCGAGTATATTTTCTGCAGACTTCTACATATTGTATCTGTGGAGCAGGGGGACTTTGGATGAAGAAAATTGAAAAGTGATGATTTAGTGGAATTTAAAGCTTAATTATTTCAAAATTGAAAGAATGATACATTGTTCCTTGTGACATATAATTATATGGGGTGGCCTGTGTGCCTTCTTCTCTCTATCATAAATCACCGTAATAGATATGTGCTGTATTCAGGGAGCACACAGTATTGTGTTTTTTTTCTGGGGAGTATTGGAAGAGTCTGAGTCTTGGACGCAGCTCAGCTAAATAGTTTCAAATGACAAATCTGTCCCAGTTTTGCCATTGTGTGCTGAACAGTTCTGTATTGCTTCTCAGTGATACTGTGTCTGCATGCCTTCAGTCTTTCCTGTACACAGATCTCTTAAAAAAATAAAAATAGAGCTTTCTGAGCTTTACCAAGCTGCAGTATTGACAGAAGAGGTTCCAGAACTGCTCAGACAAATGAAGTGTTGGGTCTTCAGCACCAGCTGGTATTAGTTCCAGAGGAACTGGCATATGAAGTCACTAAGCTATGATCTGTTGTGTTTAACACATCACTTTAAAAAGAAAAAAAAAAAGAAAAAAAAAAAAAAAGAATTAGAATTACCAGAGGACCATCGCTGCAGCAGGACCATGTCAGTGGGAAGAGTTCTCCATGTGGTGCTGGTCTCCAAAAAGGACTCCAAGAAGAACCTGGGAAATGATAAACCCAAAGGAGTCAACCAGCACGTGGAAAGGAGAAATCTGATTGAGGTAGTACATTTGGATTTCCAGAACACTTCTGTCAAGTCCCTCTGCAGAAGTCCTAAGAAACAAAGCTGTTGTGAAATAAACAGAGATCTTATAATTGATTAATGACTGTCTGAAAGAGATAAAGCAAAGGCTGGGAATAAAAGGTCAGTTTACAGGAGGAAGGGGAGATACCCTGTGCATCTCCCCTCTAGTCTGTGCTGCTCTGCACGCCCACATGCGAGATGGAAAAGGGAACAAAGAGTGAGGCAACAGTTAGATGATAGTACTGCATATTCAGGATAATAAAACGAAAGCTGACAGCGAAGGGTTTCACAATACTGGCTAATTTGCTGATAAAATGGCCAGCACAATTTGGTCAGTAAATGGGAAGTAATGTTTATGGGGAAACAGTGTATTCCAGTCCAGCTGTTACAGGCTGGAAAAGGGTTTTCTGGGATTTAATGTGATAGCATGGAAGTACTGCAGTGGGTAAAAAAGCAAATCAAACATTAGGAATTACTAAGAAAGGAATAAATAAAGTTGCAGTCATAAAGTCAGTCTAAGCTCATGTTGTGCCCATCTGTAGATTAGTATGTGCAGTCTTCCTTCTACCATCTCAAAAAAAAAATGTCGTCAATAGATGCGGGAAATAACAGCAAGGTGATCAAAGTCAGGGAGTGGTTTCTATACAAGGAAAGATCAAAACTGTCTGCAGTTCCTTCTGACTGGTGGAAAGCCACGAGCACAGATAATAGAAGTATCCAAAATTATATGTAAGATGTGATTAGGAATGTTTGCCTTTTCCCACAAGGAAGAATTAACGGACATCAGAATTTTAAAACAAGTATTTTTTCATGCAGGGTAAAATTCAGCTGCGGAACTGATTGCTTTAGGACATAGTTCGTGCCAGAAGCTTAGATATGTTCAGCAACTGCTTGATGGGTGTAAGGTCTGTAAGTTAAGCTACAGACTGCCAGGCTCCAGGGTGGTGTGACAGGAGGATTCCCTCTGTGATACAAAGAATATTTAAAAAGACATTATTTATTACAGATCAGAGACAAGAAGAGAAAATAAGGTAGGAGAGAATTAATAAGGCCAAATACCTGCTCAAATGTTAAAGCAATAGTTTTAAAATTAAAATCCAGCAATCTTTAGAAGGCTAAGTAATACTGCATTACATAATTGGAGGGCAATTATGCTTTACATTTAATAGGCAATTTTATTGAATGTTTGGGTAACTTGCTGCAGTGGCATGAAGATTATATTTCCTAGTGTCCTCTAAACTAAAAGAAAGAGTATGTATGTGTATGGAATATCACCTTGCTAATCCACCAGTTTTTGAGCTGTTTTTCTACTCCTGGCTTGCAGTAGCCTGAACTGATACATCCGACTGAACACTGTATCTAGGTGTTCTTGCACAGGATGGATTTCGTCTTTACTTTGTGGTTTGCACTAGCTTTTCTTTTCTTTCTTGGATGACTGACAAACAGAATTTGACCTTCGCAGCCCTAAATGGTTTGTCTTTTAAATTGATATCACTTGAGTTATTCTGAACAAGCATTCCCTCATGCTGAAAAAGATAAGTGGTAAATTTGTCTGTCTCTTGATGAGAGACTTCAGGACCGTGCCAGCCCGTATGCCAGCAGAGCCAAGGTTTAAACTTCAGAGCATATTGCATGAGTTATTTTTGATCCCTTATTAATAGCTGCTATAGAAGGAGCTCTATGCTTATGGCCAAATATTGTCTTATAGCTATTTCAAGTATTGGCTTGTCTTCAGTTTACAACTCAGTCAGTCCACAAAATCCATTCTTTTCCATTTTATTTTAGGTGCTGTTAATCTTTAAGAAAATTATTCAATGTTGCAGAAAGTGAACAAAGAACAAAGAATCGATTGTAGTCATTGGGAGGGAATCCATGTGCTGACATTATGCCCAGCTTCCTGCAAATTGTGCTAGTGACTTAAAAATTCAAGCCCTGTCCAAGACAAAACTGCTGCACTAGGGAAAATAAGACATTTTAATGTAATTTGATTCCAGGGTTATCTTTTAAAATGCAGCATTATGCTGAGGAAATTCTCAGAGTCTTGGAGATTTGGGGATACCTGTTGTTGACAAAGCTACCAGCTTTTTTTTTTTTTTTTTTTTATTTCTTGCTATGGCCTGGTCTCAGTTAACTCTTAACCACTCACCCCTTCTCCGGTCAATCTAAGCTGCTTTCCTAATCCTTTGGCTTCTTTGAGCAGTGGTTTGATAGTTCTCCTTCTGCTGTATGATGCTGAAAGCTGCATTTCTTCCCCTACCATTTGGCTTTTTGTTGTTTGCTCTTTCTCGGACCTGTCCGAGAAGGACCAGCGTGTGCTGTCTCAGTGGCGAGGGCAGTTGTACAGCTACAGCTGCCTGCCTGGAAGAGATCACAGAAGACCCGGTCCGGTTCCCTGCACTAAGGCACAACCAGGTTTATCAGAGGTTTTTCCAGAAGACAGCTAACTAATCTTTTCCTAAGTATCTTCACAGAGAGCTCATCTGCACCTCCCCTGGAAGCCTGCTGCAGCGCCTGGCAAGCTGCGCGGTTAGGAAGCATTTCCCTGTGTTTGACCCAATTCCACTTTCTTCCAAATGAAACTGAATTCTTTGTTTTCCTCTGGTTGCAATTGCTTTCGCTTCCATAACAGCCTTCCCACTACTGGAAGACTGTTCTCAAACTTGTTTTTCTTTTCACCTAGATACAGTAAGACTGCCTTCATTTAACTTTTCCAACTAGTTGATGTCTTCTAAACTTGTAGTGAGCCTTGTTGTTCTGCTCTGGGCTTCTTAAGGAGTATGTTGCTTTCAAATTGAATGTGAGACTTAAGTGGTGATCTCTCCAGCCCAAGAATAATTATCTTCAGGGCCTTACTAAAAGCAGTTGTCTGCAGTGTATTCCAGAATGAGTTTTGCTTTCTTCTTCAGCAGCACCCCACTGAGTCATTCAGCCAAGCCTTAATTACCCAGTGGGGATGGAGATGAGGGAATAGTAAAGCAAAATTAAAAGTAATGGTATAAATCATTAATGCTATAGCAACATACTTAGTAAATGTTCCTTTGAAGGATTGAGACCCTAAGCAAGCAGCGTGCTCCCCGCAGCGTGGGAGCCGCCGGAGCCAGCGTGCTGCGCTCACCGCGGGGCCGGGATCCGGCAGGAGCAGCGCTGCCATCGCATGCAGCGGTGCAGTGGTTGGGCTGCGCTCAGCCCAGCCTGGCCCGGGTGCCTGTTGCTTCGGAGGCTGTGTCCTTTTTGTCCTTGTTTTGCCTTTAGCTGTCTCCCACTGAAGTGCAGGATTTTTCCCATTTTGCTTTGTTGTAAGAACACTTTGAGTCTGGGTTCTGCTCCCTGGAGCTCTCCACCGTCTCCACTTTGGTCTCGTCTCGCACCGGTAAAACACAATCAGTGTTTCTATGTTTCTGTTGAACAGGAGGAACTGAGCTCGGCCTTGTTAGTCTGTGCTGATGGGACTTTCAGACAAGTGTTTACACAGGCTCAAGGTTTTGCCGGTTGTGCTGAACCCTGCGCTCCCTGACGGAGGCTGGGTCCCTGTTGGCACAGCTGCCATGGGTCGAGGCTACAGCAGAGCAAGCGGCCTGTTTTCCCCAGACCCTTTACAGCTTGTTCTCTTCTTATCTTTCTGAATTCTTCTTTGGCCGTTTTTCCCCCCAAAGCACTGTTTATTTCTGTGGTGCCCTACCAATAGTATAAATCCCATTTGTGATGCCACAGAAATCCTTAAGAAATGCTTTTGGAAAACAGTGAAAGTTGTTTGGGTTTGGTGTGTCCCGTCCCCCCCCATCTTTTTAAGTTAAATTTTTTTCTAGTTCATGCCTACCACATCTCTTTTCGGTTGTGGGGACTAGAATTTCTTATGATACTGAAAATCTAGTGCACTGTTAAGTAGGGGCCTAATGATATTTTCTCTTTTGTTTTGTTCCGTTCCAAATAATTTCTAGAATTTGCTTTGATTTCTGAGCTTGGAGCTGATATTTTCCTACAGCTATTTGTTATAATCCTAAGAGCTTTTTCCTGAATGGCAGTAATGAGCTCAGAGCCTTTCATTTCATTATATGATGTTAGGTGTATTTTTTGCCTGTGATTCACTCTACAGTTATCTGCATTGAATTTCCTCTGCCATTTTATCACCAGTTGCTCAGTATTGGAAGATTTTTCTCCACGTTTGTCCTTTTCTTTACCCTCTTGACTAGTTTCATCAGCAAACGTTACCACCTTACTAATAACGTCCTCTTCCAGATCCTGTAGATTCGGTGCCACAGACCTCAGGAAAGATTTCTGCAGAGATCTCCAGAAAGAAAATCTGTCATGTATTCCAGTCTCCTCGTCATGGAAATGCACGTCTAATCATGCAAGGACCTTCCCTCTTACCAGTGTCTTTAGGAGCCTTGGTGAGGGGCCCAGTGGGAAGCCTTTAGGAAATCTCTGTGGGTTGTATCACCTGGGTCTCCCTTGCCTTTGTGTTTATTTACTATTCGAAGGACTCCAATGGCTTTCTGTCATATGACTTCCCTCTGTAAAAGCCTTGGTGGCTCTTTGGCAAAATACCACAATTTCCCATGCATCCGCTATTTTGTATGATACCATCCGTTAATGTAAGCACCTTGGTTCTTTTTGGCTTTGATAAGGTCTCTCCCTTTCTCTATTCCAGGAGTTTCCTCACTTGCCAGTGGCTCCTCCTTTCCATCTTCTCAGCCATGCAGTGAGACACTTGCTGCTTGTCCGTTTGGTCCTACCGATAGCCATGGCGTGATTTGCAGGAGCGACACCCTAGCAGTCCTACTGTCCAACTTCCTAACACAAGCCATTTTGTTTCTAGAGCCTCTGCTGGCTGGCTGTCCTGCCTCCAGCAGGCAAGTCACCACGCCGTCCATGGTTATCGTCACCCGTCTGTCTATGCCTGATCATGAAATCACTTGCTCATGGCCTAGCTCTTGCCTTCAGGCTGGCAACCCAGCCGTCAACCAGGGGTGAGTCCATGGTCCTGGGGACATGCAGTCATGTCCTGGTGAGACAGACCCATCTGTAGGATTGCTCTCCCAGCCATCAGCTCACTGCTTCCTCCTGCGAGCTCTTCCTCTTCCTTTGCAGCTGGCACAGAGATGGGGCGGCACTGTGATACCTCCGAAAAGCCCTCCTGCACGATGCTCTTGGCTTCCCTCTTCAGCAGAAATGGGGTAATCCACTCAGAAGTGAGACTGTTTCGTGGCTCTGGCAGCTGGGCTTTGTCAACAAACCCTGCCCTCTCCTAAATTTCTCTTGTTCTTAATCCAGGTTATGGTCCTTTGTTTCTGAGGATTGTCTGTGCCACCCACCTGCAAGGCAGACTAATGCACAGGTGAGACAGTGCAATAAACATGGAGATCACCATCCGCTAGCTGGACTTCCACCGGGTTTTGTTTTACTTTAAGGGTGACTAATTGCTGTAGTTCACCTGTAAGCCTAGCCAGTCTGCCTGGCTGCTGCTTCTGTAAATGGTAGTTAGAGAGGTGAAGAGCTTGCTCTCCCCCGCCACTCCTCCCCTTGCTGAGTGTGTTCATTGCTCTATCCATTTCTGGCTACGTCCTTTTTTCGGCATCTGCTAGCCGGGGCTGTGTGACACTTCAAAAGCCCTGACAGAGCACTCAATCAGGAGTTCACACTGGGCTGCCAGTATCTAAACCATGCAGGGCATGTGCGTGGCGTTGGAGCAAGTAACTGGGTTTACGTTACTCTTAGGAAAACATGAAGGTTTGTATCAGGTCTGTATTTCTTTGATCACAGGGACCACAGTTCTTGATTAGGCTCAAAATGTCGTTAATGTCACTGGGGAAAGTTGACACCATAGTTGTGTCCATCTCTCAAACTAGCAAGATATCTGCTGTCATGCTTTGACAAGAGTTCAGTGTGTGGCAGCATCTGTAACACGCTTACAGTGCTCAGTTACTCTATGAAAGCATCTGTGCAGGGGTCTAGCAAAGAACTGTCATTCGAGCATCACTTGGCCCTCTTCAGTGACCTTATTCTACAGGTTCTTTTCTTTAATAGCTCACTTGTTCTCAGCACCATATTTGCCGCCACCTCTCTTTTTCCATGGGTACCACCAGCACAGTCCCTGAGACCCTGGTTTGGATTGCTGATGAGGGCGATAGGCTCAGAAGCCATCAGTGAGTAATTTTGTTACTGGTGGCCATGCTGAGATTTGCTTTAGCTTGTTTCCCACAGGATTAAAAACCCCACAAAACTCAAAAATACTTTCCTATGGATTGAGCAGCCCTAATAGAGTCACTTGATTATTTTTTTCTTAATTTTTTTTCCCCTGTGAATAAAGGCAAGTTCAAATGAACTCTGCCTGAAGGTGTAGTTGACATTTGAGAACTCTTGTGAATTGGATTCTCAAACATATATTGAGCACACATCTTTTTCCAGTATTGGGAGTTCTTGAAAAGTTTGTTGCCAAAGAGATGTGTAGACTCTGTCATAGGACAGTAAACTCCTATATTGTCCTTTACCTTCCACTCTAAACATGCCAGCTATAGTCCAGACCTTAAATTGCTGTGTTTAGATAGGGGTCTTTTTGCTGTGTTTTAAGAAAATATATAGCTTAATTTCTGCTGCAATATCAAATTATATCAAGGTTTCAACGTATTTGAAAGAAAACATTTCCTTAAAGCTGCACCTTGTTAAGTGATGTTGCAAATCCAAATGATTGCATGGAAACAGAAATGCTTGCAAGATCCCAGCTATGGTCCTGTCAGGAAGAAGTGTGGAATCACTTTCTTTTTAAAAAGATTTCTTTATCCAACACCCTATTCATCTGTTTCGTTGTTTGTTACACTTCAAAGAAAACTGTGTGCTGTTGACATGGTGCCTTTTCCTGCTGGGAATGATGACACTTCATGGCAGCTGAGCCATGGTGGATACCAGTCTCTTGTTCAGGTAGCGGGCAGGAAGAATGGCAAAACTCAGAAAAACAACTTCTTTACTTGAACGCGAAGGCTCGGAGTTGCACAGGACTGGAAAATGACTGAGCAAGCTGCTACGTGTCTGTCTAGTGATGAGCTTTGCTGAGCCCCCAGGAGTGCACAGGATGGGTACTTGGAGAGTATTTAGCCACCTGAATCAATCACTGCAAAGAAGAAAATCTTCCCAGTTCCCAGGCAATGAGAATGAATAAGTAGAATTAGTGAGAGTGTGTTTTACTTTGTATAAACTAACACGTTTGGTTTTTTTTTCCTGGCCACAAAGGTGAGATTCAGATCTTGAAACAAAACCTGATGTGGCTGTAAGACAATGATGTGCGCTGAAACCAAGGGCCTAATATTCTGCTTATGAATAAACTGTTTATGTATCCACCAAAAGAGTCTCCTCTTTCTTTTCCTTTGCAGTCGGGTTGAGGTGTTTCTGCATATAGCCACATCATCTTCGCCCTTACTTAGTGCTAATTGGGCACGTCTTGGTGTTTGCAGGAGTTCATGGTTCTTCCCCTACGTGAGCTTTGGTGTCTATAAGGAAGAGATGGTTTCTGTGAAAGCAATACTACTGGCCCTGGAGTGACTTTGTTGCTTTCTCTGTTGAAAAAACAGCTTTTCCCTGGGCTATATGCGGTGTGAGCTGTCTGTCTTGACATAAGCAAGATGTCCAAGTGAATACTTATGTGGCAGCCCAAGACTGTCTCAGTCCTGCCCTTCCTGCTGCTCTTGTCATATGCTTTTCATACCAGTGTAAGTGCTTGTCTGGTCCCACTGTCAGCCAGTTTAGCTCCTGGATCTGTTTAGTGGGGTATCAAATGAGTATCAGTGCCCCTTGTTAGGGGAGAGGGTCTGCTGGCCTGGCATGAGACTGGGGGGGATGGAGGCAGCCCTGGCTCCAGCCGGCAGCGCCTGCTGCAAGCTCCTTCCATCAGGGAGACTACAGAAAGCCTGAAGCGAGCGGCCAGTGGAGATTTGCTGTCTGCCTTTGAGGTCTATCGTTGGGTAACACAAATCTCACCTTTAGTTTGCCAAGCTGGAGCTAAAATCACTTGCAGCGGTGTTCCCGTTAGGAGAAGACCTGGAGAGAGTCTTCCCATAAAGGATCGTTTGCTGGAGCACGGCGTGGCCCTGCCATGCCTTCCTACCCCAGCTTGCCCTACTAGCAGGTGTGGTGTGAGTGGCGTAACATGGCCAAGCAGGCTGAAAAGTGATTTTTTTAATTTTTACCCCCCATTATTGACGAAGTTAGTCTTCATTTGGCATTGGCCTTACTCTGCAACCTATAGTGCCTGTTCAAAACAGCGGGGCGAGTGTCAGCCCTGGGCTGCAGGAGGCCACCTTAGTTTGGCTGAAGCTGATCTAAGGTTGCATCTTGGAACTTTAGAATATGTTTATGTAATATAGCTGATGGCAGCAACCACATATATATTTTGCTTGCATTGTAAAAATGCCTGTAGGAACTGTGTTAAATAGGTACAATATTACCACTGATGTGGCACCTGTAGAGCTGAAGAATGAGGGGATTAGCAGAAAGTTTCTCTGCTAAGCAAACCTGCAGCAGCTAAATTTACATTTTCCACACAGGAGTGAAATGCTTGTGAGCTTTCTAATTATGAAATGTAGACTTATTTCAGGCAGGAACTAAAATCTGAGTAATTTAAGGGCAGGGGTTTATATACTGTCTTGATCCAGTGCCAGGGAGCAGTGGCTGGGTGGGAGAGTAATTAAATACTTAGTGGTCAGAATGACTAAACTGGTGAGACTTGAAAAGCTAATGCTGATCTACGCCATTAGAAAACTGGCAGTCCCTGCTCTTTAGTGACAGAAAGACTTTATTTTTAGTGTTGGCAGTTGATCAAGTACTGGACTTATTTCAAGCTCTTCTCAGATGGTACAAAGTATTAGCCTCCAACTGCTGTTGAAATAATGGGTATTAAAAATCATGTTGCAATTAAGGGGATGAAGATGATGAAAAGGAAGGGAGTAAAATGATAATCTACATTGGATTTTAAAGTCAGTCCTGCATGGCCTGTCTCTGCTTTAGAGCTCCGTGTTCTGGTTTGTGAATGCAAATGCCAAACCAGTCCATCAACTGCAGAGGAAAAGCAGAGTGGAAGTGGGGAGTCGCTGTACCGGGTCCTGGTTGAACGGGAGGTGAATTGAGCGTAGGTTGCTGGACACATGGCGGCACAGATAATGTGAGGCTGGAGGGGCTGGCATGAGGGGTTGATCCCTGTGGCTCTTTGCATAGTGGAGTACTTGTATCTGTGGTCCTTGCTGATCTTCCTAGGTTTGCCAAAATGCTGTATGATTAGAAACGTTAAATGAGGGGCAAAAAGGTGGCAGTCCTGCGTGCCTATGCCTGTCGTCATAGCAGAAGTAAAAGCAGGGCAATTTGAGCTTTCTTTCCATTTTCCTCCCTTTTCAGGAACACAGTGTGCGTGTCCAACTGACCACCTCTTTCCTTCCAGCGGTGGCTCCTGTTCATCTCAAAGAAGCAGTCGGAAGCTTTGGCGTGCTGAGGGCTACCTTGGTGAAAGCAGATCATGTACCAACCACGGCGAAGTGAAGCGTGGTGCCTCAGTGTTCGCTGGCCATACCATTGCTGCACAGCTAAAGCAGAAGTCCTGATAATTACAAAGAATTTCACAGACATTTAGCTAAGACGTCTATAGTCTAGCGCAGCAGATATTTACATCTACCTCCTTGTAAATAAGTTGATGTCACCGGTGCATATATGAAGGTATAAGTAGTTTCAAAATGTGGCTTCTATTCAGAGCAACTCACCTGACATTTTGTGCTGCTATTCATCCTGAAAATGCTACATCCGTGAAATAATTATGCCTTTGTATTAATTCCTCTCTTCCCTTGTGCTCTACTGGGTTTTTTGTTGTGCTAATCATTGTGAGAGATTTGTTGCTGGTTTTTTTTGATGACTGGCATGGATACTGCGGAGTACTTATAGTTGTTGTAGGGTTTCTTCCAATGGAAAAACATGACATAAGCCATACCTCTCTTCCTGCTTACATGAGAAGGTATGACTCAAGTGCTGTTAAAAAATGAAGCAACATAGTTAATCAATTAGGCTAGAAAAGGAATAATACTCTTTTTATCTCATTTCCCTCCCTTTCCCCCAGCTCTCTTTAAAGAATTTACCTCTTCCTGCTAGTTCTAATAAATTGATTGTTTCAGAATTAGATTTGCACAAGGAATTTAAAGCACAAAGATGTTAAAACTGGGTTTGTGGTACCCAGTGCGTGTCCGTGCAGGGTGTTCTAGCCGTAAGGGTGCCCTGAGGCCAGGGCTGAGGAGGGAAGGTGCAAAAGCCCCATGCTTTTGCAGGAGCAACAGTAAGAGCAGTTTGTTGTTCCCAGACTCGCTGGTGAGTGTGATCTGTGCTGCCAGAGATACGGGATCACTTGGACGTGGAATTTTTGGTAGTGCTGGTTCTGACAAATGCCTCCTTAAGAGCAGAGCTGTGATCATGAGACACGATGGCAAGGTCATACCTTCCAGTGCTGACAATCGCTAGTGGTGACAGTTGCAAGGCTATTTTGGGAGTGCTTTTCTCTTTGTTTTCTGTGAACTCCTTTCTCTGTGTTCCCAGATTTAACCCTGATGCTGTTCAGCTGTCATCAGGCTTGCCTTCGTTTGTGGAGCACTGGCTGTTTGCAGTATATGTTGACATCATTTATTTACTCTTTATTTTGCATTCAGTGGAAGATTGACTCCCTTCATCTCCCGGCTAACTTTGTTCCGTATATTTTAGACTTATGATAGGAGAACAGTAGAGAAGTAAGTCTTGTCATTTAATCCCTTTGACTGTGACCTGTGTGTTGTGATAGTATGACTTAACTGGCCTGCTAATTCTGCCAGCCCCCAATGTATTAACAGTTAATGTTGCTGCTGGTATCAGTATTATCCTCTGGTCTGTAACTCTTTAACCAATTCTAAAACTCCTCCAAGTGCTCTAGTTACCCTAATCATGTAGCATAAGGCTGTGGTAAAGAAAACCATCTCAAGCCTCAGATCAAGGAGTGACCTGGTAAATCTTGGCTCTTAGAGGTTTATCATGTGACCGCTGGTGAGTTACTGAGGGTGGGATCTATCTCACCTTGTTGTAAGTGGGTTTATGCTGGGCTGCAGGCAGTGAGAAAGGACAGGTACTGTGAGGGTAATACATCCCACCCAGCTGAGACAGGCAACACCCTCTGGGTACATCTGTTTCTTTACACTTTGAAAATGTCGATGAAACGAACCTTGTGCAAGGCAAGGTGTGGGAACAAATGGCTGGGGCAGGAGAGACCCTGGCAACCTGGAGTTAAACCTACTTAAGAAGTTGTGAGGTTCTCGTGTTGAATTCAAGACTGCATTTCCAGGCACTCAGAAAACATTCTGCTTTTAGTTTCATGCTTTTTATGGCCTGTGTTCACTGCAGTAACTCTTTGGCTCTTCATTTAGCCCGAAGAAAACCTTTTAATCGGTTTGAGTGTGATGTGGGTCTGTCTGATCTTGTCAAACATGGTCCCACTGGTAGTGTTAGGAAGGGGCGTGCTTGGTTTGTATGAACAAAAGCCGCTTTAATCACCCATATCTAATGCAGAATCTTTTGTAGCTAACGGGTGTTGCAGCCTCTGCCACCCAATTGAGTCTAGGTCAGGTTTCCAGCATGAGAACATCATTTGGGAGGAGAAAGCTAGAGGCTTGGGCAAATAAAGCATCTGAGTGATGGAGGTGAGTCAGTTCTGGATCAGAGTGGCAGCAGACACATGACACAAATTGTGTATACTAGTCCTTCCCCACAAATATAAAGATCCCTGGATTTATGAAGAATAAATATGCATATCTGTGTTTGTATATAAGTACATACGTGCACATGTGTACATACTGTACACACACACCTCCACAGCCTTGAAAGCTGGTGTGAGTTCACTGCAAATCCTACCTTGAGCAGGAGGCATTAATTAGAAGTGTCCTGAGGTCCTCTCCAACTGCAGTAGTACAGTAGGATATATGTTGTTGTTCTTTACCTGCTTGACACTGTTGTGTTGTTGAGAGCTGGGTACTCTTAAAATGGTCCCTGCTCCGAGGATCTTGTCATCTAAAATATGAACTGTTTAACCATATGGAAGAATGGAGTGGCTTTCTGAGCAAACTGGCATATGGAGAAGGGTCCTGAAGATCAGTGCAAGAATGCTATGCCATGAATGTGGGGTTGTACGGAAGAACCTCAGAGGTCTCTGTTAGTAGTTTAACTTAAGAGCTACAGGGACTGGGATTAGTGATGGAACAGAGGGAGGCAAACCATGTTAGGGGAGGGCTGTATGTGTGAGCTGTGACGATGGTATCTGCACTTGATTTCTGGATTTCAGGAGAATCTGATAAAAGAATTAATAATGGGGGTTTCATGAGTGATCTGATTTAACAGCAACATTTTGCACAGGCCAAGAGGTACCATACTCCTGGAAGGCTTAGGAGATGAATACTGGAGTACTTAGAAGAAATGAAGCATGGTCTCTGCTGGCCTGGTGCCTCTAATACTCAATTAAAAAAGCTGGCATGTGTCTGACTAGCTAGTTTACATATTGTATTTACGTGTGACAAGTGGAGCTGCCAATTATGATTTCTATGTGGGAACCATGAGGATTGCTACTCAAGAATCTGACATGGTAGGATTATGAGATTTTCACTCTTCTGCACCGAGAAGTCACCAGGATAGAGTTCTGTCACAAGGCCGATGTATTCATAGTAGAAACATGTAACGCAGAAGCCAAGCGTTAGCCCTTTCTTCTTTTCCCTTCTTGCATCTTTCCTCCACCTTGAGAAAATGCATAGGTTCTCTCTCCCAAATCCTGACCAACCAAGGAGGGAGCACCAGGGAATTAAATATAGCCAAAATTAAACCCAAAGCATTTATTATAGGTTTCTTGGCTGAGTTTAATTCCAAGCTCTTGTAAGCACACTGCTGCTATTTTATTTCGTGATCATATGACACTGGGTGATGTGACATACTGTTTGTAAACTAAATATTTACTTAAGGGGGCTGCACTCAGAAATGCAGTACGCTCTCAGCCAAGCTCAACCTTGTTACATGCAGTGCTGTGAGCAGCGCTGCCATGTTGTGCAGGGAGGCAGCAGCTGAAGTGCCTGTGCTGCTGAGGAGCTCTTGCCGAAACACTGATGGGAACTGTTCTGCCTGCAAACAGTTGCACTGAATGTGCATGTGTTTATGTTAAACTACTGCAATACTGGGTAAGTTGTGGAGAAAACAGTTGCCTTAATGTGGGTGCCTGTGACAGCACTGCTGATGTGCAGGCATTGCCATGGCTTCTGTGTTCTGGGTTTGTAACCATTGCCCTTTCTCCATGTGGAGATGGAAAGGTATCTTTTTTCCTCACTTAGCTGATCCCAAGCCATTTCTTAGGAATTTGTCAGGTGGTGCAGTTGTTCTCCTTGCTACTATCCTATATGTATTTATTATATAGTGGGAATGTAACACCAGTCATAGGCTGGGGTTTTGCGAAATGTGATGCACCCCCTAGAAAGTGAGCAGTGTTGTACTGTTTACAGCTTGTTGGAGCTTGATTCTTGGTCCTCTGAACCCTTCAGTCTTAGCCCATCTGACTCCTTTTACTCCCAGATCATCCTATGTCCATCCTGTGGGGGATGCCCAGGAGATATGCAAAGCAAAAACCTTGGCAGGCAGTTGGAGCTGTTGCGTTGCTGATACTCACCAGAAGTGCAGTGATGCTTGTGTGTTCTGAAGGCTCTGAGGAAGGAGCAAACACTAACAATATATTATAATAATGAGGCTTCATTCAAGATAAAGATCAGATTTTGTCTGGTTGTTGAGCAAGCTTTGCCAGATGAGCAGAGTTGTTCTGTAACATTTCCTGGTGTCCCCCGTTTCATTATTGTAATGTAAACTTCATGCTTGAAAGAAGAATGCCTTGGCAATAGCTACTGGCAAAAAAAAAAAAAAAAAAAAAATTAATGCAGTGAGTGTCCCTGGCTGTAAAGGGCTACACCTGTTATCTAAGAGGGGGAAGCTAATATGCCGTATCTGCAAATTTTAGAAACTGAGCACTTCCTCCCTATGGAAAAACTGCTAAATGCTGGTCTCCTGCCAGGAGCTGAAGGAACACCATGAGCCGTGGATGGAGAGTTGCCCAGTGATGCCTGGGATTTAAATTGTATGAGCCAACTTTCTTTGAGCGGTTAGTGGGTAATTCTGGGCACTGCATGCAGTTTGCATCAAAGACTGCTAAAACTGCAATACATTAGTGCTGTTCCAGAAGCACTTGAAGCTAACCAACTGCCAAGAAAAATAGAAGGATGACAAGAGATTAGCCCGCTGAAGATCTCTGATTAGAGGGAAAGGTGGTCACAGCCTACTCCCACCCTATCTCATTGCCTTCAAGGTTGTATGGTATCTTTCACAAAGAAGAAAAAGGAGGAATGAATACAGAGACAAAAATGCTGTGCTCTGTAGTTAACCTTGATTTTGTCCTCTCCTACATGCGTAACCAAGCAGCTGAGGGTTAGCAGTGCTGAAAATTGAAAGAATTGAGCCTGTCTGTGTATGTGTTTTTCTTTATGCAAATCTCTAAGGGCGATTTAGGAGACGGAGTGTTTCCTCACACTAAATAACTACCCACCGAAAAGGCAATGTTAATTTTCAACCAACTTTTTTTTTTTTTCTTACTTTCTTTCCTCCCTCTGGGGGTTGGAGGGGCAGGTGTCTGCTTTGTAATATTGCTGTCCAATGTAGTTACTCTTACAACGTTCCCAAGGAATGCTGTATCAAATAAAAGAGAAGAACTTCGCATAGCAATAGATCCTCTCGGGTTTCTAAACTTATCCACTCTCTTAAATTTAAGGTTAGAGGATTAATAGTACTTAATGGAGGACACATCTACCCCGTTTACTTCCTCTTTGTCCTCTTCTCCTTCCTCCAGTAACCTCAGGTAACCCATTTTGCTTAGCCAGGAGATGAACTTTACCCTCCGAATCTCAGGGAATGTGTTTCTTATGTGGTGCTTTGCAGCGCTCAGCTTTGGCAGATACACACAATAAAACACGCAGCAGAGATTTTCTGCAGGGGTATTACCAGTCAGGGCTCTCAAAAATTTTAGGTGTGCAAGTGTGTGCCCTGAATGCTTCTGAACAGTGGGAATTTCTGTTCTTTGTAGCTCTGTAAAATGATGTCATGTATGTAACTACTAATATCATTAATGTGTGCGCAAGTGTGAATTCTGTGATAACATGCAAGTCTTACTCAGTTGATACTTAATATATTGCAGCCCCTAAAAGCTACCATTTAATCTGTTACAATTTTTATATGTGTTTTCTAAAGTTCTTAAATTTAGAAGTTCTTTAGAAATTAACATTTTTACTCATTATCCTAGTTGCTGGCCTCATAATTATTGCTCTAAGGTGTGTTAAATATGTCATAGCATGTTAAGATACAAGCAGTGTATTCTTTTAGGGTGTCTTGACTAAAAAAAGATACGAATAATCCTATGCCTGATAGTTTCTTACATGTGGCAATGATGAGATTTTCAGAGCTGAGCAGGGGTTATCCAGTACCTCTGTTTGTCAAATGCCATTTCCTGAAACTCCTTCTCCACCTCACTTTTTAAAATCTTGGCCAATATGATTAGTATTATATAATATGATGAAAAATGCAAAAAACCCTTGCATTTTGACATTTGAGGCAGGCAAGAAGCCATACCTTCTAGTGTTAATGCAGCCTCAAGTAATTAAAATAACCCTGTTCATGTTACCCAGCTCTGCTAATTTCTGTTCTTTTGTGTCACTAACTAATACTCAAATAAATATTTGCCGAACAGCGTCACATTGCTTGATCACATAACTTGAACAGCAGTTTTTATGATACACAGGTGGTGAAGGGTGGAGTGAGGGTGATTTTTCTTAAAGAACACAATGCTGCTCCAGTAAGGGCTTAGTACACCTTTGCGACTGACTTTATCTTCATGGCAAATGCAAACAGCAGGATGAAATGTGTTACGGTTCCCTTGGGGAAGTGAGCGAATGCCTGCTGTTGTCAGCACCCATGTAGCTTTGTCACTTTGTCATCGTTTTATCTCTTCAGAAGCCAGGCGAGTCGAATTACTGGAGACTTCTGTGTAGGAACAGGTGGGCTTTGATCCCATTATCCCTTCTGTTTCTAGCATGCATTCCATAGGAACTACGCGAGACAGGGACCAGCGGAACAACAAGGCCAATAACAGGCAGAAATTTAGAAGGGGGGCGGGTGGTGTCTTTCATGCATTTAAACAGATACTTGATTTTAGAAATTTTAGAGTCCAGTGTATCCAGTGGCTTGAGCAAGAACTGGTCTTTTCTCTTGGCCAGTTCCCAGTATGTGCAGATGTAGTGGGTGTATTTGGGTGGTTTAAATGATAAACAGTGTAAATACAGTTCTCCATCAGATATGTACAAAGCTCACAATATAGAGCCGTTCTTCAGTCTAAATTTAGATTTACACTCAAACTGCAGGTAATACTTAAACAAATACATCAGAGCAGTAAGTATGTACAGGCATGAAACATCCACCTTGCTGCTTTGTCAGAGCCATGCTGATAAAATTCTTCTTTGAATGCTTTAGTCAGCCAGAAATGATTCTGCTCAAAAGAAACCACGGCATGGGTGAACTTCTCTTGGCTATTCTTGGAGCAATACACTTTTAGATGAAGTCAGTTTTATTTAAAAAGTGATATGTAATGGTTGTGTTCCCAGGTAAATGTAAATAACTCATCATTAAGATTGTAAGTAATTTATTTGAGTTGTGGGGGCAGAAAACTTGAAGTGTATTGCCGTAAATATGGGTGGCAATAAAATAGACATTAGCTCCTGAGTTTTGTGGCTTCAGACTTGAATTCAGTGTGATACTCTTCAGTCCCCAAGTTTTTGGGAGTTTTTGGGGATTGTTGGTTGGTTTTTCTTTCAGTCCTATTGCCTGAAATAATCCAAGGGAAGTTCCCCAGAGCTGGGTGTACAGGACGGAGCTGTTTCGTGCCTGAGGGTAGGAGAGTGTTGATGTGCTGAGCAGGGTGATGGAGCCAACCCGGGGCAGTCTCATCCATTTCTGGGTTTGGAGCAGTCCCTGAAGTAAACTATTGCTAGAATTATGCTTGTGCTTTTCTGGCAAAGGTTAAGGTAAACCAGTCTAAAAGAAGGGCAGGAAACATGCTAAAACTGCAGCGTGGGCTCAGTCAGGACTTGGGTGCTTGAGTCTGCTCCTGGGGCGACCTTTCCTAGTGCCATAGGCGTACCCTGTGTCCTCTTGTGTTTGCCAAGTAACTCTGCTAGGAGTTAGTTTTCTGGAGGAGGGTTCCTTAGAGATTTAGAGGCTAGTCGTTTGCATGACTGCTTGTCAGTGAAGCAAATGTAGGATTGCGGGGTGAAAGCCTAGTTTAGGGTTTGCAGTTGCAGGAGAAATAGCAAGAGCTGGATATCCTGGTGTAGGACATGTCTCTCCTTTGAAATAAGCTATGCAGCATAGATGAGCGTGTTAGATACTATAGGATTGTCTCTCTTTAGTGGGGGTGTTGGGTAGAGAAAATTTCCTTGTTTTCATTACTTGCCAGGATAGGAACGGATAGTCAGTGTCGCTTGTTTTAGAGGAACGATCATCTGGAAGTCATCTGACTGCCGTAACTGATAGATGTGCCCACATCAAGCTATGCAGAACGATTGAGTGCTGAGATTTTGGAGGAATTTCAACCAAGCTGATTCCCCCTCTAGTAATGAGGAACTCTGTTTCTCCCTGTAGCTGGACACGCAGTAAAAGACAGTCCTTTCACCTCCTGGTCATGCTTGGTGCCTCTCAGCTGAGGCACATGCATTTGGACGTATGTATTAAATTGCCAGCTCATCCTTAAATAGCAGCCTCCAGTGAACTGTAAATGCAATGCAGAACGTGCTGTAGCCAGGAATGTGAGGAAGGAGGAATTCCACCCAACAGAACTGCTGAGACTTGAAAATCTAGCTAGGTTTTCTTCTGGCAACTTCAAAGCTAGCAGGTCTCTGTAAATGCAGGCTCTAGAATTAATACAGCAGCTAATAAAGGGTTGTCATACTCTTCAATAGCTCACAGGGTCTGTGGAGCTAACAGGGAAAGTTGTGCTTGGTTATACTCAGGAAAATTAATAGATACTGCTGAATAAAGAAGTTATTAACATCTCTAAAATTCTACCCTTGGTATGGTCACATCTTCTGTAAAGGGCAACATCCAGTACACAGACGGTCTGCTTTAGTCAGGCTTCTTGAGCTCGTGTTTTCCCTGCTCATCCCTACCACTATCATTATCTCATTTCATTCATTGTTATGATGTTATTTCATTGACATTTTGAGGGAGCAACATAATCTAAATAAATACATAGCTTGTCTGGCTTAGAGGAATTTGATGCCATACCTAAAACTAATACAGCTATATCATTTTACCGTGCGTCCTCGCTCCAGGGAGAAAAGTGTGGGAGAGAGGAAGGAAACAGATCAATTGGTGAGAAGTAAAGTTTGAATAAATTTAGAGGTTGTCCACCTGGGGACTCTGAATTACAATTAATTTTTGAAAGTTCTGAAATTATTTTAGTTCATAAATTCATGCTACCTTAAATTTTAAGGTGTGCTAGCTCACAGAGTAGGAAATTCAGCCCAGGAATTACCTGCTAACAATATACTGCAAATGGAGGTTGTACACTTGATGTAACACCGATACTTGCTTGATTTTTTCCTTCTTTTTCTCTTCAATCCTTCCCTCCCCTGGATGTAACCCCTCCTCTTCTCCCTCAGGCCTGTATAGATGAGAACCTGGACATGGTGAAGTTCCTTGTAGAGAATGGAGCCAATGTGAACCAGCAAGATAACGAGGGCTGGACCCCTCTTCACGCAGTGGCATCGTGTGGCTATCTGAACATAGCAGAGTGAGTGAGTTTCAGGCTGTTCTGGGTATTTATAACACTTTCGATGTCTTCATCTTCAGAGCAGGAACCCAGGCGATTGGTGCTGAGACTTACACAACATCTTGAGAAGCAATGCTGAAAATAGATGCATTTCTCCTGTTACTGAATTCTTAATTTGTGAGGATTAAGGTGGAGCCTGCAACTGGTTGCCTTTTGCTGATCCTATTACAGTGACTTATGATTCATTAGATACTTGGCTAAAATGCCGAGCAAAAGGGAAACCCGACAGCCGCCGGGCAGGCACACCAACACAGAGACGTGTAACGAAGCATGGCACTGCCGTCTTTGCTGTGCACTTCCGACAGCAGGGAGCCCCTGTAGAATTTTAAGTGTTACCTAAGAGCGATTTGGGATTTTATTCCTCCAACCAAAAAGAATTCTGTCTCTGTACAAAATGTGTGTTAGTGCAGTTACATCCATATAGCCGTTCTGGTGTAAACCCCAAACAGGAGATGTATGGCCTACGGTGGAACAGTTCAGAGGGGGACTGCACCAGCGCTCACCCTTGTGCTGAGGCTTTGCAAAGCAACTGCCTTTTCTCGCTGTGGACAGCCCTGTGTCAGCAGTACTGCAGCTGTGTGGAGGCTTGAGCGAGAGAAATGCAATGGTCTGGGCTCCACAGTCACCAGCAGCATTGTTTCTTTTTCCTCAAATTCAGATCTTCTGTTTCTGTTTCTTGCATACTGTCTGACAAAAGATAATTAGGCAGAAGTAACTGCTTGTTACTTAACCCACTTACAACTGGAGCATTTTCTTACATTTTTTTGTTTTGTTTACCACACAAGATACTGGGCTCAGTTTGGGCACAACCAGGTGAAATTCTGTGGCCTGCCATAAAGAGGTTAGGTAGTCTAGTGACTACAAACATAAAATACATATGAAAGAAAAGACAGTGAATATAGCAGAGTTCTGTCCAGTAGATGTTCAAAGCAAAGCAGTAACCTGCTATAAGTGACTCGCAACAAAGACTTGACTCTTCTTGGCACAGTTTCTGATTCCAGGGTTTGAAATAACATTCTGCACCTGATCTGAGCGTTCATTATGTTCACAAAGGACTAATAGTCTGTCCCAGAGAAGATACTGATACCAGACTACTTGTGCACCGACAGATTGCTCTGAGAGTTTGAGAGTTGCTCAGATATAGGACCTGGAGTGCCAGAATAACTGGAACCAAACAATAGGCAAACATAAATGGTAATTTCCCAACTGAAATAATTTTTCTGAGAACAAGGCTGTGTTATAGGTTAGAAGAATAATGGGAAAAAATAGTATTTCTCCAGATAGTCCTCTACAATATCTTCTAACAAAATCTAAAAAATTTCTGTGGCTTATTTATTTCTGCATATTGTACTCCTCCTGGAACAATTCTGAACTCTTTGGACAATCCTTTATTGGTTTGGGTTTCTTTCTTCCCAAATACTAGTTCTTCATATGAAAGATATTATTATTCTTTACTAGTCATACCATGCTTATGTATTCAGTCCACCACAGCTACCAAAAAGTAACCAAAATTTGAATACTGATAACTGTTTCTCAAAGCCGTTGAAAATAAACTTTAAAACTAAGCAGCCTCACCCTCCTAGATCTCTAAAAGAATTCTACTGGTTACATGATGTACCAGCCAAAGAAGACATCGGTTGTTCTTGAATTAATTTTTGGTATTGTTGTAAAAATAAGAATTAAAAAACTGATGATAGCTTGGCTTATCCTTTTTTTAATTATTATTATTTCATTTTTTTTAAAAAAGTATAATCAATTAGATCAGTGCAAGAACTAGGGGTATTTGCATAAGTACAGAGAGACAAAAGCTATGAGCCAGTGACCAGGGACCTTGCATTTTACAATGAACTTTTTTAGTCTAGCAATTTGGTAAGAATAAGGTACTTATTTGGAATTGCCAAATGAGTAATGATTTTGAATGAGAAAGCCAAATATTTAATTCTGCTACTTGATTTACTGTATAAGTTGCACTGAAGCCTGCATGCAAGGTCTAACATGTTGGTATGGGTCTCGTTCCCGTAGGTACTTAATTAGTCATGGAGCCAATGTGGCTGCTGTGAACAGTGAGGGTGAAGTCCCATCTGACATCGCGGAGGAAGCAGCCATGAAGGACCTGCTCCTGGAACAAGTAAAGAAACAAGGTAAATCAGTAGTGGGGTTGAGTATGTGAGACTTAGACCACTCAGACTCTCTGTAAGAAAATTCCGTGGGCTTACTGTGTATGGGTGAAGAGATCCGAAATCTGGCCGAGGAAGCAGCAGACAAGTATTCCACCAGCCCAGGCTGCTCCCAGCCCCGTCCAGCCTGGCCTTGAACTTCCAGGGATGGGGCACCCACAGCTGCTCTGGGCAGCCTGTGCCAGCGCCTCGCCACCCTCAGTGAAAAATTTATTTATAATATCTAATCTAAATGTACCCTCTTCAAACTGAAAGCCGTTCCTCCTTGTCCTGTCAACATGTCCTTGTAAAAGTCTCTCTCCAGCTTTCTTGTCAGCCTCTTTAGCTACTGGAAGGCTGCTACAAAGTCTCCTCGGAGCCTTTTCCAGGCTGAACAATCCCAACTCTCTCAGCTTGTCTTCATAGGAGAAGTGCTCCAGCCCCCTGATCATCGTCATGGCCTCCTCTGGACTCGCTCCAACAGGTCCATGTCCTTCTTCTGTTGAGGGCCTCAGAGGTGGATGCCATACTGCAGGTGGGGTCTCACAAGAATGGAGCAGAGGGCAAGAATCCCCTCCCTCAACCTGCTGGCCATGCTTCTTGTAATGCAGCCCAGGATATGGTTGGCTTTCTGGACTGCAAGCGCACAGTCAGGTCACATTGAGCTTCTCATGCACCAGCACCCCCGAGTCCTTCTCTGCAGGGCTGCTCTCAGCCCATTAATCCATTCCCTGCCCAACCTGTATTAGTACTTAGGATTGCCCCCACCCATGCGCAGGACATTGCACTTGGCCTTGTTGAACTCCATGAGGTTTGCACAAGCCAACCTCTCAGGCCTGTCAGGGTTGCTCTGGATGGCATCCCTCCCCTCCAGCGTGTTGATAGCACCACACAGCTTGGTGTTGTCAGCAGACTTGCTGAGAGTGCTCTCAATCCTGCTGTCCATGTGGCCGACAAAGCTGTTAAACAGTGCCGGTCCCAATACCAGCCCCTGAGGAACCATTTATCACTGGTCTTCACTTGGACATCAAGTCACTGACTCTTTGAGTGTGACTATCCAGCAAATTCCTTATCCACTGAGTGGTCCACCCATCAGATCCATGCCTCTCTAGTTTACAGACAAGGATGTCATGTGGGACAGTGCCAGAAGCTTTGCACAAGTCCAGGTCGATGACATCAGTTGCTCTTCCTGCATCCACCAACGCTGTAACCCTGTCACAGAAAGCCACCAGATTTTTCAGGTCTGATTTTCCCTTAGTGAAGCCACGTTGGCTGTCACCAATCACCTCTTTATTTTTCATGTGTCTTAGCATAGTTTTCAGGAGGATCTACTCCATATTCTTGCTGGGCACAGAGGTGGGACTGACTGGTAGTTCCCCGGGTCGTCTTTTTTCCCTTTTTAAAAATGGGGATTACATTTCCCCTTTTCTGGTCAGTGGGATCTTCACCGGACTGCCACGTGTTCTTAAATATGATCAATAGTGGCTTAGCCACCTTATCTGCCAGTTCCCTTAGGACCCGCAGATGCATCTCGTCAGGTCCCGTGGACTTGTGCACCTTCAGATTCCTTGGATGGTCTTGAACCTGACCGTGGTAATAACATGGTTAAAGCCTTGCAGGACATTAAGGCAGTAATTCTGCCTCAGCTGCAGATATTTTGCCTGACACTTCTTTGGATTCTGCTTGGCTTTTTCATTGATTCACCACATTAGCGGCATCCTGCTAAGATGCCCTGAAACAACCATCTGTCTCCACCGAGAAGCTTCCCGTTGACACAATTTAAAAGGATCGTAACTGCTGGAGTGAACTGCTGGTATGAACTTTAAATAAGCGTCCATCCAGCCCTGTAGCCTGTCTTCAATGGTAGCTATAAGTAGATGCCTTCTGCGAACTGTAGCAACAGGACACGTGTGTACGATTCCCCTCCCAAACGTTTTCCCAGCTCCAGTTGCTGTGCTTCAAGGAATTCCTGAGCCAGATGGGCTTTCTGTATACTCATGAATCCCCCATGGCTTTCTGTTTCATGAACTTGTGCAGTCCTTTTTGGGAACTCCTGGCGTGTATAGCATTATGTTTAATAACTGCAAATTTGTCTAATTTGTTCTGAAGCCAGTTGTATTTCAAACCTTTGCAACATCCTGCAATAGTGAGTTTCAGAATTCTGACTGAGTTGATAAATGTTTTCTTTTGTTCTGTTTTAAACTTAATTGCCCATAATTTAGTTGGAAATCATTTCATACTTATTCTGAAATACCTAATCCATAGGGGTCAGTTGCTCTTCACCACCTTTCTTGATTTTTGAGATTTGTCATCTTACCCTTCATATTTTTTCCTGAGTCAGCGAGCTCTAGTCTGGTTAGTCTTACATGGAGTTGTATTGTACTTCTGATTGATATATTGTCCTTACATGACCTGGTTATCATAAAAAGTCCACTTATGAAAACAATTGACGCAGCCCACCAGCCAGAGCCACCCAGCCTCTCCATATCATAGCAGTTGTTTCCTAGGATGGGAAACTCATCCCTCTTGTTATCAGAAACCCCCGTAGTCCGTATCTCTGTCATACCAGATGTGTGTACTGATGAACTTACTTCACTTGACTTCATCTAAAGCAGATCTCGTAAGCCATCAGAGTAGATTTTTTTTGGCCTTCTAGCCCCAAAGTGATTTAGAACTGTGTTTTGTCAGAATCTGGTGGTTTGCTGCTCAGCGAAAATTAAAGATTTCTTTCAGCAAGGCTGGCAGGAGTGGCGGTGGTGCAATACAGATCTGTGTATGTGTAGCTTGCAGATTGTGCTGAATTTTGAGTGAGCATACAGGTGGGGTCATGCTGCTCTTGCAGGAGATGTCTTAGGATCATCTCTTCACATCTTCACTGTAGATTATATCACTATAGTTTAATACAGTTTGTTAAGCTGCTTTTCATTACTTTATTTCAGTCTAGGACACTGCATCTTCAGAATACAGTCCTTCCACCCATAGTTTGCAGTTGAGCCTAGTAGTTAGTTTGGCTGGTTTGCAACCAGTGGCTCAACTTTCAGATTTTTGAAGTCAGGCAGCTTTTCAAGTCTCTGTCAGTGATGCAGGAGTTCTCCCAGCTTCTAGAAGATGCTTCTGCTGGTACTTTTATTTTTTTGTGTGTGAGTGTGGAATATTACAAATAGTTTACTAGTACTGTATAGCAAATGAAACATAGGGTAGGTTTAACAAGTACATGAGATCTTTTGCTTGATAATCTCTTCTTCTGTGCTTCACCCTCTTAGGTGTAGACCTCGACCTGGCAAGAAAAGAAGAGGAGCAGCAAATGCTACAGGATGCCCGACAGTGGCTGAACAGTGGGAGAATTGAAGATACAAAGCAGCCTCGAACAGGTGCCACGGCTCTTCATGTTGCTGCAGCAAAGGGCTATTCTGAAGTCATGAGGTAGGAGCTCCTTTCCAGGGCTGATGCGTTGAATTAAGGCTGATTTTCATAAGGAACATGTCTAGCTTTATAGTTTAGAGAAATCTGTTTCATACTGAGATTTTCAGGCTGCTGTTTCTCAAGAGGCTTTGTAGATTTATGTGCCCAGCCGTAGTGGTTCACCTAGAAATACACAGGGACTGGAAGATTCCCTTTCATACTTCTAGGCCTCTAAAGTGTTGTTAGGTTTTCAAAGAGTGAGACATAAATGAGAAGGTTCAATTTTCACTATTGGAGTAACAGATTTAGGAGTAGGAAGTTAAACAGTATTAGGAGATAAAAGTATAATTTCAGCCTACAAAGCGCCAATACATGCTGCATGACAATCACAAACACCCCAACACCTTACGCGACCATTCTAGTGGAAAAACAGTGTCCACCCCTATCTCACTGTGCCCTGCTCCTTAATGCTACTGCTGCAGCAGCCACCAGCCGTGACAGAGGGATTCCTGTAAGTAACAGTTCTGCATCTACTGGTCTGGCACTAACAAGCTTATTATGAACATAAACTTGCCAGATGTAGTGTTTCCTGGCAATAAAGCATTTAATTTTTTTACTAGTAAGGTCAAATCAGGGTTTCCAACAATAAAGCTTTTTCCTCTATTCTTTATGTACAGGTGGAGCTGCCCTTGAACATCAGCAAGGTTCCTTTATCGCCCACATTAAAATCTTCCTGAAAGTGTTCATCTATCATGATCCTTAATTTCATATTTTTGTGTGGCGTGACTTGTCGTGTAAGAGCTGTTACCTATCAAGCTCTATTTTGCTGTTCTCCATGTTCCCTATTTGTATTCATTCATTAGAACTTATAATTGAGTTATAAGCTGTCTGTGCTTGTACCGTGCCCAAGAACAGTAATCTAACACAGCTTATGTGGATAGAAATGTAATATCCCCTGAATTTGAGGTGTTGGTCCTGTGGACTTTCAGTGGAGTGTTGTATATCAACAACCCTCAGTGAAGGCTGCGTTCACCGTTTGCAGGGTGACTTGGTTCTGGACAGCTACTCCTTGGCATTGATTGTTGTAATGATAAACAGATCTCATGGAAAGCTGACATTGTTTCAATCTTGTGTATTTTATGGCCACCCTGTAAGTTCAAATACAAAGCTTCAGTGACTTTAAACCAAAGGGGCTGGAAGCCAGGAGCTAGCTAACTCTCAAATGAGATGTGGAATTTGTCTGTGACCTTGAGTCTTTTAGCAGCTATGTTCCTTCCTTTTGCCATCTGGAAAATCAACATAAAGTCAGCACCTAATTTAAAATTTCTTTCACAGAGAAGCACACTGCTGCAATAGTATGACTATGCTTTATTTAGCACAGTACCATGTTGGTGTAAAGCTGCAGAAGTTTCAAAGCCGTTGGTGCCGTTCGAGGGTTGTGCGTGATTTCCCTTGTGCTGCAGAAGGGTGGCTCTGGGTGGTGGAATTTCCCATGATGGAAATTTTCAGTAGTAGTTTTACTGGACTCACAGAATTCCGCTGGGATCTTCTTCAATATTTAAACACCTTGGATAATAGTCAGTTTTGTTACATGAGCCGCCCAGTACTTTCATCTGATCACTGGTGTACCAGTGTGCATATGTCTCTGAAGCTTCAGGTGACAACTGACTCTCTTCTGTTTGTTTTGGTTTTAAATATTGAAGCTCCAGATGCTACGAAACGCTAGCGCTCGGGTCTGGTTGAGAAGGGAGTGGGTGGAAGGTACACAGCAGTAAATGTAGTGCAAGGGTCTTCCTAAGCAGGTTCGCTTGGGCAAGATTTACTTTAACTGTGCAAGGACTAGTTTGCAAAAATGCTTTTTTGGTTGCTTAACCCAAATGTGGGTTGCTTAACTTACAAATTTCACATCTGTCAATCACAGTAACGTTGTTGCTTGTTACCTGGCAGCCCTACTGGCATCATCTCCTTCTGGACAGTTCCTACAGGGTGGCTTTGTTCTCTGGTAGAACCAAGACTCGGCTCCAGTTACCAAATGTCTCCCCATGCCAGGTGCTGCGCTTGGCTCCTTGTTAGGAGGTGACAGTCTGCAGGGACACCTTGTTTGCTCAGTGCCTGAGTGAGTCTGCTGGGTTTCATGCATTGGCGTTCAGACTGGGCCACCGATGCCAGGTTGGAAATGAAGGTGTTCTCCCAGTTTAGAGCAGGCTGAAAGGGATCCTGACCAGTTAGACGCATTCCAGCAGGTTTTACAGTGAAGTCACTTCTCATTTACTGCCCTATTCTGTTACAGCTGCAAGCACGTTGAGTGGGGTCTTGCTTGGGTGAATAAACAAGTTAAGGAACCACTAGCTTATTGTGAACCGTACTGCCTACTCTGTGGCTCACAGTGTGAACTCTTCCGTGTCGAGAAGTCCTTCTGGAGTGGGCAGAAATCAATATTGCTTCTTTCCTCAGGCTTTTGATCCAGGCTGGGTTTAATTTGAATGTCCAGGACAATGACGGCTGGACTCCACTCCATGCTGCTGCACACTGGGGAGTGAAGGAGGCTTGCTCCATCCTGGCTGAGGCACTGTGCGATATGGACGTCAGGAACAAGCTGGTTAGTACACACAGATGTTTGCACAACTTATGCAATGTATTTTATAGCCAGATGAATATCAGCTTTATTGCCTGCCACTTGATCCAATGCCATGACAAAGTTACACGGTGAGCAGCTCTCCTAGCACATGCACTGGAGCATTTAAAATCATCAGAAAATAAAGAATCTTGACTTGAAGGAAGGCAGAAAAGGTTTTAAGTATTACTGGAAAAGATCAGTGGTTAAATTTTAGGACAAAGATTGTAAGGAAGGACAGAGGCTACTGTGTTTTCCTGTTTTAGTGTAATCCTGACGAATTAACAACAAAATAAACAGTCTTGGAGTGCAAAATAATATGCTATTATTAAGGTGTAGGGCACTGAGAACTAGCAAACCCTTGAGAAACCGGCAGCTTTAAACCTTCCTGTTCTACTACATTGGTTATAAAAAGGGAAATCAAAAAATTGACTCAGATTTGTGAGAAATGACTAAGAAAAATAGGATGGAAGGACAAAAAAGAAAAGGAGAAAAAAGAAATTCTTCCATCCTAATAGTCGGAAGTTTTTTCTTGAAGACCCCGTGGATTTTCAAGAGCTGCTGTGTGCTTGTTCAGGGTTGTTTCTGCCTTCCCCTCCCTGCTGCGATGTCCAGGCAGCACCTGTGAGACGCTTCCCGCTGGAGCGGTCTCGTGGGCTCTGTCGCACCGCGGCTGCTTCTTGGGAGGAAATTAGGTTGTATGTGTTTGGAACAGCACGGGGGAATGCCAGTAGGCAACATCATTTGATGAGAGAAATGTGGCACTATTTATTTAAGTGCATCTGCCCGCACTGGAAATCAATGTGAAAGAAACGGCTGAGAAGGAGCCGTTTTAGTGTGGTGAGCTCTTTGGCATCCGAAATACAGGGAATCTTTTATGTGTTAAGGTGCTTTTCCACAGTGTTCAGAATGTGTGTGGGTTTAGTGTTACACCAGACTTGAAAAGAAACAGGCAGAGTTGTCTTTGCTGCATTACCTGCTCTTCCCAGTCAAGGATTGTTGCCTTGCTAGGTCCCGTGGCCAGGGCAGCCTCTATTTGTTTGATCCCTAGCCGTTGGGTTTCATTAGGTGTTGTTAATTAAATGGTTATTACAGCTTTAGTTATGGTGAAAATGTAACTGATTTCTTGTTTTGTGCCACAAAGCAATTTTTCTGGTTTGTTTTATTTTGTAAATGCCCGTGCATGTGGAAATGGCTCCCAGATTTTTTGCCCTGCTGAGGACTGGCAGCCTTTGGTGGGGTTCAAGTACATGATGATACGGTACAACAGGTTGATCCCATTCCTTCTCAGTGCAAGAGTGTCCTTTTTACAGACTTGGAAAGTCAAATCTATCGCTCCTGGCTGTTAGATCTTAGCAGGTGCCGTCAGGGAACTGCACTTCCATGGCTAGGGCTGCTCAGACTGTGGATTGAGTTGTAAAACTACCACCGGTGTCGCATGGCTTTCCCTCCTCTGGAGTGAAACAGGGTGTGCTACTCAGCGTTTGGGGGGGAGGATGTGGAGCATGATCCCTGCTGTTCTTCGCTGGTAAATAGTGCTTTTCTGAATGTTAGTGCTGTGCTATATTGGGTATGCTCTTGTCTTCTCTTATCGCATCAGGGCCAGACGCCGTTCGACGTGGCTGATGAGGGACTAGTTGAGCATTTAGAAATGCTGCAGAAGAAACAGACTGTGGTGAGTTTTTGGCAGATCATTTTCCACCTCTCCAATTACCTTTTCACACACGGGTGTTCTCTAAGACATATGGTGTCAACAGACGCAGGAAGCTGAGGCCCAGCTATTTTTTTTTTCTGTGTTAGTCATTTGGAATCTTTAATTACAACAATGTTTTTAATAGCTAGAAATCTAGAAAACTGGATGACTTCACCGAGAAGGTCAGTAGTGTGCTGACTTGCAGATTTATGTGAACTGGTAAGGAATGTATAGTTCATCTTTGGAATGATTATTCTGCAGTTGCTTTTGTTAGCTGGCAAGCTTTCTAGCATCAAACTGCTCTTTTCTTAATGAATGATTACCCAAGTCAACTCTGTGTTGCATCTAAGGAAATATGCTGTCAGTGTTGAGAAAGAGGTCTGTTACCATGTCTGCCTTTCTTACAATAGGGAGACTTTTGATTGAGTGAGAAGAAATTATAAACTTCAGGGAATTGTGGATCAAAAAATTGGTGATTTCAAAACCATATTAAGTTGCAATTTCATAGTGCAATGGAGATATTGGAAGGGATTATAAGGAGACAGTTGGCATAAAAAAGGAGAACAGGAATATATCTTGATCAAAGTAAAGCCAGTTGTCAAGTCAGAAAGTTGGTTTTGGATTGCATTTTTTCCTATTTCATCTGGTCTACTAAAAAAACCCCCACAAAACAAAAAAAAAAACCCAAAAAAACAACAACAAAAAAAAAAAACCAAAAAACAAACCCAAAAAACAAACACCACGACCCCAAACCAACTTCTTTAAAAAAAATAAAAATCAGTATAATTTAAAACATTGGATTCAGAAACAGACATAATGAGAACACTGCTGATAAAACCCAGTAAAGTATTTTGAGGAACTGACAATGTGGGTGGTAGAACTCAAGCTCTGATCATAACACAGCTGCTCTTGTCCTTAAATAGCATCCTTAACATTCGCAGAAACTTTTTAAAAATTAATCAGCTTCTCCCTAAATGAGGTGTTGATAAATACTATCTGTGGTTGTATTCTGGATTTCCTCCTGTCTCACTACACCAGGATGCTGCAGATCACTGCACTCCTCAGAAGAAAAGAAAAAGCAAAACAATGAGAAGAATTTTTGGGGATGGGTGCTAACCCATTTTTAGGCCTGCTTCACAGGGGCTGGCAACCCCCTTGTTCTCTATATAGCAGCACTACATAAAGGCCTTTTCCGTGTGTTAAATTAGTGCAGCAAGCTATAGTAGAACTGGGAAGAAGAGAAGAATCCAGATTTTATCACACTTTTTTTTAATGGATATGATTTTTTAATGGAAAGGCCATTTCATCATGTGTGTTTATCATATTTATCACTTAAAATAGAAAACTTACATTTGCTAAGAATAAAGTAGGCAGTTCTACAGCATTTCTCCAAGTACATTATTTTGCTTTCAAAATGG
This sequence comes from Falco rusticolus, assembly GCF_015220075.1. Classification (NCBI taxonomy): domain Eukaryota; kingdom Metazoa; phylum Chordata; class Aves; order Falconiformes; family Falconidae; genus Falco; species Falco rusticolus. The sequence goes on along the minus strand of NC_051203.1, from coordinate 828,971 downwards.
CTCTCAAATCAGAGGTGTTTTTTTCTTAAATCTAAAGCTTGTAGCGGAACAATATGCCATCCTTGCTAAAAGATTTGCTGCGGTTATTGGAGAGGATGTTGTTTGCTGGAAGCAACTCATTTGATTTGGGTGTGGATGTTTTTCCCAGTCTCTGAATTACCTGTGAATGGAGCAGGCTGTTTCCTGCACTTCCCAGCTGTGCTCCAGCAGTTTGTTCGGATTAACAACAGGCTGTACCCCAATTTTTGGCTCTTTGCTGGACTCTGTAGCATTTCCCATGTTCAGAATTTGCAGAGCTTTGGCTTCTTGTGCCTGGTGTTGTCTCCTATCAAAAGGGAAGGAATAACAAGGCTAGACATGACACAGAAGAGACAAACGTGAGCCTCTGATTGCATCCCTTTTTCTATGTCGGCTGTCTCTGTGCTTCTGGAAGGTGCTGAAATGGTTTTTTCATTACTGTTTTGTCCATCACTGGTGACAAAATTAGTATTGCTTCTTCTGGGCAGAATCTGTCAGTTGCCATGGTGATCACAGGTGTTCTTGTGCGATGGCTTAATGCTGCCATTTGAGGGACGTAGGAGGTGACCCATCCTGGTAGGAGATCCATTGGTCACCTCTATGGGGCACACCTGGATGCCTGCCTCTGAGAGCCAGTACATAATAGCTACAAAGGCAGCAAAGTTTTAACTGAATCTAGCCTGATTTCACGGGTGTACAACCACCTGCAGAGAGACCTCCAGCGCCGTGCCTGCGTGTGCCGCTGCAGGGCAGTACGGTGGCATCAAGCTGTGATGCTGGGTCTTGGCCGGGGCTGCTGCAAACTTCCCCGAAGGTTTTATTAAACTGCAGCTTGAGTCTTGAGGACATGCTGGGTGTGTGGCTGTGCCCTTATAGAGCTCCAGTCCAAGGCATCCAGTGCTCTTGGCTCATTAAACAAATCGGCAGTATTTTTCGTCTAATGAGGCTGGGATGACCTTATGCTGTGGTAATTACTGGTTTGTGCTGAGGTGGCTTGTTAAGATGTCTCTTCATTCTCTCTCCAATCTTCATGGACTTCTTGACAGTTGCGAAGTGAGAAGGAGACGAGGAATAAGCTAATCGAAGCGGACATGAACGGCAAGCCTCAGAGCGGACTCTTCACCAAGTACGTCTCTCCCCTCCGTTTTGAAAAGCAGCTGCACAGAGTGACAGGAGACCAGCTTCGTCTGTTAGCAGCCAGCTGGCCTCAGCTGGTTTAAAAAAAAAAAGTTCATTGCCGTTCCTCTTCATTTCATGGTTTCTGTAACATTTGAGATCTCTCAAATACAATTTTAGCTGTTTCTAACATACCTGCTGAATGGTTGAAAAGGGACTTAGGTCAGTGCTTGGTCCCCCAGCTTCTGCTCAGTGTCAGTTTGACCTTTGGGCTGAGAACTGCACCTCTGCAGCCTCGCCGAGCCGGGCAGTGTGGCTGCTGGGTCGTGCTGCGCTAGGAAAAGAGAGACCGCATGTTTTGGGATCGAGAAATGCTTGCAAATTTAGGAAATGTGAGACTGGTGTTGGAATCCATGGCAAATGGGCAGTGCTGGAAGTGCTGGGATGTTGAGTCTGTAGATGGATTTTGTTCATTTGCTTGTTCTATATGTAGCAAATCATGTCTGTGTGTTCCTGAGAAGTAGAACTCAGAAATAACTTGCTTGACTGGCAGGCCTTTAAAATTTCTGTATCTTGCAGCAAAGAGAAGATTCTTTATGAGGAAGACACGCTGAAGTCCATGGAAATGGAGGAAGAGAACAAGGATTCTAGCAGTTCTAGTTCTGAAGAAGAGGAAGAAGCTGAAGAAGATGAAGTTTCAGAATCAGATACTGAAAAGGAGTCAGGTAAGACTTACTACTGTCTTGGATTTGATGATTAGCCTAGCAATATTAGGGGACCAGTTTGAGAGCTGCTTTTTTGCCTATTTTTTTTTTTTTATCTTAGCTGTTAAAGACAGCCTGAAAGCCTTACTTCCAGTGTTTATGTATAGAATATGGAGAAAGAATTCTGTAGCTAGTGTACTAAAAAAGCTGATCTAAATGCTGACTCGCAGGTCAACATAAGTTTTCCCAAAAAAAGCTGTGGGTAGTATTTTAATTTCTACTTCCAGCTGACTTGAATTTGAGATAACACATTGTTCACAGGTTATTCTTAAACAGCAGGCTTTTTTTTCTTGTTAGCCAATTTCAGGATGAATACTTCAGTTACTGCAAGATGGTAGAAAAGCAATTGAACATGTAGGAAGGTAACAGCCTGTTGTATTTGGATCAGATAAATGAAATTAAGGGCTGAAGCTATTTTGTATAATTATAGAGATAAGGAACTTTTTTTTCTGACTGTGATGTATAGTGATCTATAATAATTGCAAAACATAGTGGAAAATAAGGATTAAGTACATTGAGTCACATTAGCCTTTACATTATAGCATATTGCTGGCATCCTACTCCCATTTTCTCCCATAATTTCTATGGCTTCCTTAATTAGTTTAAACAGCATATATGTGCAGCACAGAAATTTTAAATAAAGATACTGAACTTTACAGTAAGCCAAGACTTATATAATATTTCTGCAGAGATGGATCTTGGACTATGATGTATTTAATGGTTAAGCTACTTTTAACAGCAGCTTACTTGGCCTATATATACCTGTGTACTAATAAGTAAGTGCTTGCAAAGAAGTGTAGTTTAAAGTTTTGTTCTGCTTCATCTGCCAGTAAAATTGTCACCTGTGTTCTAATTGTATCAATTACAACATTTATCACAGTATGAGAGGTGTTGAAAATCCTGGCTGGCCTTTGTAGTTACAAAAGCTCTTTGGGTATGACAGTAACAGGGTGAAATAATCTTTTGGCTTTTAAATCAAGCAGATGTAGTGGAGTCGTCAGTGGTAGAAAAGTCATGCAGAAGAAGTCACATTTCTTTGCTCCGTAAGTCAGGGTTTAAGTAGAGAGCAGCCCGGTATAGCTGTGTGCCAGTCCTCGCAAATGTGGTAGGAGCTTGACGCAAATGCCCCTAACGAGCAGCGGAGCTCGGCAGTGTTCAGCTGATGCAGGAACAGCACGAGAACCCTCAGCAGGGTGAGGGCTACTGCACGCAGCACTAGATCTGGTGTAAAGCCAGAGCAGGTATTTCTACTGAGTTAATTCACTGAGCAAAGGCCATTATAATAATCTATTTCAAACCACTAAAGCTAAAACAAATTGAAGACAGAAAGCATTCAAGTAATGCTTAAGCATCGGGCTCCAGGCTTTGTTACCTGGGCTCTCCCCTCCTGGAGAGCTTATTGTTCCTTTGAGGAACTTCAGTCAGAACTGAGACCCCACCTTGTAAACTTCTCAAATCTCTAATGAAATGAACGTGAACTGGCCCAGCTTGGATGTAGGCATAGCTGTCAGTTCTTGCCTCTGTGAATGGGGTGCACATTTCTGGTATTCTTTTCAAAACAAGATTCATGAGATAACAGCATCAGCCCACATGTTATAGGAGGACTCCAAAGATAAGTAGGGATGAAAAGAGCTTTTCATAGAAAATTATAAATGTCACAGTATTATTAGTTTCCAAGACAGTCTTAAGAACAAATATGTTTTATTATCTGCTAGACATTTGAATTGGTTGGATGGATACAACAGGCATGTTTTTGAAAAACATGGAAATGTTTTCCTTATTCCTCTTCGTTTTCTTCTGAGATTGAATACTCACATAGCTTTGTAATTCTGAGCAATGCTGGACAAATAGAAGACGACTGTTCTCAGGTGTTCAAAGTCCAGATGAAGGGAAAAAAAAAAAGCCCAAATATTGTTATCAGTGATCTTTTGAAACCAAAAAATTTTAACTCCTTTGGTAACTGAGCATAAGGCAGAACAAAGTAGAAGCTGGCAGTAGGATACAGAAATTTATTTTGAGGTATGTTTTGAGGGGTCTCAGGTTGCGATACATTTGTTGAATTTGCAGAGACTGTGGGAGGAGAAGAAATTTGAAGAGGTAAGCAGTGACATTGCTGGAGTGCTTCAGAGAGTACCATGTTTCTTACAGTCTGTAAGAAATGTGTGTTCTTCAAAGGAAGCTAAGTACATTAATGCGGTTTTATTTATCTTGAGGACAGTTAAAAATTTGGCATTGGGTTCTCTATAAACAAGAGAAAGATCAGTATAAAATTCTGTGGTCATTACCTGTGCTGGTAACTATTGTAGTACATAATTATTGTGAATTAAAGTAGGTTAGGGAAGCTTTTAATGGGGTTTTTTCCAGTGGTGGATTTTTTTTTTGTGGAACACCCCCACCCCACCCCCAAGAAAAACCCAACAACAAACCCTTAAGAAAAATTATATTTATGCCAAATTAGAGAACTAAATTTTTAATCTTCCCAAGTTTGTTTTGGGGAGAGTGAACTAATCTTCAGTAGTTTCCCGTGATTGGAATTCGTAATGTTCATTGCTGAAATTTTAATAAAATGAAACGTGGGCTCCTCTCCTAAAGACAGCAGTGCCTGTGGTCATGCAATCTCGCACGTTGCTGGTACAAGGTACTTTTGCCTGTCCTGCAAGTGACTCCTTTTGGTCACATTGCTCACAGTTAGAGTTCTTTCCAGCCTGTCATTACCGCTTAAGCTTGTGCCCTTGTAATTAGGCCTGACCTTAAAAGCTGACCTCTGTAGTATAAGCTTCCAGAACACGCTACCAGTTGCCGTGTAGCCCAGCCTGTAAAGCCTGCTGGCTGTCGGGTCAGGTCTGCTCTGCCCCCCTGCAAGGCTGAGGGTTCTCCTGCGTTCTGCAGGCTTCACCCTCCAGAAATCAGCAAGCGGCAGGCATGTCATGTGTGGTCTGTATGCTTTTCCGTGGGCTGCTGTGTGCCAGGTCAGGCCTGCAAGAAGTGGGTAGCCTGCCCCTTCCTAAAAGGGCTGTTTGAAAGTGCAAGAAATGAAATACTCTGTTCAGATGACTTCAGTGGAAGTTCTGAGGTAACACAAAGAGAGGGAAAGGTGGCTGAGACTTCAGTATCACTCAACCTTCCTAGGGGAAAGACACTTTATCTCTTTAATTCTGGATCTGTTAGTCCTGTTATTTTTAGATGTTTCTCTTGGCTTGCTCTTTTCTGTTTTCTATGTCCTTTGAATCCTGTTTTCTAGGAGCCAGAACGTTTGTTTCAGAAAAAACGATTTTCATGCTCCAAGGTGCCATCCTCACAGACACTCTATACCAAACTGCTTTTTATGTGTAGTAGAAGATCTTTATTCACTGCACATATGTCATTTGCCAGTACTGTTTGGGTGCTTACACTTAAAATGACTTTGTTTTTTCAAAAACATGACTGTGTGAGGCACTCATAGCTGTGAGTAGAAAACATTGTTTTGTTGGTGTAGGTACATCGTTTCTCAGGCACGTTGCATGTGGCTGTTTGGTAAATAGTGTATCTTACAGCCCTGTGCACTCCTGGCAATTGAACCTGTTGCCTGAGACACAGTTTCTGCTTAGTCTCCCCCGGTAATGCCTGGTGGATTTTCTTATGTCAAGCATGGTGCATAGATACAAAAAAAATTTAATACTGGATGATTGCACTTGTCTAACAAGGGAGCCAGCTGTGAGCTTTGATGGGGCTTGCTTAGCTTGCTTTGAGCCCTGTTAAGGATTTTTGTTGGGTTTCAGTTCTAGTTTCTTGTAGAAAAACAGATTTTGCTGTAGAAGACCAGAAATTCTGTCCACCAGCACAACCAACTGCAGCAGAACTGTGCAGTGAGATCCACCGCCCAGCACAGCGGGGCCATGGGCTGTGATGCCTGCCCGTGCACTGCAGGAGCAGCATGTTCTGCTCTGCTTCCCCCACGTTTTACAAGGGAAGAACAATCCCTGAGAGGAAGCAAAATTGTGAATAAACAAAGAATCTGTTTGTCTTCCTTAAGGTGCTTTCTGCAAAGATTTTGCTTGCCTGTGAGGATGAAGTTCAAAAGCTTTGCCTGGCAAATGTATCCATCGTGTTCTTCAGTGAGGGGAAAGCTTCCTTGCGGAAAGCCCTGGTTAGCCCGGGCACTGGGGGCAGCTTTATGATCTAAGGTTTACTCAGGTCACAGCAACGCAGAACTGGAGTTTAGCACACGCTGTGCTTGTAAAGAAGGGCCTTGGAAGTGCAATACTGAAACACTTGGTTTCTCTTCTTCTTTAAAATTGTAGAAAGGAAGGAAGAGCCCTTTGCCAACCACTCCAGCCATGACACCAGGCCTAGCATCACCGAGCAAATACCACCACCCGAGCCCAACTCCTTCACTGCATCTGCCAGAAGAGTAAGTGAATTTGGAATCAATGGGGACTCCAACAGTGCTTGAAAGCAGTAGGTTTTACTGGGTAATTGATGTTCTGGAACCATTTTCCAGAGGAGTTGCACGACCTGAATTTAGGAAAGCGTGATACTATGCAATTTTGATAAAGACACTGTGTTAACAACAGTAGAGGACCGGCATAAAGGAGGATGTTTGTATGATAAAGTTCCTCTTGAATCTCTTACCCTCCGAAGCAAATTGCACTGTTTGCAGGAGAAACCCTGCTTATCGCAAGTGCTTTGTGTTGCTGTCGGCTCTGAGGTAGCCGATGCCGATCTCTTACCGGTAGGAGATCATCCACCGAAGCTGGTTCCTGCTGATACATCAGCAGGGAATTTGGCATCATCATCTAAAGTGCCTCTGACTTGCCAGACTCAGTCGATTCAGTGGCATGTTGTTAGAGCCCAGTAAGCAGAGAGGATAAAGTCTGCATCTGACTAGACAGCTAGGCTATGAAAGCTTTTTAAAGGTGAAGTAGAGTTACTGAAATCTTATCTGAATTCTCCAGCTCTCGCGTCACTCAGCTAGATGGCACCAGGAGACTCCATTCTGCTGGGGACTGGTATCTTACACTTCTGGTTTCTTTTTGCACCAGAATATGGAGAACAGCTGTACAATGCAGGCACCTTGCTGAAGTCTGAAGCACCGGGTACCTGTTAGAGGGAAGATATTTCTTGCTGGGTCACAATTTTTTATTTTTGACATGCTACTAAGTCTTAACAACTTGTCCAGATCTAATGCAATAGAGTTCCTCTGGATGTTGTTCAATTCAGGCTGGCTGAGCAGGGGAAGTATTAAAGGTAGAAGGTTACTGGGAAGTGTGAGCTTCACTTAACCTTTTCCCAGCTGCAGAGTACTGTTCACACTCACTGGAGCTGTTTAACCCGGAACAAGACTGGGTTAGGGGTATAGAAGCGGGCCTGTGTGCAACACAGTTATTATTTTGACCTCAGTCACGTAAGATTGGCTGCTTCACCTTTTCTTACATATTTGATTCTTCTGTAACTCTCTTTGTCAGATTGAGGTTTATATGGAAAAATATGAGTGCTTGTGTTGCCCTCCATTTGTGGAGTTATTAGTATGTGTGCTGTTTCTATGTTGTTCAGAAATTACAGGAGGCAGCTTTTACTGTGGATTTGAGCTTTTCTCTGAGGAAAGTGTCAAAACTACATTAAAGTGTTAGAGCTGTGTAGCTCAGTAGACTGGAAGTGCTAGAATTAGTGGAGTACGGATTAACTCCTTGCATCTGCATTAACATAAGAGCTAAGAAACTTTGCTAAAATATTGCAGTGATAATTTTATCATTGCGGTCTTGAGTCAGTGAGCATGATGGCACAGCTCCCCAGTAGCTTCATTTATTTTGGATAATGTCAGATGTTTTCTGTTATATAGAATATGGTATAACAATGCTTATGTTAGCTTTGGCTGAAAGCCTTGTCTACCTCAGTACCCTGTCCTTGACAGCGACCATCAAAAGATACTAGAGAAGACAGAACCTAGCTGGACTTCTCTCCTACCTTCTAGCAATTTGCATTTCAGGGACTTGCTGAACCTGTGGTATTTCTTGTGTTCAGTAGCCCCTGTTGGACTTTTCCTCTATGAATTTATGCAGTCACTTTTTGAGTGCCCATAATGTTTGGGATCCTGTAATGTCCAGTGGAAAAGGGTTCTTCAGCTGAATTACATATTATACCTATGTTATGTTCAGAATTTCCTGCACCTGTTTCGTTCAGCCTGCCACACACTGGTTTTATTTGCTGCCCCTAGTTCCTTTATGGGAAGGAACAAGGAATAATCGTGCCACTGAGGGTTTTATGTACCTTGGTCAGATCTCAGCCTTGGGACTCTTGATATACTGAGTAACTCATACAAAAGCGCTCTTGCTCTACTCATCCTTGGTGCTTTTCTCTGAATCACTTCCCCTTCTTCTATACTGCTTTTGAGCTGTGCATGATATCAAAGATGTGATTGTACCTTGCAGTAACACAGAGTCATGATAGTGTTGTGTTTCATATTCTGTTCCTTTCCAATAATTCCTATTGTTTTGTTTGCTTCATTTCCTCTACAGCGTGGTGTTGAGCCCCTGTCTTTATGGAAGTATCTCTTGTGGTGCCCAGCCTCCATTCTTGAATGGCAGTAGGCATCTTTTTGTAAGACTTGTACAACTTTAGTTACAGTTATCACCTAAGCAGTTGTGTATTTCAGGAATAATATGTTCTTGTCAGAAGTACTTCGTGTAACAAAACCCATGAAGGCTCATTCTGTAGTATGTATAGAACACGCAGTTACCTAACCATAAGAAGGTTTAAGCTGGAGCGGGCTTCTGCAAGCCTCTAGTCCAACCTCTTGCTTGAAGCAGGGCCAGCTTCGAGCCTGTGTCATGTTGCTTTGAACTACCTGAGCTCACCTGAGTATTACAAAGTCTCTGAGGATGGGGATGCCCCACTTTCTTGCTCCTTGGCCCAGTGCAGCATCGTTCCTACCAGGAGGTATGTCTTCCTTCGTGTCAGCTGGGATTTCCCGTGTTGGAACTTGTCTGTTCCTCCTTCCACTGCAGATTGATGAGAAGTCTGGTTCTATATCTCTGTAAATCCCACCCCACAAGTAGTAGAGCAACTAAATCCTTTCTTTGCCTTCTCTTTTCCATGCTAAAAAAGTTGGGTTTCCTCAGTCTTTCTCTTTGTGTTGTGGGCTCCAACTCCCTGATGATCTTAACGGCTTCTCCTGGACTTTCTCCAGGTGGAGTTGTGTAAGGTTTTGATTTGCAGCGAGTCCCAAAAGAGTTCATTACTTTTTTCTGTTTTCTGCCTTTACTGAATAATTCCCCCTTCCTAAACAGGTGCTAATAAAAGCTTCATTGTTCTTTATATTCTTTCTGCAAAGCTGGAGGAGGGCATTGTGTAGGCAAAGGGAGCTGCACAATGGCACAAGATTTCTTTCATTGTCTGTCCTTGGGGATGCGGGCACTACAGCAATTTGCATCCCTGTGAGTTCACCTTGAGCTATGTCCTTTAATAAAAGCTAAGCAGAAAATCAAAGTCACTCCATCTTATGCTTACAAGTGTAGCCCAGCAAAAACTGGGGCTTGTTGAAACACTTTCAGAACACAAGATTGTGCCTTGCAGTGCTCTTACTTCTTCCAAATGTCCCTTTTTCTCCTCCACAGTTCAGTTGGCTCAGCAAGTCAGACGAGCAGAAGGATGAGTCACCTTCATCGTGGCGGCTGGGGCTACGGAAGACTGGCAGTCATAACATGTTGAGTGAAGTTGCTGCTACTCGTGAGGCGCAGAGAGATAAGACTTCTTCTATCTATCGTTCTTCGTCAAGTCCTCGGATATCTGCGTTATTAGACAACAAAGAAAAGGTTTGGCTTTCAGCAAATGTGTTTTAGTGCATCCCAGCTGAGCAGATTTCACCTCACAGGTTTAAGACCCCTTCCCTTTCGTTTTGAGTTATTGCTGAGTTTTATATCCCTAACAAACTTAGGTCTCTTTCATTCTTCCTTTTTCTTTTGAAAATTTTCCCTGTCCTATCAGTTGCTCTTGCAGAACTGGAGTTTGGTGCTCCTTTGACCTGATCCCTGCTTGGGTTGGAGTGGGCTGCCAGTGAACAAGGGCTGTTGGTCTGGCACAGCCCTTTCTTTACCAGAAAATATCTAATCAAGACAGCAGTGTGTACCTGCAGTGGAAATTCTCCTTCGCTGTCATCTGCATGGGATTCTTTCTGTATCCACCAGCTGTATTTGTGAATCCCATCCCACTATTCACTAGCTGTAGCTTTGCTGCCCGTGGGTAGCTGCCCCGTGCTTGATTCAAGATCAGGCTGGACGGGGCTCTGAGCAACCTGATGTCCCTGCTCAGGGCAGGGGGTTGGACTAGACGGCCTTTGAAAGGTCCCTTCCCACCCAAACCATTCTGTGATTCTCTGGTTTATATAGGTAGTTCTAGTTAGGAGCTGCTTTTATTCACTAGCACGCTCTTCACAAAATCATTTTCAGAACTGATTCTTCTGTGCTGTGGTATGTGTTGCCCAAGAAAAATGCTTTAAACCTGTTGTCCTTAGACAGGAGAGTGCTTTCTTAGTTGAAGGAACCTGAACATTAATTTAGTTGTCATTGAATGTGCTGGAAGCGTAACAGATGTCCAGCTGAAGTACTTCTTTTGCTTCACCAGGATAAAGACAACAAGAGCTATCTTGCCACAATAGCCCCCAGAAGACTAAGCAGTACGAGCGATATAGAAGAAAAAGAAAACAGGTGAGACTGACTGACTTTAATGCTCAGCTTCTGTCGATAGTTCCTCTGGAATACCTTTTTTCTGTATTCATGCTGCATATATTTTCTCAGCAGTCCCAAGTGCGTGGGAATTCACAATATTGAGAGCTCTCTCTGATCTGTAAAAGTTCTGGTAGGTTCCTTTTCGTTTAGGTGAGCGGGGCAACAGGCTTGTTTCTCCAGCCCCTGCATTCATACACACGTGGTCTCCGTCCAGGAAACGAGATGTGTGCATACTTTTTCCTTTTATATGCAAGTGCCTCATTTTGGAGCTGGCCCCTACATTTGTACTTCTGTCGCTTGCTCAAGAGTCACCTTCAGTCCCTTTTGTTCACATATCTGTCGTTTTGAGTTGGAGTTTGTGAACGCTGTCATGTATGGAACTGTTCCCCTGGCAGGGGTTGTTTTTAAGGTGAACGAGTGTCGTTGCCCCTGGGCAGAACCACAGTACAGACGGGATGAGTATCTGGTATCTCCAGATACGGTTGAGGAGCTAATCTCTACAAACGGGTTCCTCCTCACAATTTGTGCTAGAAGGAGTAAAATTTGAGCTTAGCCTCATTTCCAGCCACTTCCACAATCATGGCAGAAAGGCACATACAGAGAAGACGTTGTGAACTGTAATTGCTGTGAAGAAGTTGGGGCAGTTGCCCACCCTGAGAGAAATTCAGCACAGCTTGAGATTCTTTGCTGATCTTTTGCTGGAACCTCCCTGCTGCGTTCCTGCCTAATCTCAGCCAGCCACTGTGCTTGGGGGTTTAGCAGACAGTTTGTGTCTGCTGATAAGCTTGAGCGGTTTTGGCAGAGGCTGGTATTGAGTGGCACATCCAGCTGCCTGCTGCTAAGTGTCCTTTGCTCGGTGAAGTAGGGAATGAGGAGAATTGGCCTGCGGGAACAGATGGTGCCCAGGCGTACCGTCTAGTACACATTTTCCCCAATATAACTTCCTTTCAAAACAGCTGAATTTCACTTCACAGAACCCACAGGTGTCTGAAAGGGCATCGGCATGGACATGGCAACTGAAAAATGAAAATTAATTGCAGGCTGATGAGTGAATAGACTTGTTCTGCTTTACAGACTCAAGACCCTGTCCAGGACTTGTACTTGGACGTACTGCCCAAGTGTGTTTCAGGAAGAGGAGCCCTGCTTTCAGATAACTGTGATAAATAGGGCTACTAAGAATTTATTGACAACTTGTCAAGTAGTTTTAGATATTGCCAGACACTTTGTTTGTTGTTTTCTGCTGCTAAGTATAGCAAGGGATTTGCCATACTGAATTGCTTTACTGTCATTGCCTGGATACCTCAGAGAATAAAAACTTTCCCTGTGGTTGCAATATCTGTCCATTTGTGCAATGTCATTTGATACAAGATGTGCAATGTCGTTTGATACAAGAGAGAATATCAAATGACGTTACTTAATATGTTAAATTACTTTTATGGACTAAAGTCTGAATTTGAACCGCAAGTTTTCTGACTAAAAAAGATCTTTTTTACACAAAGCATTACATCATCTGGTCATTCTTGAGTAATACCGATGGCAGTAACAGAAACCGGTGTTAAGGCTAGAAGAGGTGTTCCAGCGAGTTGTGTCACCTGTGAACAGTGGTGCACGTAGGTGTAAGGGAAGGATTTGTGTTGTGGAACTGTAAAGGAGCCAAAAGCAGACTCCAGAAGTTTTTCTAAGCAAACTGTGTGCTCTCTCCTGTGTTAGAGAATCAGCTGTTAACCTAGTGCGGAGCGGCTCTTACACCCGGCAGCCATGGAGGGATGAATCAAAGGGAAACGAAGCTCCCCATTCTGGTGCACCTACTACCTATGTATCTACCTACTTGAAAAGGTATGTCCAGTTCTGTCTTACGTGGGTTCCCAGGCAGTCGGTTCTACTCTTAACGTGCCTCCCAGACTTCAGCCTCCTGCTTGCAGCTTACTGCATCAGTGTAACTGGCCTTGGGACCCTCTTCTGCTGAGAGCCGGAAATAAAAATTAAGATTTGCCAACATTTGTCATGCCAGATAGTATTTAAAGGCCATCATTTTTGTTGATTTGTAAATTGCTAAATTGAATTTAAATACTCTTGCTCACATAATTCAAATGCAAAGTGTTTTCTCAGTTTTATGCTAGTATTATGGTTAGATAATAAAACCCAAATTGATCATAAAAAGACGATAAATCCACTACAGTCTGAAAGCATTGTTCCAATAGCTATTGACAGGTAAGTTGTAGCTTAGTGCTCATTTTGGTTTATATTAGTTGAAGATTATGGCATCATTATTAGAAAAGTGGCAGTGTTCTTGTGCATGACTTACAGCACTTGGTAAGGAGTAAGACTGATGTCTCCAGCCATTTTCTTGTGGTAGTAAGGAAGCAGTTTCTGCACAGTGTGTGACAAACCGTAGAGGCTGGTGGTTAGTAAACTAGCCAAGCAGAATCAGGAAGGCAGCTCCGTGCATAACGTCTTTAACTGGCGGTATCTTCTAGCCCTTTGGAAGGCAGAGGCTCAGTTTCCTTGAAGTACCAGATAATGGCTGAGTGAGGTGAATGAATGCCCTGCTCTGTTAAGGCAAGTAAGACATAAATGAGTTTTCATCTCAGTTGTGAAAAGGAGGATCAGCCCTTTGTGCAAGTACAGTGCCATCACCTCACCTTCGTTTTAGCTAAAACTGGAAACCATCAAAACAGCATGTATGAATGTGTCACGCTGCAAAGCCATTTGATCCGTGCTTAAAGAAAAGGGCAGAAATGTTTCAAGGTTTTAGATTGTGTTTCAACAAATTCTAGACCCTGAACTAAATAACTGTCCTGAAGATGGAACAATTGCTTGAGATATTTGGGGAAACGTGGATTTTTTTGTGTTCTGGTACTTATCGCTGGTAGAGGTAAGTTGTGCTCAAGGATGTGTGTGTCCATCTGCTGAGCACATACAGACCCATTTCCACAAAAGGTGAAACAGCCACTTCAAGCAATAGACTTCTCCTGATCTGCTGATCCATTATGGTGACACATCTATCCTGGGACATGATGACAGGCAGCCTCCATAGCTTGTCTCTCTCTAAAGGCGATCTGACAAGCCACAGCTGATTACAATGGGAAAATGTTGCCTTTTGCAGCTGGCACACCATGCAGTTTCCTAGCCTGAGACAGTCCAGTCACTCATGTGGCTGTCTGCTGAAATTTTACAAACATTGCCTCAGCTAATCCAGAACCAGATTTAGTGTTACATTCATGTAGTTGTGCTCTATTTCCTTGGTTAAACTACAGACAGTGAGAGTTCTGGCTGGCAGGGGTATTTTGCTAACGCCGATTTCTCGTCACAAAGGCTGAATTCTGGCCTTTCGTAGGAGAGTGTTGGTTTACAAGCAACTACAGAGAATAGCTTTGCCAGCTAGCAATGAAGTGTACTTTTTAAAAGAGATCAAGTTTTACATTTTATGTAAAATCATGTAAAAACATGTAAAAAATTTATGTAAAAACAGTAGAATCATGATCAATTTGCCGTCTGTCCCATATGCCATTCTATAGGAGAGCACACAGAAATTAATCATATTGAACCTCTGATTTCTCCAGCTTTATGCATCAGCCTCTAAGATGAGGGAAGGGAACCTGATTGCCTGTTAAGAGTAAGCTCTTTGTCATTTCCAAATATTAACAAAACTCTGAACACAACTCCAAAAGCTAAAAGCTTGTTCAGAGAGAAGAGTTAAAGTGAGCATGACATACGTGGTTGTGACTGAGAGGATAACTTGTATACTTCTGCATTCCCCCTTTACTTTAGCATTTAGGTAATCTCCATAAAGATACCAAGTTATGTTCCGTAGGTGCTTTATATGACCCCCAAACAAAGAGTAAACATCAGCAACAGATCATCCTAAGATGTTGAAAATGGCTTTTCTTCTAAAAGGGGAATAAAGTAACTTGCAGCAATGTTGTAAATGTTCTTTAGCTTTAATTGAAGCAAATGTTAAAGTGCTCTCTGTAATGGTAATGACAGGCTTTACTTTTGCTTTCTCTATAGGTGTACCACTAGCCCAGAAATTCACAGAACCCTGTTCTGACACCCTGTTCCCCATTTTAGTGCGTATTGACCTTCAAACAGCTGGTTCGCTTCGCCTGTATGTTACAGGATTTGGAGGAAAACTGGCATAGCAGATTGAATTAATTCAGCATCTTTCTGTTGACATCATCCATAAGTGATGCCTCACAGGAGGGGATCACACACATCAGAGTGAAATCACTTTTTCACACAGCTTCTCCTCCATTTTACATGTTTACATATATGCTGCCTTACTGGTTTTGTTCACATAAAAAACATCACAGCGAGTCAGGTCAACAGTCTGTGCAGTCCAGCTTCTTTATGACAGCAACTGGTTTTGAAGGACAAGTTGCAAAAGCTAGGATAACTTACGAGCCGTCTTCCACCTCCCACACTCACCCTGCTTCCAGCAGTCACGGATTTGGGAGCCAGGGGTTATACTTACCCAATGTTCTTAATTAATAGCCACCACTGTGGCCAGCTTCCATTGGCAAATCCTGTTTTCATCTCTGCAGCACTCTATGGCAGTGTGTTTAAAAAAAAAATAGTTGTGTTTTGTGCAAACCTTTTTTATTAGTGTATGTGGAAGCTTTGTGAGGTTTTGAAGGTTTTTTAAGATTTTTGAATTCTGCTTGCCTTAGCTGCCTCAGAAGTATTTCTTTTTAAATGGTGCTTTCCATTTCATTGCTCATTCCCTGATGGTTGTATTACGGTGATTATGTTGGAGAACAAGTAGCACTGTGTCAGTCCCCCCCCCCTTTTTTTTTTCTAATGTTGAATTCTTCAGCATAAATTCATAATCCTCCCTTTTACAGATTCATATGAACACAGCTGTTAATTAATAAGATTCCCCAGCTAACCTTTTTGTTGCAATTTTCTGGTCCTGTTCAGATCAAATATGAATAATTGAATAAATGCCTTAGAGTCCCCCTCAGGCTGCGCAGTGCCACCCGGGCGAGGTGATGGGGTAGAGCTGGCAATGCCTCGGCCCTTCTGGTGAGCCGGAGCATGCATGCAATGCCCCAGCGCCGCGTTTCTCCAGCCCGGGGAGCTGGCACAAGGCCATCACCACGCTCTTCTTCTCCATTCCTCCTCCTCCCCCTCTCAGCTCCCCAACATCTCTGCTCTCCCAGGCACCCGGTGCTGCTTCCATCCCCTTGTCTCCCCTTTCCACCCATTACCTTTCCCTTCTGAAAGACAGTCCTTGTCAGGTCTTACTGAATAACCCTCTCGTGTCCGCCCTTCTGACCAAGTTCATTCTCTTCTTTGCAGCCAGCCCTCGTGCCCCAGCCTCTCAGCCTTGGGCTCTCCTCGGACGGTGCCGCATCAGCCCTGCTGGGGCTGCCACCACCTGTCCCCTGCTGCTCCTCTTGTTCCTTCCCCTGGCGCACACTCCACTGCCATCACCCCCTCAGTACACTCATTTCTCCAACTTCACGGCTGCTTGCTCTGCACGCCCACGCCAGCCAGGCTTCGCCCCCTGCTCTCACCCGCTCCCAGCCCATCTCCAGGCCTTGGCCTTTCCCCCCATGCAGGGAGCCAGGAGGGAGGCACTTGCTTCTAGCAGCACTTGCTGCTGCCCCGTGCTCCGGGGCCAGCTTTCCAGAGGAAGCTTTGTTTAGTCTCTGGTGGAGGTTGCTACCTGGTGACAATAACTTGCTTGTGCCTTTGTGACCTGGATATGGCAGGCGGCCATCAGCTGAAGAGCGCCAACCTAAGGTTCCTCCCCGTGGCAGCCTTCCAGATGCCCCTTTCTCTCCTTTGGCCGTCCGGGGACCAGCTGCTTGTTCTGGGCTGGCTGGGGGCCTTGGCATGTAAAACTGGTTTGTAAATTGGGTGCCTACGTGAACTGGACTGGATCCTTCCTCTGACCTCCTGTTCCTGGCTGTTGTCCTGCCCCTTTCAAGTTTTATGTCAGCCTCGGGCTGCTCTCTCTGACTCTTGCTCTTGTGTTGACTTCCAGTTCCAGTCTGTTTTCCCTGGCTTTCCCATAAACCTGCAGCTCTTTGTCCCGATCTGCTTTTCCTCTAGGTCAGCTTTTATTTCTGGTGCAACCACTTTCCCCCATGTGCACTGGCATGGGAGTCATTAGGATGCAGGAGGCGAGAGGCAGCCTGCCAGCCTTCCTAGCCTTTGATCCTGCAGACAGCCCAGTCTGACCAGTAGCAACCAGGAACACCAGTTGCTGGGAAAGGCGTGGCAGGGCCCTGGGTCACGCATGCATGCTTGTTTGCTCTGAGCTGACAACGAGCAGCCTGTACATGGGGCTGTGGCACATGCAATAAGGAGGTTTTGCCAGATTTCATCACGTCTGGTTTTCGAGGTGTGCAACTTCTCCCACTTAGGATGGATTTTCTCTGAAAAAGCGCAAGGGTACATCCTCGCATGAGAGCTCTTCTCCATTTCTCCTGTCTCCTCCAGAGTATGGGCACTTTAACACTTCCAGCTTTTCAGTAATAACGGGTTTAAGGGGTTTGTTTTAAACTGGCAAAATAGGTATTTCCCTTGCTCATTCTTGAATATTTTTTGGATGGTTTTGCTAGCTATTTTCCAGAAATACCGAGTTTGAGATATGCCTCACAGAAAATTAAAGCCTGAACTGATCGTCTTTGCCAAAGCTTTTCAGCCACTGAAAACAAGTTCTTAAACCTGGAAGCCCTGGGCATCCTTAGGAAGTGATGCAGCCAGACCTGCTTATGTCACTCTCTCCTTCCCTGCTTTAAGCGACCTCATCCTTGCTCATTGTTCCTACCTTCCCCCAGTACATGGGGTGCTCTGTGCACACCGCTTTCACTGCGGTAGGGTTTTTCCCTTCCCTGATCTTCACCGATTCACCTCCACGCCGTTGTTCTCTCACTGAAACCCGCAGGGCTTAGCTAAGAGGGGCGCTGGCAGCGCCAGCCCACGTGAGCAGCTGCAGCCTCCCCGGTGTACTTTAATCTGCCTGCACACGTTTTGCTAAGATGTAATACTTGCTCCCTTCCCAGCGGAGAGCCCAGCTGCGGTGGTGTTCTGTTGAATATTTACTGTGCTCTGAAGGACGTGATTTTGTGATGTTTTACAGTGCTTCATTTGGTAGAAGTAGTGACCTGAGCAGTCCCTACATTTCAGCCAGTCGCAATACATCTGTAGCTACCTCACCCAGTGCCATTGGCTCATCTACCTCACTGGGCACCCCGTGGCATCCTGTCTCTTCCTGCCCCACATCTCTCAGTGCGAACGCTACTGCATCCGCCCGCCAGTATACCAGGTAACGGCTCACAGCTGAGATAACTGCAGAAAATCAGCATTTGGGTTGCAAGTTCTGAATGCTGGAGTGGATTATGGACTGGACGTGCGCTTCCACACAGGGAGCGCTGATAAGAAATCCCGGAATGGTTGTGTTGGACCGTTTCAGTAGTGCATATGCACCAGCAGGCAGCTAACGGCCCCTGTGTGACCCTCGCTTCTTCACCCCCTGGAGTGGTCGGTTGTACCCTCTTGCTGCCCTGTTAGAGCCCTGCTGTGTTGCTCAGGCTGCTCTTGGGCGTTCAGTGTTACAAGCTCTTGGAGTTCGTTCCTTCTGCCTATTCGCCAGTTATATTTTCTAATTGTTTTTGCTACAAACAGGGATGTGAAGACTGTGAATTCCTCCTGCTTATTCTTCCACAAGTTTTTGAAAGCTCGTTTTAATGTGTGCTGTTCTCTACAAAACCACGAGTCTAGAATGAGGAGAGTGAACTGTCAGTGCTCCCTCAAGGTGGCTGGTCTCACTCAGCAGCTGAGTTCACTTGCTTTGCTTTCCGTTATGTCTTCTCTATTTCAGAGCCCCTTTCAGGCAACAAACTGATACTGCTGTAGAGAAAAATACAGAGGGCATCTCTGCTAGCACCCCCCTAGGTGTAATCACAAATCGTGCCATACTCGGCTCTGCTAACGGTATTGCGAATGCCAGTGCTGCCTCAACCACAGGAAAGGACTGCTCAGCTGAGGAAGCCAGGGAGCGCAGAAGGTTAGTGAGCAGAGTGCCGCTGTGTGTCGGTCCTCCTCCGTCATCAGATCTCACGTGGTGGTGATGGTGGGGGTGTGAGAACTGTTTCTCAGGTGCTACGTAGAGTTAACGGGCTGCTGCCCCTGCTCTTGTCTTAAGGTTTTGAACTGAGTCATCCCTGGCTTGTAGGTTACATTTAGGTTCATAAATTTCTACTTGTCTTTTTAGCATCTCAGCCTTTTTCTTCAGTAGTCATCTCAGCTACTAGTCTCAATCCCTGTACACAAGAGGGGTGGACAGCCCAGTAGCCACTTGTAGTAGGTTCTGTCACATAAATCCCATTCTGGAAAGAGCAGAAGAAATGAAACACATTCAGATAAAATCCATCCCTCTATGCCTCGGTCCTTGCTGCACAAGCCCCTCGATGCCCTCTGCAGTTAGTGGGGGAAAACAAACATTGCTGGAGTGTGCAGGTGTGCGATACAGGAGGAGATGGACTGCACTCTAGCAGCATGCATTTCTTTCGATCGACTCTACAGGAAGGCTTACCACAGAGGCAGAAGTCTGCCTTGTGCAACTGAGGCTATTTCAGCAGCAGCAGCATTTTTAATTACACTGAATCTAACTGGTGGTATCTCTTTCTTACCATATGATGGTATTTTAAGACTGGGGAGATACAAAACTGGGGTAGCTGGTGCTCTTTTCAAAGGAAATTTACCATGTGCTTTTAAGTACCAAATAGCAAACGCTCCATCTTTATTCATGCAAACAGGTTAACTTTTGCAAATTCTGTCTCTTCTGATGGCATTGGTGAAAGTAGATGGTGATAAATAAAATGCAGTGATGAACCGTGTATTCCTAACTAGCAACCAGTTCATGGAGTGTATTCCGTAATAAGATTCTTCCAAGCTAAAATAATAACTTCTTAAGATACGGACCTTTCTGAGTGGAGATATACTCAGACATATTTTAAATAGCCTAAAGCCAAAGGATGTGAAAAGCAGCAATGGAAATTATCAGCTTGCAAAGATGAAGATGGTAGAGCTCAGCAGTGCCGTGTAGCCTGCAGTCAGTCGGGGGCCTCCCCCACGGCGGGCGGGCGGGCATGCTTGCAGCGGGCTTCTCTTTGCTGCAGTAGGGCCCTGAAAGACGGTGGTCTGTGCTATTTGGAAAATACCCAAAGTTTTAGTGCTCGTTGGGCATTTTTTTTTTTTCCCCAGAGCTAGCACAGGGAGTGCTTTGAAGGTATGTCAGGCATTCTGGATGAGCCACATTCATCCACTCCGTGTGCAGGGACATAATTTGAAATAGCTGCTGCAGAGTATCTTTGTAAGAACACTTAAAGTTAATATTAGGAGTACCTCCGTATGCTCCTCGTCATTTTGCTAGGGGTCAGTTGGCTTGGTGTCATTTGCAATTGAATTGAGAAGAGCTGCCAAAAGATACTCCTGGTGCAAAGTGAGATTGTGCAAAAGAGGACAGAGTGAGTATTGTGTTTTTAGTTCACACTTCAGACAGTTTCACAACAGTATCTTAATTTCGGCAAGCCCAGAATCAAGTTGCAGAAGCTTTAGATTTTTTCCCCGAAGAAATGGGCTCCACAAAACCCACCAGACTTTTGGCACTGTCTGCAGACGGAGATCTCGGCTGTGATAGTATTTGTAGATGCCCAAAAGAGCATCTATTAATATTACTGCATTGGCATGTATTACCAAATCGGTTTCTATAAATAGCGTAGGAGATTTGTTTGTCTCCTGCGTTTGTATTAGAGAACCAACTCTTAGGAATTATGATAATGTAAAGAGAAACACCAGAAAATTCCTCCCACCTTTAATTGGTGCTTTGAAACTATTGAGAGGAAAAAAAAGGTACAGCGAGGATGCGTTGGGTGGAGGAAACCTTATTTGTGAATGTGTGTTCTAACAGCAGGATATACTGACTGGGGAACTGCCTGCACGTTTTGAACTAGGAAACATGGAGCTAGAGGAACAGGAGAGGCCACCTACATGGGAAAAGCTTATTTTGGAAGGAGACCAATTCCACTAAAATAAAATTAAAAAAGAAAATGGCAGGCAGTTGTCAGGGAAGCACTGTATGGATTTCAGTTCCCACCGGCAGCTGTTGCGGTAGTGTTCGGTCTGCTTCAGTGTTTCCAAAGCTCCGGCTTTCTCTTAGCAACAGAAACATAAACAAGCTTATCAGCTAATATTAGATCACAGGGATGTCTCCTAACTTGTGGCCTTAAATTATCTGCGTGAAGCCAAAAGGTTAAAGCAGAAGAGACTGCCAGGTCTGGGGAGGACCGAGCAGCCCTGTGCTCTGGCGTGCGGTTTCGCATCCTTCGGTGCCCAGCACCCGCAGCCTGGCCCATGCCGTGTTTCACCCGTGGCGCTTTACCTGCCGCTGGCTCGCCAGCTGAATCGGTCAGCAACCCCCCGGTGGGTGGGAAATCATGTGCCTCGCCTGGCTGCAGAGGGGTGATGAGACACAAGAGGCGGCAGCGCAGGGGAGGACAGTTCGCAGGCACGCAGGGCCACCTGCCCGGCGCACGGTGACACGCTGCTGCCGGCTGTCCCCGCCACACGGCTGGATGTTCCGCCCCGCCGCTGCCACGCGTGTTTACGTGTGCCCGGCCGCGTTCAGCCTCCCCCCGTTCTGCTGCGGCACGGCAGTTGTGCTGGGAGGCTGGAAACGTGCTGTTTTCCAGAGTCGGTGGTTTTGCCAGGCAGTTTCTTTCTCTTTTTCCTGGGGGTTTTCAAGCCGCTGACCACCATTGCTGTTGGGCCATTTTGACGATCTCCTGCCAGCGCCAAATTGTCTCACACCGCCAGTGCATCTGTCCGGCTGAACTCAAACCAGCACCGGCTCTGCTCGGGTGGGTTACGCGGGTGGGTGCCTGCAGTGCCTCACGCAGACCCTCTTCTTCCTGGTGCAGAACCGGGGTCCGCCTGGTCCCTGCCTGGTGCAAGCAGGCGGTGGGGAATCGGGGGGCCGTTGGTTGCAGCCCACCGTGGGGTATCCGCCTTCACCCGGGGTGACAGCGGCCTCTAGTGCCACCGAAAGCTCCTTTGCAAAGGTCACCTGCAGCTTTGTCCGCGCGGTTTCAGCAGGGCCCTGGGCACCTCTCCCGGGACCCCGCGCTGCAGCCCCTCTCAGGGGGCTCCTGCTGCCTGCGCGTGCCCCGTGTGCGGGACATGACCTGTGCCATGAGGCACCTGGTGCTGGAAGGGAGGTCGGGGGGGGTCTGGTTCTCGCTGAAGCCTTTCGTATTACGTGAGAGCTTTGGTTCCCAGAATAGACTGAAAGGCGACCACGCAGCCCATGGCTCATGCTCAGCATCACGTGCGGTCAGAGCGGCTTTGCCTGAGAGCTTCTGACAGGCAAGACTGTGCTCTCAGTTGTGTCACCAGTTTAAAAGCACACCCTTGAATTTGAAATCTGGCCTGTTTTTGTAAGAATTGCAATTTTAATTTGACCTTCCTCTCTGTTTGGTTTTTTTTTTTTTTTTTTTTTCCTTCCCCCCCCAGCCACTTTGTTTATACGATCGCGTTCTGCAATTGTGTTTGTTCTTCCTGTTCATCAGGAAGGTTCCAGCAAGGTGGTAGCACTTGCCATCAGGCAAGCTGTTAGAGACGGGAAACATATCTCTCCCTTATTTTTGAATGAGTTCTCAAATAAATCAATAGGAGTGAAGCGGGCTTGTTTTCGTAGCAGCTTTGGGGCTGGCGGCTGTGCTCAGCCTGCCTTCCTGCCCTCGAAAGTTTCCCCTGGAATTTTTTTTCAGATGAAGCAAGTACACTGACATGCAAGGTAAATGTGTCTAGCAAATATTTCCCTTTTCTGCTTCATTCCCAAGAGGAATTTATTTTTCATTCTTTGTTCCTTCATTCTAAGGATCCAGCTGCTAATTGTAGTAGCATATATTAATAATATATTATTAACTGAATCCTCTTCCACCAGTACTGTTAGGTGAACAATTTTTGGCAAGTCCTTTTACCTTGTGATTCTTGTCCTGTCCAAATTCAGAGCATGACTCCTCTAGGGTGAGCGCGGATGCCCAGTGCATCTGATAAACCTTGTTATCTGACAAAAAAATAAGAACCCCTGATCTCTGTAAAAGTTAAACTGTGGGGTTTGCATTCATTTAAATGTCGCTTGAGAGGAACTGGAGGAAGAAGCCGTGAGCATTATCGTGCTACCACCTTGGGATGTTTTCAGTAGCATGTAGCCCTATAATCCTTATCACTGACTGACATAAAGTTGAGTAGTCTTAATTCTCCTGGGAAATTCTCTGGGGAAGCAGAGTGGTGGTGGCACTCGTGCGAGGTGCTACTGCATGGCAAGGGATGGATTCCTGTCCACACTACACAGCGGACAACAAAAAGTTAAGAGGTCTCTCTCTCACGAAGAACTGAACCATCGCCTGGCACCTGCTGTTGAAAGCATTTATCTGCCACGCTTCTGCAGTTAATCTCTTTCAGATAAAGTCGTCCTTTTTTAAAAAGGCTACTGGTGCAGATGACGTGGGAGGGCAGGAATTCTGCTGGCCATCGGATTGTCCATGTTGGGAAGAGGCGAGATTGCTCCTGCTGTATCAGAAATCAGGCTGCATTTTTATTTGGACAAAGGTCGAGGTGTGGGATGGGGGTCACTGCTGCTGAGCCTGGTTTGCTGTAAGGGCGGCGAGCAGGTGTGCTGCTGCGTGCTCAGCTGCCAGCTGACTTTATCCAGCGCGCGGGGAAGGGGGGGTGGATATTTTGGCATTTGCTTTGGGCGGAGGAGCCCAGGCTGTAGGTTGGCCTGATAATGCAAAGCAGGAATATATGCGGGATCCTCCAGGAATGGTCAAGGAAACGAAGCAGGGACCACTTGAGCTAACCAATGTTAAAGAAGTGCAGCTTGACAGCATGGAGCAAGCAGAAGGTAAAACTGCCTTTCCCCATCCCTGTCTACATGCGGAATCTCTGTGCAGTTTCCTTTACTTACTAATTGTAACCACTGATGTTTCACGTATTTAATCCTTGTGTCTAACAGCACATTTGTCTGATGGCAAGTCCTGCGCCAGGGCTCCAGTTCCATCTGGGCACTAGTACCTGGAAGCTCAGGGTATGGGCATTTACTAACTTCGATGCATTCGAATACTTGCCTGTGTTCAAAACCAGCCATTAAACTGAAGAATGCACCCAAAGTGTTTGTGGAGATACTGTCTGATGGTACAGCCAAGAGCTAATTTAGCGGAAAATCAGCTCTTCTGTTAAATTCTCCGCTCCACAGCACCGACCCGTGGATGTTACAGGTGGAGAAGCCAGGTAGCCACCCTGGGATTTCTAGAGGAAAAGTTTTTGAGCAAATTTAACTAATCTTCTGCCCTGAGAATAGTGGACACTTGAAATCGAACCAACGCCACTGCCACGCTAGGAAATTGCGATCTTAGCTCAGTAGAAAGTGGAAATCTTTTATACATTATTAATATTCAGTGATGTTTTCTGTAATTCGGCTGGGGCTGATTCATGATCGTCATCCTTAGAGCTGCTCAGGCATCTGCTGGGTGGCGGCTTCCACGAGGTGGCAGCCAAAGGCTGCTCAGATGGACGTGCCAAGGGAGCGTTGCTCCCAAGGTTTATCTGGTTCAACAGCTGAACCTTCTTTATCACCATCAGGTTTTGATTTTATTTTATTTTTTCATTGCAAAAGGCAATTTCCCAAGTACTCAGCTTTTTGCCACGTGAGGGCTTATTTTTTTTCCCCAGGAATTTCCTGCCCTGTTTCAGGCACCGTAAGGTAGCTTTTGGGAAAGCTATAATAGGTCTGTTTAAGGCTGTTTAAAATGTCAGATTGCATTGGCTGATTTTAAAAATGAGAAAGAGTAATACTGTTAGATGCAGGACACTTGCATCTTTGCATTCATTCCATTCATCATCTGGCAGGAGATGGAGTTTCATCCCGCTCCGTTTCATGCAGCAATTTTTTTTAGTGCAAAGATTCAGTCTCTGGGGACTGCAGACAGTAGTGCATGTTGTTTGTTCCATGACACGGTGACAAACTGCTCAGTGTTGTGTATTGACACCTAACGTCCTATGCTGAACACAAACCCATTTCAAAATGTTCCAGCCTGGAAAGCTTTGCACTTGTGACGGTCTCAGCTCATGCATTCAGTAACTAAGGGGAGCTTCGGCAGGGGAGAGGTGCTGCTGCTTTACATGGGTTTGCGTTTGCAGCACTCTGCTTTTCTCTTACAGAAAAATGTCCTGGGTTGTTTGGGGGCTTTTTTTGTTGTTGTTTTTAAACAAGTGCTGGAGGAACTTTAAAGGCCTAGATTCACAGCAACAGCAAGCCTTCTCCAGATGAGGTAGCCAGTTTAAGGAATGTAATCCCTGTGATGTTTGTTGCCTTTGCACTTTTTACCCTGATGCTGAGTGGCATTAATTAATGCAGAGGGATAACATCGATTGTTTAAAAGCTTCCAATCTACGCGCTCTCTCCCTCAGCCCCAAACTTTGTGAGTTCTCCGTAGGTACCAGTGCTGTATTTTATTCTTTGGCAGAGGAAGAACAGAGCACCTGGGACTGAGAGCGAGCAGGGCTGCGTTCCCACCTAGGTCTGCAGTTAGAGCGCTGCTCACTTCACTGTACTGCAGCACGCCAGGCTGCGCTGAGCTGTGTGCTGTATCCCTACGGCATTCAACGCAGAGCTGTTCTGGTGGGCATACAGAGAAATGAACAGGGGCAGATGGGAAAGCACACGCAAAATCGTCAAGAGCTGTCTGATAGGAAGTATTCTTAAAGCACCAGCTGCCATACATGTAACCTCTACCCATTGTAAGCATCGCATCAAAGTGTGAGTTTTGCAGAGGGATAAAGGGCACTTGTTATTTTGATTAACAAGGGATAAAGATCACAAGTCTCTTAACCTCTCGGATCAGCACCTGAACATGTTGAGCAAAGCAAAGCTGTTGCAAATAAATCTTCTGCTTGTTAAACTGCTAATCGTTCTGTAAATAGATGATGGCGATTCAGACATTTAAACTTTCATGAGTTGAGAATTCACAGTCCAGATTGAAACACAATGACAGCCCAGAACAGCCAGGACCAACTTGAGAGAGAAAAGCAAAAGCCTGAAAATGGTGAATACTCAGCCGAGCCTTTTCGAGCCAGCTGTGAAACGCTTTGTGAGCATGATCCTGTTATCCCTCTGTCCTCAGCTTATTAAATAACTCGGCATTGTCTGGCTGTCTCTCCCCTCATTCCCAGCTCTAACGCTTGCATGGTCTGACATGTTGCCCTTCTCTCCTGCCTGTTGCATGTCTTCTCAAATTATAGTCGGCCGACTTTTCGTGGCAGTTTCTCTGATGAGTGTTTTCAGTTGCGGTGGGCTGGCGCACAGAACGCGTTCGTGCAGGGAGAAATACAGTGAAGAACTGAAACCTGTTGTTTGGATGAGAGAGCAGGAAAGAGTCTTTTTCTGACTGTTTCCCTGTAATTGTCAACTATTTGACTTGCTGCTGGGTACATACTTTGTTATCTAACTTAAGGAATTGTATTTCGGGAACTGCTGTCAGCATTGTTGCCTCCGAAACTTGCACTTGCTTCTCTTCCCTCCCCCAGCTTAGAGATAGTTTCTTAGCTAATGGCAAATTTCCAGTTTGTAGGAATGCATTGCTGGGATGCTGTACTTTTCCAATTGTTTCGAGGGGAACAGTATCAGTACTAGAGGCTTTTGCTGGGCTTTATTTTTTTCTATCTTCCTTTTTTCAGAGTGTGTGTGTAGGTATGTATATATAACATGGATATATATATATGTATGTATAAGAGATATATGTATGATATTTTTAAAAATACTGCAGTGTTTGGAATGGTGATACTGTACTCTTAAAAACAGCTATTTCAGACATTTTGGAGTCTGAATATCTGTATGGCTTTTCATATGCCTAAGGTGCCACCTCACGTGCAGGAAGCCAAAGCTGTGCCTGGCTCCCCTTCACCTGCATTTTCCAGATCTGGAAGAACCAGAAGTCTGTCCTGCCTTCCAGGAAAACTGTCACTATAGTTCCTAGTCTACTGAGTGTAGTTCAGAGTCTCACTCCTAAACTAGAAAGAGAATTTGGGCTGAGAGGAGCCAGAGAGGACCAGCGGAGCGGCTGCTGCGCAGGGCAAGCTGTCCTGCAGAGCCGCATGGAGCATAGCCGGGTCCACAACCCACAGCTGCATCTGCAGCGACCAGACACACTATAGCTACTGGCTGCCAACTGTATCCTTACTGCACTTGCTGCAGGAACATGAGTTTATTGGAGAAGGACCTGATGGGATGGAGGGAACCCATTGTGGGCTGCTGCAGCTCTCAGGGGGGGTGGGGGTGGGGGTGTATCTCAGGTTTTGGTGTGCTGACAGCAGGATGAGATGCCTTGAATCCACCTCGACAAGAGGGCAGCTGTAGCATATAATGAATGTTTCGCTTCTAAATTTGTTGCCAGTTCTGATGTGTGTAGGTGAGTGTCTTTTAGGCAAGTGCTTTTCCAGTGCTGGGTCAATGAAGTGTGAAAATGTAAAACTCCCGAGTTCTGCACATTCTTGGTGTTCCCTCTGGGACTGGGTGATGTCATTCTGCCAAAAGGCTCTGCATGCTGGTAGGTCGTGTTTGCCACAAACGCTTCAGTCTCTTCAGTGCTTAAAGGAGTTCAGGGAGGCAGGGAAGAAGCCCAGCACTGTAAAAAGAGGATCAGAAGCTTCTGTGTTCCTTGGAGAAATTCGTCATCTGTTCTTGCTATCTGTGCACCAATTAACAGGGGATTGTAATTATTTTTTTTTCAGCATCATTCACCCTTTACTTGGAAAGGGTTTCTCTCCACGGTATGTTCTTTTTTTCCCTCTGGCAAATGTTCTCGAACATACACATTTGCTTTTGCATTCTTGGTTTACCATCATGTATGTCCAGGCTTAGTATTGCCCTGTTTTGAATCTCCCCTTCTATTAGTATCTTACTGCAGCTCCTTTTGCCATGAGGTAGTGATGAGTAGTTGGAATCCATCTTGGTGTTGCACTGTCCTGATAAAAAGAGTTAACAGAGGAAGTCGGTGTTTTCTTGAAAAAAGGAAGAGTTAAGTGGGGGGCAGATTCATCATTCAGTTCCCAGCTTTTTTCTAGTTCATGCACGAATCAAAAGCTTGTAGCTCTCTCGTGGCAGCAGGACACACTTGTCTCTGTCTCTGGGAACTATAAACTTCTGCAGTGGTTTTGCTGACTTTCACATACACATCTCTAACAATTTATACTCTGCTGCTTGCACTTGCAACCAGAACTCTAGGAGAAATCTGTTCTGCTTTATGTGTGCCTGGAACTTGGCATGATGGCTGCTCTTACTTCATGTATTTCTCAGAGAAAGCTTATTGCAAGGAAGTACAATGCATAGGACCATTTCTTTGAAGATCTGCTTGGATCATGTGATATTTGCTTGAATTAATAGGGTGACATAGATACTGCAGTTCGCAACCAATGTGTTTCTTGAAAACGTAATTAAAAACTCCGTGAATTGTTTACTGCCTTGTACCCCATTTGCTGTCTGTCCCCTGCAGCTTGCTGTGATCTGCAATTTTTCTGCTTTGGAGAGTACAGTATTGCTCTCCCTCTGTAATCCAGCCCAGCCTTGCTTTGTGGCTGCATCAGACTTGCCATCTCCTTTCAGTGAATTTGTTCTCTCTTTCTGTCTTCCATCCCATTTAGCATGCTCAGGTCTCTTAAAATTCAGCTTGTAAGCAAAGTGAAGCATCACCTAAAATTGTAAAATCTGTCCTTACCCTCCCTCCCTCCCACAAAGGTAAAAAAACAACAAAAAACCCAAACCCCAATGTGAATTGAATGTGATTGAATTGCCAGCAGGTATGGTGTCTGCGGTTTGCATTTGAAATATTTACAGCACAGCCACTTTCTTTCATCACCAGAAAAAGACTGTCGCTGCTCACTCAGAGAAACCAGCTATGTCACTGTGCAGTGGTTCTGCCGACTTGTTTCAGAAAATTCAGTTATCTCATGCTTGTTAAAATGGCTTTGGGTGAGCTCCAAGATGTGGGGGATTGTGTAAATGGAAAGAAACCAAAAGTTAGCAATCGATACAGGCTGCAGCCCAGACTGAGCCACTCTGATTTGCAAAATGTGCTCGTCTGAAGATTAAGTCACCGTTGCAGGTTGGACACCCAAAATTGCTAATGATGTTTTAACATACTTGTAGTCTTGTATGAATTATGGGAGAGCAGAGGAAGAAAGTCTGGGAGGGTGATGGGGTGAGAGACACGAAATGGTTTTCTCTTGCTGTATCTGTGCACTCTTGGGCGCAGAGCTGTAGCTAAACACTGGAACAAGGGAAACGCTGCAGCCTTGCTGCGCTCCTGCCCCTGCAGACCCTGCTGCCAGGCAGCCCCCAGGGCTCAGCAGCAGCATGCCCAGCCTCCTCTCCACCCATGTGCCTAACCTTTTTTAAAACTGCTTTGAAAATCTGTTTCGTCCTTTCTCACATCCAGCCAGTGGCAAGGAGTTCAGTACTATTTTCTTTTGTGTGCAGAAGTACTTCAGCTGCTGTAAGCGTGACCTCGTGTTGCTCACACGTACCAGGAGTGTTCCTGCAGAAGCACGCTGTGCCCATGTGGCGTACGTGCTCTTGTGTGAGCCACATTCCTCCTCAGGCAAAGGCAGGTCGTATCTCGTTCCCATCGTGTGCATGTAGCTCCTACACGCCTGTGTCCTCATTGGAGAATATGAGACGTAAATGCCGCTGATTCAAAGCTGTTGCGGTACACTGCCCACCTTCCTTAGCTACAAATATAATTGGCTTATATGTTTCAGGAATATATTTTTTAGGGTTTGGGTTTGGCTTTTTTTTTTTTTTTTACTACTGCCCTGAACTTAATTTGCAGTATATTTTGCAAATGCATTCTTCCTGTAGGTGGCTTATTACTTCTGGATGTTGTGCAAATATCAGCTATTCTGTGTCAAAAGCTGCAGAAAATGCTTATTGTTTCCTTAACGTGCCATTACCTGGGTAACACCGATGCACTGCATAGAGGAGAGCAGAAGAGAATGACTTGTCTGCAAAATGAGGAGTTGCACAGCTTTCACTCATCAAACAGCAGCTTTTTTGTTCAGGAAACAGTGAATTCTTGGGAGGCAATCATCCCTCAGAATTCTAGGCCCTTTCCGTGTTGGCGTATCCATCACGGCTCGTGTGCCTGTCTGGGTAATCAATGGGGAGAAATGAGCTCCTCTGCAATGCATTCACATGATCTGTGCTGGAGGCTCTTTCTGAAGGTGATAAATCGCCCCCTGGAAGTGCAGTTCAGCGCGCCTGGCCAGCTCGGATGTAGACATCTCTGTTGTAGCAAGCTCCCACCGCGTGATTCATCTCCTCCAGAGGTCTGCAGTGCAGCGTCTCCAGCACAGGGATCGATCCTTTGTGCTCCCTTTGGAGATCAGGGGAGTTCAGGGCACAATTTATTGGGTCAGATACTTGCAGCAGTTTTAGGTGAGAACCTCTCACGTGTGCCCTGCCAGCGCTCGAAGTGCAGGGTGCCTAGCTGCCGTGGGTGTCCTGCCAGTAGTCCAAGGAACCCCAGTTACGCGGTGTCTCCGCCGGGTGCCGGAGACGGGCTGCACTTGGCTGCACAGCTACATCAGCGCTGAGCACGAGACCGTGAAGGTGGACAGAAGCCATCACAGCACGTGATTTTAGAATGATCCAGATTCCCTGGTTCTTTGAGGTTTCGTCATGGTGCAGCAAAGTTAGTAATCTTTCTAATATGAACTTACTGGATCAGATGCAGAATCCGTTCAGCCCATTCCCTTTTCCGTGGAGGTGGTCTGTAGTGGAGAACCAGGCAAAGAGTCCAAGGACAAAGTGAGCGTATTCCTTGATAGATCTTCATCCCTCACTTGGCTAATTATTCTTTGAACATACGTAGATCTTTGATACTCTTAACCCGTGGCAGTGGTAGACCTACAAAAGAACATTTCAGGCACCTTCATCCTTGCAGTGAGACAGTCTTAATAATCATTCCCTATTAACCAGGCTGAAGAGTTTGATCTAATTAATCTTTCCCAAGACAGAAGCCACTCCACCAGCACGGAGCAGCTTTGCATGTCCAGAGCCGGGCAGCGGGGCTGGGGCAGGGGCTGGGGCACAAGCGCTCTGAGGAGCGGCTGGGGGAACTGGGGGGGTTCAGCCTGGAGAGGAGGCGGCTCGGGGGGGCCCTCATGGCTCCCTACAGCTGCCGGCCGGGAGGCTGTAGCGAGGTGGGTATCCATCTCTTCTCCCAAGGAACAAGTGATAGGACGAGAGGAAACGGCCTCAAGTTGCACCAGGGGAGGTTTAGGTTGGACATGAGGAAAAACATCTTCACCGAAAGGGTGGTCAGGCACTGGAGCAGGCTGCCCAGGGAGGCAGCGGGGTCACCATCGCTGGAGGGGCTGAAAAGGTGTAGTGTAGATGCGGTGCTTAGGGACATGGTTTAATGGCGAGCTTGGCAGCACTGGGTTAACAGTTGGCCTCGATGATATTAAGGTCTTTTCCCACCTAAATGATCCTGTGGTTCTGTAACGTGGAGCTCAGACATACTGCTGTGCGATGCCCAGCGCTGCCGCATCCCCCTCCAGTTCTTCCAGTGGATGCTGGGGCAAAGAGTTCACCTTACATGTTTTCATTTGAATAATTCTTTTGAAGTCTCCCACGTTTAATGAAATCTCCTGGTGACTGGCTCTGTATTTTAACTGTGTGTTTTCCAGTGTTAAGGAACTCGGTTTAATCCGGTGTGTGAAGGTCATTCTTCCGTTTTATTGCTTTTTTTCAAGGTGTTTTGGCTTTGTAAGATACCTGCAGTTCAGCCAGTCGCTAGCTCTGATGGGTTTTGTACTGAAGAAGATAGCAGATTGCAGGAGTATGATCATGACTATAACGACAGGAAGGAGGGTCTGAGGAATGTGTCAGTGCAGGATTTCTGTTCCTGAGATCTTTATCTGAATGAGAGGTGATTTGTGCGTTTGATGGTTTGGGGTTTTTTCCTAATGATGCAATGACATGGAATGCTGCAAATAATATACTAAATAGTTGCACCTTTTTTAACAGAACATGTTCAACACTAGAGATAATTTAGAGACTCTAGGGAGAACGACATGTGAGCATCTGTGTATCATATGCTCATAGGGAAGTTGTCCCAAAGCAGGAGACTGTAGTCTTGGTAGACGGAACTAAAAATGATTTTTATCCGTATGAAAGAGAATAATATCTCAGCTCGGGAGCTCACAGAGATGAGAAGGCAGACCATCTGTTTTTGGTTTAACCTCTTCTGCCCTTTTTTTCCCTAGGTCATATCTGACTCCAGTGCGGGATGAGGAGGCAGAATCACTGAGGAAGGCACGATCCAGGCAGGCCCGGCAGACTCGCAGGTCTACGCAGGTAAAGAATGGAAATACTAATGTCTGCGTGTAGGATAAAGAGAGCTGATGGATAGAGAGGCAAGATTTTCTTCTGCTCTTCTATTATTACTTAGGATGAGGGGCTTGTCTACCCTCTCACTGTGTTGGAGAGGCTCTGGCAAACGCCCCTACAAACAGTTATTACGGAGCGCTCCCCCAGGCACGCGCGAGTTGGATTCTAGGGGTCTGATCTGTGCAGTATACCTGCCGTTTAGTTTGTAGCTTGATCACGTATATTTGGGTTGCTTTGAGTCAGTGATTATGTCGGTAGACTGAGAAATGTGTTAAAGCCAACAGAATTCTCTTCTTTCTCTTAACACAGAGATGAAACAGCCTGGCCAGGTATAAGCCTGCAGGGCATTTTAAACTGACCTGGAAGACTTGAAATCTAATTGCGTAAATTGAAAAATTCTCTTTTACTTTCTTCCCAGGGTGTGACACTGACAGACCTTCAGGAGGCAGAGCGAACCTTCAGCCGGTCTCGGGCAGAGCGGCAAGCTCAGGAACAGCAAAGTGAGAAAGCGGAGAGCACCGAGCCTGCTGAGGACAGCAGTGAGAGGCAGGAGACCCGGTCACGGTGGAGCAGAAATACAGATGAGGAGGTGATCCTCCTGGCCTCAATTCTCATTGTTTCAGAGTTAATGAAGCCATTTAGGATAGCTGAGATTGGGAGAAATTCTTTTGGGGAGTCTGTGTATTTTTAAGGGGGGCAGGCTTGCCGGGAAGGAGTCGTCCTGAGGAGTAGTACCGCACCTCAGCGGTCTGTCTGCACGAGGGATGTGGGTATGTAGGTGTTAGAGGTTAGCTGTGCCTTTGCTTTCTGCTGGGAATTTCACTTTTCTGTCTTTTGCCAGAAAATAAAACTGTGTAAATCACAGAAAGTGGAATGAAAAGCCTAATGATAGAAATGTGGCCTGGATCCATCCTTGCTGTGCAGGCTGAGCTGAGGCTTCATGTTCACATTTTTCCACAGATGTTCTGTGTGTAATGGAAAGCACCCTTGCATCACTGCTGGTTTTTACTCAAAATCATTAGTTTCTATTAGGTAACTTGTTTGCCCTGCTATTGGCTGTAGGGACAAAGAGACTGAGCCCAGACTTCACAGCGATGCGAGGGTGCTTTCACATTTTGGCTGTGCAATGCTTTTAATATTCATCCCTGTCTGATGGAATGAACCTGGTCTGGCGGATGGAGGTCATCACTTGCAGCAGCAGTGAAGAAAACGCACTGAAAGATTACCGAACTCCCTGAAATCCCAAATCTGCTTGTTCCTCTCCATTCTGCTAACTTTTCAACATGGTTCTTTGTTTATAGACTGGCTATCGGCGATTAAGGTGCCCAACACAGCCAGACAAACCGACGACGCCTGTGTCTCCTTCCACGTCAGCACCTCTCCTTTATACAAGTTCATACCTGACTCGAACAAATAAGTATCTAGGTCTTGACTCTGTGAATCCAGCAGACTTCAGAGGTGCAGCCACAGAGATGGAGAAAAATGGTATGTACCCAGGAGTTTGAAGAACAGTCAAAGCTCAGGGATTTTCATGAGGTTCAGAACTTCCAATGTGTACAGACAGAGAGAATGAGTTTACTTGTTATTCTGAGGGGAGCGGTATGGGGAGCTGCCACCTCACAAAACAAATGTTATTTGTTTAAATGGAAATCTTAATGTAGGATGCAGCGTGTTGCTTGTAACAACAGGGATAAAAAGGATGTTTTCCATTTCAGATAAGTAAATGAGATAGTAATCCATGGAGCGTTTAGGTCTTAGATTCCCCCAGTACAGTACAGTTTGTCCTCTGAACAGGAGTAAGTCGGGATGATCTGGGGAGAGCTGACCGCTAGGGTAACCTATCTGGGCTCTGAAAAGGAAGGAGTGTGAGTAACCAGATGTAGTAGGGCACTGAGATTCCATTCCATTCGGTTTAATAACTCCTTTGTAATCTGACACAAGCCAAGATGATCTTGATTGGCTTGGAAGGAGCCCCAGTACCTTAGCAAAAGCACAGATCTAAGTCACTGAAACCAAAGCAGTCTTTCTTTGCTTGTCCAGAGTGTGAAGATCAGGATTTAGATGACAGATCTCCAAACAAACAGTCAATCCGAGAGAGGCGGCGGCCAAAAGAGAGACGAAGAGGCACTGGCATCATTTTCTCGACAAAAGATGTAAGTTCAAGTTCCTTAGAGAAGAGAAACTCATTCTGTAATACTCAGGGTGAATTTCCCTCCAATTCCAAGCTTCACATTTTTTTCCAAGTCAGTTGATTTTCCAGTAGTCCTTCCCACTCCAACTCTATTTCAGACTGGCACTTCCAAAGGAATCCCGTCTCTGGCCCATGTAACACCCAAGCAGCAGGCTCCGGGAAGCCTGTTCTTGAGCCGTAAATCAGTGAAATCCTTGCGGAACCGTGAAAGAGCCCACACGGGAGAAGAGGGATTAGAAGTCTAGTTCCTGTGGAAGAAGGAGGTCATGAGCCACTGGAATTATTTTCAGATTCCTCTGAGCCCAAGTCTGGCTGCGCTTTAGGCCCCCGAGAAGGAAGACAGTGAGGAATAAAACCTGTG
This sequence comes from Falco rusticolus, assembly GCF_015220075.1. Taxonomy (NCBI): domain Eukaryota; kingdom Metazoa; phylum Chordata; class Aves; order Falconiformes; family Falconidae; genus Falco; species Falco rusticolus. The sequence goes on along the minus strand of NC_051203.1, from coordinate 794,353 downwards.
TCTGCATCCCCTGCCCGGCACCAGAGGATGCACAGTATCAAGGCAGAAGAGCTGCCTGTGTCGTCATCATTTCTCTTAGTCTAGGTTTCAAATGGATTTCTTCAGTCTGAGGGGAAAATCACCCTCCAAACCTTGGTTAGAGGGTCGGGTAGAAAAATAGATCACCGTTCTCACGAGAGAATAAGTATTACGAAATCATGGCTGAGAAGCCTGCAGCAGTTCTTGTCCAGCTGGGGACATGCCGCCTGCCTGGTACACCCGGGGTAGAGGCTTCCTGCGCAACACAAGGAACAAAAGCCCCAGTGGTCTCCCTCGTGGCAGCAGTAGATATCTTGAATATTTGGAGTTACAGACAAGTTGAATGGCCCTGCTGGAAGCCTCAGAATGTCTGTTGAAAGACGTACCACAGACACCCCCTTTTTTTATTATTTTCAAATGATTCTTACAATTGTTTCACTTGCATGCCAAATGTGATTTTTTTTTTTTACTTATTGTTTTGGTAGTTAAATGCTTTACAGCTTGCCCAGTTGTCTGCTGGATCATTGTAGTAATATTCCTCACTTCAGAGCAGAAGGCAAACACTTCTCAGTTTTAGTGCATTTCCCCATCGTCTCGATACAAATCTGCAGCTCCAAGTTCTGAAGCACCTTGAGTTCAGCATGGAGCAGTGTGATGCCCTGGTACCTTTCCACTGCTCCATGAGAACCTGGAGCTGTTACAAAGCAGCAGTGGGTCACAGAGGCTGCCTAAGTGCAAGCTGTCTGGGATGACTAGTCTTTCCTCCTGGTGTTTAGCCGAGATGGAGAATATTCTCTGAAAGTCAACCTTATGTCGACGTTTCAGATACGCAGGCTTCCCAAGTGTCGCGCTTGTCCCTTGGGCACAGTGTTGACGTGTGCCGTGGGTACCCTGCTCCTCCCGCTGACCCTTGAGGAACATCCAGATTGCAGTAGCCATCTCCAGAGTCGTTCTGTCCCCAGTACGAACAGCTTCTAAATGGCCCTTGGGTTACCAAGCCTGATCTGGCCCAAAAAGTCAGCCAAAAGCATCCAGACAGGCATTTCTTTTGATGTGTTCTTAGCTTTCACATGAAATCATAAGCAATACATTATCTTCCTGTGATGAAATTTTGTTGTCTCCAAGGCTGCCTAGTTAAATTGTTTGCTTTTCATCCTAGGATGATGATGAAGTTGATGGAAATGAGGAAGTGAAGGAACCCCGGGTAAGTGAAAGCACATCTACATAGCTGGTGTTTCACTCTTGAGTGTTGGTGGCAAGAAGTCTGTGGCTTTACTCTTGTTTATACGAGAGGTTCAGGCTCTGTTCAGGAGCTGAGTACGAACCGGGAGGTAGCTCTGAGAAGCACATGGCTTACTGATTTCTTGTCTGAAGGACAGAGAACATCTACAGGCTGGCCTAAGTTCAGAAGTTGGCTCTTTGAGAGCTCCATAGGCAGTTCTCAAAGCTGGCGGGTCTGCAGCAGCAGCAGGGGTTGAGTGCCCTACTGAGAGTGCTGTCAGAGGCTGTGGTGGCCGGCGAGTGTGGCTGTCAGGTGTCCCCAGGAAGGAGCATGACCTTGTATCTCAGAATTGCCCCAACACTGTTATTTTGGACATTAAGTTTTGTATTTCTAAAATCTGCGCTCTTGTCTCCTCGTGGACTTGTTTACTTGTGGGAAATTGTCTTGGCAAGCAACACGTCAGAGACTGTTCATTGTTCCCCTGTTCTTGCAACAGTCTCATTATCCTTTGAGGCTCTCTCTTTTCTTTTATAATAATTATTAAGTCCTTCCAAATTGCATTGATTTCTTCTGGTTTTATCTGTCTTTGTCTAAAAGACATTTGAGCTTGACAATATGACTTACTCTGATGATGTTATTAAAGCTAAATACACTTCCAGACTATTAAAACGTGATGTGCAAGACCTGGGAAACAGCAAATTTAAGGTTGCGTAGGGGTCAGCCTGCTTGTGTGACGTTTAATCTTTGCCAGAAAACGTTGAACTTGCGGTAGCCTTTCCACGTACTTTGCAATTCAGTAGAGTGGTGGAAGCATCATTTTGTTTAAATTAACTGGTTCTTTGCTGAAATTTTGGGTAACGCTCTTCAGAGTATATTTTTGTTTCCCTTTTCGCAATGCTCTGTCGCAGTGGGGCAAGGTGACGGTGAACCTGCTGGGGACCCGAGGCTGGTACGGTGCTGGGGTGGCTCTTAACATGTGCTTATCTTTCCGTGCCAGCCTTTGCTTTCCAAGAGCTTACTCTGCAACGTGGAGTGCGGGATGTTCCTTCCCACAGAAGCACCACCTGCTTCGAGTAGCCCAGCTCTTCCCACAGGGGTTTCTGTTCATGGTGATACACGGCTTCGTTAAATCTTCCACTTAGCCCTGCATGAAAGATTCAGCCTTTTATCATCCCTAAAATTGTTTTGACACTTCTGCTGCCTCACAGTAAGAGTGAAGGAGGGATATTTTGTAATGTGTAAGAAGTAATAATAATAGGGACACCTTGTTTCCAGCAGTCGTGTTTTGGACTTGCTGAGAATGTCTTGTTCTTCTGGGAAGTTGTCCCACATTAGCTAAATTAAGACAAAAGAGTGTCTGAGGCTGCAGGTTTGGAGGCTTCCTAGAGTCTAAAACTGCTGAAAACGCTACTGAGCACAGTCCTCACCACTCGTGTAAATGGGTAAATTGCACCTCGTAAGAACCCACCATATGTTCCTGCCCAAAAATTCAGGGTCACCCAGTCTCTGATGCTGTTTTTCCGCAAATCAGTAGCAAGGAGTCCTTTTGTCTTCCTGTGATTTTCTTGCGGGTTCCCATGTACTAGCAGAGCAACTTCTTTGCTTTGTTTCCCTTGGTCCCCTTGTGCACATGCTTGGTGGTGACAGTCCCCTCTTCCCTTAGGCACGTTGCATATGCTAGACCCTGGGTTAGACTTCCCTTCCACTCTGCTGGTGCTGTTTTTCACATTCTCCCAGTCCTCTTGTTTTTATCTGTTTTCAGGTTAGTTTTTTTTTACTGCATGCCTCCGGCATCATGTCACTTGATCAGTCTTGACTGGTTTATTTTACATCCAAATCAGAGAGATTTCTGCCCTGCTAGCTGGCCATCATTTTGGCAAGAGTCACGGAGCAGCTCCTTGCTTTCTGTTCTAGTATCAAGCAGGAAGTACAATTAATGATCATTAATTCATCAGTAATAATCATTCTAGAATAGCAGGTACCACCATCAGAGTTGTGGACCCAATCACACTGAAGTGTCTCATTTTAGTTACAGACCCCCAAAACTCTCCTGATTTGATGTGAGGGGTTTGGGTTTGTCCTCCAGTGTTTATATCTTGGCTGATCTTGGGAAGATTTTCACGTGAGCCAGAAAAGGCCCAACTTGAATTCCCTCCTCCAAACTGCGCAGCGCCGGAGATTAGCAAAGGAAAGGTAAACACAGGTTTTGAAAAAAAGGAGTAAATACATGTTGTTCTAAGTGGATGAATTATTCTGGCTGAAACTTATGAGCACCAGCGTGGGAAACCAGCCCAGACACTCTGGCTGAGTTGTAGGCAGCTGCCTGCAGTCTCCTAATAGGATGTGTCGGGCAACCTGCACGCATGCTCTGCCAGCCCTGCCGCTCTCCTGGTGATGCAGACCGCTTGGATGCGTTGCCGAAAGTTGGAAGAGCAGACAAAGTTTTATTGTGGAATAAATGTTCAAGGGCACAAGAACTTCAGCTGGAAAAAAAGCCTCTGGGGAAGCAGCTCTAGGGGAGTTTTTTGCGTGGTTCCGCTGGGAAGGATGTGCAAAGGAAAGAGCCTTTGCTGGTCTGAAAAGACCTGAGCTCGAACCAGAGGTGGGGGGGAAGAGTCTGGCCACAGTCTAGTCTCTGTTTCTCAGAAAGCAGAAGTGATGACAGTCTGAAAGATCGTGCTAGTACCAGAGCAGAGTGGGCAGGCTGGCATTGGGAAACCTCTGCTCCCTGCCAGGCAGCGACCGAAATACCGGCGAGAATTCCCTGGGGGGGGGGGGGGGGGGGGGGGCAGGGAGTACGGACACGGTACAGCCAGTGCAGATGTGAACCAGTGCCTCTAGTCTGGGATGCAGCAAGTGCAGCAGTAATGATGAAGGCTAAAGAGGATGGTCCAATGTGACATTTCGGAAAGGGTTTTCCTTATCCCTGGCTCTTCTGGCTTTGACTTGTACCTGTCTTGCCACTGCTATTAAGCAGCAGCAGAAATGGGGTACCAATTTGGACAAAAAGTGTAGTTGAAATGCCATACATGAGAGAAATAGAACAATGTTTGTTATCCTTTAAAGAATGTTATCTCCTTGAAGTTCTCTTTAGAAGCATTGCAAATGTGCCTCACCCATGTGTTAAAATTGTTGGTCAAAGAAAAGCTTTAAATACGGGGGAGTGCGCTGCGTGTCATGTCGGTAAAGTAACAATTTCTGGGCAGTAAAAGTGTCAAAGAAAACATCTGTTCTCATGAACTTCCTCTAGGGCAGTCTGTATAGTGCAGTGTAAAACCCAGACCCATTAATGGAATTAACTTTTATGCAGGAATAACACTGGAACATACGATTATGGATTACAATCACAGTAAGTGTATTAAGTAGGCTCCATTTCTGGCTCCCTGTACTTTGATTTATGAAACATGAGTATTTTACATTCTGCAAAACACCATTCAAACCCGCTCTGTTTTGTAAATATTACATGTTCTGCCTAATTCTGCTACTAACACGAAATCACCAGATGCAGCTGGGTACTAACAAAAACTAAACCTCTGTCTTAGAAGGACTGAATTTGTAAGATTGATTCTGTGAATTTTAAGGGAAGTCCAATGGACTGGAAATTTCCTCATACAAGTTAAATTCCTTAGTGTTACAGCTGTTTCAGAGTTATGACTTGGGGGTCCCGATTTTGGTATGTTCTTTTTCTCACCTATACTTTTGTTTTTAGTGGCGTTTTACCCTCCACAGAGGCTTCCAGTCTAGCTTTGGTAATCGTGGTGTTTACCTTTGTTAAAAGATGGATTTGATAAACAACTGAAAGATCAGAAATGGCTTTAGTGAGTGTTTTGGGACTTGTCTGTCGTAGCCAGACTGCATGTATTGGGAGCCCTGGGAGTCTTTGCAACTGCCCCGCATCCCACGATTTTATTGCCACCCTTCCCCAGTGCCGTGCGGGGAAGCGTGGCACTGGGGACGTGCCTGCGGTCTGTCTTCTTAAGCTGAGGAAGGCCCCGAGTCTTCCACTTTCTGGCCTCTCGCTGCCTAATATGGTAAGGAATGTCCGCATGGACCGCATTGTGCTGAGACCCGAGGGGAAGTGGACGAGTAAAAGGGAACAAAATAGGCAAACTTCTTGCTAGCTGAGAAGAAAGTAAAATCTTTCCATTTAGATAGCGTTGTATGGTAGCATCATCCTGCGCACTGCTAGCCCAGGGTCCCTTCTGGGGACTGAGGATACCAGTATTTTTCCCTGCTTTTACCCTTGAATATTTACTTCTAGCGTAGATGCAGTGTGACGTGGGAGGGAAGCCATCTGGCCCATGTCCAAGGTAATGGAGGTGGTACTGTGCGTCACTTGCATGACTATAGTTAAATTATAGAGCATTTAATTATGTGCAATGTAAGGCTGTGAGAGATTGGCTGCATTTAATCCTGTTTATAAACAAAATGCTGTAATGGGCTGAGTATGCTGTGAGGAAAGGAGATCTTTAATATGTGTATAACCAGCAATATGAAATAGCAGGAGATTGCTGCAAAAGCACGAGCTAACGTTTTGCCATAGAGCTTTAAATATGATGAACAACACTTTTACTGTGTTTGGAGTGCCCTGGGTTCTTTGGGAGGTGGAAGGAGGAAGACATTATAGAAATTGAAATTGATTCTGCAAATATTTCTGCAAAAAAAATTCACATCTGCCCAGATTACTTGCTTCATGGATTCTCCAGCCTAATATGCTTGTCTTGTTTTTTCTTAACCTTAATGTTTTGAGAAGGGCATCAGACTTGCTGTCTACTCTCCTTGTTGATACAGCATTTAAATCATCAGCGTGGCTGCTCGGTTCCTATTTACAGCTCTGGGAAAACATATTGTTTGTGCTTAAAGCCAAGCAATCCAAGTCGGCGATGTAGACTACAGGGTTACAGCTAAATGCGTTCAGGTTAATTCCTCTAATTCACTGAGCTGCTGAATTAGGAAGGTGTAATGTGAAGCAGTGTCCGTGATGGAGATGAGTAACACAAAACCAGCTAAAATCCCATCTGCGAGTCCCAGGAAGATGAGGCAAAATAGAGTCCTCCAGGAGTGATTTCCAAGGTCATAGACTCTAACTATTTAAGGTAACTTTATGCTTCAACTTCTTGTTTAGTAAATTACTCTTGGAATTTCAGTGTAGTCTGAGGTGACTGATCTTTCTCAGTTGTCAGCAAGTAGTTTCTCCTGGAGCAATGGAGCTGAGGCTAGCAATGCATCAGATACTCGGCAGATACCTTGGCTCTTGTTGGCATTGCTGGGAGGCCTCCGCAGCCAGTTCAAATTATCCCGTTTCACCCCAGGGTCCTGTCCCTTTTGCCTACATGGCAGCTATCTCACAGGTGTCCTGGGATCCTTTTGCTTTCTTCCCAGAAGGAACTGGGAGCAGTGTGATGGATGGGGTAGCAGCAGGATCAGTGCCATGTGGCTCCATCTCTCCACCCGCTGTGCAGTGGCGATGGGGCACAGCCACTCCAGGAGACGTTCAGTGTGGCTGGTAGCCCGGACCTGTTGGCCTGAGGAACAGCATTGCCTCCTGATTGTAGCCTGAAGACAGAATAACTGTTGTTTTGTGTCTAATTGTGTTTATAATTTTTGACTTTTTAAAGGTTAACAGCATAGGTTTGTGCTTATACATGTAATGGAGCATCATGTCAATTTTTATTTCAAACTCTGTTTCATCATGACATGCTCAAAATTATGGAAAGGAAAAATATCTCTAACTGCTTAACTACTCGCAGCATGTTCTCTGCCCCTCTGGGAGCTGACAGTTGTCCTTTGTCAGTCATCCAGCGGGCCACAGGGAGGATGTCTCTCCTGATGTGGTTGAAGATACCCTCCAAAAAATCTAGTCTGCTGGACGAAAATTCCTGCCTACAGCAGTAGATGTCTGGGCAGCCCTTACAGCCGTGCCGGGTTGTCCTGGCCAACTGCTTTGGGGCACAGGTGGGTTGTGCAGGGCAGGAGGAGCAGGCTGCAGCAGATGCAGCTCGGGGGTATCATGCTGGGTGCTTGCTTTCCCCCCCCTCTCACCAGCGCACCGCTGAGCGCCTTCGTGGCAGCGCCCCTCTGAAGCCGAGAGACCTTGCCTGGATGGACCGTGCAGGGTGGCACGGTCCCATGTTTAGGTAGGGAATGATTTATCTCCCAGATGTATCGAGAAGGAGCAAAAAGCAGAAGCTGTAGTGCTGGATGGCTAACAAGGAATTGAAGAGTAATCTAAATTTGTTCGGAAAACTGAAGTCAAATTCCCTGGCAATAAAATATCCTTTGGAAACTACCACTGTAGGAAAAATTGTGTGATGCAAGTGTGGTGATGCTGTTTGTCCCCCTTGTCTTTAAAAGGTCACTTTTTGTTCTGGGTTTATATCCTCCCACATGCTTCTCTTCAGAAAAAGCCTCAGATTTGGAAAGCCATTGTTAGTTTTTTGCTCTTGGACATGGAGTTTCCCTATGAGAAGTCACAGTGTTTGGCAGAAGCTACTTCATTATTTGGTATGTCAAGATGTAGAATCCATAAGCTGCAAAACGCCCTCCTGGCAGGAATTTCCCACCAGCTTTGGTTTAATTCATGCCTCAGCATGGTTTTGTTACTCATTATAGTAGGTACTTAGCAAGTAGCTAATGCTGGGCACTGTTGGGGGGGGGGGGGGGTTTGGCTTTTTTTTTGTTTGGTTTTTTTCATATATGTAGGCTTTTTTTTTTTTATTGCTCCTAGATTTCATCCTTGGGAGTGAACATAACCTTCTGCACCACAATCTGCTGCTGTTGAAGGAAGGCCAGAAATAGGCTTGAAGCATAGTTAGATAGCAATGTGTTGAAGTTATACATTTGTTTGGCCAGCGGCACTAGAATATTGCTTTGTGTCAGCCAGTTGCTTCCACAGACGAGCCAACAGAAAGGTTTTATAGCCGTGGAGTGGCTGGGGTGGGTGGGAGGTATGCAGAATCTGACAAATTTAGATAAAGAGCAAAATGGATCATGACTCTGTTGTATGAGCTCTGAGATTTCTCTTTCTCTATGTCATATTTTGGAAAGTCCCTTAGCTTGAAATAGCTATGTTTGCATCTGGTTGTTTTATTAGTGTTTGCTTTCTCAGTTTCCCTGACATGGCCTGTTAATATCTTTGCAAATTTCTGCTACATTCCTGCTTTGTAACTCAGGAGGAAGCAGCACAAACATCTTTGTAAGAAAAAGCTGGATCAGGGGAGAGGGAACCTGTCCATAAACCCCTGCAGAGTGCAACCGCCGGACTGCTTTGACTGGAGAATATTATTGTCCTTAATGGTAGTAACGGGAGGAAATCACTTGATTTTTGGCGTCAGCAATGCTCTAAACTGGACTTCAGAGCAGACAGTGGAAAGCATCTCTCTGGTTTTTCTCATGCTGCTTTTTTTAGTTGAACAAAACATGGTATCGAGCTTGGGAAAGAAGCCTGAGCGTGAAAAGACAGAGCCGGGTTTTAGGTGGACATGAAGCAACTTATCTGTAGGCATCAGTCTTCCGGCTGGTGTGTAAGACATCCTGAGGATTATGGCATGAAAATACGCAGTGCGGGGGTCGCCCCAGGCCTCTGGGTTTGTGATCGTGGTTGCATTTACAGCCTTGAGTGGAATCAAATCTGTGGTCTCAGAGACATTTATTTTTGGCGGAGCAGTCGCTGCCACATCTGTCTCCCTCTAACGGGAGGCCGTTGCTGCAGCGTTGTTTTATTGCTGCTGGTTATTGCTACTGCTGCCATCCATTTCTGTAACCTCTCGCCATCAACCCTTCTGGAGATGATGAACTCAAGATAATGAAATCTTTCTCCCTCTTCTGCAGTCTCCTCTTTATATTCAGTTCTCATCCTCTGAAGTTAGGGAGGTCCCCAGAGGTGTCAGCGAACACCCCTGCTTCTTGCCCTGTTACAAACGCTGGGTTAGACTCCTGAAGGCACCTTGCCTGTTCTTCCAAAAACTCTGTTCTGCTCCACAGGACTACTGGAAGACTTTTCTCCTGCATGCATGTTTCAACACTTACAGGTGCTAAAATGATGTTTCTGTGCTGAGAATGGTGCTTTTTAAACTCTCTTCACTACTGCTTTATATTTTCTTTATTTGTAAGAAAGCAAAAAGAAAAGAATTGTGAAGTTTTGTATTTAAAATGCACTGTTCTCAGCCCACACTAGAATTACCTGCTTCTACTGCTTAATCCGGGTCTGCCTAATATGTGTAGCTCCCAGCCCCTTTTATGATAAATTTAGTGATGGGAATAAAAAGTGGGGGAAGTATGATGGTATATGTGCAATTACAGACTGTCAGCTGCTGCATGTGTGTTTGGGAGGAGAGGAAGATCCTTTCCTTCTGCTTCCTATCTGCGAGACATAACGCCCGATCTGCTCCTGGGAATCCTAGTCAGTGCACTGCGGATGAAAGCCTGTTCACTCGTGTGGGCTGTGTTCCGTTTCAAGGAAGCTGCTGCAGCGCCTTCACATCGCCGTTACAGCACAGCTTATCGCCTGGCCAGTAATTCCTTTGCTACAGCCCTTCAGCCGTCTGTTGCCAAACATAACCATTCCTGCCTCTTTCAGTTCTGCATAAACCCTGCGAAGCTGTAATTGAACCTGTGAAAGCTTGCATATCAATTTGAAGTAATTTATTTACAGTGTTTTAAAGCGGTTTTTATATAGCGTGTATTTTCAGTCAACTCTTCATTATGCAAAATAACGGTGTGTTGGGTATTTCGGTGAATACAGCTGCTACAGCTTTGACCCTGAGTTGTCCCACTTAACAGCAGCCCTCTGCATCCTTGCAGTGTATCTGCAAACCAGATTACAGCTCACAGATAATACAGTTAGCTGTACAAAGAAAGAAGGTTTATTATGACAACTTTGAAAGGCTGGCTTTTTGTCGCATCTCCTGGGTTAAGTAGCAGCGCTGCTAATTCCAAACCGACTCATTATGCATTGAAATGAACGGTTTCTCTACGGAACCTGCAGAATTTCTTTGCACAAAAAGCGATGGGTACAGTGAATAAAGATGTGAGAGCAGGAGGGTTAACAAGACCCAGCCTTTTCACGCAGGTGAAAGCCTTCCCAAATATTTTGGTAGTAGCATAGAGACTTTTTACTGCAAGATTGCATGTAGAGGAAGAAATGACTGGTACCCAAGGTGTAGTAATGACCGGTGCTGTAACCTTTCGTCTGCCTGTGGAGCCCTGGTTGTTAAACCCAGACGGTATTCCTGGCTTGTCGGACCCAGTCTTAGATTGATCACGTGCTTTTCCTTTGCAATTAACAGTGCTCGGGTCTGATTTGGCTGTAGCGGAAGGCAAGTGCAAGGCAAGCAAGCTACTCTTCCAGGGACAAAGCAGTGGTGCCATTTAGTATGCACAAAGGCTGCATGTCATTTTGGACTTAAATAATCACAAATCTGGGACATCGTGAGGTGAAGGGAACCACAGGATTGATTAAACTTTGCCCGCAGTATAAATATTATTACAAAAGGGAGGTACAATACTCTTACACTATGGATTTCAGTTTGGTATGCTGATCCAGTAACATAAAAGCAATAGAAAATCTAATCTTGACTCTGTTCTCTATAGCCTGCATCAATAATTAATGGGTTTTTCATGTTTAAACTGAGTTTCTCTTGATTTTTTTATGGAACTACTTTGGACCTAGAACAATTATTTTATAGGCATATAGTAGCTTTGTAGCTGGGCTCTTGGAAACAACTGCTAGGGTAGTTTATTTTGCTCCATTTCTCTAGAGAAGTGTCGTGAGAATAAATGCAGCTTTAGAATTTATTTCAGTATTGTGTAAAATTGCAGATTTCGGTGTTTCCCTGGACTGGGACATGACTCAGCAAACAGGCAGCGTGCGCTCCTACAAGTGGGGCATCCAGGAGTGAGGATTGTGAAGATTTTAATTAAACAGCAAACAGCTACACTCCGTAGGAGTGTACCAGTGGTACCTGGGGCTGCATTAAGCAGTGGGGAGGGGGTTCTCTGCTTCCCAAAGAGAAGTGAGCAAAATGGCCTCAGCAGCAGGTTCAGGTGAAAACATGAAGCGTGCTGCCTGCCTCTCCCTCTTGCTGCTCATCTTAGGTTATAATTCACACCTTCTGTCCCTGCAGTGCGGCCCCGCTGTTGCTGTATTGCTCAGCGCAGCACAGGAGGGGCTGCAGCAGGGGCTGTGCCACCCATCCTCAGAGGCTGAGGGTGTTAGTTCTCCTGTACCCAGCTTAAACTGTTCCCTGGTGCTGAGGCCAGCTGGCAAGGAAGGCTCAGCCATGGTACCGAACCCGCTTACCCTCCGCGTCGGCACGGCTGTGTCCAAGGCACCTGCTGAGGCTGGTCCCTGCAAGTGCCCGGGCTCGACGTGGAGCAGCATTGCTTGGCGAGGGACAGGATGGTGCCAGAGAACCTTCCAGCAGCTTCTGTGCCTGCAGGGTGTGTGCCGGAGGGCAGGGATGCTCCCTGGCTGTGTTTAACGTAACAGAGTAGCCAAGGAGGCCCTGCAGGAAGGTAACAGTGTGGAGAGCATCCTGGTGCTGTGTGGCCCCGGTTAGTGCCTTCAGCTCGGCCCCTCCATCAGCTGAGCCTTGTGCAGCTGGAGACGGCAGCGTGCTCGTCGGTGTGTGCCTGCACCGGGGAGATAGGAGGTTTGGCTGCGAATGAAAAGAGTCAGCTGAATGGGAAGGAATTCAGCAACGCGCAGGACAGCATGGTAAACCTGATGTGGAAAATGACAGCTAGGACTTTGAGGAGGTAGTTTGGGGATCATTTGTTCCAAAAATACCAACTACCCTCCCTCATCCTTCAAGTTTTATTAGAATTCTGGTCTCCCAAGAGGGCTTCTCCTTTTCCTCTCCTCTGCGCTGTCAGAGAACATGCCGTGGGCTCACGTCACCCATGAGCATCGCTCTGCAGCTCTGGCTGTGACTCCTGGCTTTGCTTCCCACTCCTGTCTGCTGCAGGTCGGAAAGCCGCCGTGCTGCTTGTGCTTATTTGATCAGTGTCACGTTCTGTAGGTGAAGATTTTCAACACAGGTAGAAGGGGTGTTTGTATTTTTCCCCTCAAATATTTAGCTCAGGGCTTTGTCCTCTTTCTGGTATGTCATTTTTTTGGATATGGATCCAGCTCTCTAATACAAAAAATCAGATACAGACACAGGTGACGTTACCAAAGGAAGGGAGAGGATGGCCGTCTGCACGGAAAAGGGAAGATGCCTGAGAAGAGTGATCATAGTCAAGACCATAGCTCTAAGTACAGGAAATACACTACCACGTATCAATATAGGAAATACAGTTGTGCTGCTGTACTCATTTTATACTCATTGTATTTTGCCCAGAAATACGCTGCAGCCTGAAGTTACCATCTGGGCAGCCTCAGGGGTTTGTGTCCAGTGGTTGTGGAAATGCTCACGGAAGGCGATGGCTGAGCTGGACGGGGCTGTGGGTGACCTGGGCTGGTGGCAGTGTCCCTGCCTGGGGTGGGGGTTGGAGCAGGATGGTCTCTGAGGTCCCTTCCAACCCAAACCGTTCTGTGCACACCTTTCGGGTTGCTGTATAAAACCCCCTTAGCAAAGGAGGTGGCACCCCAGCGCCAGCACCAAGCACACTGCTGGTTCCTACTGAGGAATATCCTCAACAGACAGAAACAGTCGGATCTAAACCATGACCTTGAACGTGACAAACATCAGGGTGTGAGGACAACAGCACCGCAAGGGAAGAGTTGGGTTTCATACTTACACAGGGGGAAAACTTGAAAGCAAACCATACAAAACAGCAGGGAGAAACCTGTTAGTGAGTGAGGCACCTTCGTTGAAGCAGTGGTGAAACCCGGCGTGTTTTGCCATCTTGCATCTCATTCCGCTGCCTTTCTCCTGCTAATCAGAATGCTAATTCTCATGCCACCCCTTCTTTTTAGAACGAGTTATTGTCCACCAAGACGCGTTTTGTCAATCTGTGAGGCATCTGCACTGGATGACTAATTAACTTTTAATTAGTAGGGAATAGAAAGCTCAGTTTTTGCTTTGGTTTGAGGCTCTGGCTGTGAGTTCTGTACTGAAATGTTGATTTTGGAGCTTTCCTGCCCCTCCTCAGCAGAAACACAACCTTGGAGGGATGTGGCTACGATTTGTTTGGGACTGGACGGGAGGGGAAGCAAATCCCTGCAGTTCTGAGCTGTGCAGCTCCACCTTGGTGACTAAGCTGGGCTTTGTCAGACTTTAATTGTGATTGGGACACTCCAGCCTGCTGGCGGCCACACAGGTTAGCCCAGTTTCAATTACTCTCACTGTTTTGAAATCCCAGAAACTGAGACTAGTGTGAAACGATCAGCCCTGTGTGCACGTTCTATAAATATGCATTTAAAATGTCTGAATTACCGTGTTGCTGCTGTGCAGCAGGGTCAGAGTGCCGGGAGAAGTGGGGGGGGGGGGGGTGATGAGTGCAACAGATGGAGGCTGGAAAGATCAAGGTCCTGCCATGGCCTCCTTGAGCAGCGGGGTGCCTGTCACTACCTTCTTGTGTGTCTGGACTTAATTTCCATACCTTTAGAAGGGAATGCAGAAATATTGCCAGGCAGAATTAGACCTCTCCAGCCTTTTTTATTTTTTTTCCCCTCACCCTCCTGCAGCCAGTGAATAATGAGTCCCCTCCTTCCTCATGATGAAGTATCCAGTAGAAACCTGATCTGGAAGTTACTTTCTTAGAGAAGGACAATCTGGCAGCCCCTTTCCTCTCTCCATGGCAATGCTGCATTGCCCCTGGATGGTGAAGGTGCTGGATGGCAGGAGAAATTAATGCAGCTGCTATTCCAAGCACCCTTCCCCAACTATGTGTCAATAAAATTACACAGTTGCCAAGCAGTGTGCGAAAAAGGGGCAGTATTTCAAATCAACAGTGATACACATAAGTACAGTAATACTCTTTAAATTATCTTTATATAGATATTCTTCTGCACTTGCTAGGAAATGTTTGATGACAAAGCAGCCTGTGGAGCTGGAGCAGAATGGTTAACTCCAGGCACCCAGGGGCTCGGTCAGTAGCTGTTTCAGGTGGGTGTGGATGAGTCCAGATGAGGACACATCCCTCGCTGTGGTACTGGTCTGCTAACACTGCCTTACTGGAACTGGTTTGGTGCAGGTACCTGGGCTGATGCTTTCCAGCAAAGGAAAGCGTAGATTGGCAACCTTATGGTTGCAAGACTGTACTTGGGGGATGAGAGCTGTTAAGTCAGTGCACCCACTGGGTGGTTGTGGGCATTTTTCAAATGAACATCCCATGTGCTTGTTTAGATGGGACCTGAGGGACATCCGCTTGCCTTTGCAGTGACCAATCTCGCCATCGCCTGAGATGCTTCCCAGTGAGCTAGCTGGTGTAGCAGCAGCATGGCTCAGACAAGAGCTAGCTGGAACTTTGTTGACAGAGGTACATGCTCTCTCCACCCTTTTTCTTATCCTCCAAGCTCCTCCTCAATCCCAAATGTTCCTTTGAGTAAGGGTACATTACACAAGCTCCATGTCGCCTTCTTGCAGCACAAGACAGGGTTATGAGCAAACAACAAAAATCCTGTTGTGCTGCATGAGTGTGTCCTCCCTTTAATGGTATGTACTGCTCCGTGTCCTTTAAAATATCTCCCTTTGTCGCAGCCGCAAAACGCGTGCTGGAATTTAAGCTTTGCAAACTGCCGTCGACTTGCCTCTGACCTCCCGCTCGCAGCCCGTCAGGCCTTGGGAGCTCGTAAGTTATTTTCTTTTCTTCCCCCCACTCCTCCCGCCCCCTTTTTTTTTTTTCTTTTTTTCCCTTTTTTTCCCCCCCTACAAGTGGCAGCCCAAATCCCAAGCTGAAAGTGAATCGCTGCTGCTGGCCACCCTCCAGCATTCCTGGCGGAGCGAGTCAGGATCTGGAATGTCAGAAGGCAGCGGCGGGAGGGACCGGAGAAGGCTGCGTGCGGGTAACGGCGCCTGGGAGGAGGAGGAGGAGGAGGAGGACGGAACAAAACACAACTTCATCTGGACTGCCCCTTTCCAAACCAGCGTTTGTTCCTGATTTATGCTTTCGTGTTTTGCTTAAAGCGTGCAGCTCCGTGCAGTGACAGCAGAGAGCTCGCAGCAGCGCTCCGGAGTAGAACGGGTTTTGGTTTTCTTTTCTTTTCTTTTTTGGCAAAAGCTTCGTGTCTAGATAAACCCAGCTGATTTTCCAGTGCTCCGAGTTGAGCCGGGAGTTTTTGCCTCCTGCAGCTCTGGGGGGAGATCGCTCTGGTCCTGGGGCATAGGCTCTGGATGAGAGGAAAGTTCTTGTGCGAGGAGATCGGGATGGGGCCGGGGCGGTGATGCTGGCACGGAGCAACGCCCGGCGCTGGAGCACAGCGAGTCCTTGACACTTTCTCCTCTTCTTCTCGGACAAGAAACATTGTGGAGCCTCAGCTCTCCCTGCAGCAGATTAATGCCTAAAATTACACACCCTAAACAGCAGGGTTTAATTACCAGAGCTGTGAATAGTTTAATTAGTTTGTTCTGACCTTGGAAGAAGGACCTGCCCAGCGCCTTAGAGCGACAGGAGAGCAAGACTTGTATTGCTTCTCAGAGACACCCAGCCCGCGAGGCCATGTCGTCCTTGTACACCAGGAGTAAAGAGTATACTCGCAGCAGGAAGGCTCAGTCAGATTCTCCCCCATCCTCTCCTTCCCCGATCGCAAAGACACTCAGAGTAAGCAGCTTTTTCCTTTCTGTTTTACACGGAGCCCTGCTCAGCACGTGCTCTGGGCAGAGACCGGTGGTGGCGGTTTGTTGTCTTATACCTGGAGACCCGTGTCTGTGGTTTGCGTTGGAACCAGGATGGCTTAGATGAAACTGGGGAAGGTGCCTCTGCAGCAACAGGTTTTAAGCAAGCTGCCAGAGTCCTTGGCTGGGATTGTTTGCACTAAAGGCTGTAGGGAGTTGCTGTGATGGTATTTTCCCCCCTATCCTGCTGTTCGCAGAGACATCGCTCTCCTGCTAGGCTATTGCTGGACGAAAACCTCACTGTGAAAATGAGGCAAAACCTGACCAGCCTGTTAAGCTGCGCTCTTCCCAGGAACGCTTTGATACTGCTGGTGAAACAAGGTTTGCGCTCCAGCTTCCCCCCCTGGGGCTGTGCTGACCTGGGTATAGTTTAGTAATTTCAACAAGAACAAAAAAATGAAGAAAACCACCTGTAGCAGGAGGCAAGGCGAGGTGGTTGACTGGTCCTCCCCAGACCAGAGCTTGTGTCCCCATCTACCAAGGTGTTTGAAAATTGGGAACATTTCGTAATGGTATTGCTAATAGCTCCGGAGTCATATGAAGGGCTATCATGAAACTCTCTGGGTCTGTGTCGTTAGACAGGCGGTCGCTTCGCCATCAAGAAATATTATCATGCTGGAGTCAAAGCCCGGAGGAATTCGTTTTAAAAAGGCAGGCTAATTTTAGATGTAAGCATTAAATTAATCTGAGCACTGGTGTTTGCTCAAATCAGATATGCATTGTCTGCTCCTTTTGAAGTGGCAGATCTTGGTCTGCAAAAAGCATTGCCTGAAATATGTAAAAAGGGCTTGAACCCGCTGCCGTGGTGTTAATGGAAGCTACCCCTGACCTCAGGAACTTACCCTCAGCAGCCTGGGAGGCTGCTGGTTGCCCCCCAGGCTCTTAACTGTTTAACCCAGGAGCAGGAGTCCGTGCTCTCTGGCGGTCTGCAGGTGGGGTATCTCTGGGGAGGTTTTAGATAATCTAGAACTATCCCCTGTGTGCTTAGGTGGAGTTTCTTCATCAGTTTTTACGGCTGTGCTTACTGTTCCTCACTAAATTGCTACAGAATTGATAACCAGCTTAATAGCAGGTGGGGAGCCTTTCCAATGTGCCCTTACTCCTAGAGTAAAGCTGAAAATGTTTTAATTTCTTTCAAAACCCAACATCAGTCATGTCTGGCGTACACAGACTGACTCGTTCCCACCCCCCCAGCCCCCACCCCAGTGCATCTAGGCATATAAACAAGTGACAAACATCTTGCAAGAGCCATGACTGCTGTGTTCACGGTGCGTGCCTGGCTGCTTTGGTGCATGCTGCCCAGAGGTGCTGGTTCCCTCTGTCAATAGCCACGATGGAATTGCAGGCTCCCGGGGCCCCCATGGGTGCTGAAGGAGGTGGTGGGAGCTCTCAGGTGGGTAGAGAAGGGTGCCGGGTGGGAATGGGGGGGCCTGGCGAGGAGCCTCAGCTTCTTGTGGCAGTGGGATGTTGGTGAAAGCACACAAGTGCGCACAGAAATTTTGGTGGTCCTTGCAGTAGCAATGGGAACACCAGCTGTGGCTCCAGTGCATCCATGTGGGAGAAGCTGGACGGGGAGTGCAGCAGCACCAGCTCATGAGTCCGTATAGGAAACGGCCCTGGCGCTATCTGGGTTATCCCTTAAAAGGCTAATTAGGGAAGGATTTACTTCAGGCTAAAACAGAGTATCTGAGTTAACTCTGCAAGACAACATAACTGCCGCGAGCAATAGTGATAACGGAGTGCGGTTTTCCATGGATTTGTCCTGTGGGCATATTCCCCCACGCCTGCATAACAGCAGCCCTTGCCGCAGGGTGCCACTGGCCTTAATAAACCAGGTAGAAATGTGAGATCTTGGAGGCTTTTATCTTCCCATCCCGTCCAGATTGAGACCAGCAGACCTGCGGACTCTAAACGTTCCCAGCTGAGCAGAGGTGCAAAAACACGTGAGCAGGCAGGGAACCTCACACATGGTACAGGCATGGAAAAAAACCTCTTGGAGAACCAGACAAAGCAAAGAAGGTTTTACTTATTAAGGTATTGGTGCCAAACAGCTGCATTAAAATGTCATTTGCAAAGCATTTTCCTGTGGCATTCCCTGCTGCACTTGTACGGCTGCTTGTAATGCTCTTCCTTAGGTGTCATGATAATACTGCATCTGGGGTTTTCCACCTTTAATTGGTGGGATCTCCCCAAATGCACAGCTGAGAAGGGTGAGCACTTTGCAGTGAGCTCATACAAGTCGTAAGAAAAGCAGCGGCCGTGAGCAGGGTGCGGGAGCGAAAGGCAGGTGCAGGAGATGCTGGTGCCAGCAGGGTGTTGGTGGTGTCAGGGCCCCTGAACCTCTGCAAGCTATAATACTGAATTTCATGTATTCACATGGACAGCCCAGAATTATAGTCACCAATATAGAAATAGCCAAGTAAATCCTGTTAAATCAGCCAGGGTAAGCATTGCTAGCTCCACCTTTCCAATTACTTTAATGAGGATGTTGTTAGAATTTGGAAGCTCAAATCCCTTTGCAATCAATTCAGATCATCCCGTTATTTGGCAAAGGCTTCCATTTTTGCGGCGGTGGGTACTTTTTCATCACAAGTTCACAAGTTTTGCACCATACTGTAGCTTGAGTTTTCTCTTCCTCAAAAAAATATTCAGAGTCAACTGTGAATTACACCAAGGGTGTAATAGGCAACCCGTGGTATGGAACCTTGAAAGCAAGGACTGAAATATTTTTCTTTTTCTTTTTTTCTTTTTTTTTGTTCTCTTTTTGTTTTTCTTTTCTTTTTCCTATTTATGCTGGGCCAGTTGTTTTTTCATAGGAAATACCCTGTAGTTTGTGTTTAGGCTCATCCATCTGTTCATTGTGGTACTTCATAACCCTCGTGTTTCTCCACGGGATACCGGTTCGGCAGGCAAATGAAAGCTGAGGACGCACACTCCCACTTTACTGCACAGTGTAATTGCAGCTTTTCAGCTGTTTCCCACCTATTTGTCAACCAGCTGTCCTTTCTTTTACAGACTGCTCCCTCTTTGTCTTGTCATCCAGTATTTTTTGCTGTAAAACAGACCATCAAAACTTAAAGCCCTCATCAGCATGCGTGTCTGCTGCTCACTCAGTAGTGGCTGCAACCCTCTGGCTGCTGTCTCCTGGTGGTTGTTACTCGCTCCTCAAGAGACTCTACGTAATTCTTGTTGTTCTGGCCATATTCGTGGTTTCACTACAAGGCTTTTCCCCTCTGATGTTAGGTCGCTCCCTCATTAAGCCACCTTCAGTGCTTATTACTTGAGCATTCCAGCTGAATTTCTGTCACGAAGGACTCGGCGATAAAGTTTTAAGTATACTCGGTGGTCTATACTGATGGATTTTATTCTGCCTTTTATTGGAGTGTCTGAAGGAGCTGTGCCAAGTGGGATGCAGGAGCATCACCTTTTATGGGCCATATGTTTTCACCGAATCACTTGGTAGTAATACTTGAGCATAAAAAGCAATGGTTTCCAAATTGCCATCTCTGTTAGCGAGCTTCCATGTCGAGGCCGCGGTTGCTCTAAGCAGTGATTACCATGGCAGCAAATCTGGGTGCAGTTCTGGATGTGGGCATGTACGCCCAGAATCGAAAGCAAATCTTAAAGGGGAAAAAAATCTAATGCACAAGAATATTAGCTGTCTGAGCTGCAAGTGATTGGCATGCAAGTAAAAGCAGCGTGGATTGGGTATGATACCTAAATAACGGTGTAGAATCTTAGAGGTCTGGGAAGGTGACCAAGCCAGGCTGCTTTTAACCAGGGAGAGATGCCCAGGAGTCCTGAGGGGTCGGTAGAAACACCTGATCAGATCAAGCCTTTGGAGAGGTTTGCGTATCAGTGTGCCTGGTGGTCGGCCTCCACTCCGTGAGTGTTTTCACAACAGGTTTAATCCCGTTTCAGACGTTCCCGGTGACAGGTTTATTCTCACGCGAAGCAGACCTGTATGAATCACTGGGCTTGCTGTGCTGCTGCTGCAAATGTGTTGAAGAGCGTTCCGAACACATTTCTCCAGGAAACTTTATTTTCCTGGGTTTCTGTTTGGTGGCTTGGACTTGTTCTACTTGTGATAAAAATGACGCTGCATAAATCGAAATGGGGTCAAATAAGTTGTCTCATGACATTTTCTATTTAATTTCAGGATTGCTGACTAGTTACGCAGTATTTGCAGGAATGATTGCCTCCTCTCCCATTAGCCAACGAAAAATGTGGGATAATGAAACTTGAACTTTAAGGCAATTAACCTTAGCCTGTGTTCTTTAGCACCCTGATTTGTTTCTCACTGGCTATTTCTCAGGCGTCATGTTTTTTAGATGGGTATCAGTATGAAATCCTTCTTGGGCTCTGTTTGTTCTCTGGTGGTTGTTTTTTTTTTTAGTTTTCCTCTGTAAATGTCCATATCTGGAAGCGTTTCGGAAACTTCTGGTTGTTCTTAGGGCACCACCCGTTAGATGTTCCCTGCTGTGACTCAGTAGCCAGGCGATGCTCCTGTCGCTGCCTGCATCTGGATGTATAAATAAAATGGGTCAGAGCCCACGCTGTGACCCATGGAGCGAGTGGCTTGTGTCCCTGCGGCTGAACTTTCTTCTTCAGCTCTCCTCCCTGCCGAGGAACAGAGCAAATTGATCTAAGCCAAAGCCGTAGCAGGGAGTCTGGTAACCATTAAAGGATCTGAGTGGTCACGGGTGATTTTGTAACACTGCAGCCTGTTTAAAACTCCCATTTTGACCCTCTACTGTGTGGTCAGTGATGGGCGCCTTTGAAGCAACTGGTGAAGCAGCCAGAGAGCAATCGCTTGTGATAGCTCACGTGTGGAACTGTTGCCTGTAGCGGGGCAGGGGGGTGGAGGGGAACCTGAGGTTTCGCCAGACCAGGGAGTCAGCCTAGGCTGTGAAAGGGGTGAGGGGAGAAGGAGGAAGAGGATCTTTAATTTGGGTCAGCTCATGGTACAGCCACAAACCCAGGATGCTGGCGCAGCTGAGACGGGGAGGTGCTGTGGGATGGGAGCGAGCGACTGCGGGAAGCGACGGGTGGAAGCTGTAGGCAGCAAACCAGGCTGCTGGACGGGGAGCCAGCCTTTACTGGAGGCCATGATAGTTCTGGTTTACACAAAATGTACACAAAGCCGTAGAAAACAGGGCTAGAAGAGAGGCAAAGCTCGGCCCATCCATTCCCTCGGGGAACCCACCCCGCGCTGGGCAGGCACCACGTGCTGGCACTGCCACCCATGCCAGCGGTGCCCGTGCACCGCGGCTGCGGCACCTGGGCCTTGGGGAGCTGATGGGGGGCGGCTGGGTTGGGGGGGCTGCTGGTTTGCCATCGGTGAGAGTAGCTCCAGGTTCGGATCACTGCAGCTGATCCGGAGCTTTTTTAGACTGAAACAGATGAGGGCAGGGAGAGCGGTGGTACAAGCTCTCTCACCACTAGCAGCACAGGGTGCTCCGTGCGCTGTGGGCAGGTCAGCGTACCTGACCCACCGTGCCCTGCAGATGCTGCCCGCGGTCGTGGGGATGCTGTGTGGGTGCACGAGGTGTTTGCCAGGTTTTGGGGTGCAACTCACACCGCAGAGTTGGCCAGTTGGCTTTAGGCAGCCTGGATCCTGGCTAGTGGCCAAGTAGGTGTTGAAATACCTGATGATAACACCTGAAAATGTCCTGCTAGGGCGTTCGCAGGGGCAAGGAGGGTGTCGTTGCCTGCAGACCTGTGGCATTCTCATATTGAAGGAATTTATGAGCAGATATCATCTCTGCTTGTGTCACTTGGCCGTTTGGCTTTTATTTCGTCCTGTCTGGAGAGTTTTGTCTAAGATCGCGTTGCTTTGCAAAATTAAATTTTTCACCAATAAAATCTGAGCCCTTAGAAAAGAAATAAAATAAAAAAAAAAAAAGCAGCAAACCCGGCTTTCTGAATTGTGGCCTTCACTAAATTAAAATGCAATCCAGCCTGACGTTTTCCATGGCGAGCTTTATCCCCGGCAGACAGTGGTAATAAACTACAGCTGCTGCAAAGCCGGCAGGCACCGGGAGAGGCACGGGGAACTGAGGCACGGGCTGGCAGCCGTGCGGACCGGTGTGCAACTGCAGGACGTTTGGGATGGCAGGAGACGCCGTCGTCAGTCCACCACAGCCATATGCGTTTGTTTCTGATGAAATACATGCGAGCTGTACTGAAAACGATGTGATCTGTTGCAGCCAGCTGCCAAAGCCACTCTTCCATCTTGAAGAACCTTTTAATACTATGCTTCAGTAACAGCAGTTTTTATTAAGCAAAGTTTATTGATTTATAGTTGCGAAAACATATTTTGCATCAGGCTTTTGGGAGATGGAGGTTATATGGAGGTGGTTTGGCTGCACTGGATTATTAATCATATCAATGGGATTTTGTAATCCTTGCATTTGCACAAATGCAAACTTGAGTTGGAAGGCAGCGCTATTCATCACGTCAGCTGTAGCTAACGGGATGCTGTAGCAAACCACAGTGCTCAGGTCAGCAGAGCAGCTTTCCGAGGGAGGCAATGACCTCAAAATAACTATCAAAAGCAAGAGTTCAGCCAGACCTAATTATTCTGCAACCACTAGAAAACCAAACTTGACCCCAACCATATCTGAAAGACAAATGTGGCTTGAGGGGAGCGCCAGTCCGAGCTGTGCCTGGTGGGGATGGGTCCGAGGTGTGCCAGGCAGCCTTGCTCACAGGCTGTCCTCCTTCCAGCTCAGCTCTTGCTGTGCCGGCTCCAGGGGGACTCGTTCCTGCAGCAACACCAGCGAGGTTGTCCTTTGTACAGCTGCCGTGCATCAGCCCAGCCAAATGCAGAAACCTTTGTCGTGTAGGAGCAGCAGAGCCACGCAACGGCAGGAGCATGGTGGCTTTTGCATATAAGAGGGAAAGAACTGACCCCAAAAGCAGCTGGCTTTATTTTGTGTTTAATTTCTAAAACAAACAGGACTCACCAGGAGGATATTTGCTAGCACAAGAATAAAATTCAAGAGGGTCCTTAAACTTCCCTTCTTGCTTAAGCAAAGGGAGGAAGGCAGGGCTGGAGCTGTGCTCCAGGATCTGGTTAAATGGTGGTTATTTAATCCTAAGTGTTGATCAGGATCTCTGAGACAAAACACACCAAAATAAATTCCTTGAGGACTATCTTAAAATAGCGCACATTTTCTTGAGGTTGGCCTGCTGGAGATAAAGTAGTATAAAGTGTTCCCAAAGCATCTATTTTTTTCTTCTTTTCTTTTTCTTTTCCTTTTTTTTTTCTTTTTTTAAAAATGTAAATAGTAGACTTTTTCTGCCTCTGCTGGGTCAGATCTCAGCTGCAGAAGAACACAATTGGAAGCAATTAGGCCAGTTTCTGACTTGGCAAGAGCGGTGGCCAATCCCCCTTTTGGTGCTGCGTTTCAGGGCTGCATTTTATCTAAACCTTCCGCGAGGAATTTGGTTTTAATTATACTTTACTGAACTCCCAACAGCTGTAAAAGTTTCTGTGTTTTTCGGGGAAGGCTTCTGCCCTCCGCAGGCTGAGCACATTTCTAAAACCAAAACGGTGTGGCATTCCCAGCGCTGTGCGGCATCCCGGCACACCGGGCAAGCACAGCCTGACCAGTGCCCAGCCGTGCCTCTCCCGGGGCTTGACCCGTGTCAGCACGGGGAGGATCGGGGGGCTTGGGAGAAAGGGTTTGTGCAGGGAGGAGCAGCTCGGTATGATGCTCTTTGTGCTTTTTCTCAGGTCCCGTCTCAGATGTCCTGTGTTTTGCCAGCCCACCCGGGCTGAATAGTCTCTGACCCTGTCTGGGAGGGCTGGGGAAACTGGTGAACCCCTTTGCTGCCCTCCACCACCCTCAGCACTACCCAAGTGTGCTGCCCACCGTGGGATGGACGGGAGGAGCGGTGATGTGATCTCTCTGGTGAGAGGTCCAAGAGCTAAGGATCACCAGAAACTTGCGAGCACACCTGCGTGCACTCCGTTCTTTGAAGTTTCCCTTTCACAGCCATCCCCTTGGGTGTCTCAGCGCTCTGCAGCAGCAGTGCTGGGGTCTGGGCTCGGTGCTGGCTGCCGTGCTGGTTTCTGAATCAGGACAGCCACCTCCAGTGCCTCACTTTTCCCTGGGGACCTCCTCCCCCTGCCCCAAACCCTGCAGCGATATGACCCTGTTTAGATCGCAGGAAGGATAATTTTACAACCCGATGCTTCCCTGGCTGTTAATGTTTCTAGTCAAATTTTGGATCCCAATGGAAATGAAGGAGTCTGGGCAAAACTGATAGTGCTGTTCCAAATTTGCCAGGGGAAGAAAGGAAAAAAAAAACCCCAATGCCTTCCTACAGTTGATACAGCAGTTTCTGAGCATCCCCTTTTTTAACCTTAACAGATCGCACGGCGTTCACACAAGAGCAAATCAGGAAGGGAAAGCCCTTTCCTGCACCACCTTAGTGAAGTGCACGTTTGGTGCCTTGGCTTTTGTTTCCTTCCTTTTACCCCCAACTTCTGTTTCCAGGAGGGAAGAGGTGGCTGCTGAGCTGACAGTGCAGGTGCAGCTGGAAGCGTGGCGAGGGCTTCCAAGGGTGCTATGGCCAAACGAAGAGCAGAACTGAGCCACAAAGAAGCTGCTTTCTACTGAAAATGTATCTCTGCATGTCCTAGTGGCCTCTGAAAATGCCTCTGAGCAGGTAGCAGGGATGTCTCGGTTAAGCACCTTGTCCGGTGTTCACGTGTAGGGCTCACGCTTCCCCCCTCGGGTACCTCCTGCGCCGCCCAACCACCTCCCAGCAGGACGAGATTTTAGTCATCATTTTCTTTAACTTGCTTCCTCGGGCTTCAGAGCCTCCCTTTGTGGTAAGAACTGTCACCTCTTTTAGTTGGAGCCTTTTTTCAAAGGTGCAGAGTGGAACTTTTTTTTTTTCATTTAGAATGTTTTTTCTCCCTCCATCATTACTTAAAGAAACACAAAAAACCACCTGAATAAGCTGGTCCTTGAAATATCAACACAAACACTGGCCTTTGTGCAAAACACAGGAATATATTGAGCCAAAAACTGATTAAAACCAAAATAAATAAATTTCCCCTCTTTCCCCAAAGGTAGCAGCACATGGAAGAAGGATCTACTGATGAAAACTGTTCTGCAACTTTCCTTATGGCAGGGACACTTCCAACAGCTGCCGTAACATCTTGTTCAGACTCTGCTTCCCAGACCTCAGCTTTTTTCCAGTTCTTCTCAAACTTAATAATCTTTGTCTGAAAGATACCACGTTTCACTGAAACAACATGGAGAGAGCACCCGAAAATTGAAGGGTGAGGGAAAGACACCGGCTTTCCCAGTAGCTGCAAACAAAGATTTCCTGTGGTTCCGTCCCATTTCTGCAGGACAGTGGGGTTGTTTTAGGGCAGAGGTGTGCTTTACATGAGCCTAAAGGGAGAGAAAGTCACAGGAGACCAGCAAGTACTGGGAAATACCTGGATTTGGGCTGGAGAAGCGTCGCTGGTGCTGCGTGCTGGGGCAGCCGCAGGTGGCTGCGGGGCTGCTCTGCTCTAACGCTGCCAGCAGCAGCGATGGGGCAGGTCCTCCCGTCCCCTCTAGTACTTCTCATCAGACACAGAGGTGACTGCAGTCCGACTAATTCATCTCTGTATCCGTCACAGGCAAGTTTTAGGTACAATAAACCTGGGGGTTTTCCCCTTTGCTGTTCCCAGCAGCTGTGTTTAAAGTGATTCCTTTCTAACCGCTCCCTCCCTTTGCAGAAGCGCGCCCCTGCTCTTTCACCAAAGATGCATCAAATCACCGAAATTCCCTGCCTAGGGAAGTTATTAGGAGGAAAAAGGCAAAACATGTTTTTTCCCTCTTGCCGCCCGCACTCAGGCTGGCTTGGGGACTGGCCCAGGTTTTGTCCCTTGGTTTCCACGTTGCCTTGCCCAGCCGTGCGTGGACTTTCTCGGCGCTCTTCAAATACGATAGCAGGTGTGCTGGCTGAAATAAATGCAGGCTTGATATTAAGTGGATTACTTGACTAGCCGTTTGTCAGAAAAGTCGTCACTGAAGGGGATTAGCATAAAGTGCACAAATAACTTTCAACAAGAGGCTTGTTAATCACTTCCTAATTCCCCTCTCCCACTCAACAGCGAGGGTGGGTCACTGGGCCAGAATGAAAAGGGAGCTGTCAGGCAGCTGAGGGTTGTAAAAGGCAAATGTCGAAGCTCTGCTAACAAAGGACCGTGGAGACATCAGCCGGTGTGTTTGCAGCCGAAAACGGGCAATCTTTCCGATAGCCCCACGGCAGAGGCCAGCCCTATGGAAACTGCTCCCAACTTACTGGTGTGGGGCTTTGTACAGAGTGGCCGAAGCCACGGCCGTTCGGGCAAGCAGGCAGGTGTCCCTGTGACAACAGCAGGCGGCTGCCGGGTGTTTGGCCTCATGAGAAGCTTCCCAGGGAGCAGCCAGCATCACTTGTGGAAGCACGGCGGGGCTTAGCTGTGGCGGAGAGCCATCTGTGTCTCCCTTGGGTGGTTTCTCAGCTGTACCATGCAAAGGAAGCCTTTGGTGCATGGAGAGAGGGTTAGAGCAAATAAAATAAGATGGGGCTGGGCCCGCTGCCATGGCTCAGAACCCATGCCAGCACCGGGACGGACTCCTGGAGCTTTGGTGATGGGCTGGCACCCAGCCCTGCCCCAAGAGCCCGGCTGAGGGTGGCCCTGCAGGCACAGCTCTGGAGAGAACATGCTAATTAATAGCAGGGTTTGCTCATCCTTTTGAGCTTTGCATTTAGCACCTTCAGCTGAACGTGTTGTCCATCCACAAGGCTTCAGATGTGCCAGGTTTCTTCAGTTAATTTCTTTTGTACTGGCCAGATCACTGTGTCTCATGTCGGAGGGCTGTGTTGCAGAGCAAGCGGGGACTGCAGATTCCTTGGGGAGGCTCCTGTCTCGAGTCATGATGAGGGTTGCATTGGGGCAGGATGAATTAAAATCTCAATAACTAGGTGTATGTAACAGGTAGCCAGGTCCCTGCGTCCTGGCTAGCAGAGGGCAGCATTGCTGGCAGCCTGGGCGCAGGTCCAGCTTGCTCTGGGACTTGCCTCTTCTTCTCCATGTAACTTCTCCATGTAATGGGGTGACTTAACTCAGCTGCCCACGGTGTGTGCTCCCAGATACCTGCCTGATAGTCAGAGGCATCATCTGGGTGCCAGGCAGGAGCAGGAGGTCTGAAGTCTTCAAACACTGGGGTGCCAGACAGGCAGCAAATCTGCTGCCCAGCAAGGTGTTTTAGCACTAGGTTTAGTGGTGTATCTAGGCAGCGCAAACTCCGGCACAAGCATGTCTGGTCAATAAAAGCCTGACCCCTCGTCTCTGTGATGTCCTTGTGTTGACTCTTGCACTGATTAAAAAGGATCTGGGGAAATAACTGGTAGCGCCTGCAGATGGTTTGTGCTCACTCAGAGAAATGATGCTGCTAATAAAACTAGCAGGGGAATATTGGGCTCAATTTCCAGATCAAGGGACTGAAAAAGATTTCAGCTGCACCTTGAGTTTGAGTAAATGTCTGCCAGATGACGAGGAACCTCGCGGAGGAGGTGGCAGATCAGTGCGGTGTGTCCCCCAGGACACCTCTGCCATTACCATTTGATTTCTGCAGCTGTAGGAAAGAGCTGTCCAAATCCAGAAAACTTTCCTAGAAACAGTGGTTCACCACAGCCGGCCCCTGTAGGATATTCCAACGCCAAGGAAAACTGTTCTGCAACCTCCTCTTGTGCATTCGTTGGCCCAGACCATATATGGTTTATACATGGCAGCAGCTACAGCAAAGGCAGCGCTGAGGATGGCACGGCGGGGATGGGGATGGGGATGTAGAGATGGAGATGAGGATGGGGATGTGGGGATGGGGATGGGGATGTGGAGATGGGGATGGGGATATGGGGATGGGGATGTGGGGATGGGGATGGGGATGTGGGGATGGGGATGGGGATGTGGAGATGGGGATGATGATGGTCATGGGGATGGGGATGGGGATGTGGGGATGGGGATGGGGATGGAGATGGAGATGGGGATGGGGATGTGGGGATGGGGATGGGGATGTGGGGATGGGGATGGGGATGGAGATGGGGATGTGGGGATGGGGATGTGGGGATGGGGATGGGGATGTGGGGATGGGGATGGGAAAAGAACAACCTACCGTGCGCATCAGCCAGCGCCTCTGGCCTTTTGGCTGGTGTGCAGGTCCTCTCCCTGCCTTGTGCAGCGCTTGTTGTCCATCCCCTGGCCACAGTGAAGCTTTTCTTCCTGGGGCAGGTACTTGCCCATGGAAACAAGTTTGTGAGTTCCCAAAGAATGCTCAGCAAGCTCTGCGTGTCATGGTCCATTAATCCTGCTCCCCCACATTATGTATAGGGCAGTGATCAAAGGCAGGAAGAATAATTTGATTTAAAAAGGAAACAATAGATTACTTTTGGTTCAAAGGAATGGATTTCAATTCTGGAAACTAGGATTTGAAGGACAAGGTCCAGTGGGTTTTAGGTTAGCAAAAGAACAGAAATCTTGAAATGCTTCAGAGAAGCTGAAGCAATTGAAAAGGTTCCGGCAGGGATTGGTGATTCCTGGTGCGGGCATGGGGAGCAGTGCGGATAGCTTTGGTGGGAGCTAGGTGCTGGTATCAGAGGTAGGAAATTGCCGCTGTGTGGTGGCTCTGCAGTTGTCAAATTGAACCTTTAATTCTCCCCATTATTAATTCACCTTTTCTTTCTTTTCTTTTCCTTCAGCATGAAAGACTTTCCAGGTAAGAATTTTATTTTTTGGAGTATTTATTGTCAGAATGTTTTGGTACGGCTTTGGGGATTCTCTGTGCTTCAAATCAACAGCATAAGCCGAATCTGGTACCGGCCTTTTGGTTCTTACTTTAGCTCAACTGCTGGGCCAGTTTGCTGTTATCCTTTGCTCCCCAGATTATTTAACAGCTGCTCTGCAGAGAAAAAAGCCCTCTGTGCCCTATGGGAAATGGAGCCCATTCCTACTGTGAAGACGAGAGCTCCATGGGAGATTACTGCCCGTTTGGGGGTTGGGCTGATACCCACTGGATTTTTTCCCAGTTAAGTCGGTGGTGGCTGCCTGGCCGTCAGCAGCGATGCCCTGCTGCGGGGTGGGGGGTGCCTGCAGCCCCCCCAGCGCCTGTGCTCCACCGGGTCTGCCAAGCCCGAGTCCCAGCCGGTCGGGCTCATAGCGGCTGGCCCAAAGGAACAGCGGCTCCACGGCGCTCCATCTTCATCGTGTTTTAGGTTGGAAGCAGCTACGAACCCTGCCACCAGTGACTCCTACAGCGATCGTGCCTCCAGCCGCTCCAGTGCCTACACCCGGAGGGAGAACCGGTTAGCCGCCCTCAGCAGCAGAGCAGAAGAGGAGAGTAACAGGGACTATAAAAAAGTAGGATTTTTTATATGTATTATTGTCACTGCATGCACCTTAGAAGCTGCCCATTGCTGCAAAAACCTGCACCGAGAGTCCTTGGGGAAAAAAAAGTTTGTTTCCATTTTCTCTGTTTCCATTGCTTTGGGAAGTCACACCAGCCTCTTTCAAATGCACCAGCCCTTCAGAGGGTTGAAAAATGACAAGGGGTTAAAGGACAAGGTGCCAAGTCAGACATCGAGGGAGGGGATTGAGGAGTCAGGCTGGAGAAATGCTGGGAGGGATTTGAAAGGAGTAAGAGAAGATACTGTTGAGTATGCCGGCATGGCTCAAGCATGCATATTCCCACAGAATTATTTTTGCTGCTATAACCTTCCAGAGTGATTTTTTCTATAATCTCTGAAACTTTCAACATAATCCTTGAAAGACAGCGATACAGACTGCCGTGCACAGCTAGTGTCAATGCAAAGACCGTATGAAAAGTAAACAGGTTAAGATGACCTTAATTCTGAAACAACTGATGCTGAAAAGCCTTGCACAGTAAGCGGCAGCCCCCTCTTCATGAACATGTCTGGCCAGAAGAGACAGGCGGTGTGCCCACTTTGTCCTCTGACAGGGGTGGCAATTCCACTGGTTTGAAGGAATTGAAGGGGAAAAAATCATTTTGGAGTGGCCTGAAATTGCCCTTCCTTCTCATCCTCTTCAAACTAAAAGCACACAGGCAGCTAGGGTGTGTTGTGTTGGCGAGCACAACAGAATCGTAGGTTCAGATACAGCCAGCATGCACAACTTTATTATGTTTGGTGGTTTACCTAAATTAAAAACATCCCTTTTCTTTGCCTCTTGGCTGTGTTTAAACACCCTACAAAATTAAACAGCTGTTTTCTTATTTCGTATGAATTATAAAAACACAAGTAGAGTATCCAGACTAGCTCTGTTTGCCTTTCTTCTAATCTCCTGGCATGGGGGAGCAAAGCAAACCGCACAGCTGCTGCTGGGTGCTGGGGACAGGCTGCTGGGCGCTGGGGACAGGCTGCTGGGCGCTGGGGACAGGCTGCTGGGCGCTAGGGACAGGCTTCTGCTGGGCACTGGGTGCTGGGGACAGGCTGCTGAGCGCTGGGGACAGGCTGCTGGGCGCTGGGGACAGACTTCTGCTGGGCACTGGGGGCTGGGGACAGGCTGCTGGGCGCTGGGGACAGGCTGCTGGGCGCTGGGGACAGGCTGCTGGGCGCTGGGGACAGGCTTCTGCTTGGAGCGGTGCAGCAGAGCTGGCTCTGCAGCCGCCGAGGAGCAGCCTGGTTAACTGACATCTTTTGTTTCATGTTTCAGTTATATGAAAGCGCCCTGTCTGAAAATCAAAAGCTGAAGTCAAAACTGCAAGAAGCCCAGCTTGAGTTGGCTGACATCAAATCAAAGCTGGAAAAAGTAGCCCAGGTAAGGCAAAAACCGGCTCCTAGGCTGGAGAAACTGAGCACTGGCCCATGACAAGCCAACATTTTTTCCACTATGGGCAAGGATTTAGCTCTTGGGAGGGAAGATGCTACAGAGGAGACAGTTATTTTCACAGAACTAAGTTTGAGTGATTCTTTAAAGACTACTGCTTCTCTGGGAAGCGCATCTGTAGGCTGTCCGGGCCTTTGTGCAGCATCCTGTGAATGCCTCTCAGTTTTAATAGCTTTCTATTTTTAATTTACTTAGCAGAAACAGGAGAAAACTTCTGACCGTTCCAGCATGCTGGAGATGGAGAAAAGGGTACGTGTCTCTGCTTTCTTCTGAGTCGCAATCTTTGCCTCGCGTTGCTCTGTGGGGCATAATAATTTCTTGAAGGAAAGCATTAATTAAGAGATGTTATATTTTTGTCTTGTGGAGCAGTGCACAGTGATGATTATGTTCTGACCTTTTCAGTGCCCGAGACTTTTCTGCTCTCTTTGCAGATCAGTTCAGTTCTGATTTCTTTCTTTTGTTACAGGAAGCTGCAGACCAACAAATTGTATTGCATTGTGCTAGGAGACTGTTGGTCCATTATGCTTTCAAATAGTCTTGATCCTGATAAGTAAAGGCTGTTTGGGGGGCGCAGGGGAACAAGACAGAACACCAGCTGGCTGTCTGTCCTGTGGTTGTACTTGAAATCTGAATGTGTGAATGCTCCTGCCTCGTAACCGTACAGTCCAATCCACTGCAGTGAGCTAAGCTGGACGGGCAGGGTCTGGCTGAATCTCTGCCGTACGTGACCATAGCTTCAGTCAGACTGGAAGGGACCGAGGAGACCTGTAGTGCATCCCAGCAGAGTCACCACCTTAGTCAGGGCTTTGTCCCCGTGTTGGAAAAGTCATGGATGGAGCCCAGATCTCTCCCCCTAGGCAAGGGCTGGAGCTGCCTGCTGTGGGCACCACCAGTACTCACATGGCAATGGAACCTCTGTAATCGCTGGTTTCCAAATACCCTGAAAGCAGTCAGCTTTACAGCTCTGAAGCCCTGAATTCATCTGGAAGAAGCAGGATTTCCAGGCTCCTTTCCCCGTTCACTGTTCCTTATTTGAGAGGCTCAGTGAGTTTTCTCATTGCCGCCTTTAGTGGGGCGCAGTTAAATCCATGGCTTCACCTGCAGAGCTCAAAATCACATTATATCAGAAAGTCCTGAAAACTGGGATCACTAAAGGTGGGAGGATTGTTTCACTGAAGGGGTACGAAGAGAGCTTAGGATCTGCCAAAACGGGCCCAGCATGTATCTCCTACTGCTTTACCAGCTGCTCCGTCCCATCTGATCAGCTCCTGGTTGTAACCTGTGCGTTGCTTTGAGGTGCTTATCAGTGGATGCTCCTACAGACATACAAGACTCTTTTCTTTAGAAGAAAATGTGTAGTAAGTTTTTCTTCTAAATCGTTGTGACCATCTTTGTTATGAATCCTTGTAAACAGGAGAAGCGAGCCCTGGAGCGGAAACTCTCTGAAATGGAAGAGGAGATGAAGGTAGGAAATAATCTATTCACTCTGTCCCGTTTTATATGCTTTGTATTAACATCTTTTGGGATTGTCACCCAGGAGTAGGATGTTAAAGGTGTACCTGGGAAAGGGACTCGTGTTAACCTCTTGAGCGTGTTCCCTGATGCAGTCAGAACTTACTTTAATGGTCATGTTCTCCAGACATGAAATACTAACAAAACTGTCCTATGATCATTCATCTGATTGCACCATATGTTTAATTTGTTATGCTGTTTGATCTGAGAACTGTGAAAACTGTTCTTAAATGCTTTCCAAAACTAACCGGTTGTGGCATCGGTGAGTTTCAGTGTGCTGATCCTCTGTGCTCTGAATAGCCTGCAGCCCGAGTTAAGCCGCTGCGGTTCTCTCCAGACGGGTAAGAAGACAAAGCTGGCTTTTGAGATCACGCACACTAGCCAGGAAAAAACACAGAGTGATTGTATTCCTGTACTCCCTTCCTAAAGCATGTTACTGGAAGGCTGTGTCAGTAAGTCAGCCTGGAATAGTTTTCAGCAAAGAGGAATTTGCTTCCCAATGAAATGTGCAGCATGGCTTGCTGTCACGAGACATCCGCCACCGACCGCTCCTTTGCGTTCCCTCTCTCGTGGCATTGCTTCCAAGGATGGTTCTCCTGCCGTGGCTGGGATGCCCTGCGATCACGGGGCTGGCGGGGAGGCAGTGTGTTGTGCCGCCTCAGCACACCTAAAACTTCACAGAGGTTTTGCAGCGTGACAGCATTTTACGCTAGATGTGAATGCTCACAGTACAGGATGCCCCCATGTGCCGTGCCCTGCGCTTTCGTTCCCTTTGAGCATGACCCAGGTGGGACCAAGCTGCTTTAAGGAGGGACCCCGTCCGAGGATCTCCCGGCACGGGGCACTGATGGAAGCGATTTCCTGCCACCCTGGAGGAGGCTCCAACTTTATGTTTCTGTTTGAAGCTTCATCTGTTAACGGAGCGTACATCTTCGAGAGGACCTGTTGGCTGGTGCTGCATCTTCTAGCGCAATAAGCAGCAGAATGATTTGGTGGCATCTTACTGTAAACACTCTCTTGTTCTCTCACAGAAGAGAAAATAAGTGTGGATATGCTAGCCAGAAGGGGAAGGAGAAAGGGTTGAACATGCCTAAATTCCAGATTCTTTGATCACTGAACAGGTAGCAACCTTTAACTCCAGAGAGACTTTCCTGTAATTAGAGAAACATGGCCTCCAAGAAAAAATGCAGACGGTAGCAGATCGTGTTGTTTCTTCAGCTATGCAGATCGCTCTGCAAACCAGCTCAGTCCGTGGAGTAAAAAGACAAATTGGTGTCCTCTAGTGGCCTGTCGGTTTTGAAACATTTATGTTGGTTCAGAAAGCAATTAATGAGGGAAGGTGCCTGTAGGAGCGGTTGGATGGAGCCAGAGCACCTCTGGCTCAGGTAGTCTGGAGCTGCAGGCTGATGGAAGCCAGGATGGGGCAGAAGGAGAAGCACTGCTAGAAGTTTGACATGTTCTTGTATTGCCGTGAGAGACGTGCCAGAGGCATGAGCTAAAGGAGCCTGTGGTCTAACTGAAAATAAGCCATCAGGTCCTCAAGAGTGGTACTTACTCTTTGCTCTCTGCTGTGTTCTGGCTGCAGCGAACAACCAAAGGGGCTATATGTTAGTAGAACATATAGAAAGGAAAATTGGAAGTATCTCTTCTAAGATGCTGCTATGTTTCCACTGGTTTTTGCGGAAGCTCCAGCATGTGGTGAGTACCTGAGTGCACTGTGGCGTGTCTTTTTTGACACTCAGTAAAAAGAAGTATGAAGTCTCTGAAGATGCAAACGTTGAACTGGACATGTCCATAAGGAAAGCAGACTTTTGTGTCCACTTGCATCATGCCTTAAAGCGGGAGAGTCAGCCCAGGAGTGTTTGCCTAGAATGAGATAACCTCCACAGAGCATCTGTGTTAATCCCTGGTGTGGAAGTTGAGCCAGGAAAACAAATTATTAATTCTGCTTAGACTTTCATTCCTGCTTCTTGCGCTAGCTGAATAACTGTCGAGCAGAATCAGAAGGAATAAGCAACTTCAGCAAATCCACCAGTGTCCTTTAATGTGGAGAGCAGCAAGGGGAAACAGCCTGGCATGCCAGGTTATTAGGGCTCAGGTGATGCTGTGGGTTTGGGGATTCCTCCCGCCAGTCTCTGAGCTGAACCAGCCCTGCGTGACTGACATCCAGCCTTTTGCTCCCGAGGTGTCTGGTGTCCTGGCCAGGGCTTTCCTCTTCTTGCAGCTGACTTCTTAGGAAGTGGAGGCACAGCAGTGGTCACAGGACAGGCCTGGCTTTGTGCTTCAGCCTGTGCTTGAGGTGTGAGCTTGGTTCCTTTCATGAGTTTAACCCCTGCTAACGAAGCAATCAAGAAATGGAGAGGAGCAGGACAGACTCTGTAATGTCAAGAACTCCTTGGTGCCAGAGCTGCTCCTGCAGACCTGCTCTTGTGAAGGTGACAGAGTGGTGCAGCGTTTTCCTAAGTGACTGCAGAATTTGACTGGAGATACAGCAACTTGGCTGAGGAAGGAGAAAGAAAATTAGCATTTGCACTGAACTGAATTCAGTGCCAAGTGCCTGAGGTCCCAACTTAACAGCAGTTTCTCTTGAAGGTCACAGAAGCTTCTTTACTCCATAGCAGCACTGCACCTCCTGGCTTTGTACATTTTGCATGCTTTGGGCATTTTTATTTCCCCTAGTGTTGCAGGCACAGAATCCTTTAATTGAAGGCAGGTACAGCTGAACTGAGAAACCTGCTTTCAGAAAGCCAAGTATCAAGCAGAGTGATAAGCAATCGCAGCGGTATCATCCAGATTCTGGTCTTCATCCTTGGCTTCAGTCCCAGTTTCCCAGTCTTTGCTAGATTTCTTAGATAAATAGAAGGCTGTCCTACCTGCAGCACACACACATTTTTACATAAGTGATCCTTTTTATCATCTGTGGCATCATGCTGAGGCTGAGCTGCAGCTGATAGTGCCATGCTGAGGTTTCGTGCTACGTGGGTATGGAAAAATAAAGGTGGTCTCTAAAACGATTACAATCCTTTCTGTCCTCTGTACCATGGCACCCTGTTTTACATGTTTGATGTTTTCTGCCAGCCAGGTGCTCAGCTGTGTTCCCTGTGATAAAGCAGTGGATGTTTATTATCCATGGTACCACCAAAAGAGATTATTCTTCCAGTATGAACCATCCTCCGGCAGCTCCTGGGTGTGATTTATCCCAGGACAGACATGCAGTGTTTGTCTGTGTCCTCACCGAGCGCGGCAGGTTCGGTGATGGATAGACGGTTGAGATTTGGTGAGAGGGGATCTTGCTGCCGAGGTGTCCCTGGAGCTCTCCCGCAGTTTGTTGGCCGTGGCTCTGTCTCAGGACCTGCTGATTTATCCAGTGTCAGAGTTGTGTTGGTGTAGTCCAAGTAGCAGGAGCTGCTTTGTCAGTTGGATGCCCTCAGGGGGGTCGAACCCCATCCTTTGCTGGCTCCCTGCACTCACCTACCGTGCTTCCACTGGTTTTGCAGGGCTTTTGGACAAGGTGTCTTGATTCCTTAATGGGGAGCAGAGGCAGCTCTTTTGGGTAGTTAAGAGTCGAGCTGATGCATCGGGGCTACACAAAGTGCTTCTCTTATACAGGAACGAGCCCTTGGGCAAAGTGTCCTGGGATGCAGCAGGTCCCTTGCCGAGTGCAGCCAGTTCTGCGCCGTGCAAGTTGGGTGGAAGTTCCTGCAAGTTCTTTGCACCACAGTAGATTTTTCAGTGCTGCTTCTGGTTAAGGACAGAGTGACTTCCCTTTGAGTGCTTTCTGCTAATTAAATGGCAGAAAGGAATCCCCTTCCCAGTAGACCCCTCCCTCTGCCTCCTCTCTGCCGTTGCAAGCTCACAAGAGGACACAGGGAGGAGCACACTGGTTTGCAGAGCTGCTTTGGTTCCGGGCTGTGATTTTTTCACATGAACTTTAAACTGCTCTTCTCACAAATGTTTCCCCTCCTGCCTTTGCCCTGCCCAGCATCTGTGCTTCCTCCACCATGGAGGAAGGTTTCTTGTTGACGTGGCCCCACCACCCGATGAGCCGTCGGGAGGAAGCGGGTCGGGATGCTGCTCAGAAAGCAGCTCTGCAGCCCCCAGCGTGGCCTGGCACACACGCGTGGTACAAGTGTCCAGCACGTGGTTTCGCTTTAGCATCACCGGGAAAAATGTCCTTGTAGAAATGGGGATGTCTGCATGGCTTTTGCCATTTTCCCGTTTTATCTTCCTCGTTGCTTTTTATGTTCTGTATCTCTCCGTTGCCGC
This sequence comes from Falco rusticolus, assembly GCF_015220075.1. Taxonomy (NCBI): domain Eukaryota; kingdom Metazoa; phylum Chordata; class Aves; order Falconiformes; family Falconidae; genus Falco; species Falco rusticolus. The sequence continues at coordinate 757,656 of NC_051203.1, read as the reverse complement.
TGTACCTGTGCCAGCCCCAGCTTTGGGGCTTGATTTCCACACCATCTTTTGCCCATTTGTTTCTGTTGTAAAACGCTGTGTTTCCATGTGCCTCCTGTGTGAGATGCTGTCAGTCATACTCCTGTAGTTAAAATCAGTGGTTTAAGGTTCTGATTTTTCACCTCTGGAGATCAGAGATAAATGGAGCCCCGTGACAGAAGTTGAATCTGGGCAGGGATGGCCCCCACGCACCACCACCCCCAGACCCTTTGGCAGGACTGAAGCCTGAGCAGACCCAAGACATCATTCAGGTGCCGCAGGACGAGGGATGCGAGCAGACGCGGTGTGTCTGGGTGATCTGCTGCAGGACAGCGACGCTGTCGGGTGCTTCAGTCTGTGCCTTTACAGTCTTCCGTGAAGCTCCGTTCGCTCCTTGCTGCGCTAGACTGCTTTAGCTTTTAGAGGTACATGAAGAAAAGGAGTTTCAAAGAAGTTCTCAGTTGTCAGCAGTGTTTTCAAAGCCTGTGTAGGGGGTAAGTCCATGGTGATAGTTCTCACAGTAGTTCCTAAGTGCAGGGGCTGTGTGCTACTGGAGCTCACCGGGTAAACTAGGATATAACCAAGAGATGATCTGCTTTGTGGTGGGAAATCCCTTTATCTGACCTTTTTAAAGGCTTTGGGGGCCTCTGGAGAAAGGGATGGTTCCCAGAACATCCTCAATGTGCTGTAAGGCTTTCCCCATATGCATCTGAGCTGCTGCCCATCCAGCACTCGCTGCTACTAATTCGGTTTTTATTCTCTTTTTCCTTTTTTTTTTTTTTTTTGTCCTTTTACTGCTTGTGGACTAAATTCACATTTCTGTGCCCTTTTGTCTTCGTGGTGTGTTTTCTCTGTACTTTTCTGTCCACTCCTCTCACTCTCTGCAGAATCTCCACCAGCTCAAACAGATTCACACTCTGAGGCAGATGAATGAGCAGCTGCTGGCTGAAAACAGGGCTCTGACCCGGGTCGTAGCCAGACTTTCTCTGCCTGCCAAGCCCTCCGAATCAGAGGAGCTGTAGCTGCTTTCCCTCCGGCTCATCTCGCCTCCCTCTTCCACTCTTCCAGGCAGGTCTCCGCTCCCTTGGCCGGGCTGTTCCGCTCACCTCGTTGCTCTCGAGGGTGTCTGGTGAAGCTTGTGGCTCAAAAGCAGCATGTGCCGAAGGATGCTCCGAAAGCCGAAAGCATGGTGTCACTGCCTGGCTGAGGGCAGGGTTTCGCTGGAGGCTCGGTTCAGTCCTGCCAACATTCACTCTGCTTGGCAGACGATGCTGACCCCGCCGTTTTACTAACCCACCGCATCGAGGGGCTTGCCTGGTCCGTGTGGAGGCCACCACGTGGGAGGGAAGCAGGGTGTGCTCCCCGCCTTGACACCAGGACGTAGGGCTGGGTGGATGGCGCTGAGGTGGCTCCTGAGGAGTGATGGATCAGCTGCTTCCCTCTGGCTTAACGCTGGTAAATGGCTTTGGGGCGGCTTGTCAGTGTGAGCGGGCCAGCCAGCGGCCCCTTCCCCCTTACCTTACCTCAAAGTAGGTCTTTTGTGCTTTACATCTGCTCATAATACAGTTCTTTTTTAATTGGACTTAGTTCAGTGAGAAGCTGGCACCCGGCAAATAAGGTTATCTGAAGTCAGAATGAACAATGTAATATACTTCCAGGGTTGTTATGAAGAGCGCACATTTCAGACGGGAAGGTGGTTTTTAGAAAGCCTGCCACTGGGCAGTCTGCAGGAGGTTTGCTTGGTCACTTGAGCAAAGAGGCCAAGCTCCTTCCCTTGTTTTAAATGGAGATTTTTGAGTCCGAGTTCACAGGCGGCAGCATCCCCGCAGCCTCCTCGGTCTGGCTACAAGGCAGGTGAAGCGACAGGAGCTGGACCAGGTGCGCTTTTCTTTTTTCATCTTCCATTTTAAATTCAGTGCAGAGCAATTAGTGCTAAAATCCAAGGACAAGCCTTCCGTAAGCTTTGCCCTCACACATCATGCAGTTAAATTACATCCTTTCTCACTACTTACATCATGCAGTTAAATTACATCCTTTCTCACTACTTCATTGGTTCGGTGCTAAAATGAAGCTGTAAACTCTTTTTTTCTTAGGGCTCTACCTGTCCTTTGCAGGTGAGTAGGGATATTCAGATCCCTTCAGACATAGCTTTTTTTTTAAAAAAAAGGAAGAAGCAGTATGTTCTCGTGGGCTGGAAGAGACACTAAGGTATAAAAAGATCTATTCTTAGCACACAAATTATATCAAGGATGATTAACCGTAGAAACAAACTAAGCAGGGGAATTGTGGCTTCCCTGTTCCGGGAGCCTCAGCTCAGGACCACGCGTGTATCGCAGGGGCTGGGGGCGGGTGTTCCGTGCGATGTGGCCTGAATTGCGCAGATGGTCAGATAAATGATCTCACCATCTTTCTGGTTTAAATCTGCTTGAACCTGTCAGTGACTCACTCCTTCTCACGAGTGGTGAGTTTAAGTCATTCTCCTTCCCAACGTGCTTTGAGATCTGAGGAGGGAAAATTGAGCAAATCTATTTCCAGACTCGGAGAAAGTGTTTCACAAACTGTAAGTCACCGGCCTCTCCTCTTCTCCTAGGAAATCTTTGCATTATTGCTTCCCGCTGCTAACCCCCGCCTGCTCTGAGGGGTCTCTCGTGCAGGCTGGCTGAGACCTCGGGGGGCTCATCCTCCCCAGTTGCTTAAGGGTTTGCAGTTCACTGCTGGCGTCCGAGCTGGAGAAGACCCCTGTGTCTGCATCGCTGCTGGGGTTTTTTCAACTCTTTTAGTAGCTCTAACACGGGATTTGTTACCTGCACAGGTAAACCTTGTCTCACCAGTCTCTGTAGGCATTGCAGCTATACAGTAATGTCACTGTCTGACAGACTTACCATGCTTTTGCGGCAGTGGTGCTTTACAAAGAATCTCATTTTCCAAAATCCACATAACGTCTGAAGGGCCACTTTCTGCTGTGACACAGGGAACACACAGCACCGCTGCTCGGATCAGCCCCTAGGCCAAAACTCACTTTACACCAACACTGCATCATGGTTGGCTTCGTGGTCCCCTGCAGGCTGCGCCACATCCCTCATTGCCGTTTCCAACGAGACTTTTATACAGCTTCAGTTGCCGGGCCGCTGCATTACCAGCCTGCTTCACATGCAGTTTATTTTACCCGACTTGAGGCTGCTTTGCTCAAAGGGAGGAATACCCTTGGGATGGGAGGAACGAAGTGTTATAAGGTTAATTTTTGGTTTTTGCAAAGCTTCACTGTAAAGTGATGGAGTGGGGTTACAGCTGGGAAACTTCCCAAGAAGCACTTTCTTTACATGTAGTCACACTTGCTCCTTTTTGAATAAATCACCAAAGTTGCACTGCAGCATGTGTGTGAGGCACAGCCACCATCCCAGCTCCCAGCGAGCTGGAGAACCAGGATGGCTGTGGTGGTTGCTCCCTGGTTGCTTCTGGGAACCTGTGACGACTTATCTCTACCAAAGCAAGTGGCAGAACTTGGTATCTCTGCCGTCCTGCAGCGATGGAGGCGCTGACGGCTGCAGGGCTGCCCCAGCAGGGATGCAGGGAGGATGAGCGGCCCACGCGGACCCCAGCAGGTGGCTGAGCGGCCACAGTGCACCGGACTGGGACGGGCAGGCAGCGTGCTCTGCTGCGGGTGTCGGGGGAAGCTCAGGAGGGAACGGAGTGCAGAGGCAGCGAGCGCCCTGCTGATGCTCTGAGCTCCTGAGCACTTGGGTGATGAGCGATGCCTCCCATCTGGCCGTGAGAAATAGGAGTCATGGCTGCTGTTCTGGTGACAGCCCCGTCATGGAGCTGTGCCGGTCGCACCACTGCTGGGTCCAGTGAGGGATTTCTGAGCATCGCTAGCTGAAGCTCTGGCCGGCACATCACGTCGTTTTACCTGCCCCCAGTACCTGCCGTGCTGCACTTTCCCCCTTCTCTCTCTCTTGCAGATGCTCCTGTGGAGCGCCCGCTGCCAGCGCCCGCGGGGCCAGCGCTGGGCACACTGGCACGGGCATGGCCCGGCCGGGCTGGGGAAGGAGGGTGGCTCCATGGCAGCGGTGGGAGCTGGCGTCTGCCCCAGCAGCTGCCGCGCTCGGTGGTGGCGGTCGTGGAGGAGCTGCAGATGAGAGGAGCGGGCGGGAGGTTGTGCTCAGAGCTGCAACTCCAGCTTAGGAAGGAGAAGGTTTAGTGGGACTTTTGAATCTGGGGAATTCCTCTAAGGTTCACCATGGCAGACGCTGGGCTCAGACCAGTGCTGATCATGCCTGCGTGTGACACCGCTCCAGCCTGGCTTGTTCCAGCAGGCTGGGGCTGGTGGCCCTGGGTCTGCCAGCACCCACGGTGTGAGTTACACCTTTCGTGTCACCCTGAGCGGACAGCACTGCTTCCAGTGCCCCAGCAGCTGGAGACAGTCCACTGAATGTCATCCCACCTGCAGCGTGGGGAGCAAGGGAAGTCGGGAGGCTTTTTTGCCAAAGAGGAATGCTGCAAAGGTCATGCCGAAGCTATTTCTTCCTCTGTTTGCAATTACAAAGCGATCTGGCTTTTGTCTGTTGTGATGCTTGTTTGAGCTCCAGCATTCAAAACTGAGCACCAAGGAGGTATCTCCGGTGTCGGTGTGTTCTACCAGTCCTCTGTCCATGGCGTGCGCATCTGCACCAAACATCTGGGGGATCCCAAGGAGGTTTGGGTTCATTCCACAGAGATTTTGCAAGGTCCAGTCCCGAGTAAGAATTTCAGACCTTCGTGTTCCCTTCTAGTCCTGGCAAAATGGAAAATACAAATTGGGAAAACCAGCTTTCTAGTTTACTGCTGAGCCCTAATTAGCCTCTGGGAACAGGTTTGGGAAGAAACAGTTCAGAAATGGTTCCTGCCCTGCCAGCCTGGTGCTGACCCAGTGCTGGGGCCGTGGCATTGCTTCCCACCAGGGGCTTTCCTGGTCCCTGGCTCTCTGCTGTGCTCGAGTCCCCTCTCAACCCCTTCATGCCTGACAGCCAGTTTGTAAAAATCCTGGAGATTTTACAGAGAAGCTGCCAGCGTTCAAAGCGTGCTGGGTTGAGGGGCAGCAACATCCATCTGTTCCCGCGGGGCCATGGGCTTTGGGCAGCCAGCGGCACTGAGCCGTGATCCCAACTTGTTTTCGTCTCCCTGCAGATACTGACAGAGCTGAAGTCGGACAACCAGAGGCTGAAGGACGAGAACGGAGCCCTCATTCGTGTCATCAGCAAGCTCTCCAAATAGGAATCCCAAGCGAAGGCAGGATGAGGAGGGGTGCCCTACACGAGCTGCCAACCCCACCACCAAGCCCTACCCCGGCTTTTCCTCCTGTCAAGTACAGCAAGCATTTCAGCCATGGGATCAATCTGTCACATCTGCTTTGCCCTGCCCTTTGCTGTACATTCCCTTTCTGCCCTTATTTCCCCCACAACACACACCCCTGCCATTTTATTATTTTTAATTTAAGGATGTTGTGGTATCTCGGACATTTTATTCAAGGGAGAAGAGAAATGTGAGGACTGGGTTTGAGCTGCCAAAACTTCTGCTTCCAGAAGCCCGGTATTTGGCATTGGACTCCAATCGGAGTAGGTAGCTCCTACTTTAAAAAGGGACGCTTAAAGAACTAATCCAGCACATCCGAGCCCTTTACTGGTGGGAAATGTGAACATGGGCTGGGACTCTGAGGATGTGTGTCAACCCACCCGAGATGTGGGACTCGGGTTGAATTGTGATGCTGTGAAAGCCACAGGGCTGATTTCTGTAACGGGCTGACAGCAGCTGCTTTGCACAGAGACCTTCTCCTTTCGCCCCAGTAGACTGAGTCTCTTATTTAATGTAAGGTTTCAAACCTGTTCAGTAACATCAGCGCTGACTGTCGGTGTCAGACCCCCTATCCCTTGCCCTGCTTTCCCCCCACAGCCTGGGTCATCTGGTATCGTGTTGTATCCTTCCAGGGCTCCTGTCTCAGTAGTTAGTAGCATCTGCTAATTGCATCTGGACTCTCGCTCCTTGGGATAGGATGTGTCACGGATACTTGCCAAGCTTTCTGAAGGACAAGCTTGAACCCCCAGAGATCCTCTGCTGCTTTCACAGGCATACGAGCGTGGATCACCTTGCAGGGAGGGAGCTGTGCCCACACCAGAAACCACCCTCCCTGCCCTAACAGCCAGCTGGGACATTTTCCTGCTGTCTCCATGAAGGCAGAGCCCTGCGGAGGAGTCTGGTCTGGTACTGCAGGTACCTTGCTTTGCTTTGCAGCAGGGGGCTGGCCAAGTGGACGGCAGCACTGGCTGGTTTGTAGCGAGAGATGCCAGAGTCCAGTCCCACGCAGCCGGGCGAAGAAGCAGCTGGGTTTTAAGGAAGAGGAGGGTGAAGCAGTGATCACTTGTCCTCCCGCGTGCCCTGGAAAGGTGTGGGTATGCTGGTGTCAGGGACAGCAAGGTACCCTTGGGCATGCTGGTAACTGTATCGCTAGGATGAAAGTCTTTTAATCTGTCAAAAGCTTGCAATAAGCCTTAACCTTGAAGGAAACCTAAAAAAAAAAAAACCTCTTTAATGTTACACATACTCAGAACAGTTCAAAATTGTTCTCTCTATGGGCATTTAGACAGTGGCTGCCCTATGTGCTGTGTGATTTTGATGACAGCAGCAGTAACCTGTCATCCAGTCTGTTGAGATTCCCCTTAACAGACTGCTCTTGAAAGATACTTTCCCACTCAGAGACTTCTTGCTGTATCCAAACCGCTTTCCCATTTACATTCTTCCATGATTTTTCCTTCATTTCCTTTGTCCTTTGATTTCCCTGCTCCATCTGGCTGAGAGCTGCAGCCTCAGTCGCTGAACTCGGAGGCTGCCGTGAGGAAGCTCCACCACGTCCCCGCGCAGCTCAGGGTCCCTGCCGGGTTGCTGGGGCTCTTCCCGCTGAGAGAGGGAGATGAGATACTTGAACATGAGCATTAACTCTTGAGCTTGCTCAACGAGGTAACATTTATCTCTGTCAGTCAGTCCTGGGCTTTTTGGAACCTTTTGCTGCTTATTGCTTCAGAAAGTGTGTTTATATTCCTCTCCGCTGGGTTTTTCTCTCTTTTTTTTTTTTCCCCTTGATTCTCCATTTTTCCCTTCCCCTCCCCATCCTGCCTGTTTCCACCTCTCTAGCTCTTCTTGGAGCTGCCAGTTTTTCCCCAGGCAGCTCCACCAGAGGTTCCTCTTCCCCCGCTCCTCGGCCAGCAGAGCTGTTTGTGCACGGCATCATGCCGTTTCTCCTGGTACACTGAGGCCCTTCCTCTGCTGCTGTGCTTTGGGGAGGAAGAGACCAAAGCTGGTAATGGCATCAGGGTTTCCGCAGAGCACTGCCTAAGCCAGGCATCCTTTTTATATTACTTTATTTTAACCCTGCTATATTTAACAGCTTTAAGCCTTGAGATCTGGTCAATGCTTTTTCTGCACACCGTTCCCACTTGGCGCACTCTTTATGTGAGTACTTCTGCAGTTCTTGATGTTTTTTCTCTTGGTGACCCGCGTCTCGCTTCAGGTTTGGGCTCTCTCAGCTCTGTTCAGGGGTCTGGCCCCTTCTGCACCACGCAGTGAAGACACGGCTCCCCTGCTGGGGCTGGTGGGGGGGGACACCACGCTGGTGTGCCGACGCGTGCGTCTCGGGTCGTGCATCCCGGCAGGACAAGGGACAAGATTTCAGACTAAAGCTCCTGTTCTTCTCACGAGGCAGATTCTGGCAGCGTGAAGAAGCCTGCTGTCTGTTTTCGGGAGAGAGTTCGACCCAATCTGACAGGTCCATCCCGCACTGATGTTTTACCCCTTCCCACCAGGACACTCATTGCATTTTATCCTGAGGAACAGTAAGCAAAGGGTGTGGAAGGCTGAGTTCCTCCGCGCGGCACCATGCAAAGCCAAACCACTCTAGGTGAAATGTCTGCTCAGCACTGGATTATCCCCCTGAACTCTGACTAGGGTAGAGGACCCACCAACAGTTTAGTCTCGCTGACTAGCCAAAGCTGTGAGTATTTTGTGATGACGATGCAAACCAAATTCTCGAGAATGAGTTTTTTTGGTCTCACTTAATGCCTGAGGTACCCAGTGCACTGAGGAGGTAACGAATAGGACACCTTGCACTCTGCGCTTGGGACGGAGTGCAAAGCAGTTTTTAAAACTGATCCCTATTTGAACCAGAGCATTTGCCAGACGTGATCTCCCTTGGAGAACACAAGCTTTTTTTCTAAGCAATTGCTTGGGGTGAATTCATTTTTATTGCTTGGGGTGAGCCCACCTATTGCGGCTGCGAGTTTGATGATGGCTCTTTGTAAATAAACTCCTTGGAGAAGCAGGACTAGCTTATGAGATGGGGAGAGAATGTATTTTTATGCAACTTTTGAGTGGCCTTTCAAACCCTGAGATGAATGATTTGTTTTACTGGTTGTTGTTATATAGTATTATAAGTATTATGTGTTTGAAAGTTTGGGAATAATATTCACATCTATGATGCTTGTAAACACAACAGTATTTATAAATGAATAAAATAAGAGTTGATAAAATAGAAGAAGCTTTGACTTTGCTTCCATCTTTCTGGAGATGCAGGTTGGGTAGCCTAAAATGCCCTGGTTGTCCAAAAATTTCCATAGCATGACAGTATCAGCCTGTAAAAGCACAGATGCTCTCTGGGTACGTGCCTGCGGTGGCTGCAGCACGAGGAGGGCAGCGGTCCCCTGCCGCCTCTTCGGGGATGGTTCACATGAAGGGCCTGGGGGGGCACGTCCCCAAAAGCTGCCCACCGGCTGGGAAGGCGAGGAGGAGGGGTCTCGTCTGGCACCTCTGAGCCATGGTGGGGTTCGGGCCCCCCCAACCCCGGGTTCAGTTTCGGCCCCTCACTCAGGAGGGACAGTGAGGGGCTGGAGCGTGTCCAGAGCCGGGCAGCGGGGCTGGGGCAGGGGCTGGGGCACAAGTGCTCTGAGGAGCGGCTGGGGGAACTGGGGGGGTTCAGCCTGGAGAGGAGGCGGCTCGGGGGGGCCCTCATGGCTCCCTACAGCTGCCGGCCGGGAGGCTGTAGCGAGGTGGGTATCCATCTCTTCTCCCAAGGAACAAGTGATAGGACGAGAGGAAACGGCCTCAAGTTGCACCAGGGGAGGTTTAGGTTGGACATGAGGAAAAACATCTTCACCGAAAGGGTGGTCAGGCACTGGAGCAGGCTGCCCCGGCCGGGGGTGGAATCACCACCCCTGGAGGTGTTTAAAACATACATAGATGTGGCACCTGGGGACATGGTTTAGTGGTGGCCTTGGCAGTGCTGGGCTCACAGTTGGACTCTATGATCTTAAGGGCCTTTTCCAACCTCAGTGACTGTGATTCCCTGGTGCCAAGTCGTGTTCGCTCTGCTCAGGAGCTTGGGCAGGACAAACCTGTAGCAAAGACACAGACGCTGGTGCTGCATCTTGGAGCCCTTGTCCTTGGTGAGGTTGCTGGAAACTTCTGCATGTTTCAGTCTTCAGAGGTGGTTACTGCAGCTTGAGCTCCCCCCTTGGGGTCAGGGGTGTCCAGCACCTCCACAAGGCAGGGCACAACCTAAACGTGAATATATGGACCAAAATATGTGTTGGGGATGAAGAATTTGGTGGGGACCTTTGATGTCTTCCCACCTTTCCCTGGCGCCTCCATCCCTTCATCATCCCTGGGTTACCTGCACCCCCACCCCAGCCGCCCAAGTGAGCCCCAGCAGCAAGACCAGAGGGAACTGGGGCTCCTTTCAGCTCGTTTCTTTAATAAGGAGACAGGTATCATTACAAAATAACCATTTAACGATAAGAGACGGAAACGACAGAGTCCACACAAGAGGGAGGGGCTTTAAAAGCAGCTTCCCGCTGGAGCCGAGCGCTGCAGGGGTTGGGACGGGGCAGAGCGGGGCCGGCGCGGGGGTCCTTCACCCAGGAATGGCCGGACCCTGGGTCTTCGAAAGGAGCTGGCTCTTCCCTCCCAGGTTTGGGGAGAAAAAAGAAGAAAGTCCAGCTTGTTGCCAAGCCTCATAGATTGGCTTCCTTTTATCTGCAGGAGACTGAAGCTGAGCATCTCCGTGGCACAGCCAGGTTTGCACCGCGCTGCAGCCCGGAGAGGGGAATGCCGTCTCATCCCAAAACAGGAACCACCCAACTGCACACGGCAGAAATAACCCAAATCGCTCCCAAAAGCCTTTTTGCCACCAGATCTTTGCCGCATCCCAGCCCCTCCACTGCAGAAATGCCACCGGCAGGTTGGCCCCGGCACCTGCGCCCAGCGCTGCCCCATCCCCTCACCCGGCAGGACGGTGGCATCCATGGCCACTGAGGTGGCGGCCAACACGGTTCGTCCTGGCAGCCTGGCTCTGCCGCTGAGCCCCACGAAACCAGGGGGACAGTGGACACGAGGGGGGAAGGGGGTCACGGCTCACCTGTGGGCCCGTCCCTGGGGGGTCCCGGCAGACCGTGGTCTAATATGGCTTCTAAAGTTGCTCTGATGGTGAAATGCACCAACACGACACAGGACACCGAAGCCACGATGCTGCCGCTACCCGGCCATGGTATAAATGCGACAAGATACAGGAACAAGACACACATGGAAGTCACGGTGACGGCTCACCCTCCGCTGGCGGGCCTGGCTTGGCATGCTTTGCTTCTTGGCATTATTTTCTTCTTTTACATGATTTTTTTTTTAATTAGTTTTATTTTGGGGGGAAATAATCAGGGTGGTGGAAAGCACTCGAGCAACGAGTTTTGTTTGTCGCTGTCTCTGCCACGCTGGAGAAATGTGTTGGGACAGAGGTGCCGGCGGCGGCAAGCGGCGGGGCAGAGCGTGCAGTGCCACGCTCAGCGTTAACCATGCTGCTACTGCTGCGTGGCTGCGTCTCATGCACTGTTCATGGTATATACAGCTATGTCTCCATATATTTTTAACTACACACAACTAAGGGGAGGGGGGGTCAGAGGCAGTGCAGATGGCTTTAATATTTTTCCCTTTTTTATTAAAAAAAAATAAAATTATGTACTAAAGTCACAGTCTCCCCCAGCAAGGCTTAAGGAGTCCGAATGGAAACCAGCCAGGTGGGACCTCCACTCCCGGTGAGACCCTGGACGATGTGGCGGGTCTGGGGGGTGCAGGTGGGGGGTGCAGGGGGGTGCATGGGGGGGTGCACATGAGGGGGTGTGCATGTGTATGTGTACAGGCGTGTGTGCACGCCTCCGCCTGCTTCCCAAGGAAAGCTGTGGGGCCGTGCCTGCTCGCTGACCGCCAGCAGGAGGGGTTTAGTGCTTTTTCCAATTCTTTTTTAACCCATTTCCACGTCAGGCCAATGCCCCTGCATTCCCTGGGGGGACTCCGACATGACTCGAGAGCCCAGATCCTGCCAGTGCCCCTGGCCGAGGGGCATCAGCCACCCCCAGCTCCCCGTTAATTAAAAGCACCCTGGAATTTCTTCTCCCTTTGGCTGTGCAGGCAGGGCAGGACCTCATCTGCCGCCACCATCACATTGTCAGGAAAAGGGACCGACAAGCTGGATGTGGCCCCGCGGGACCACTCACCTGATAACCCATGAAGCCCCTGTAGCCTGCCATGGTGCCAGTGCCACCCTCACCCTGCCATGGCCCCAGTGCCACCCTCACCCAGGCTAGCACCAGGGCACTGGCCAAGCACAGCCGAGGTGCTGGTGGAAGGGCTCTTTGGAGGTCCCTGCGCCAACTTCCCCCGCCACCATAGTGCAGCTTGGCTAACCGGGCCCCAGATGCCCCAGGGACAGAGCTGTCCCTCCTTGGGGACCTGTCCCAGAGCTGCATGTCCCTCCAGGGGAAGGGGCTCACCCCCCGTGTCCAACCTGAACCCCCTGAGCTGTGGCTGCCTCCAAGTTTCCCATCGCCTCCCACCTCCAGCCTGGGCTCAGCTGCAGGGAGCTGCCAAAGCAGCCGCTGGCACTGGGGCGAGCTGGTTTGGCACTTTGTCCCCAGGCTCAGGATGCCCTGCACCAAGGTCCCAGCCTGGGTGCTGGACCCCCAGAGCAGCGTCCCCGGTGCCCAGGGCATCCCCGGCTGCATCCCGCAGCGCTGCTCCTCCACTGCTGGAGCTGCAACGGCTTCACTGCCTGACTGCGCCGAAACCCTCCAAAACTGAGTCCCGAAAAGCAAAGCAGAACAGGGAGCACGAGGCTGCTGTGGAGTCAGAGCCAGGACAGGGACACCAGCTCACATCAGTGCTCCAGTACAGACTGGGCTGAACTGGGCAGGGCTGCTGGACCCTCTCCCAGCTGCAGGCAACAATGTTGGCTTTCCAGCTCAAGGGCTTGGTCCTGGTTCATCCCACGGTGGGGGAGGTGGCCCAGAGAAGTTCTTGGCCACTGTCAGGCACAGGGATATGGCTTATACCCCCGAGGGGAGCTGGACGGGATGGATTCAGCAGCCAACAGCCCAGTGGGGAGCAACAGCTCATGGGGGTCAGGGGCTTTGCACCGCTCTGGGGGGCTGTCCCCCTCACATCTGGAAACCTCTCAGCATAAACCTGCCTCGTGGAAGCATCTTGATCTACAGGTTTCAGCCAAGCACGGTGGGACACACGTGCAAATCACCTGGCGCTGTCCTTGTCCGGCCTCTGGGGACATGAGGGCTACCTGGCAGACATGGTGGTGGTCCACACTATGCTGCAGATGCATGCACATCCCACCACATGTCTACTCAGAGCAGACCCCCCTGGGGGTCCCTGTCCTCAGACTGCCCCCGCAGCTCCGGCTGCAACCCCAAGGGCTCAGCACCCCACTGCCACGCCATCCGCAGTGGGGCTCCGTGCTCCCTGCAAGCCTCTCCCCAGGAGAAGCCAAACCTGGGGACACTCGGCCGTCCTTGGCCCAAAACCACGGCTCTCGCCCTTCCTGGAGGGAGGGAGGCAGAGCAGGAGGGGGAGGCACCTGGGTCTCCTGCAGAGGGTCTTCTCCACCGTTTTGCTGCCCACACAGCTGCTCATGCCCCAGGCAAGCACAGTGGGTCTGGTCATCCTGCGCTATCAGGCTGTTACCACCTCCGTGCAACGTTTGATTGTTCCCCACGTGAACCCACAGTGAGGACGGCAGCAGCGATGCTGCGGGCTGGTGACACAGCCGCTGGGGAAGGTCCCAGGCGTGACGGTGGCTTTGCACCTGGAAGGGATGGCGGGCGGAGGCGATGGGACATGCAGCAGAAGGGAGCGAGCGATGCTGAAGAACAAAAAGAACCATCCATGTCTTTAACCTCTTCCCCTGGAAGCTATTGGGACTGTCTGGAAACCCTTCCACAGCCATCAAAGGGTATTTCAGCTTAAAACAGAACAAAAAAACCAAAACCAAAGGTTGCGTAACTGAGGTATCAGTAGCTCTGGGTCGCTTCGACTGTCCGCAGTGCCGTGCCGCGCGGGCCAGCAGATCTTCCTATTTGTTTTTCCCGAGAGCTGCATCTACTTCTTCCTCTGGCTTCAGTGAGTGCCACTGGGCGATGGGCCGCCGGGGGTTGGCCAGCATGTCAGACCAGTGCCGCAGCTCTGTGCCCGTGGAGTTGCAGCCCGTGAAGATCTTGCCGATGGCTTCGTTCTTCCCGAGCTTGTCATAGTCCAGCACCGTGATGACCACTTGCACTTTCTAAAGAAGGAAACCTTCTTTAGAGGGGCAGCAAGGCGCAGCAGCCATGACTGCCCCACAGCTTCCATGCTGTCCCCAGCCCCGGCGGCTCGGCAGGGTACCCCAGGGATCCCCCAAGGCTGAGCCCTGCCATGGCCTGTTTTGGAGCAGGGTCCCCTCTGTGCCCATAGCTTCCTGCACTTCCTTCCCTGAGGAGCCCAGGGCTGCAGAGCCACCAGGGGCCCAGGTCATCCTGGTGTGGCCTCCTGGGAAAGGTCACCAAGGGCTTCTGTGGGGCTCGGAAAGAGCTGTGGGGTACAGGGCTTGACGGGGCTGGGGCAAGGGACATGTGCAAGGGCTAGGGCAGGACATGGAGGAGCAGAAGACACCTACCAACAGTCCAAAATGCCCCTAGGAGTACTGGGGGTCCCTACTACACCTGGGGTGACCACTATAGGACCAGGGGCAGAGCAAAGCTCCATTCCAGCCATGACCTGGTTGGGGTTGCACCTCCCATGGGTGCTGCCCAGCCTCCCACCTCTGCTCCTGCACCAGCTGCCATCAGCATCAGCCCAGACTGGGACTGAACATATTTCACGGGTGACCGGACCAGGAGTTTGGCAGGAGCTGCTCAGGGTGCTGGGAAGGCTGGGATATAGGCTCAGGCAGCTGTGGGACTTCCCATTGCCCCCACCCTGCCTGCCTCCCAGGGAAGTCATCGGACAAACCTGTATTTGCTCAAAGGGGATCTCAAAGCTGAAGGACTCATTGAAGTAGGGGTTCAGGGTCTTCTTCTTGACTGTGGTCTTCTTCTTCTTCAACCTCTTGCCATTCTGCAGCAGGTGGATCTTCACATAGGGATCTGATGGAGGCGGGAGGGTGCATTAGCCAGAGCTGAGGTGCCCAGGAGACACCATCAGCCCAGCCCCGGGAGAAGTCTCAGCCCAAGATGAGGTGCACCATGGGGTGTGGAGACCTCCATGACTAAAGGTGGTCTGAGGTTTGTGGATGGAGACCAAAGCCAAAATATTTGGGCTGGAGAGGATCTGTGGGAGCAACTGGCCAAGGGATTCAGCTCTTCTGCATCCTTCCAGTACCTAAAAGGGTCTACAAGAAAGCTGGAGAGGGACTTCTTGAGAGGGCATGTACTGATGGGACTAGGGGGAATGGCTTTAAACTGAACGAGGGTAGATTTAGAAAAGATATGAATCAATTTGTCACTCTGAGGGCGGCGAGGTGGTGGCACGGGCTGCCCAGAGCAGCTGTGGGTGCCCCATCCCTGGAAGTTCAAGGCCAGGCTGGACGGGGCTGTGAGCAACCTGGGCTGGTGGCAGGTGTCCCTGCCTGTGGCAGGGGGTTGGCACTGGATGGTCCTTAAGGTCCCTTCCTAAGGGTCAGGGGGCTCATCCCATCCCTATGTTCCCTCACCCCCAGCCAGGTCTTGGGCTGCCTCTGATGCAGGAGGTCCCAGGCACTGGAGGGGGCTTCCCCAAGCCCTGCCAGACCGATGGCTGCGGTGTCCTTCCCCAACAAAGGATGCTGAGAGCCCCACAGCAGGGCAGGAGGAGGATGCCTGTGAGCCAACACCCACCTGAGAGGCCACCGACATCCATCTTCTTCAGGTTCTTGGCCTCCAGGATGCAGACAGTGAGTTTCCCGGCTGTGGGCACGTACCGGAGGGAGATGCAGATATCTCCCAGCTTCTCTGGCTGCCAAGCGGAGCAGGGAGCAGGTATCAAAGCCTTGCCAGTGCATCATACTGCAGTGCTGGGACACGGTCCCACATACAGGTCCCCACCAACCCTCTGATGCAGGCAGAAGCTGGCACTCAATGCACCAGCACAAGAGTTTGATCACTTGGGTCTGGGGCAGGCCAGTCCCAGCACAGCACTCAAGAAGTTTATACTCTTAATTTTTGTTATAGAAAGTCTTTCGCATGAGAGAACAACAGGGGCAAAGCCCACCCAGCGCTCATGGCCAGAATGTCCATGGAATTCAGGTGAGAGCCCACGGTGATTGCCACCCTGAGCTCACCCCATGGCCACCCCACATCTCCCCTCCAGCCAAGGGTTTCAGCTGGCTGAGGGCCTCACACTGGTCCCACTCTTACCTCCTCCTTCTCACCGCTCTGCAGGTCCCGCCACTCCTCAATGGGCTGGCCCAGGTCCACCGTGTTCATGGGCACCTTCACCTCACCGATAATGTCATGTTTGGAGAAGCGATCAAAGTCATAGATGGCCATCACCAGCGTCTTCCCGCCCAGCTCCTGGTAGGGGACCTGCACAAAGGGGGCCACCAACTGGGCTGGCAGCGGTCTCAGAGGAGCCCATGCCAGGACCACCTACTCCGAGCAGTCAACACACAGGCAGAAGGTTGGGAATGGGAGACAAGGTCCCATGTTGTGAGTAGGAAAGGGCTCACCTTGAAGGTGAAGGTCTCGTTGAAGGCAGGGTTGAGTGTCTTCTTCTGCACTTTGGTCTCATACTTTTTCTTCTTGTCAGGGAGCAGGAACACCTTGACGTATGGGTCCGAGGTGCCACCCATGTCCAAAGCCGGCAGTTCAGCAGCTTGGAGGATCCCCACTGTCAGCTGGAGAGGGAAAGGGATGGCTTCAGCAAGGCACTATGTGCTGCAGATGCCAAGGGCTCGTCTCCAGCCCAACATGGGGCCAGGTCTCCCCATGGCACAGCACCCAGCTCCCCCTCTCCCTCCCATGCCACCCAGGTCCAACAGCAAGACTTCTTTTCTAATGGCCTCCCTGGGCAAATCCCACTCTCCCACCTCCTCAGCCGAGCCCCAGCCCCTTCATCACCTGGTTCGCCTGGAAATCGTAGTCCAGTGAGAACTGCAACTTGCCCAGATTCTCCGGCTCCTTCTCCTCCTCCTCACCTTCCCCCTCTGTCAGACCCATCTCTGCATCATCATCATCCTGTATGTCCTACAACGGCAGCCGAGGTGTCCAGCTCAGTGGCAGGGTCACAGCCCAGCACCCCCACCCCCACACCACTGGGACCTCCGGCACCCCAATCCTACTGGCATGCCAACACCTGGGTTCTCCCTGTCAGGAGAAAGGAGATCCCTGTGCTGGGGACATACAGCACTGACGGAGCAGCCCTGGGGTGGCACCGTCCTGCCCATGACCAGGCAGCTGCCAGGGAGCCTCCAGTGCTGGTCCAGCCCAGATGGCGAGGGGGGGCTGCCTTGGGGCACCGGGATGGGAGGTCAGCTGCAGCGGGGGGAAGCTGGTGCTCGCAGGCGGTGGCTGCATGCCAAGCACCTGCTGCAAAGGGTGCAGGGACACCCCACCCCAGCCCGTGCTTGGGGGAGCACTATAACTGCTGCTAAGGGATTAGCAGGGCCATCTCCAGGCTTCATTGGCTTAGTAATAGAGAAATAACCTAATTCTCCTAAAGCAAAGCCACCCCTTTCCCTGCCTCTTCAAGGCATGGTCCATGGGCTGGAAGCCCTGGCTCCATCACCCCTCCAACAGGTCCCCAGGTCTCCCATCCCACCCTGGAAGCAGACAATGAAGAAGGAGGCTCAAGGCTCGTGGTGGCACCTACCATGGAGGGCATCCCGGGACGAAGAGGGCGCACACAGACAGGGCAGCAGGGAGGACAAATGGTGAGAGTGCCGGGAGGGAAGAGAGCCACGTTACAGAGAGCATCAACAAGGGACCCACGGCAAGGTGGGGCATCAGGGTTTGCGTGGCCCTGCCGAGCCCCAGGGGATGGCAGCCCTCACCCTTCACTGGGGAATCCCACCCCACATCGCCCACTGCTGTGGGGGCGTGTAGATGGGCACACGCTGGAGCATCTCCACTGAGCACTCACCCCTGCCTGCATGCCCGTGGTGCCCACATGGCTCTGAAGAGCAGGAATGGATGCCCCAAATCCCCCACCCCCTCCAAATGGCCCTGGGGCCATTGAAATGGCTGGGATCACCCCAAGCCCACTGGTACCAAAGCCTCCTTCCTGCTGCCCCCCAGGATGGGGAGACACCCCCAGCTCCGCTCTGTGCACCAGCCCCTGCCTCTTGAGCACTGGCTTTTTGGGGACCCCAAACCGGTGGGTGTTTTGGCCTGGCGGTCCTCCCCCCTCAGTGAGGTGAGGGCAACTCGGAGGAAGGCAGGGGGACACAAGATTCAGATGAACATTTGCTGGTTCAGTTGAAGCATTGGCAGGTCCAGGCCAGCTTGAACCTGGTCCCATCCAGGCACTGGAAGAGGACAGTGCTGCTGCCTCAGGTCCAGGTTCGTCTTTGCACTGTCCCATCCCAAGATCCTGGTGGCTCCATCCCTCTCTGCTACCTGAGCTATGAGTGCCCCAACACTGTTCATAACTCAACCAGAGGGATCGTTCTACAAGTGCAGGACAACATCAAGGACATCACCTGGTTGCCTGACTTCATGTCCTTCATGTTCATGGCATTCTTCATGCCTTTGCCTTTCTCCTTCTTGTTCTTCTTCTTCTTGCAGCAGCACTTCTTGCAGATGCAGAAGCAGCAGGTGAGGATGAGGAGTCCAGCTACCACCGCGATGGCGATGAGGGCCCAGGGTGGCACTGCAAGCAAAAGCCACGGTCAGCCCAGCAGCTCCCCCCAGCCCCAGCCACCCCACCACCTCATCCCACATGCTGCACTGGGACCAGAGCGGTGGTGGGGTCATGAGGAGGGTAACACCTGGAAAAGGAGGCAGCTACTCACAGGGGATCTTGTTGAGCTCATTCATGAACTTGTCCCTCAGCTTGGTGAACATGTCCTCCTTGCTCTCACCCGGCCCTGCAGCCTCGGTGGAGTTCTCCATCGTGGTCATGGGCATCGTGGTGGCTGTGGCCTCCGGGGCCATCATGGACGCTTGCTTGAACGTCATGGTGGGTCAGAGGCTCCCTGAAACACAACGTCACCTCCATGGTCACACAGGTCCCTGCTGCCCCCTCTCCTCCCCATGCCCAGGCTGTGTCCCTGAGCAGCCATCTGCACTGAGGACAACATCTGCAGTGGCAGCAGAGCTACAGCAGGGCAACTGATCTTCTGCAGACGTGCACAGACCACTGGGTTATGAGAGACCAGACACTCGGATTCCCTCACAAGGGATGGGAAGCCCAGCTGACCCCCAAGTTTCCTGGCCTGTGACAATTCCAAAGCCACCAGGAGCATCACCCAGGGTTGCAGCAATGCTGGTGCCAGCGCAGAGCAGCCTCCCAGAGACATAGAGGACACTGCTGGGGGGGGGGGGGCTTCGCCCAGTGAGCCCCCATGGGATGAGGGAAGAGAGGTTTCCATCACCAGGAGAGATGAGCAAGGTTCATTTGGACGAAGCCAGCCCCTCCCTGCCTCCTTTTCCCAGGCCTGGGGCACCTGCAGACCCAGCACAGGGCAGCTGCCAGCCCTCGCTTTGTGCAGGGCCCCAGAGCTGCTGTGGGACCCTCAGGACAAACTCTCCCAGCTCTGGGAAGAGCTTCCAAGGAGAGGAGCGACACGCTGCTCTTCTTCCAGCCCCAGGGAGCTCTTGCAGGGCACATTTTGAGGATGGGTGAAAGCAGGGAAGTGCTGGCTCCACACAGCCATGGAGGGCTCAGCGTGCACGTCAAAGGGTCAGCCCTTTCACCATGTCACACATACCATGTCCTGGGTGTCTTGAGGCTCCTGTCCACCTCCTGACCCCGCAGAGCCCAGCTCCCTCGGGCAGCCCACTCACCGATGGGACCCGGGCAAGGTGCTCAGCTCACTGCCAGGGCTGCAGCACAGCCCGCCATGCTTAGCGCCCTCCACCCCAGCCCAGCAGGGTCTGCAGCACCCCCCAAGAATGGGGACACCCACCCCCGACAGTCTTGCAAACGTGGCATTCACTCCTGCAAGCAAACCTGGTGCAAACTGCCCCCCAACCCAGCGCCAGCCGGGACCCAGCTCCAGCCCTGCAGTGCCCCTCTAACCCCCACAGAAGGCAGCTTGCAAAGGAGAGAGCAAGAAACGGAGGGAATTAATCGTGCCGGTAGGTTTAAGGAGAATAAAAGGCTAGCCAGTGGGGGAAGCAAACAGCCAAGTGGGATTGCAGATAATCGAGGAAGGAGTTTCTGGGGTCGTGTGAGCTCTGGCATGGGGGACTCCGTCTCCTGCATCTGTTCTCCCAGCTCGGTGAAGCCTTCTCACCCAGAGCATTGTCCCCTGGGGCTGGCTGCTCCTGCCCTTCCTGCAGCTGCATGGCAGTTCAAAGGATGCAGCCGCCAAGGTCCTGGATCTCAGGTGCATTCCTCCTCCTCAGCCTGCAGCTCTGAGAACTGCACAGACCATGTTCACCAGCTCCTCCTGTGGATTTATCCATTTTAGAAGTCGGTGGAGGTCAGCTTGCTTGGACCTGCTCTGCACAAAGTCCTCCAAACACGCTGCACATCTAAGATGCTCTCCACACTCTACCAGCTCATCTTCCTCCCCTTGGACCTTGGACATTGCCACCTTCATGCCCCACAGAGTGGCTGCAACTGCTGCAAACACCAGAATCAGCATCACACGGCCAGCTCCCTCTAACTCGGTGGCAGATGGCACTGGGGGGCTGGAGCAAGATGCTGGAGATGCCCCAGAGCCACCACATCCTGCTCCAAGGTGAATCAGGAGCTGCTGTATTTAACCCCTCTGAGGGTGATTTAATGCAGAGAACTACAAGGGCTCCCCAAAGCTGTCCAGTGGCAGGGGACACCCAGCCTCCTTTCATTTTTTCACCTGTTTGCTGGAGTCACCATTGGTGCCAGCTTCTCAGCAACCCAAGGGCCAGGCAGCACTGGGAGCTGCAGGTGTCCCTGCAAGCCAGCCTGCTGGGAAGAAGAGGTTGCTGTGGAGCCCGTTTTTAAGGAGTGACAGAGATGGGGACAGGATGCTGTCCCCTGCTTGCCACGTGGCCAGCAGCTCTCCACAGCCCTGTTACGATTTCACAGTTGCTTGGATGGGAGTTTTTACCTGGCTCAGGGTGGCCGGAGCATTTCCAAGCAGGGCTTTTCCTGTAAGCAAAACAGTACGAGGGGTTTTTCCCCATCACACCCCACACCAGCTGGGGTTTACCAGGAGCAAAGCAAAGCTGCCGGAAAGCTGCAGGCAGGCGAGGCAAGCAGATGCTGCCTGGGGCACTCTGGACACTTTCCAGCTAGATGCAGGTGAGGCAGCAGGTTTATTGCAACACTGGCTCCCTGACCTGACCTGTATTTCTGTGCAAACAGCAATCTCCGCCAAAGCAGGGCCGGGCGAGCTCTGCAGGCAGCCAGGTTTGGGAAGGAGAAAAAGGCCGGGCAGGGCTGAGCGCCCACAGCATGGGATGCTGCTGCCTGCCCCCAGCCCCAGGCGATGGCACCCAGGAGCTGAACAGGGTGATGTCCCTCTCCTGCCCCCCAGGTGCTGCATCCTGCACCCCAGGTCTGGGGCAGGTTCAGTCCTGGCTCTGTCCAGCCCCCACAGACACAGAGCAGGGGGTCCAGGCCACTGACACCCCAAAAGTTCCCATGAGTGCACAGAAAGGACAGGGTGTGCAAAGCAAGGGTGTCAGCGAGGCGTGCAGTGCTGCGGGGTGGGAGGACCCCAGGGGAGCACCTGGCTGCAATGCAGCTGGTGGCACCCATCCTGCACCCAGATGTGCAGTACAGAGTGAGCAGCACCCAATGGGGGCACCCAGCCGAGCCACCCCCCCTCCAGCACCCACATCCTTGGGCACCAAGCTCAGCGCCGCCCTCTGGGGTGCAGGGGGTCCCCGTGCCGCAGGCCTGGGGCTGCGGCAGCCCTGCTGCAGCGCTCTGCTGCAGCACAGCGAGGCACAGGCTGCGATTGCAATGCTGCTCACATCCTGCTGCACGCAACGCCACGGCCCACAGAGCTGCATTCCCTGGGGAGGGGGCAGCTGGGCAGGGGCACAGCGAGAAGCGTGGGGGGGCTCGGCACCTGCAGCGTGCCATGTGCTTCAGCCTGTGTGTGCATACGCGTGCAAGTGTTTGTGCATGGGGAGGGACGCAAATGCTTGTGCAGTGTGCGTGCGCAAGGCTGTAGGTGTGGGGACACGTTTGCAAGTGCTAGTGCATGGGGGGTGCATGCATGTCTGCAGATGTGCACAGGATGTGTCTGCATGTCTGTGCACACGCACAAGTGCTCATGCATGGCTTATACAAGCATGTATAACAGCATGCACATTTACACAGGTGCTTGTGCAGCATGCAAGCATCTGTGTGCAAGTGCTGACAGTTGTGTGCACATGGCCACACACCTGTACGAGCATACTTGCTCAGATGTGTCAGGGTGCAAGCACTTGTGCACGCAAGCAGCACTCGCGTGACTCTGCAAGCACTGTTGTGCATGGGTGTGCGTGTATGCAAAGGTGTGTGTGCCACTGCCTGCAGCCTGTGTGGGAGCCTGCATATAGACATGTTTGCACACACATCCTCTGCATGACGGCATGCACGTGTGTGCACAGCTGCTCACGAGTCACGTGTGCCCGCGGGTGCTTAACACGTGGAACACCCGTGCATGCGGGCATGAGCACATTTAACATGTATCTACCATGCAAACCCCTGCACGCCGCAGGGACGCTGAGGCCATGGGTTCACACACACACACACTGCTGCCGCGAGCAGCTGCTGATTGATTTCTGGAAATAATTTCTAACGCAATAAGGAAAACCCTCCCAGCAGGCGGGGGAGCCCCGGGTGGCAGGGGGGCCGCAGCAGAACGAGCTGCGGGGGTGTGAGCTGTGCTGCAGGCACTCAGCCAGGGGAAATGCTGCTGGGGGGCTACCTGGGGGCTTTGAGCTGCCGCCCAGGGTCGGGGGACTGCAAGCAGCATCAGACCTCACTGTGATGGCTATTTTTGAACAGGGCAAGCTAATCAGCATCACTAATTGCTCAGTCACCTGCCCCAGCAGCCTGTGCTCTCCCACTCTGCGGTGCTCACTGAGTGCCGGCAGAGCTGGAGCTGGGGGAAACTGAGGCACGGGAGAGGCTTGACCCTGTTGCTGCCCTCTGCCCCCTGACTGGGTACCCTAGAGCCACCTGGGACCCCGCAGTCTCTGATATGGGGGCAGGGGAGGGAGGGCAGAACTTGCCCCCCAAGTGAGGGGCCAAGCTTTGCTCCCCGTCCTGCATGGCGGCTGGACTGCGCAGGGTGTGGGGTGCCTTGGGGCAGATGGGGGGCAGTGCCATGGGGGCAGCCTGGGGGCAGCCAAGGTGCTGCGTGTGGGGCAGGAGGGCACGCTGTGGGGCAGTGTGTCCTTGGGCACATCCCCTCACCTGCCATCCCCATCTCCACTCTGACGCTACCTCACTGGGTGTCCCTGGTCACATCCCAGGTCCCCCGTCACGCACAGTGCTGGTACAAGCTGGGCAGCCCAGCCCCTCGGCTGTGGGTGCGAAGCCACCCCCTGCCCCACAGGGCAGGTTCCCAGGCAGAAAGGCCTGTCCCAGCACCCTGCCCATGTCCCAGCCCCCTGCCCCTGCCCAGCACAGGGCCAGGTCACCCTGGTGCTGCTGGGAGGGGGTCAGGGTGGCCGTGTGGCACAGGGGCCTCGGCTGGCAGCACTGCAATGCAGTCCTGCTTGGGCTCTGCATGCCGTGGTTGGTTGTTTTTTTTTTTTTTCTTTTTTCCAATCTTTCTTTTTTTTCTCCCCCCTTCCTTTTTGCAAGTTGCGGCAGCCACTGGTGAGGGGCTGGGGTGGCTGCTGGATCCATCCCGGCTGGAGGTGGGAAGGGAGCTCCCCCCGCTGCTGTCCCCCCTGCACCCTCAAACCCCGCTCAGCTGCCCCCACCGAGGACAGTCGCTGCCATTCCTCCAGGGCTGGAAGTCTCCTCTTTATCCCCCAGCTGCTTTGGAGCTGCCCCCCACCACCCCTCCGCCAGGACCCCAGTGTCTTAAGGACATAAATAAATAAAGAGGGTTATAAATAACCATTTCTATCAGTCCCTGGCCCCAGAACAAGCGTGGGTTAAGGCATCATTAATAAATACTGGCTGGGAAGCAGAGTGTGCTGGCTGGGAAGGGGCCCCCTCCTGCTGCTAACCCCCGGGGACCCCCCAGCGCCTCCCTGGGGAGCAGCACCCCTCAGGGAAAGCTGATGGGTATGGTAGGACCCACCCCACATCCTTCAAAACAGCCAGGAGCTCCCCACGGAGCTGCGCAGGGTGGGCTTCACCCAGGAGACCCCACATGCCAGCTGGTGGGGAGGACACCCCCCCAGCACATCACCCACACACCCACATTACACAGCCCCTGCAGCGCGTTGTCCCCACAGCTCCCCAGGTGCCACCCCCTGACTCCCTGTACATTATCCTGCACCACCTTGCTCTGGACTCCCAGGGTGTGACCCCGCACCCTCAGTGCATTACCCTGAACCTCCAACCCATCACCCCCAGACCCCCTAACACATCCCCTCTGCACTCGGCAGCGCATTACCCTGTATCTATCCCCCAATGCATTGCCCCTCAGCTGGTGGCCCACCAGCTGCAAACATCTGGCCTAGAAGGAGCCACCAGGTCCCATCTCAGCATAGCCCCCGTATCCAGCAAACACCACTCCAGGCTCACCCCCCATCACCACCAAAATCCTACCCTGACCCCCTCCCCAACCGCTCACAATCCGCACTGAGCCCAAAACAAGCCCCGTCGGGGTCGGGGCTTAGCTCCTTGCTGGTGTAAACCCCTCTGGCTCCACTGCCCTTGTGGGGCCTCTGCTGATTTACACCCGAGGGGGAGCTGGCTCCAGAGGGATGAGCCCCCCTTTCCCGTTCGCACAAAGCTGGCTGGGTTTTGTTTGCCAGCAGTGCCCTGAGGTCTGGCGGGGTGGAAATCCCAGGCTGGTGCTGGCAATCCCGTCTTCCTCCATCCCGGGGACGTTTCCCATATTGGGAAAAGCAGTTTTGAGCAGAAAAATCCCTTTCACAAGCCTTTCATCCACCACTCCACCTGCAAAAAGCTCCACCCCAGAGCCCCCCTTGGCTAATGCAGCACCTACCACATCCCACAAGCCAAAAAAAGGGGGATTTGGGGGTTCCCCACTGATGGTCCCTTCGGCAGAGCATTGCGGGTACCCCCTGCCCCCGGCAGAGGCTCCTCCACCCCCGCACCCATCGGCGGGGCAGGGCAGGAGGTGAGTGGAGAGGGGAGTTTATAGGGGATGGGGGTTTTGGGGGACCATGCAGGGAGAAGCAAGGTGTGTGGACAAGCAACAGAGGTCTTTGTCCACCAGCAAATCATCCCCACTGGGTTATGCAAACAGGAAAACAGCAAGGTTTACAGTATTTGCAGAGGATAGATTTAGATAAGGTATTATGGATAAATTCCTCACTGTGAGGGAGGCGGGACGCTGGCACAGGGTGCCCAGAGCAGCTGTGTGTGCCCCATCCCTGGGAGGTCAAGGCCAGGCTGGACGGGGCTGGGAGCAGCCTGGGCTGGTGGCAGGTGTCCCTGCCCATGGCAGGGGGTGGGACTGGATGGTCCTTAAGGTCCCTCCCATCCCCAACTGTTCTGTGATTCTATTAAAAAAAAAAAAAAAGAAGTATTTCACCTCCACGATTGCCCACCCAGGGTCCTGGGGACCCCCTCCTCCAGCCCCCCACCCCTGCACTCCTGCCCTCATCAGCCAAGGTGTTGCGGGAAGGACCAGACCCAGGAAGGGGATCTGGGGACAAACTGGTGGCCCGAGATGTCCCTGGCCACAGCAGTGCCCAGGCGAGCACAGCACTGCTGGGGAGGGTGGACGATCCTGGCGGGGGGGGACGGGACATCTCCTGGAAGCCCCCCCAGCTCCTCTGCGGGAGCGGCTTTGGCAGCTGAAAGCTCTCCCCTCTGGGGAGGCGAAGCCCACTGTGATGATGGAGGGCAGAAAGCGGCAACAAATCAAGATTAATGAGGCTGAGGCAGCAATTAGTGCTGGCAGCCGCTGCTGGAGCACTGGGTTGAGCTGTGGGCAGGCAGGTAAGGGGGAGGTCGACCCCCAGCTCTCCCAGCCCAGGGTGCTGGGTGCTAGCTTGTCCTGGGAAGACCCCAATCTCAGCGGGAAGCTCGTTAACTAACGAAGGGCTGCTGCTGTCATGGGCCCGCAGAAATGAGTTATTGCTCCTTTACAGGATGGCAAAGCCAGGGCTGCAGCGGCTGTTAAGCCGATGGGCTCTAAGTTGTCCCATGAGGATGGAGACGTGGGGACCCCCAGCCGTCCACGAATGTCAGCTTTGGGAGCTGACCCCAAAACATGCATCGCCCCATGCCAGCGCTTGGGCTTGGATAATGAAAACCCCAAAGTGGTCCCAAAGGGGAGCCCCTTCCCTCCCCAGTGTGTGCCGACACATCCCTGTGATGCTACTGGGCGCAAGCTGGGATTTCAGGGTAGAGCTGAGGTATCGGGCAGTGCCCCAGCCAGATCCTGACGCCAGCAGCTGTCTTGGTCCCGAGGGCAGCAGCACAAGGGCCAGTGGGGGAGACCCCATCTCTGCCAGACCTGCTGGCACGATGCCTTTCAGACAAGCAGACCCCTCAACACTCCCATCATTTTGGGACCATCGCATCCATGCTGGGCCAAAGTTTCAGCTCACAGGAGTGAGATAGGAGAGTCTAATTAAGGCAAAAACATGACTTGGCTTCTAATGGTCATTTAACTAACAGAAAATTTCTGACAAGGGATGTGAGGTGGCACAGGGAGTTGGAGGCATCAGGGAGGAGGGGGATCTGGGGAGGGGTATACTGCAGAAGCCCAGTGCAGAGAAGGTCACAACACCCCAGCCCAGCAAACCTTGGCCCCATTCTTCTTCCTCAGCCCCGGCACAAATCTGTAATCGCTGCATTAGCGGCGCCTGAGCAGACCCCCGTCAGCAGCACCCCAGGCTGGCGCAGCAGCTCCCAGGGCTTGGGGACCAGTTTCCCCCCGGGACCCCCTTGCCGCCCACACCTCCCTCCTGATTTACACTGCCGAGGGCGAGAGGAGTTTCTGCTCCTCCAGCCTCGGAAGGATATTTATACCAGGTTGGGGAAGGGGAGCCGGCAGCAGCACCGGTGATGGGGGTTGGTGGAGCGTGGATGCTCCAGTAGCAGCAAGTGGCATCACGGGACACGACCTGCCAAGACATCACCCATGCAGAGAGACACCCCACGGGTCCCCCCATCCGAGCAGGCACTGTTGGCCAGACCCCCCGAGCCCCTTGCAGCCCCGAATGGTGCATCGCTGCCTGCCACTGGGGGAAACCAAAGTGCAGCACAGGGCAGCAGCACCTTCAAAGAGAAACCCCACAAGCTGAGCTGCCCCTGTGCAGGGGTGAACTGCACCATTCCTCACAGCTGTGCCAGGACCCTGCTAGCCTGCCGCTGCCAGTGCTAGTGACACAGCTGCCATGGTGACACAGCTGCCAGTGCCTGCCGGGACCTACGGTGCTGCTCACCATCCCTGCATGGGACCAGTGCCGTCCCGCACCCTCCCTGCGAGAAATGCTCTGCTCACTGCCTGTCATCACCAGCCAGCACCTAGCTTGTCTAATTAAAAATAATGATGTACTTGGCAGTCCTGACTGCAGGCCCTTCCCCGGGAGACGAGTAATTTGGCGGGGTGGGATGGAGGGGGACCATGCCGGAGCGTTACATGGTTCCTGTGAAAATGTGATGAGCTGCCTGGGCAGTGGTGAGCATATTCCCCGCATGTCCCTGCAGCCCCACTCGGCCACAGGGTCACATCCAGGTCCCCACCCTCACCCTGAGCTGGAGGCACAGGGGACAGACACTGCAAGTATGGGCAGGGACAGGGACCCCCTGAGGAGCTTCTACCTCACTGCCCCAGGTGCCGGGATCCAGGTCCCTCATCACAAAGCCTTGAGGATGGGGACCTGGGCCCTGACTCACAGGGGAGATCTTGTAAATAAGAAATTAAAAAATAAATGCAAGGACTGGCAGTTTTAGAGGCTGGCACCTGCCGTTGATAGAGGAGCTGCTCTCATGTCACAGCAGCTGTATTATTTACAGCAAAACCAAGAGACGTCTCATAGTTAAATGCAGTCTTAAAGGTAGCCTTCATTCATCATTCGGATACCAGATTAATGGCTTCTGATGCTCCCAAGGCAAAACCACCAGCTCCTGCTGCTGGAAGGCTGTGCCGAGCGCTGCTGCGGCTCCCACCAGTCCAGCTGCACCAGCTGGACAGCTAAGGCCAGTGCATCCATGGTGCTGGGCATGCAACGAGCTGGGATGGGGGCGATCCCATCCTGCCCTCCCTGCTCAGCTCCCGAGCATCTCCCCCCACAGCAGCATCACGCAACCAAGCATCCTGCCAGGTCTCGGGGTCTCTCTCTGAGCTGGTGGGTGCCCATCCCAAAACATTGCACCCACCTGGGGCTGCTCATGGAGCCACCAGGTTTGTCCCTACCTGGGGACGCCTCCCTGCATGGGGACGGCCACTGGCACCCACCAGCATCAGGGTGCCAGGCCAGGCAGTTCAGGGATGCTCAGTGCCTTTGTCTCTAAAATCAGGACAGCACCGAGGTGAAGCAGGGGAAGAGGTGAGTGACAGCACGTAATGCCTGCGCTTGCTTCAGCGGAGATGGGGCCCACAGCTGGGTACTCAGAGCTTGGCACCCATGGGTGCTGGTTTCCCCAGGCCCACCTTTCCCAGAGGGGTCAGGCCCCAACCACCCTCACCTCCAGCGCTGCTGCTGCCCCAGCAGCAGTGGGAGGACGCAAGGAAGCTGAAACGGGGGCTGGTGCCAGGGCTCCCGCAGGAGCCGGGGCAGGTGCTGCAGCAGCCGTTCCCCACCGAGCCAACCGGCACTTCGGTGCCAGCAGCAAAGGGGACGGCGAGCACCTTCTCCCCGCTTCCCACTATGGCGCTCAGCTCTCCACCTTCGTCTGGCACTGCTGAAATGCTTTGGAGACCCCACAGAAGGCAGCCACCTTGCTGGTCAGCTGGGAAGCAAAACGAGAGATCACGCGGAGGTACCTGCTCGTACAGCCCCGGAGCTGGGCACCGGCACAGGTCAGGGTCCCCCTCCCCCCGGGCGTGCCAGGAGCAGCCCGCGGCCTCTCCAGCCCCGGTGTGGTGGCACAAGCACAGTCCCCTGCCAAGGAGGTGATGGGCCACCCACGTCCTTCCTACCCACGGGGACTGCAGGCATTGCTCACCATCAGCCTTTCACTCTGAGGGTTTTGGCGTATGCCACCGCAGCACCCACAGAAAAGGCATCTGATAATCCTGGAGTTCACAGTCCCCTGAGCTGTGTGGATGCAGCCGTCCCCAAGGACACCAGAGCATCCCATACGGCACCAGCTGCCGCAGCCGACCCGGCGACCTGCCAGGCTCACCCAAACACAGCCAGTACCCACAGCCCACCCTCGGTGCGCAGAGCTGCAAACGGCCAAGAAGGTCTCCCAAGAAAGGGGACGGGCGCTGCTGGCACCCAGCCTGCTCCCCAGCGCCAGCAATGCTGCAGCAGCCGCGCCTTGCTCCGCCGGTGAGACCAGCACAGCTAAATAGGGCAACAGATGGTGATGGGCTGAGCTGTCCTGGCACTTCGAAGGCACCACACGGCCGAATCCTGCCCACCCGGGTCAGCACTGCTCTGCCTGCAATGCTGCCCTGCTGCCAGCATTCCCTGGCGATGGTCCTGTGCAACGGTGATGGCTCTTCATCAATATGGGAGGAGAAAAAAGAAGCCAGACAAGCTCATGGGGAAGAGCCAAAAGCCGCTCCAGGAGAGAGCTGAGACAAGGCAGATTGATTTGAGATGGAAGGGGAGCGCACACCCTGCACTGCTCCCAAGATAAACAAATGTGGACCAAATGAGCAGAGAGCCACGAGGCACCATTTCCAGGGGTGAAGCTCCACGTGCCTGTCGGGCTGCAGCCCCCACCGAGATCTCCAAAGCACCCAGCCAAGCATGAAGAGGTGATGGGCTGGTGTTAGAAATCCAGAAAAAAATGGTTGTCCAGCCCCAGGGAGTCCTCAGCAATGCTCACCCTTCAGCACCTCCCTCACTCTGCCAGCCAGGGCTCAGGTCCCAGGGACTGGCTGCCTCCAGAGTGATGCTGGTGGCTGTTTGCCCAGCTCTGAAGCAGAGAGCCCTGGAGGCAGAGTACAGCCCTGCGTCCTCTGGGGCCACCCACCCTGGTGGCATTTGGGGTGAGAAAGGTGACGGCAGAGGCATGACAATGGTGGCATCGGTGAGGATGCAGCATCAACACCAGCCCAGGGGGATTTAATTGCAGCATGGAGCACCACCAAGGCCAGGACACCAGGAACTGACTCCCATGAATAAACCCTGTGCAGATGGGAAAAGCCACCGTGAGAGCCAGGAGACCAGCCTGGGTGATGGGCACAGCCCCTCCGTACACCGTGGGCACAGCAGGGGCACTGCTGCTCCCCGGCCCCTCCGAGCTGTGTCCCTACATTGCTCCAGGTGTTTCGGGGGCACAAGAGACACAGCGCACACTTCCAGGGCTGCACAGAGGAGCTGCTCACCGGTGTCCTGGGAAGGCTGTTTACCTCCCAAAATAACACAGAGACCCCAGCTGCCTGAGGAGCTGCAAAGCACCCTGGCTCCCGGTGCCCAGCACCCACCATCCCTTCCAAGGGTGCCCCCCGGCCAGGGCCACCCGATGGGGAGGGTCTCGGTCAGGCTCTCAGGCAGCACAACCCAGCAGCTGAGCCTGGCACAGCTGCACCGCAGCTCGTTGCGGCACCAGGCAGCGGCTGCACCAGGCTGCTGGCAGCGGCGCAGGCTCGCACGTGGGTTTTGCTTTCACCCCAGGCACTAACCCAGCTCCCGCTCAGCTTTGGGTCCAGGGGAAAACCTCCTAACTCTCCCGGGAGCAGAGCGAGGCAGCACCAGAGCACTGCAGGGCATCCACCTGCTTGTAAATCCATGCACAGCACTGAAATTTGGGGTTGTTTTCCCTCTTGAATCCTCCACTGAAGGCCGACAGGAGCCGCGGTGCTGCTTTGGGGATCCCCGGTCCCAGCAGCACTCGGTACCAGCGTGTCCCTGGGGACACGGTGTCCCGCAGGAGCAGGCAGGAGATGTCCCTCCCCCCACACCACAACATTGCTGAGCAGTTTGGAGGCTGGTCCCGGCGCAGTTTTGGCAGAATCGCTTCTGTGTGAGGCACCACAGCGGATTCACAGGCAATGTGGACACCTCGCCCCACACCAGCACTACCACGGTGTCGCTGCCAGATCAGCTCTGCTGACCGCCGGTGTATCTCGTATCTCGGCATCCCTGCTGCCCGCAGACACCCACCCACCCATCCTGTGGCTTCAGCCCAGCCCTAGAGCAGCTCCCCAAGCCCCACAGCAGCTGGAGAATCGCCCCAGGCCAACTCCAGCTCAGCGTGGGTTTAGGGGTTGGATGCACCCAAGCACAGCACCACGTCTGCCCCCAGCACCTCATACGTCAAGCATCTGCTTTGCTCCCGGCTTCCCCCTATCCCTTTGGGACGTGCCAGCCCAGCGCCCAGATCTTCTGGGCCCTTGCAGGGCTGGGAAGAGCCTGAGAGAAAAAAACAGCCCAGATAAATTAAAACACACCAGCTTTCCTTAAGATGCGCGACATGAAGGATGCCCCAATGGCACCAGGAGCCCCGGCCAGGCAGGTGGGGATGCAGGTGCCCAGCTGCCGGCAGCAGCAGTGATGGATTTGGTGCAGCCAGACGCTTGCCCATGCCGGGAGAGTGGGATGTGGGTCCAGACAGCAGCAATTTGGCGTAGCCTAGGACTGCCACACACACTGCTGGAGCCAGCTGCAGTTCCTCCCTCCCCAAGTCCTGGCGTGGGGGCTGCAGCACCAGCAGAGCCACCCTGGGGTGACAGGGAGCTTTGCCAGCCCCCCATCCCACTGTCCAGCTGGCAGCGTAATCCAGGGGCACCACGACTCCTCCTCTGGACACCAGAGCAGATGAAACATCTCTTGACTTCCAGCACACAGGGAGCAACGGCGCAGGCAGCCCCACCAGGATGTGGCAGCCCCCGAGCTCAGGGGAGGGCACTGGGATCCCACATCCCAGGGCTGGCAGGGACCGGCCGGGGCCAGCACGGGGCCAGCACCATCCCCACTGCAGGATGACACTGGTACAGGGCATCTCGGATTCCAGCTGCACGCTGCCTAATTTACAGTTTAATTAATAAATGGGGAATTATGTCGAGTTTATCCAATACTTTTGGACGCGTGATGTTATCAAAATCCCATTACTGATGAAGGAAAGCATGAAGAGCAAAATTAGCTTTGGCATCTGAAACACTTCAGTCAATGTGATAACACAATTATTAGGGCTAATAATCAAAGAGCACTTTGGGGAACACGGGCTCTGGTGAGAGCTGAGCCGAGGGCAGCCGGGCTTTCACTGAGGAGGGAAAAGCCGACCGCAGCCAAGGGCAAAAGCATTTTGCCAGACTGCACTTACTGGCAGCTCTAGATATTGGCACAGGCAAAGTGCCGGTGGCTACCGGGCTGAGGAGGAGCACAGCCAGGGACAGCGCTGAGCTGCACTGCCAGGGGCTTAGGGAAAAAAGCAATAGATTGGAAACCCAGCAGGCACTGGGTCCAACTCCAGGCTTCGGGCATCGATCCTGCCGGAGGACATCACGGCTGCCAGCTCGCGGCTCTCCTGCGCAGCCCGGAGAAGGAGAAACTCAAGTCATAATTAGGAGCTGCAGTCATCCGGCTCCCAGAGCTGGGGCTTTGCCAGAACTACCGGGAGCTGGAGGAAGGGCCTGCTCCCATCCCTCAGGGTGTGAGCAGGAGTCCCGGCTCGCTTCGGTGGCCTTTAGCTCAAGCCCAGTGATGGTCCCGGGGCTCATGGAACAGGAGGCAGCTCCCCTGGGAGCAGCCAGCAGCAAGCACTACCACTGCGCTGTCCCACCGCACACAGCAGGCACGGCTTCGTGCGGACAACCCGCCGGTAGAAAGACAGCTAATTTGCAGCCTCCCATCCCTAACCATATATATAAGGATATATACATATAGGTATATAGAAGGGTATATATGTATATATTCATATGTACTCCCTTCTCCCGTGACTCCGGGCGGTGCCAGGCGCTGTGTGGCAGAGGGGTGCAGAGCCAGGGCTGCCGGTGGCAATGCAGCACAGCCGATCCTGGCTCACTGCTCTGCTGTCACCAGGCTAACGGGCAGCAAGGGACGTGTCCTTGCCCTGCAGAATCGGGGCACTGGGGCTCCAGGCCAGCTCCCAGCAAACAGGGCGCTAGTGCTCACCACAGGAGGTTGCAAGAGCCGGGCTCGGCGTCGGGTGATCGGGCAAGGTCAGACCCATTTCTGCACTTCACCCAGATGCAAGAAGGGGACAGAGCACTGCTCCAAGAGGGCTTTGGGATTTGGGGGGGTCAGTGGGGTGTTTTGCTGCATTGTGCTCTTCCCAAGCAAGACAGGCAACGTCCCGCTGCCACTGCTGGCCTCAATGACCTTGGGTGCATCACCTCCCCGGTGCCCCGTGCTCCCACAACATACGGACCACCACGAGCCGCACTCCCTCCCACCAAGACCCCGCAGCCAAAAGCACCCGAGCGCAGCAAAGCCACCGAGCATCGGCTGCCCCAGGGGTGCCCCGGGGCTCCAGCAGCCCCCGGCAGCGCAGCCAAGGCTCTGCACTAGCGAGGAATAATGCAGCAGGCAGGAGACACTCCTGCCGGTGCCTGCGCTTCGTACGGCGTGCACAGGAGTGACACAGCTGCAGCAGCACCTCGGCACGCAATAATGGGAGCCTCCGCTCCAGGACTGAAGTTTTCGCTGCTGCAGAGGAGCAGGCGGGGAGTCCTTCAGCACCCTGTAGCCGCCACAGCACAGGGGGGCTTTGCTGCTGGATGCTCCGCAGCGGGTGACACCCCACAGCGGGTGACACCCCACAGCACCCGCTGCCCTGGCTGCTCTCACCGGGAGGACAGGAGAGCGCTGAGCCGGGGCTCTGCACGCCCCTGCCCGGTGCAGGGGGACACACAGGCGCCGGCACTGCTGGGGACCACGAAGCGATGCGTGACACAGAAGAGCGTGTGTCCCCCTCCCCGAGCCACAGTCACCTTGCCATAGTGCCTGTCCCCTGCGCAATGTGCAGAGCTCCCTGGGGATCGCTCCCGCCCCTCTCGGAAAGTAGGCTGCGGGGAGCAGCGAGGTGCGGGGCGCCACTCCGGCACGGCTGGGGGTGCCAGGGCTGCGGCACCCCGGCGCTGACGCCCCCGGCTCCGGGCCGAGCCCCCCCTCCCCGCCGCACCCCGACGGCACGCAGCGGGCGCGGGAAGTGGAGGAGGATCCCGGAGGTGCTGCAACCGCGGAGGGGAAATCCAGCCTGGAGAAGGGACTGGCTGGAGCTGGCTCCGGGCCAGGCCGCTACGGAGAAGCTGCCGGTGCAGCGGGGCCTGCGGCCGCCCACGGCCAGAGCCACGCCGCCCGCACCGGTTTCCAGCGCCGGGGCGCGCTGCCCGCACTGCACCGGGCACAGTTCCGCGCCCCCGGCCCCCCCCCCTGAGCCCCAGGGGCCCCCGCACGGATGCGGGACCGGAGCATCCCTCAGCACCTTCGACCGGGCGGCTCGAGCTCGGCTCCACACCCCGGGCGGCCTCGGGAGGGTCCCACACCCCTCGTGCCCCCCGCCAGCTCCGCAGCCCCCCGCACCGCTGGCGGCACCCACCTCCAGCCCACCGGGCTCTGTCCCCAGCGGTCTGCGGGGCGCAGCACCCCGCGGGCAGCGCCGGGCACGGCGGGGAGCGGGGATCCGCGCCCCGGGAGGGGGACCCGAGGGCAGCGCCGCCCCCCGCCCCACTCCAGCCGGGCCAGCCCGGCCGCCGCCGCCGCGCCCGCTCCCCCCCCCCCCGCGGGGACCATCGCGCCCCGGCGGCGGCCCCGGGACGGGCTGGCGGGAGCGCGGGCGGCCCCGTCCCGCAGAGTCCGCACCGCTGCGGCACCGCGGCCAAACTTCGGCGGGAGCGCGGGCGGGCACTTACTGGCCGGAGACGGGGCGCGGACCGGTGCGGAGAGGAGCGGGTCGGTGCGGAGAGGAGCGGGTCAGTGCGGAGCGGGCCGGTGCGGGCGGTGCGGGACACGGCGGCGCTGCGGCAGCCCCGGCCCCTCCGGGCTCGCGTGCGGCGGCTCCGCGCAGCCCCGCCCCCCGCCGGGAGGCCCCGCCCACGGACCGCCCCCCCCACGCGGCGGGGCTGCGCGGGGCGCGCGCGGTCGGGACCCCGCGCCCGGGGTGACCTGGCCTCCGTCGCCTCGCCCCGGGCACCGCGGGGACCCGCCAGCCCAGCCCGTCCCTGCGGTGCCTACCGGGGAGCAGGGCGGAGGCGGGGGCGGTGGTGGCGCCCCCCGCCCAGGCCCAAAGGGCTCCTGAGAACCCGCCTGGGTTTGGGGCCAAAACAGCAAGAAGAAGCTGATGGGGTTGACGTGAGGGGCCCGGCGGGAGCTGGGGGCGGTGGCGGCCGGTTCGCCCTCACTGTGGGTCCCCTGTCAGTGAGGTCTCGCGTGGGGACGGGGACCCTGAGGCACCCCTTGCTCCCCACAGATGAGCCGGGGGCAGGGACCCCGCGGGCTGACCCCACACCCACCCCAGCCGCGGGTCCCCCACCTCCGCGCCGCTGCCGGGACACAGCCGGAGGTGACAGGCAGCCCCAGCCAGAGCCACTCGAGGGGACTGGTGCCCCCGCGCCCCCGCAGTGGCCCAGAGCCGCAGCCACTGGCTCTGATGAGCAGGCACTGCCCATTAGTTAAATTAAAACAGAGGCTCATCAGCATTCGAGCTTGGCAACACAGGCAGAGGCGGCTCCAGCTGAAGGTGGGGGCACAGGCCAGCGCCCCGCGCCGAGGGGAGAGGGGACTGGGCCGGGGGGTCCACACGCTGCTGCCAAGAGAGACGGTGCCTGCGTGGGGAGCGGGACCCCAGGGTCCCAGCCCAGCTGGCAGCTGCGTCACCCGAAGCCACTGCGCACCCCAGGCCTGTGGGCACCGAGTGCATCCCTGGGCATGATGCAGCTGTGACACCCCAACTGCACCCCCAAAGTGGGATTGCCTCTGAGCTGGAGGTAAGGGTTTGGTGGGTGCACCGGCCAGTGGATAAGGAACTGGCTGGGTGGTGACATTCAAAATGAAACCAGTAACAAGTGGTGTCCCTCAAGGGCCTGTGCTGGGACCAGAACTATTAAATATCTTCATCAATGACATAGACAGTGGATTCCTGGCACCCTCAGCAAGTTTGTGGATGACTCCAAGCAGAGCGGTGCAGCCGATACACTTGAGGCGAAGGATGCCACGGGTGCCACCCAGGGGGGACCTTGACAGGCTGGAGGAGTGAGCCCATGCAGAGCTCATGAACTTCAACAAGGCCAAGTGTAAGGTCCTGCACCCAGACTAGGGCAATCCCTACTATGGGTACAGCTTGGAGGACGGATGGGTGGGTGGGTGGATGGATGGATGGATGGATGGAT
Source organism: Falco rusticolus (assembly GCF_015220075.1). Taxonomy (NCBI): domain Eukaryota; kingdom Metazoa; phylum Chordata; class Aves; order Falconiformes; family Falconidae; genus Falco; species Falco rusticolus. The sequence goes on along the minus strand of NC_051203.1, from coordinate 721,610 downwards.
GGGTGAATGGATGGATGGATGGATGAATGGATGGGTGGATGGATGAATGGATGGGTGGATGGATGGATGGATGGATGGATGGGTGGATGGATGGATGGATGGATGGATGGATGGAGTGCAGCCCTGCAGGGAAGGACTTGAGGATATGGTTGATGAAAAGTTAGCTATGAGCTGGCAATGTGCACTTGCAGCCCAGAAAACCAGCCGTATCCTGGGCTGCATCAGAAGAGTGGCCAGCTGGCTGAGGGAGGGGATTCTGTCCCTCTCTGCTCTCGTAAGACCCCACCTGAGCACTGCATCGAGCTCGGGAGTCCCCAGTGCAAGACAGACATGGAGCTGTTAGAGCTGGTCTGGAGGAGGCCATGGAAACGGCCAGTGGGCTGGAGCAGCTGGAGAGGCTGAGAGCTGGGGTTGTTCAGCCTGGAGAAGGCTCCGGGGGGACCTTATGGTGGCCTGCCCATATATGAAGGGGGCTTATTAGAAAGACAAAGAGACTCACGGGTGCTGTTTCCCAAACCGATCGGACCCTCCCCTGCCTGTCACCCTTGAGACATGCAGCTGAGTTCTCCCAAACACACGTGTCCAGCTGAAATGGAAGCATCAGCATCGTCCCCGCGTGGTCCTTCTGCAACCCCCTGTGCCAGGGGACCAGTTCCTCAAGGCTTGTGGCTCTGCACCGTGGCTGTCCAGCTCGAAATCCCTGTGTGTCACCAGGTGCAGGGCCCAGCATGGAACCCTTCTGCTGCCTGCACAGGGCCACAGGCCAGCACAGGCTGGGGAGCACGCACAGGCCCCTCTGCAGATGAGGGGCCATGGGTCTCCAAATCCAGCCCCACCCTCCAGGTTCAGGATTGCGAACTTACTTGAACTCACCCTTATGGAGAGGAGCCCGGAGCTGCCGGGAAGTGCCCTCTCCTGGCCTCGCCTTCGCCACTGCAGCCTGTTACAGCTTACCACCACCCTGACATTAATCAATGGCTCCTGGAGCATCTGTCCCAGCTCCAGCATCGCTCTCCGGAGTGGAAAACAGCTTTTGAGACACCCAGGGGACGACTGGGACCTCCCTTCCCCTCAGCTGGTATCTGCAGCCTCCTCCTCACCCCCCGGCGCTGCTCAAGGGACACTGTCATGTATCTGTCCCCCTGTGCTGGAGATGTGGGGTGGCACCTGTCACCACCCTGTCCCTTTTAAAGGGGAGATAGGGACTAACCCTGGCGAGGCGAAAGGGGCCTGGGGGGATGCCCACCTGCCCCGAGCCCACCACTGCCCCTGCACACTCCAGGTGCAACCTGTCCCTGCCGCCCCAGGGGGTGATCCCCCCCACTGTCAGCATCTCGCGGAGCTGCCAGGACTTCAAGCCAGGAGCATTTCTGCACGCTCCAGGCTTCGCAGGAACAGGATCTTGGGAGAGGGGGTCTCAATCACCAAAACCGCCGCCAGCATCTTGCAACACAGCCAAGATTTCAAACCAGGAGTGTTTCTACAGAGCCCCCTTCCCCAGGTCTTGCAGGGGGGTGACCACCAAGGAAAGGGGTGGACGTGTGGTGCTACGAGCACAACTGTCCTACCCCTCTCCCACGCAGGGACAGGCCCACGGTCGCCGGGACACAGGACCAGCAGCCAGGCAGTACAGGAGATAACTTTATTGAATCCAATGGTGTTAGACAGACGACCGAGAAGAGACATGCCAGTTGGTGCGGGCAGCGTGGGCAGCAGGAGCTGACTTGGTGCAGGGCTGGATTTGTTTCTGCCTTTCATAATATCCTCAAGCCTTTTCCTGGCTTCCTTTTATACTTCTTTTAAAATTTCTTTTAAGTAAAAACAACTAATCGTGGAAAGAGTCCAGATGGTGTTTGTTCCCTATGATTGTTCCCGCAGCTATGTACAACGTGGGGTTGGGTCTCAACATCAGGTATAAAATGGAGCGAGTTTACAAACTTGGAGGATGCAAGGAAAAAAGCAAAGACAAGACAGGCGAGAGCAGTAGAAATCTGGACCAAAATCTTAAAGAGAAATTTAAAAAGTGCTATAAAACCCCTGGGCAGGAATACCATGCAGTTAAGAAACACAAAACCCAGTCAATTACACAGATCATCTAAAACAGGAATTTGTCCATTTTGTCTTTTATTTAATTAAAAAAAGGTTGTTGTTTTTTTAATAGAAAAAAGCTAAAATTGTAAGGTTCAGGCCACTGGGCAGTAGCAGCTCGAGGGTGCAGGAGGGTGAGGTGCTGGCGTCTCCCAGCTCCAGCCCCCTCAGGAGGGGTCCTGGCGCTCCCAGGGGCCACGAGCACCTTTGGAGGTGGCAGGCACCCTTGGGGGGGGGGGGGGGGGGGGGGCGGGGTGGTGACAGGCTCCTTTGGGGGTCACAGGCACCCTTAGGCATGTCGAGCACCCTTGGGGGTGGCAGGCACCTTCGGGGGCAAGAGGCACCCTTGGGGGTGACCGGCTCCTGTGGGGTGACAGGCATCCTTGGGGGCAGCCGGCACCTTCGGGGGTAGCAGGGGGATGAGTTAGTGCAGTCCTTGGACCCGTCCCCCCTGGGACAGAGGGGCTCAGCCCACAGACCTGGCAGCCCTGAGGGACACGGTCCCCAGGCGCCCCAGACAGGTGCCACGCCTGGGGACACGGGGTGCTCGGTGTAAGCCAGGAGGAATCCGTCAGGGCCCATCTCCTCCAGCTGGGTAAGGCCAGTGAAAGCCCCCGCCATGCACCACCATCCCAGCACACGCCGCTGCCATCAACCTTGCCCTTCCTGTCGGGTCTTCCTCCTGATTTACACCAGCGTGCTGCTCGCCTCCAGCACACCCCAGCTGAGCTTACGGGGCAATAGGCAGTGCCACGCTGGGGAAGAATGGGGCAAATCTGCAGGAAATAGGCTGGGGGACACCCGCAGCACAGCCCCAAGTGAGCCGGTGACGGGGACAGTTTGATCCACATTTTGGTGGCTCTCTGGGCAAAAATCAGGCCCAGCCAAGGCTGCCTGCAGGCCATGCAAAGCGAGGGCAGGTCGTGAGCCCATGGGACTCCTCAGGGCTCCCAGGCACGGGACAGCCCCCAAGGGTGCATCGCGCCCTTCCCTGCCCTGGGCACCGGAGCCCCAAAGGGGGCAAGAGGGGCTGGAGTGGAGAGCTGGGTCCCCACCACCGGCCTCGAGCGGCTGCTAAGCCGGTGTCTTGTACAATCAGAAAAGAAGTCAGCACAGCACAGTTATCACTGAGTACAAAAAGAAAGAAAAAAAAAAAAAAGAAAGAAAACAGGAAACAAGGAAAGAGGCGCAGAGCAGGGCCCCACCAACTCACGCAGGGCATTCGACTACAGACCTATTTACAGCGAGTCCTTAGCCGACAGCGGCAACACAAGAGAAGGCGAACAGACAGCCCTAGCGTCCAAGCCCGCATGGGGGGGGACATCCCTGTGCAAGGGGCCGGGCTGGCCGGCCACGGGTGGCAGCGGGAGACGGTGGGGAGGCTGTCGGACAGACGAAGTGAGCACCATGGGGCACACGCGCCACGGCTGGGATGTGCCAGGCGGGATGCACCGGCCGAGAGAGCACCAAGGGCAGCGGTGGCAGCTGCCTCCGAGCAGCACAGGCACGAAGGCCAGGTCTCGGAGGAGATGCCCATTTTGGAGGGTTGCGAGATGTCCCTGAAGGCCACACCAGCCATGGCACCAGGGCAGGGTCTGAGGCTGCCCAGTCCCCAGCCTGGCAGGGGCTGGGGACAGGATGGGCTCGGCAGACCTGGCCCTGGGGGGTCACGGCTCCCCAGAAGGCTCCCCAGGGCCCCAGCTGAATGCGGGAGCTGAGCTGGATGGCAGTGGAGAGGAGGGGGTGCCCAGAGCGCAGCTGGGCTAAGGGAGGGAGGTGCTGGCACCCTGCAGCCATGGGGCAAGCAAGGGGTACTGAAAGCAGCAGCCCCAGCTCGGCCATGCTCAGGCCAGTGCCAGCAC